>NC_087246.1:40102727-40753636 GCF_037042905.1 Lytechinus pictus | reverse complement strand
ACTTAGGCGACCTGCATGTTATGCTGCAGTTGGAGGTCACATGGTAAGGTCAAAGGTCATTTTCAGGTCAACATTAAAGTTTACTTACAAGGCTCTTATGACAAGTGTTATTCTATCCCAGTCATTTCACAATGAAGTTTTGATACAATTCTGTTGAGTGCCCTCGCAATTGACGATATTTCTGGTTATTTTCATATGTGGGCGAGACACAAAATTGATTTTGCCTTGTTTCCTTAATTATGACACTTTGTAAAACGTTTTTGTAAAATTACTGGAGGCATGTTTAATCTTTGCTGACCATGTTATGCGCGCAGCAGTGTGTTACGGCATATAGGCGGAAGTTTTTGTCTCACCTGCATAGCAGAGTGAGACTATAGGCGTCAACACCAAATTTTAACTAAATAGTAAGTTTGTGTCTCATCTGCGAAGCAAGTGAGACTATAGGCGCCGCTTTTCTGATGGCGGCGGCGTCAACACCAAATCTTAACAGAAGGTTAAGTTTTTGAAATGACAGCATAACTTAAAGAAGTATATGGACCTAGTTCATGAAACTTGGCCATAAGGTTAATAAAGTATTACTGAACATCCTGCCTTAGTTTCAGGTCACATTACCAAGGTCAAAGGTCATTTAGGGTCTATGAACTTAGACCATGTTGGGGGAATCAACATCAAAATCTTAACCTTAAGGTTAAGTTTTTGAAATGTCATCATAACTTAGAAAATATATGGACCTAGTTCATGACCAAGGTCAAAGGTAATTTAGGGTCAATGAACTTTGGCCAAGTTGGGGGTATCTGTTGAATTACCATCATAACTTTTAAAGTTAATGGATCTGATTCATGAAACTTGGACATAAGAGTAATCAAGTATCACTAAACATCCTGTGCAAGTTTCAGGTCACATGATCAAGGTCAAAGGTTATTTAAGGTCAATGAACTTTGGCCAGGTTGTAGTCCAGTAGATATGTGAAAAAGATGCTCGAATCTGGCAGAAAGTGTGAAATTTGGCATACAGGGGTATTTTTGGGCGCTGATTTAAAAAATTGCCGGCCCCAAGCGATTTGACCATCGGGTCGGCCGCCATTTTGAAATCCAAGATGGCCGCCATGAAAAATCATTAAATGTCAATTTCTTGAGTTTTACATGACATGTGACACTGAAATTTGGCATATAGGGGTATTTGAGGCATTGATTTCAAATATTGCCGGCCCCCAGCAATTTGACCATTTGGTCGGCGGCAAAATGGCCGCCATCTTGAAATCCAAGATGGCCGCCATGATATATTAACGTCCCGTTAAAGACAGCACGTTAGCCATTCTCTGATTGGTCAATTAAGGAAGTGCGATAGTGTGTGTGTTGTTACGTGCAGTCTAACTAGTAGTGGGCTACGTGGCTGTACGCTCGCTATCGTTCGTTTACGACTAATGAGTAATATAGATTCGTGCGAATTAATTTCAGTTGATTTATGGGTTAATACACATACAGATCTATTTAATGTTGACGATATCGTGAACAACAGAGAATCAATGAACCTGAAACAGAACAAATAATTATGCACTGTCATTAATACAGAGCTAGCAATACTCGTTAAGAGGTGTGCACGCGTACGAAGTTAGATGCAAGACCAGTCGTTTTTCGAAAATGGAACAGTGCAATTACCACAATCAGAGTACCAAATTCAATCATAAATTCAAGGGACACGAGCGCGAGTTCTGCAGCATACCATACGTGGAGTTGAAATTTGAAAACATATCAACAACATCAACTCGTAGATTTTATTTCCCCATTATAAAAGCATCTATAAGTCTAATTTAATATGATTTCATGAAATTACAATTTACAATTATTTTTTTACTTGGTGGAAGATTCAATGCACTAAGAGTTAGAACAACAAAACCTTTTAATTTTAGGGTAGGGTAGATAGGATTATTTAATTTTGTAAAAATATCTTCATCATGATAATCTTTAATATACAAGGCAAAAAGTGTTATAGTAGGCCCTAAATATTGTAATAGAATTTCAAATACAAAAATAAAAATACATTCAAGAATTTCATAAAGCCATTGCAAAACATGATTGTCTTTTTAAGCACATTTAGACATCTACAGAAGTTTGCATAACCTGTTAATAATTTATGTATATGTCAAGAAAATGGCAACACGGCTGTCTCTAATTGTCATATAAACTATATGTCATGAAAATGGCAACACGGCTGTCTCTAATTGTCATATAAACTATATGTCATGAAAATGGCAACACGGCTGTCTCTAATTGTCATATAAACTATATGTCATGAAAATGGCAACACGGCTGTCTCTAATTGTCATATAAACTATATGTCATGAAAATGGCAACACGGCTGTCTCTCATTGTCATATAAACTATATGTCATGAAAATGGCAACACTGCTGTCTCTAAATGCTTTATACACTATATGTCATGAAAATGGCAACATGGCTGTCTCTAATTGTCATATACACTATTATGTCAAGAAAATGGCAACACGGCTGTCTCTAATTGTCATATACACTATATGTCAAGAAAATGGCAACACGGCTGTCTCTAATATTGTCATATAAACTATATGTCATGAAAATGGCAACACGGCTGTCTCTAAATGCTTTATACACTATGTCAAGAAAATGGCAACACGGCTGTCTCTAATTGTCATATAAACTATATGTCATGAAAATGGCAACACGGCTGTCTCTAAATGCTTTATACACTATATGTCATGAAAATGGCAACACGGCTGTCTCTAATTGTCATATACACTATTATGTCAAGAAAATGGCAACACGGCTGTCTCTAATTGTCATATACACTATATGTCAAGAAAATGTCAACACGGCTGTCTCTAATATTGTCATATAAACTATATGTCATGAAAATGGCAACACGGCTGTCTCTAAATGCTTTATACACTATGTCAAGAAAATGGCAACACGGCTGTCTCTAATTGTCATATACACTATATGTCATGAAAATGGCAACACGGCTGTCTCTAATTGTCATATAAACTATATGTCATGAAAATGGCAACACGGCTGTCTCTAAATGCTTTATACACTATTTTTTGAAGTGGACTTGTCCTTTAAGTAGTCAATTGATGGCTTTCAACCAGGATTATCTATTGTTTATTCCTACCCCAAAGCAGGATATAAAGCTGAATGTACTATAGTCCTTGAAGTGCTAATTGGTTTTCTGCTAAAAGTAATCCCTCTTTTGATACTAGAAATACTCATTGTAATGACTTTGGGTTTGCAAAGTATAGAATTACCGTGAAGATACTGCCTATATAATAATTACAGTTGAAGATACTAATATCTCAAATTCATTAGTATCATAACCGCGTTTCAATTTGCATGGCAGTTATAGTCAATATAACACGAAAGGATGCTCCCGGTTGAAGATATATCAAAATAAGTAGAGTAAAATTCACAGCCTAGAGCAAAATGTTTTTTCATCAGAATCGGATAACAAATAATGAAGTTATTGAATTTTAAAATTTATCAATATAGTGATATGCACTTCGTCATAAATAGGCCTATTTATTATGTGGGCTGCGGATATGATGTCACATCCCCACTTTTCGTTTTCTTATTACTTGAAATCATAATTGCTTCTACAATTTTTCATCCATGTGTAAATGATGCGTCTCCATTTGATGAAAATAAGTTCCAGCAATTAATAAATTAATGCACTTAATCAGTTGTCAGCAGTGTTGCCATTTTCTTGACATAGTGTATAAAGCATTTAGAGACAGCTGTGTTGCCATTTTCATGACATAAATTTGACATTTAGAGACAGCCCTGTTGCCATTTTGTCTATTTAGAGACAGCTGTGTTGCCATTTTCATAACATATATTATTATGACATTTAGAGACGGCCGTGTTGCCATTTTCATGACATAATAGTCTATATGACATAAAGACAGCCGTGTTGCAATTTTCATGACTATGGCCCGTATTCTCAAGTCGGGTTTAACTTAAACTTAGGTTTAAAGTTGTGGTTTAAGTATGAAGAGCCATTTGTTACATAAATCCCTTACAGTAGACATATCATACTTCAGCTCATTTGGATCTCAAATCATTCATTATTGTCTAGGAAGTATGAAAAGATTATTGTCTTCACCATTCACCAAAATCATAAAATTGCCAGCAAATTGGCTATGAAATGTATGAAATTGTGTTGCAGGAGTGAAATAATCTCTGAATAAAACATTTTTTGACAATATATATATTTCTTGATATTCAAAATGGCCGCCACAGACCTCTGTATACCCTATTATGTACAACATGAATAGGGAAAATTAATTTTTCACAAAAATGATCACTAAACTGCAAGTAATTATGATCTATGGACGAATTAATATATGAATAACATCAATGATATATCATTCATTATGTCACAAGAGTGAGCACTAAAATGCATTTATTTGTGATGAATAAATGGGATACTGTCTAAAAAACATAATTTTTAACGAAATATATTATTCAGGTTTAAAGTTTGTGTTTAATACTGTATTTTGACTTTTAAAATGGCCACCATAGACAATGATTGTATTTTGTACAATGCGAACTAGGAAATAAATTTTCATACGAGTGAGCAACATAAATGCACGTAATTGTGATCTATGAGTACGATATTGTCTGAAAGCATAATTTCTAACAAGATATATCACTTCTGCCAGGTAGGTGATAAATACTGCATTTTGAAAGTCAAAATGGCCGCTACAGGCCCCAACAGTATTATGTACAATGTGAATGGGGACAAATGATTTTAACAGATTTTGGCTTTGCTTGACTAAATAGTGTTGTATGAGTGAAATATTGTCTGAAAACATGATTACTAACAAAATATATCATATCATCTAAAATTTAGGTGATAAATGTTATATTTCAAAATTCAAAATGGCCGCCATATGCCCTTTTGTAAAAATTATCTGTCCTCATTCAAATTGTACATAATACAATAAGGGCCCATGGCGGCCATTTTCCCTTTCATAATGCAGCATTTATCACCTTAAATGCACCAGATATGATATATCGTTAGGAACCGTGGTTTTATACATTTCTCTCTTACATCAAAATTGTATGCAATATTTATAGTCAAGCAAAGCCAAATTCTGTAAAAATTATATGTCCCAAATTACAATGTACATAATACTTTTAGGACCTATGGCAGCTATTTTGAATTTCAAAGTACAGCATTTATTACTTCCATGACCAATATGGGTGATTCCATACGTGTCGTACGGGACATTTAGAGAACATTTGACAGTTTTTTGACAAGAAAAACAAAAAATATTCCAGTAACTAAAGGTGATCATCAAGTACTACCAGAGTGTTAGAAAAACCAAGACTTAACATGACTTGAATTCACATCCTGTATAATACAGATTTAAAATAGTAATGTGTCGTACGGACGCAGAAAAAGTGGCTTTTTTCGAAACCTCAAGTTTGTACTCTAAAGTCTGTGAGTTGGACAGATAATTTTCATAGAAACTGAACTCAAATTGATATTCAATTACCCAAGAACAAACACATCTATGAAAGAAAGCAAAATAAACATTCATGAATAAATAAAGCAAATAACAATTTTCGAGAACATTGTGGCGTACGGGACACTCAAAATGTGTCGTACGGGACATCTCTAAATTGAAGCCAAACTTTCTTACTTTATGTCTCTTTGACTTCTTCAATCAATTTATTTGGCTGATGATAATGATAGTCCTATCAAACTAAAGACATTCATTATGTTAGAAATCGCAATTGGCTGAATATTTCTGTTAATATATCATAAACAAACTAATGTGTCGTACGGGACACTTGTGTGTCGTACGGGACACTAGTGTGTTGTGCAGGCACTTGCATGTTGTACTGGGCAGTCTAAATAAAACAATGAACTTTTATCAATCAGAAGGGGACCATTGCCCCTAAATTCTACCTTTTTAATGAAAAGTCTTTTAATAAGTAGTCATTCAGGACAATATAATTAAGTAACCTCAATATATACAATCGGGAGCAATATGTTATCATTTTTTTTCATGATGAGAAATGTACAAGGGTTCACAGCATTTTCACGAGCTGAAAAACTTGAGGTTTTGTGTGAAGTTATATTTTAGTGAATTAATTGATGATTTCCAATACATTATTTAAACAATGAATGAATGAAACTGTTTGTGTAAATTATGGGGCTAAAATGTTATAATTTTTCATATAAAATGTATATATATACACAACAAAAAAAGTAAGTCCCCCCTAAATCAAATTGCTGTAACTTTTGAACGGAATTATTTTGAGATATGATATTCCGTAGGTGGTTTTCTACACTCATTAAGCAACTTCTGGGGGAAAATGAGATTGATCGGTTGAGTCATGCATGAGTAATTAAAGATTGAATTAAAAATGACCATTTTTGAAAGTCACAAGAGTCGTTTTTCAGATTGTGCAAATACAAAGTTGGGCAAATGTTGTCTTTAGGTGAATTTTATGGTGTTATGCTGTTTTACTATCCATCATTTAGCCACTCCACACACAATTTTGATATAATATGTTCATGGTTGAGTGAGCATAATGTATTGCAGGGGCCGCGGAAGCGGGGGGGGGGGGGGGGGGGCTGGGTGGGGAGCTTCTGCCCCCTCCCCCACTTTTTTCCAAAAGCATGTACAAAAATGTAAAAATGACCATACGATTGTGATTTTTTGCATGGTCAGCCCCCCCCCCCCCCACTTTGAAAACCCTTCCCCGGTCCCTGTATTGTGACGTATCATCATAGGGGTTTATGGTAGTATCCTCTACAACTTGTTAGATCATGTTAAAATTTGAAAATGTTGGTGGCTCCCCCGATTATAGGCCCCTCCCCCATTTAAAAATTCTGGACCCACCACTGATTTGTCCATAAATCAAACTGATCATGAAAAATTGTTAGGAAAAGAATACATTTATGCAGTTTAAAGAGTATTCATTCCTAAGTTTTCGAATGTGCTCGCTCAACCATGAAAATGTTTAAGTTCGGAAAGTGTGTGGTGATAGAAATGATGGATGATAAAAACAATAGCAATAAAGTCTTATTTGAAACCGAATTTGCCCCCAATATTCACTTTATTACCCTTTAAAATGAGTCTGTGACATTGAAAATACAAATTTTCCCAATTTGATGCGTGCTCACTCATCCATAAATAAACAAATCGATTTCATTTTTGCACAGAATTCTGCCCATAGCTTGATAAACATTACTGCCAAATGATATTGCTAAAGACAGCCGTGAAAAAAAGTTCTACCATATTGAATAAAGGGTTAGTTATTCTTTAACATATGCACCCATAATGTACACAAGTCTATGAGAGAGGAAGTCAAAATTTTAACAAATATGAAATGAGGGTTTGTTCCATGGACGGTTTTTGTTATAGTTATTTCATGAAACTTCGTACATGGCTTCAGAGTAACACTATCCAAAAGGCGCGCACACCAAAATAACCATTCGATACGACACAGAGTGGGGCCAAGGCCTTGAACTTTCTTCTCATTTTCGAATATTGTGTGCTCACTGATGCATTAAACATCGGGATTTTCATAAAAATCAAATCAAATGAACTATGCAAGGAGGTTTGTGACAGATATCCATAGTAACAAATTGCATTTTTTCCAAAAACGTAAAAAAGAGCTAATCGCATTCCACATGTTCATTCAAGCGTGAATGTTTAATTAAACGCCTTTGAATCATTGAAGCAAGTTAATTGGTCATGAACATAACAAAAAAGTTGAGAAAAGATCATTTTCAGTTCCCAAAATGAACCAATACTTGCCTATGATATTTGAAAATCGTATTTTTTTTTCAATAAATGTTCATTGAACCGTGAAACGATGAATATTGTTGAAGAAACTCTTCCAAAACTAACTGTCATCATATTCTATCATTTTTATTGATATAAATGTGTAAAAAATCCAATTATAGCAAATTTGGACTTGTGTTTATTCAACCGTGAAATTTAGCCAAAACAGTTGTATCGTCGTTTAGAGAGTACCTTTTACAAGCCTTCTGACTATTTTTTATGATGAGAATGTGGAATTAGTTCCAATAAAATGGAATCAAAGTCGTGATATTTGGCCTGTGACTTTTGAAAAGTGACATTTTTGCCTTCTGACGGTGCTCACTGAAGCATGAAGTGAAATACGTCAATAACGTTTACTCAGAGGGTAGCTTATAAAATTACCTACACGCTCATGTAAAAATATATTAAAAACTCGCATTGGTTCGGAAATTATTGATGTTTGTTTAAGGGGGGACTTACTTTTTTTGTTGTGTATACATGATATATGTCACAACTGTCACTTGTAATTCCACAAAATGTTTTTTTTCTAAAGAAATGCGGTTCTACTTTTTCAAACCTTTCTGCATTTCATGAGGCTTATTATATTCACTCGCGTTCGTAATCACTCGCGTCGCGTTGGTAATCACACGCGTTTTTGATTTTTGGCGATTTTTTTTTCATTTCGGTGCGATTTTTTTTCTAACGGTGTCTTCAATGGGACAAACACGCTGGGAAAATAAAATGAAATTGAAATTCGAGTTTCGTTTTAAGCCAGCAAGTGCCTTAAATAAGATGTACTCGACTACTGTTTTAACATAACAAACAAGCAAATCAGCCATGTGGCTCAACTAACTTAGAATAGATCCGGACTTCTACTGTGTCTTATACGAGGACTCCGAGTCGGAACTTGCCATATCTGCCACATCGATATTACATCGTATCATTCCCATATGCGGACATGCCTGCATGCAATGGCCCCAAGGCGGCCGGACCCGGCCGCGGTCGGACACGACGTGCATCGGTAGCATGGAGCAAGCTAACGTGAGTCGAGCTGAGTTAGATCCCACGTTATATATGATGAGCCGATTGTACCAATATTATATAGAACAATTATTTGTTACATAATCATTATTCATTAAATAATAACTATTATTTATATATAATTTACATTCTATTTGTAAATAATTACTATTATATAAAATAACATTTCTAATTAATTATATATAATTCCAAGTAATACTTCATTATTTGTAAATAATAATAGTTCGATATTCTATTATTTATAAATAATGATTATTTGTTTTTCATTATTTATAAATACTGATTATTTGTTTTTCATTATTTATAAATAATGATTATTTGTTTTTCATTATTTATAACAATCGATTACTCTTATGTCCAAGTTTTATGAACTAGATCCATAAACCTTCAGAGTTAGGATGGCAATTTAACAAAGACCCCCAACACGGCCAAAGTTCATTGACCTTAAATGACCATTGACCATGGTCATGTGACCTGAAACTCAGGAACGATGTTCACTAATACTTGATTAACCTTATGTCCAAGTTTCATGAACTAGGCCCATAAATTTTCGAAGTTATGATAGTAATTAAACAAATACCCCCAACTTAACCTTAGGTTAAGATTTTGATGTTGATTCCCCCAACATGGTCTAAGTTCATTGACCCTTAATGACCTTTGACCTTAGTCATGTGACCTGAAACTCAGGCAGGATGTTCAGTAATACTTGATCTACCTTATGTTCAAGTTTCATGAACTAGGTTCATATACTTTTTAAGTTATGATGTCATTTCAAAAACTTAACCTTAGGTTAAGATTTGATGTTAACGTCGCCGCCGCCGTCGGAAAAGCGGCACCTATAGTCTCGCTCTGCTATGCAGGCGAGACAAAAATCATGTTTTCAAATAATGTTTTATCATACAACAGGATTTTATGGATTTCATAGTCAAGTAGATCCAAATTCTTACAAAATTACATGTCCCCATTTACATTGTAGATAATACTGGTTAGGGCCTATAGGGGCCATTTTGAATTTCACAATACAGCATTTATCTCATGAATGACAAAAGAAATGATATGTTTTGCTAGAAAACATGTTTTCAGACATTATTTTACTCGGTGATCACAATTACATGCATTTAATAGTTCTTACTCTTGTGAAAATTAATTTCTCCAATCGCATTGTAAATAATAAATGTAAATGGGCCTATGGCGGCCAATTTGAATGTCAAAATACAGCAATTATCGCATAAGTTGCATTTATATTTCGTTAAAAATTATGTTTTTAGCCAGTATTCCACTCTCTTATCTTAATACTAGTAATTATGCATTTTTAGTACTCTTGTGATTTTCTTTTGTCCCCATTAACATTACATTGTACATAATACTGTCAGGGCATTTGGTGGCTTTTTTAATATTAAAATGCATCATTTTATTACATTACATACAAAACATAAAAAATGATACATGTCGTTAGCAATCATATTTTCATCCATTATTTCACTAAAAATCACAATTATTTGCATTTAGTGCTCACTTTTGTGAAATTTTCATATTGTACATAATATAGAATACAGGGGTCTATGGCGGCCATTTTGAATACCTAGAATTTTTTTTTTTTTTTTTAAATAGTTTTTTAGAGAGTATTTCACTCCTGCAGCACAAATACATACATTTTATAACCAATGTGCAGGCAATTTTATGATTTTTATGGGTAATTTGCATATTTTGGCGGCCATATTGGATTTTGCCAATTTGCGGAAAATGCTCAGGGTTACACGAGTGGCATCATTCAGATTCGTAATCAGCACCCTCGAATTGACAAGAAACCATCAGAAAATATTGTATATATGAAGAAACAAGGTTTGGTCAATTTTCTATGGGGCCTATCCTGGACTATTTTTTTTGTATTTGGGATTTATTTTGATGGGGCATCAAATCTAGATTAATTTCTATAGAATTGAGGGATGAGAATCAATTTTTTATGTTAATGCAAATTTGTGTAAAACACATGAAATATCATATTTTGGGGTTTAGAATCGAGGGACCAGCACAAAAACGTCACAATGTATAATGATACACTGTTACACAATTCATTCATTTTGGTGACTTTCAATGCGACCAGAGGAGTGTATCATGTGTAAAATGCAAAGTTATGCAAATATATAAATTCTGTTCATACCCCTTTCACAACAAAAAATGGAATAAATAAACCATTATTTAATCATTTTTTTTCCAAAGCAATTCAAGTGGTCAGATTTCTTTCCCAGGTAGAGTTTTCCCGTCAGAAAGAGAAGGAGGGTATATGGATGGTTCTCATATTGGAAAAAAAGTGTCCATGTCTGTCCCTCTGATGGGATGCAAAACTGTAATTTTTTAGAACATGGACACATCAGATTGAGCAAAGAGACCTGTTCCTTCTGTTTTTGTCGTCCCTTGGTTGACGGTGACTTGAATCATTTCATTGATTTTTATTTATTTGCTCACGTATTGATCTCTGTCGCTAAAGCTAGAGTTACACCAAAACCAAATTCTCCCAAATAATTTCAGACCGAATTAGAGTCGAATCAGTTCGGAATACATGTAGGTCCCGAATCGGAGCATTATGCCGAGAATTGGGTTACACTTCGTAATTCCGAAGGTTCGTAATTCCGAAACACGTAAATTGCCTATACCTCGATGTTCGTTAATCCGAAAACGGAAAAGGGTTCGTTAATCCGAACATTTGTGGCATTATTCCGAAGGTTCCTTTTTTTGAAGGTTCGATAATCCGAAAACGAAATAAGGTTCGATGTTCCGAAGGTTCGTTAATCCGAAAACGAAATAAGGTTTGTTGTTCCAAAGGTTTGTTTATCCGAAAACGAAATAAGGTTCGTTGTTGCGAAGGTTTGTTAGTCCGAAAACGAAATAAGGTTAGTTAATCATTTAGTTTTCGGACTAACGAACCTTCGGAATTACGAACCTCTGTTCTTTTTCGGATTAACGAACCTTCGGAATTAGGAACCTCACTTCGTTTTCGGACGAACAAACCTTTGGAATTACGAACCTCATTTCGTTTTCGGACTAACGTACCTTCGGAATTACGAACCTTCGGAAATACGAACCTTCGGAATAACGAACATTCGGAATATCCGAACCTTCGGAATAACGAACCTTCGGAATTACGAATGTATGCATAGAATTGACTTTCCCAAATTGTCCAAATGCCTCCCAAAATCCAACTGAATTCCTTCCGAATACATCCTAAATGTGGCTCGAACAAAATTTGTCGTAGCCACATTCGGGAATAGTTGGAGGATATTCGGCTGATTTTAAACATTTCAAAACGAGCCGAATCCCTCAAATTATCCCGAACCCCTCCTGAAGGTTCGCATATTCGGGGAGGGAGAACAGAATAGTCCCGAATCCTCCCGAATTGATTCCGCGAGCTCCCTGAATAGGAGACGAATAAGTACCGAATCCCCGGGGGGGGGGGGGGTACTCGACCAAAAAAGTAGTACCGGTAGGTATGTGCCGCTGGCGAGACAAAACACGGGGGCCTTGGAGCGGGCTTATTGTAAAAAGGAGGTTCCTCAGAACGGGCTTCGGAACTACAAATGTTTGTGAAAACGGGGGTCCTTGGAACGGGTCGCCTGCATGTGAGTGCGTATGCATCCTTATGGAACGTGCATGCAGCTAGCCCGGCGGCACGGGCGCCGGGTGCGCTAGCGCAGAGGCGATGGTCGGACAGCGCTCTGCGGCCGCTTTTCACCAAAATTGCAACGCGGCTCATTGTAGCAGATCAATGCGACCGGAACGGCGTAACGGAAAATATGCGAAGCTTTGGAGCGGATTTCTTTCTTCTTTTTTCTTGATAAGAAGAAAATGCTATGTTTTGGAGCGGCTTTCTTTGTTCTTTTTCTCAAGAAGACAAAAATGCTATGCCTTGGAACGGAAATTTGAGTGTATAATTGGGGTCCCCTCCGCGGCACATACATGTACCCACTATGCATTATATACTTGGCGATTCTGCGCAGAATCAGGACCTATTCCGGACCCATTCTTCTTTCTTTGTGGGAACTCCCCGAATCCATCTGAATCAGGCCATAATCGGGCAGAATCAGTCAGAATTTATTTAGGAGAATTTGGTTTTGGTGTAAACCTAGCTTAAACCAGGACTAAATGTGATGTATTCTAGCGACTGTACTTTGGTTATCCTCTGAATGTTTTGCAGTGTTTACCAGTAGCATCCTATTCTGGTTTGTCGTCTAGAAACAGATTGCCTACTTAAAACATGGGTTACACCGGAACCAAATCAGCTGCAAATCCATCCGAATACACGTAAGGATGGATTCTGGAGCATTCTGTTCTCCCTTCCCGAATGCAGAAAATAGAAATCGGTCAATTTTAGCCCATTTCGAAAGATTCTGGTTTATTTTTCGGGAAATTCGGTGGCGTACTTGGCGAAGTCGGGCATAATTGATTGTTCCGATTCGGGTCGTTATTTAGGTCGTCATTTAGCGATAATCGGGGGATTCGGGCTAAATTCATCTCGATTCTGGCCACCTTTGGCTCGATTGTTGCCACTGTTCGGGTTGGCATATGGCTTTATGCGCGACGGTCAATATTGATTCGGGTCAATTCTTGGGGATTCTGCTCTGATACGGGACGCATTCCAGACCTAATTGTCTCTAATTCAGTGAGCACCCCGGATCAGAGACGAATAGGTTCCGCATCCACCGAATTCATCTGAATCAGGCCATATTCTGGCAGAATCAGTCCAAATTTCTGAGGGAGAATTCAGTTCTCGTGTAACCCTGGTTTAAAGGTAAATGCTAGTTTTGGTAACGATATCAAAATGAGTTCGTACAGAATCCAATGAAATGACCACCAAAGTGTCTGTTTGTATAAATAAAACGCATGTGCCAAAGGATTCTGGAAGAAATTGTGTAATTGCTGAGAAATCAGCAAATAAGCACAAGATTCGGGTAGAGCGTCGGGCCCGACGCTCAAAGCACTAATTATACACTGTCCCACGTGCGCTTATCTGTGTTGGGGAAGTTCAGTCTGAACATTTTTCAGCGTAGATTTCAAGATTTCACAAAGTTCAGTTTATGTAACTGTACCAGATCTAGATCCTCGATGATATACTGACAATTAAGCCTGGTTTTACAGACTTTCTCATGAAATCAGTGTTTACTGCAACTACTGGAATTTCTCTTTAAGTGTAGTCTCGATCAGACTCGTTGCTTGCTGCTTGACTTATATCTTGGTCTACGATCCCTCTTCACGGTGAAGCTGCAGATTTTGATATTTACTGAAAATCATTAATTTACATCCCAACAAGTTAATGTAATTACAATATAGTGATCGAAAAAATTCATGATAGGTCTTTAACCGAAAGGAGATAGTTAATGTACAGATTTATAGAATATGCCTACGTATATATTGCCCATGATGTGATTATTACACAACTTGGAATGGGACTAATTTATACATATGAAATAATAATTTACATAAATTAGCATATTTTGCATGAAGACAGGATTTTCAATAGCACATTTGATAGGGAAAATTAAAGCAATCGATCTGATAGAGAAATTCCTAAAGTTTGGTTTCTTTTTATTCCTTTTTACTAATGTTTACTATTCATATATATATATATACATATATACATATGATATATATATATATACATATGAAATAATAATTTACATAAATTAGCATATTTTGACACAAGACACAATTTTCAATACATCATGTTTAATAGGGAAATTTAAAGTTATTGACCTGATAGAGACTTTCTTAAAGTTTGGTATCTTTTTATTCACTTTTATTAATTAATTGCTATTGGCATATGACTTCATGCATAGATTACTGCTAATTTACATACATTAGCATATTTTTGCATGAAGATGCAATTTTCAATACCATGTTCTGTGGAAAAAATTAAAGCTTTTGACCTGATAGAGACTTTCCTAAAGTTTGGTATCTTTTTATTAACTTTTATTAATTAATTCCTATTGGCATATGGCTTCATGCATAAATAACTGCTAATTTACATAAATTAGCATATTTTTGCATGAAGACGCAATTTTCAACACCATGTTTTGTGGGGCAAAATGAAGCTATTGACCTAATAGTGACATAGGGAAAGTTTGGAGCTTTTGTAAACTCTGTCCCCAAAACTTCAAATTATGGGCCTAAGGCACCTGACTATTACTTTCTTATTATTCATTTAAATTTTTCTCAAACTTTTGTTGATCTGTTTCTTTGATTTTTCTGTTTTCACACGAGCTATCTTGTTCCAAAGGTTTCATTTTCCTTTAAATACATGTATGAATGTATTCTCAATAGTCCTGCATTAATAATAATAATTAACATTATTTATATAGCGCTTATCACAAAGAATGTCTCTAAGCGCTTAAGGAAAATACATAGGAAGACAAGAAATTTCAGCTAAAATCAAATTATACATGTTAACAGTTGAAAGTAGACAGTTGAAGCAGCATATGCTAAGGACGATCTATTTGACGAAAAGATGAGTTTTTAACATAGATTTGAATTTGTCAGTTGAGTCTGCTTGTTTTATGCTCTGAGGAAGGTTGTTCCAAAGTTGAGGGGATGCTGAACAAAAAGATCGGGAACCATAAGACTGTGTGTTGATGGCAGGAACTTCTAAGAGTGATTTTTTGCATGAGCGCAAGTTGCGGGAGGGTGAGTATTCTGATATTAATTGTTGAAGATAGACTGGAGCTGATTTTATCAAACATTGGAAAGTAAGCAAGAGGATCTTAAAATCGATTCGTTCACGAACCCTTAGCATATGAAGCTCCCTTAGCAGTGGAGTGACAGACTCACGTGAACGACGTTTAGCATTACAGGGTTGTGATAAAAAACGTTTTTTATAAAAAAACACAAATAAAACGTTTTTTATTGTTTTAAAACGTTTTAAATCGTTTTAAAACGTTTTTTTCATCGAATGATGCAATTTTCCATAAATCAATTAAACTATATAGTCTGATTTATGTTTTAAATGCATTTTTGGAGTAAGTAAGAGATGACAAGTTTTGATACTGAATTTTTAACAGAAAGTTCATATTTCCCCCAAAATTTCTAAATCATGGAAATTGAATGCCTAAAAAGAACACTTTTACATTTTATAACTTTATTCCTCATACATGTACATATACATGTAGTCTCGGGGTATTTTGAGTCTTGTCAATCTAGGGGGGGAGGGGAGAAGAATTTGCACTATGGAAGGAAATGACATGATATATGGGGCTCCAATATGCTTTATTTCATTTGAATCAATTATGCCATTCTTGGATAAATCTAGAAATATAGCCCTTGAACTGCTTTTTTTTATTGAAGAATTTTGATCAAATGCATATTAGAAATATAATTAGTATATATAAAATGTTTTTAGAATTTGTTTTTAAACTGTTTTCTTATTTTTTCTTACGTACATTTACAGTTTTTTTTAATACATTTTTAAATGTTTTTTTTAATGAAAATTATTGGCAATAATTTTCCAATCATTAATAAAATGTACAAATAATGAAACGGATACAAATTTTGGCAAGAATTTACAATTGGCTTTACACATTTACGTATTTGATCAATTCGGGGTCTGACATGCACTTGTGTCATATCATTACCGCATACCCATGCATGCATCCCCCAAATAGTCTAGAATGATTATGATGTGGCCCTGTCTTGTTTAAGGATTTATCATAGAAATTTTTGAGGTAGGCTACTGAGCATTAACCCTTATAAAACTGGGGGGGGGGGGGTCAAATCGACCCCCCCTTGACAAATTCATCACTATGCCGTCGCGGGAAATTTTTTGACTGCGCTGCTCGCTGCATCTTTTGAGACCAAATTTGCGATGCCCGGGTACGCGGTTTTGAAATTACGCAACATTTTGTAAGTGCATGTCAGACACGAAATTGCTTTAAAAATGTGATTCCGTGTACAAAGTCAATGCCAATCGTGTTTTTCAACCCAAAATCATAAATATATGATTATTTTTACTTTTGTTGCTTTAAATGGATTTATTTTATGCTATTTATGATCGCAAAAGTGTCCCCGACTAAGTTCATTGGAAAAAACAACAAGTGGAATGCCTCTGGCCGTCTCACCTGCATCACGCGATTCAATATAGCAGCAGTGCTGATTTTGAAAACTACTATAACTCGCACAAGATGTTCAGTGATACTTGGTTACTCTTATTTCCACGTTTTATGAACTAGACCAATACACTTAAAGAGATATGATGGCAATTCAACAAATACCCCCAACGTGGCCAAAGTTCTTTGACCTTACATGACCTTTGACCTTGATCATGTGACCTGAAACTCGCACAGGATGTTCAGTGATACTTGATTACTCTTATGTCCAAGTTTTATGAACTAGACCAACACACTTTCAAATTTATGTCTGTAATTCAACAAATACCCCAATTTGGCCAAAGTTCATTGACCCTAAATGACATTTGACCTTGATCATGTGACCTGAAACTTGCACAGGATGTTCAGTAATACTTGATTACTATTATGTCCAAGTTTCATGAATCAGATCCATAAACTTTCAAAGTTATGATGGTAATTCAACAGATACCCCCAATTTGGCCAAAGTTCATTGACCCTAAATGACCTTTGACCTTGGTCATGTGACGTGAAACTCATGCAGGATGTTCAGTGATACTTGATTAACCTTATGTATAAGTTTCATGAACTAGGTCCATATATTTTCTAAGTTATGATGACATTTCAAAAACTTAACCTTAGGTTAAGATTTTGATGTTGATTCCCCCAACATGGTCTAAGTTCATTGACCCTAAATGACCTTTGACCTTGGTCATGTGACATGAAACTCAGGCAGGATGTTCAGTAATACTTGATTAACCTTATGGCCAAGTTTCATGAACTAGGTCCATATACTTTCTAAGTTATGCTGTCATTTCAAAAACTTAACCTCAGGTTAAGATTTGGTGTTGACGCCGCCGCCGCCGTCGCCGTCGGAAAAGCGGCCCCTATAGTCTCACTCTGCTATGCAGGTGAGACAATAAAAAACAAAGGTTTGAAAAAACAAAGAAATACATAAGAGTTTCAAAAACAATAAAATACATAAGAAAGTAATTATATTTTTGCAATTTTTTTGTAGATATTTGTTAGAAATGTAAAAATTTATACTCTCACCAAAAATTAGCATTCTTCTAGCTACATAAATTGAGTTAGAGGCAAAAACATACATAAAAAACAAATTTCATACGCAATATTTGCATAATTAATTTCAAAAAAATATATAAACAATCAATTTTTAGAAAATTATACTATACAGTCTTGTAGTTTACATCTGGCTCTAAGCGCATGCAAATTTTCACGGCGATCGCGCAATCAGCGGCCGAGATCTGGAGGGGGGGGGTCAAATTGACCCCTCCCCATTATATCTTGGTCTGAAATAGCCCAGTTAAGATAGTGTTAAGGTCCCCTTGGATTGTTAGGGTTAAGGTTTGCCAGCTGACTATCTTATTCTGTTTAAATTACTTTTCTTCATCTTTATGAAGCGCAAAGTTTCACCTGCTTTCGTGTGGACCTCAAAAGTACAATGTCAGTTTTATAGTCGATTTTGTTTGTGTATGCTTGTGCAACACTTCCATTTCATTCAAGTATTTAATGCTATTACATGTAGTCTACATGTATTTGAGCTTATTTCAAATAGTGTTTCTTTCCCTGTCCAAAAAGTGAGCACAACACTCAGATATAGACTCTATTTGTTAAAATGAGAATATTTATATATATATGGAATGATGACATGTGCACGTAAGAACAGGGAGGAAAAGAACATGACAAAGCAATGGAGAAAGGGAGAATAAAGGGGGAAAGAGAAAGAGGAGAAAAAGAGTGGTGTTGAGAAAGAGTTTAATCAGAAGAAAATAATACACCACTTCAGAAATAAAAGTATTAAAAAATTACTGGTAATCTAAAATCACATCCATGAATTTACAACACACAAGCCTATGCGGTGTTTTAAAACACGTTTTTTTTTGTAAAAAAAACAGGTGTTTTAAAACGCGTTTAAAACATGTTTTAAAACACACCGTTCAAAACGTGCCAACCCTGTTTAGCAATAAGCCTAGCTGCTGAATTTTGTATTCTCTGCAGTTTGTTAATCTGTGTATCAGGTAGACCATACAGAAGACTGTTACAAAAGTCAATGCGAGACATGACCAGTGCCTGAACAAGCCTCTGGGTGGTCTTTTTTGTAAGAAATTGATGGATGCTACCGATTTTATGCAATGCAAACGAGGCAGATCTGCATACGTTGTTCACATGGGTCTTTAGAGACATATTATTATCAAACATGACCCCTAGGTTTCTAGCAGCTGCAGAGCATTCTATATCAGTACCATCAAAAGAAATATAGCCAATCGGACTACAAGTCCTATGCCTGCTCACAAAGTGTAAACATTCTGTTTTACGTTCATTTAACTTTAATCCATTCTGTATAGACCAATTCTTAATGTCTGTAAAACATGCACTGAGTCTTTGTAGCGCCACAGCGTGGTCCTCCTTCTTCAACACTAGGTAAATTTGAGTGTCATCTGCATAAGTCATACATGATATTCCATGGTGTTTGATGACATCCTCTAATGGAGATGAGAAGAGTGTAAATGCTATCGGACCGATGACGGACCCTTGAGGTACTCCGAAGTTAGAAGAGCTGACAATCGATTCAGAGCTATTAACAAAAACAGACTGGGTTCTATTAGCGAGGTAAGAACGAAACCATTCCAGGGCTGAGTTGTCAAGTCCAAATCTTTCATGTAAACGACTTAGAAGGGCATCATGACTCACCGTGTCAAAGGCTGCAGAATAGTCCAACAGCAACAGAATCGCTTCATCGCCTTTATCGAGGGAAAGAAGGATATCGTTTGAAACTCTAAGCAAGGCAGTTTCACAACTATGATGCCGTCAGTATCCTGACTGCTTCTCAGAATATAGATTATGCTCAGACAAATACTCCTGGAGTTGTTTTAACACAAGTCTCTCTACAGTCTTTCCCAGGAACTGAAGATTGGAGACATGTCTGTAGCTCTTTAGATCATCAGAACTCAGTTTTGTGGACTTCAAGAGTGGAGTTACATGAGCATGCTTGAGTGAATCAGGAAAATGACCATTGATGAGGGAAGCGTTCACAATAGCTGTTATAACAGGTGTTAACTCATTAATGCAGTTCTTAAGTAGCCAAGTAGGTATTGGGTCAAGTCGAGTGGAAGTTGAACGAGATTCTTTGATAACTCTGTGAACTTGGCCCTGTGTTACAGGAGAAAAAGCATTAAAACGATGATGGGTGCTTCGAAAATTGACGTGGTCGAGATTGCTTGATGGTAGACTCTCAAGGGACCGTACAAGGACATCAATCTTCGTGCTGAAGAAATTTGAAAAACGATCAGCAAGAGATCGATGTGGGTCATCATCTGATGGTAGGACGTTCCTTGCTGAGTTAGAAGACAAACGATCAACTCTTTGAAAAAGTTGTTCAGAGTAATACTCTGTTTTAGCCTCGGCAAGTTGGTTGCTATAGAGACGACATTCATCCTTCAGGATCTGGCGGTCGATTTCTGCTTTGGAGTGACGATATCTTCTCTCTAGTCGTCTAACCCTCTGCTTACTTTTCCGAAGATCGTCAGTGAACCAACGTGAGTGAGGCCTAGCAGTTACACATCTAGTAATCAGAGGGGCATGCTTATCAAGTAGACTTTGTAGTACCATGTTATACTGAACAACCTGCTGTTCAAGGTCATAAGCAGGTCATAAGGTCATAAGCAAGTTCAGATTCTAGAATGTCCTCACGGAAAGCTTGGATGTCAATGTCTTTCAGTTTGCGAAAACTGATCTCAATTTTGATTGAATCCGGCTTCTTGACGTTAAGTTGGCAGCTGACAGATGAGTGGTCAGAAGGAAGAAAGTTTGATGATGAGACATTAGAAATTACATCATCAGATGCTCTTGTAAGAATCAAGTCCAAAGTATGACCCTTCCGAGGGGTAGGAAAGTCAATGTGCTGGATCAAGTTGGCAGATGAAATCAGGTCCAAAAACAAAACTGCCTCTCGATCTCTATTATCGTTGACATGAAAATTAAAGTCGCCGCAGATCACAAGATGGTTGGGTTCAGAAGCCAATCCTTCAAGAAAGGTAGCAAATTCATCAAGAAAGATGGAAGATGTTGAACGTCGATCTATAGTTCTCTGTGGTCTGTAGATCACCACCAGGCGAAGAGGCTTTTGATTTTCAGCTGAAATGAGAACATTGAGATATTCAAACGATTCAAGAGTGCCAAAGTCCTTTCCAAGAATGGTGAAATTTCGATGAAGGCATACACCAACACCACCACCAGATCTCTTTATTCTTGGTGAGCTAATGAACTGGTGAGATGGGAGGTCGTTGGAGAAATCAGATAAGACCCGGCCGTCACGTTCATCACCTGTCAGCCATGTTTCAGTTAGTGCCAGGATATCCACATGTTGTGTTGTTGCATTTTCAATTCATCTTATTTTTTTGCATCAAGATAAAGGCTATTTAATTATGTTCAAATGTAATTGTTAAACCAAACAGAACAAAAGGAGTATTCCGAAATTGTGTGTGATTTTTTCCCAAATTTTATCCCAAAATGATGTCATGTTGACCTTGTTTGCGGTATAGGCCCTAATGTATTCTTAAAATTGTCAAACTTTAATTTCTGCATCAAGATGAATATACGTGCACACAAAAATTGTTTTTGCCTTGATCGTGTTGATATGAAAATTCATTGACTTTTTGACCTCTCCAGGCATAACTATTTAGCAAAAGGTCACGGGTATATGACTATGTACACATTTTTTCAGTATAACAAGACAAACGGTTCTAGGACAATTACCCCCCCCCCCCGAACAACTACCCCCGGACAATTACCCCCGAGGACAATTACCCCCCGAGGACAATTACCCCCCGGACAACTACCCCCCGAACAATTACCCCGAGGACAATTACCCCCCGGACAATTACCCCCTGGACAACTACCCCCTGGACAATTACCCCCGGACATTTACCCCCCTGAACAACTACCCTCCGGACATTTCCCCCCCCCCGGACAATTACCCCCGGACAATTACCCCCTGGACAATTACCCCCCGGACAACTACCCAAGGACAACTACCCCCCGGACAACTACCCCCCCCCCCCCCGGACAATTACCCCCGGACATTCCCCCCCGGACAACTACCCCCTGAGGACAATTACCCTCGGTCAATTACCTCCAGAAAATCCCCCTTCTCTCCAGCGTCAATGTTAGAATTAAGCGGGACCCATTTAAGTTTTGGTCGGTGGCACAGGTTTTCGAAATATTTTCTACTTTATCTTACGTTAATAACTTTTTCTTTCTCTTTTGTATTGCTCTTTTTCCTGTTCTCTCACTTTCGTCTTTTTTCCTTTTTTTTTGGTTTAGCGGCGCCTTCTGCATCATGAAAACTGGGGGGGGGGGGCTTGCACCCGAAACCTCCTGTTTGGCTATGCATATATACATCAGAAAATGTGTAAACTGGCCCTTATACTAAGTTTTCATAGAACAATTGAACATGATTAGTCATAATAATCACAAATGCTGAATATCTCTGATTCCAACTGATCTTTTTTTTTTGGGGGGGGGGGTTTAAGTTCAGGAAAGAAATCAGGCAAATAGATAAAACGTAAAAATAGAAATATTGAAAGTTGATAACGCAACTATCAACACTAACACTGTCAAGTAGGACATATAAACCTGTTATTTTAAAACAATTCAACTAACAAGAAGCTAAGAATTATGAAACAATTGGTGCACATTCCAGATTAAGATGTGGCTTTATAACTTAATACAGTAACCTAAAAAACTTTATGCAAAGATAATACACACAAGTAAACGTAATTTTACCATTTAGGCCCTAAATGGTAAAATATTACAAGGTGATTTTGTGTGTATTATTCTTGGGTGAAAGCAATTAAATATTAAAGAAGGAAATTAAGTACCAAAATTACTAAATTGTAAACAATATGACATAATAAAATACAGTGTTTTTTCTATACAAATTGCCAATCATGATAGTATATAATTTGTTAAGGTGCATTTTAAGGACGGTTTGTGAGAATTTATAAAGAAGTAGGCCTATGCAAATCAAATGCGACCGAGCAGCGTGAGCTGAAAATATTAATATTTAGACCATAAAACGGACATTTTACAGAGCACTTGAAAAAATCAATTTGTAAATTTAAAAATAATGAAAGCTCGATATCCGAGATAAAATATGTTTTGTATATTGACTTCAAAACTTGATATTTTAAGCTCCATATCAGCCTATATTGAGCAAGATATGAAAAGGCAATGCGAGTGGGAAGCATGAGGGAAAATTTTATATAGTGACATAAAAAGAAAGTCTTCCCTTCACCTTATATTATTCACTCCTCTTCCTCCTCTCATTTTCCTCTTCTTTTTTCTTCTTTCTTTCCCCTTCTTTTTTTTTTCTTTCTTCCCCTTTTTTTTGCTCTTTCAATTTTTTCAGGGGGGGGGGGGCAAACCAAATCTCAGGGAGGGGCACGTGCCCCCCTGGCCCCCCGTATACTACGCCACTGCGAAGATTGCCAAAACGAATGATCTTATGCTACGGTGACATACAAATTATGATCGAATTCTGGGTTTTGTAAAGATTTGCAGATGGCAGGGGCGGATCCAGCTCTTGCCAATAGGGGGGGGGCCCAAAAATTTTTTTTCACCCATGTTTACCCAGATCGGCCGCTCAAAGTTGATTTTAATTTGTTTCTTTGGAGGGGTTGTCCCAGTGGAGTAATGAGCCAAAAATTTTGAGGGGGCTCAATACAGCGTATCACGTAAAAATTAAAGGGGAATCCAACCCAAATTAAAACTTTTTTTTTAAGGAAAAGAAAATTCGGACAAGTTGATAGGTGAAAGTTTGAACAATATTGGACAAACAACAAGAAAGTTATGAATTTTTAAAAGTTGTGAATATTGGTAATCACTATACCCATGGAGACTTCAAATTGGCCGCATATGGGATGTCATAGTGATGTAAGGCAAGGACTGCTCTTTCATGTACTCCAATACATATTATGGGTAAAATGTCATTTTTCCTAAAAGTTTTATTTCAAATTATATTTTTTTTTCATGAGGACATAAAATAAAATACTACCTGGGTTATATTTAGATTACTGCCCCAGGGGAATGGGAACTTAGGAGAAAACCACAAATCCCTGATAATAAAGTACATGGCCTATGGGAAAGTTGTCCTTGCCCCTTGTCATATAATTTACTTCCCCAGTTGCCAATTTGAAATCTACATAGTATAAGTGATCTCAATTTTAAAACAGCTATAACTTTCTTATTGCTTGTCTGATTTCTTTCAAACTTTCACCATTCTGTTTAATTCATTTTTCTTCTTACCAACACAACATTTTATGGCCAAGGCTGGATTTTCCTTTAATAAGTTGCGAGCGAGCAAAAATTTCAACATTTTTATTACAAAAATCAAAGTTTTTGATAGATTTTGACATAACATTTTTCAAAAATAATAGGCCTATATTTCACCCTTATCCCTTTCCTTTTCTCTTTTTTTCTTGGTCGTGAAAAATGAGGGGGGGGGGGGGCAAAACGCTGATGTCCTAACAGTCATTTCTAAGCTTTATTCTTATAAAACAACATAAAAAGTGTAATTATCTTATAAGCCCTATTTAAATAGTGCGAGCGCGAAGCGCGAGCTGAAAATTTTTGGAATTTCATGTAGATATTTTAACCTGAAAATTGACTATTCTGGGCAATGTTAGTTAACCTGAACAAGATGCGTATGTAACGAGATAATTACTGCGAGCGCGAGCAGAAATTTTTAATATGGTTTCTGGCTTGATCGAAAAGGGACCTGTTAAGGAGGTTTTGCAGTTAGCCATTAAAACGATACATATTTCAACTATTTAATAACGCGAGCGCAAGCTGAATTTCTTTGACATTTTGACCTAAAAAAAAATGACATTATTAGCACTTTTTGTAATCATTAACGGTATTGGTATAAAACCAAACAATTGGAAAAAATTGAGATTTCAGACCTAAAAATGGGACACTCTAATCATGTTTTGTAAATCATGAAAAAGGATGGGTAATTTGGTTTCTTCCTACATTAATTATCTAAAACTATAAAATTTTAGCACGTTTTGAATAAAGATGAAGCTGCGTATCTCAATGTTGTGCACGTGTTTTAGAGTTAGACAGAATCCGGGCATTCTGATATTTTTATCACGAAAATCAATAATGCAAAGCGCGAGCGGAAAATACTTGATATTCCGGTATGAAAATGGTGAATTTGAGCACTATCTAAAGCATTGTGTAAGGAAATTGTGAAGTGGATGTGGAAAGCACTTTATAAATGATGCGAGTGTGAAGCGCGAGCTGATATCTTCATTATTATTTTGACCTAGGACCTGGACATTCTAGGTCTAAGGACATTTTGTCATATGAAAATGATGACAACTTTCTTATTCCTCTTCCTAAGCGCGATATGAAACTGATATTGTCAATATTCTTTTCTGAAAAGGGACAATTTAGTCATTAAGAATTCATGAAAATTTTATTATCATATTTATTAATGTAATAAGCCTAATGAGTGAGTGAAATGTGTTGACACTGAGGCCTGAAAATTTGATATTTCAAGCACTTTTGTAATCATGAATAGGATTTGTGAGTTGATATATTTTTATCATAAATGCGAGCGCAAATCGTGAGACAAAATTTATGGTAAACTGTTGTAGTGACCAAACTAATTTCTTAATTTTTTTTTTTGATTTATCTATTTTTGACCACCCTACGACCAATTCGGGTGTGGTAAAATTTTATCACAGACTGCGAAACCTAATCACTTTTGGGTCACGTGGGTCTAGTGTCATCCCGCCGAGGAAAAATAGTCCTCCCCTTTATTATTTTTAAAAACATGTATTATGATACAATTGTTGGACATAGATGCATGAATATAAATATGCATATATATATTACACATTAATGTCGATTTAAATTAATATTCACTAGCATATCATATTTTGATGCATTAGAGTGTGACGTCATTAATATCTAAATGCGGAGATATATTAGGCAAGGCCCGGTAGCTGGGCAGTGACATTATCCCGCGCACAACTCAAAAGGAAGTCGTCGCGGCTTGTTGACCCTTTTAGAAGCTGCACATTAGCTTTTGACTGTAGGTTTGCAGTTGTTATTTACCAGGTATGTTAATTGAATTTTATCTGATGTATGTTTTACTTTGCTGGAATTTATAGGATCTCGTTACTCGGAAAATATTCTTATTTCTATGGGATTGTTCATTTCTAGCCGGACAAAGTAGTGTTAGAAAACACACTGTTTTACATTTTGAATTGTGTCATTATGTATATCCAGCTTATAACTTTTGAATCTTTGAACACACCTTAATATTTACTATGTACCGCGAAATAAACTGCTTAATATTTCATGCAGCTTATGTGATTGACAGTGATGATATTTAATCACTTTGCATTTTTTATATGACATGTTTAAATTCAGTCACCAAACGATGGAATGTATAATTATGTACGTAAGCGTACTCTTTGCGATCTTTGCTTACAATATTTAGATTGATGCTTAGTCTTAAATATCAGACCCGCTTTGGTCTTGCGAAATTAATTGTTGGGTTTTTGAAGTAACGATTTATATGTTGAAATACATAATAGATAACGGATCTATTCCTTTTTATAGCCGCTGATATAGAGGCTGTTGAGTGTTCATGGCTGCTGACCATGGGCGCAGCTGACCAGGAGACATATATTCCTGGGACCTTATTATACTAGAGTGAGTTATTTAACCTAGTGATTTACGCTTAATTCTAACATATGACAATCCGAGTCAGAAATACTTTGATGTCATAATTTCAGGTGTTTTTCCTTTCCGGAAGATGAAATTTATAATATTATATGATAATGAATACTGTATTACGACAATTTATGATATTATATGATAATAATTTTTACATTGTTTGGTTAAATAACTACAATTGATATTCCATATCAATTTACTTTAATTGAACTACTTACTTTGTACAGAAGTCTGATGATACAACTTGTAACAATTTATGTTATTTTATACTCATGATGTTTTCTTTTGTCTTCTGTACAATGCAGGGGTTTTCCCGTTTTCCCGTTTTTTCCGTTTTTTCTTCTGTTTATGATTAATAAACACTGCACAACACATCTGCCTGTCCCTTCGCTCTCATCTGCCCTCTTGTCGCCCTTGATGAGTGAATGGTTGCGGCCGACTTCGGCCCCAACACTGTCATAAAAGGGGGGTTTAAGTAGTTTGTTATATAATTTGGCAAATCAAATAATGCGAGCGCATAGCGCAAGCTGCAAGTTATATTCACACCGTAAAACGGACATAAAACAGAGCACTTAAAAATCAGTTTGTAAATGAAACAAAATAATAATGTCCGAGCTGAAATATGCTTTGTATATTGACTTCAAAACTTCATATTTTAAGCTACATATCAGCCTATTAAGCAAGATATGTATCTCATCAAACAGGCTATGCGAGCGCGAAGCGCGAGCGAAAAATTTAATATAGTGACATGAAATATATTTTTAAATCATTTTCCAAGTCTTCCCCTGACCTTTTTTTTCACTCGTCTCCCTCCTTATTTTACCTCTTCTTTTTCCTCCTTTCTGTCCCCTTTTTCTTTTTTTCTTTTTTTCCCCCTTTTAAAATTTTTTTTTGCTCCGCCAATAGGGGGGCCCGGGCCCTCCCCTGGATCCGCCTATGGATGGAGCTCACTTGTGCACTCTGTGCACTCCCATTGGCTAAGGGGTTATTGTTCTCGGGGTAATTGTCCAGGGGGGGTAATTGTCCAGGGGGTAATTGTCCTCGGGGGGTAATTTGTCCTCGGGGGTAATTGTCCAGGGGGGGTAATTGTCCTCAGGGGTAATTATCCGGGGGTAATTGTCCTCGGGGTAATTGGCCGGGGGGTAGTTGTCCGGGGGGGGGTAGTTTTCCGGGGGGTAATTGTCAGGGGGGTAATTGTCCTCAGGGGGTAATTGTCCGGGGGTAGTTGTCCGGGGGGGTAGTTGTCCTGATCCCCAAGACAAACAATATGATGTATCACTTGACACAATCTGGACATTTTCAAAAATTGACGACATTTTGATCCTAACATGGTCATGATGACCATTAGAAATTTGACACCAAGTTGGAAGTTGTTCCTTGTAATGTCACCAATGACATAAAAGTGAAAAACCAGACTTAGCTAATTTGTCGAAGTAGCTGCTAAATCATGACATGCTGCCTGACTATATGAATTATCTTTGTAATCTAACTCCAGCTCACAAGTTACCTTTATATCAGTTAACACTCAAACTATGCATCTTACTTGTTCTTGTCACTGCACAGAGGATACAAACTTTATCACTCTTATATCTTGACAACACGAAGTGACCTCAGACCGCATCAAAGTAACTGTGACAGAGCTTCTGAAACAGAGTCCTCCTAGAAATATTAGTGCAAAATTTACACTAAAAAGCTCTACCAGGAGACAAGAAATTCTATTTCAGGGAATACATTCACAGAACCAAACCCCTGAGAAAAACAGAAAGGACTCTTTATCTGCTACAAACAGCCACATGTAGAAAGGTGATGAAGCAAACCTATGCTAGATAGATCAAGTCAGTGCTAAAGATGTCTGGTGTAGACACTGATCGGTTCAAAGCTCATTCCACCAGATCAGACCTCTTCTGCAAAGAGAAACAACCTTCCACTACAAACAGACATTAATACTAATAATTATGGATATTTAGAGGTGCTAAAAACAAAAAGTACCATAGCGCATACAATGTATGAATAATAATTTAACATTTGCAATAATAACCACAATCAGTCATTCGAGATAGAAAGGTTAATCAATTATTGAGGAAAAAGGTATGTATGTCTTAAGGGAAGATTTGAATCCAAGAATACTGGAAGCATTTGTTATTGGAAGAGGGATGGCATTCCAAGTCTTGGCAGCTGCTACAGCAAAACGTTTTTTGGCAGAGTTTCGACAAGGGAATGTAAAGTCTGCATGTGTCAGTGATTGAACAAAGATTATGGGAGACATTCTGAAACAAGCTGGATGTAAAAGTTAATCCACCTTTGAAGGCTTTGAAGTCTCACTTGACTTGATTCAGTCAGCTATTGGCTGAATTCTCGAACCGTACTTAATAATATAAAATAGAAAAATAAATGAAATTTTTAATATTTATTTGATTAATCCATGAGTTAAATGGAGGTTAAGAGAATTCTGCACACTCCTCTTCCTCCCTTACTCACAATAGCTCAAGTATGAGAGCTAAAGATCTTTTTTCATTTCAGGTACGATTGTTATGCTGTAGTCACTACTTTGAATAATGGCGGTTGCACGTGGAACGGGCTCTCACGTGACTCGGTTCAGCAAGCTAATGGCTGAATTCTCTTAACCTCCCTTTAACTCATAAAATAATAATCAAATTTAAAAAAATCATTTTTCATTTAATTTTTTATTTGTTTTGCCCACCAGAGGTGAAGGCGAGACTTCGGTATCCAAATGTCGTCCGTCCATCCGTCACAAACATTATGACACATAACTCCGCAACCGTACGTCACTTTTCAACCAAACTTGGATGGTAGATGTAGTTAGGGGACCTGCATGTTAGCTGCAGTCAGAGCTCACATGTTAAGGTCAAAGGTCATTTTCAGGTCAACATTAAAGTTTACATGCAAGACTCTCTTATGACCTACAACTCCGCAACCGAAAGTCACTTTTCAGCCAATCATTTGTTGTTGATGTACTGAGGGGACCTGCATATTATGCTGTAGTCGGAGGTCACATGGTAAGGTCAAAGGTCATTTTTAGGTCAATATTAAAGTTTACAAGCAAGACTCTCTTATGACACATAACTCCGCATCCGTAAGTCAATTTCAAATCAACTTGGGTTTTAGCTGTACTTTGGAGACCTGCATGTTATTGTGTTCGGTCACATGGTAAAGTCAAAGGTCATTGTGAGGTCAACATTAAAGTTAACGTGCAAGACGATTACGACAAATGTTATTCCATCCCAGTTATTTCACAATGAACTTTTGATACAATACTGTTGCGTGCCCTTGCAAATCGCGATATTTCTGGTCATTTTCACATGTGGGCGAGACACTTATGCCTTGTTATGTATTAATGGTTGCCTAGCTACGGCTCTGTGTATGCGCCAACGTGTGCTGGAAATAAAATAAGTGAGTCCCAAGTGGGTCTGTTTTCATTGGTGTTTCTAACGAGGAAAATATAAAAAATATTTAACCCTAAAAGGACTGGGCTATTTGAGATGTATTGAGGACTGGGGGGGGGCCTTCTGATCTCGGCCGCCGTTTGCGCAGTCGCGCCGAAATTTGGCACGCACATTCGTTACCACATATACTACAAGCCAGTATAAAAAAAAATCTGAAAATAATTTTTTATTTATTATTAATAAAATATGCAAATTTTTTAATGAAATACATGCATGTGTAACACCCAATTTCACTTCAAATTTTCTTCTATTTTTCCAGATGTCATCTTTTTAATCTTATTTAAAGGTTTCCACAAAGAAAAATTGCGAAAGCCAATTTTTTCCTTATGTATTTCTTTGTTTTTAGAATTTCTTATTTATTTCTTTGTTTTTTCATCTTTTCTTTTTCATTGTTACTTTCATTGTATGTTATTACAGACCAAATAACAACTAAATTAAACCCTAAATTAATAAAACACACCAATTAAAACGAAAAATAATCATCCTTTTATGAATTTCATCTCCCATAGACTTTGTACACAAAGTATAAAAATGAGCCATTTTCGGCTTGACATTGTCTCGTAAATAGTCATGTGGCGTCGCGATGCTATACCTGTATATCGCAAAATTGGTCTCAAAAGTTGCGCGAGACTTTGAAGAAAAAAGTCATAAAATTTTGTGGCGCTATCTTTTTGCGTTTCGGAAATATCGCTCGAAGCGTTGAGGGGGGGCCATGATGCCCCCCCCTGTCCTTTTAGGGTTAATGTTATCAACGATGGGTCATTATTTAGTGGTATTAATGCCTCTGATTTTCCCTACTGAACTAAAAAAATGCATTGTTGTTCAGTCAATTCCCTCATATTTCTATTTTTGTTTCATAACTTTTAATCAAATCTGCTGAATGATCTTGCACTGTATGTGTCTTTAGTGTGTGTACTGTCTTTTCCCTTTTAGCTTCATTGATCGTCTCGTACGATATCGTGAGGAACATAATGAAAGGTGTAAGCTTAAATTCATATACATGATAAACTACCTTCATGAGTTTTCAGTGATAAGTGTAAATTTTGCTGTTCAACTTCGTTAGTGAATAGAGGTTCAGCAACAAAAATGAAGAATTTTATCCAATTTGCGAACATCAAAAGTGACTAGAGAGTCTTATACTCACAAGTGAGCGAGTAATTCAGCATATGTCGTGTAAAAAAAAGCAATACTCATGCATCATGCGAGTACTCGAACAATAAAAATCCCCTACTCACGAGGTGACTTTCCAGACAACACTCGAGTAGACTTGAGTCCTTGATTACTTGTGACAGGCCTACTCTCAAGTTTATTTAGGACTGCTTCATAAGTCAGATCAGTATAAAGTTAGGTTTATTTGTTTAAAGACTTGATACTGATATACTACCATCTGCAGCAGAGAATAGCCATAAAAAGAGTCAGAAAGGTTCTTTTTTTAATCCTAAATTTCTGGAAGTTAATGTGCCCATAATATTTAGAGATAATTGTTGTTAGATAGAACATTATTTGAATATTACTGGATACAATATTCTGAAATTATTGCTGTATCTATGAAGATGATATCAGGGCCTTGTCCACGGAGGATTATTATGTTACTGGGGGTGCTGAGCATTGTCACAGCACCCCCAGTAACAATAGATAATCCTCCGTGGCCAGGTCCATGGATGATATCTAAAAGCTGAATGTAATTTGGAAGAAACAGATTTGTTATTGCCTGAGAGAAAAATTACAAGCTGCTATTAGAAGAATAAAATGTCCAACTCCACAAAGTTCAACAAATGGATATGTTTGATGATTTTTTTCAGGATCATTACGTTTAGTATCATCAAGCCAGTCTTCAACCAAAGGACGTATTGAGATCTATGGCGATCGATCTCGATGGGGGACTATCTGTGATGATTACTGGACAGATGAAGCTGCTACAGTTGCATGTAGACAGATGAGGTTGGGCAGCATTGGGATTTCTCATGGCAATGCATTCTATGGCAGTGGGGACGGACCCATCTTGTTAGATGATGTACAGTGCAATGGTGATGAAGAGAGGTTGCTTCAGTGTGATACGTCACCCCTGGGGGAACATAACTGTATTCATGCAGAGGATGCTGGTGTGGAGTGCTTTGATCATATGCCTACAGTAGCTCCAAATAAAGGTATGAAAATACATTAATGTACAGCCTGCTTGCATGAAAAGTCATGATTAGTGGAAAAAGAAGGGGTTCGCCAGTCATAATAGTGGATGAGGGTCGCCAGTCATAATAGTAGTAGGGGTTCGCCAGTCATTATAGTGGATGAGGGTCGCTATTCATAATAGTAGAAAGGGTTCGCCAGTCATAATAGTAGAAAGGGTTCGCCAGTCATAATAGTGGATGAGGGTCGCCAGTCATAATAGTAGATGAGGGTCGCCAGTCATAATAGTAAATGTGGGTCGCTAGTCATAATAATAGATGGGGTTCGCCAGTCATAATAGTAGAAGGGGTTCGCCAGTTATAATGGTAGAAGGGGTTCGCCAGTCATAATAGCAGTAGGGGTTCGCCAGTCATAATAGTAGAATGGGTTCGCCAGGCAAAATAGTAGAAGGGGTACACCAGTCATACAGGTAGATGAGGGTCGCTAGTCATAATAGTAGATGGGGTTCGCCAGTCATAATAGTTGATGAGGGTCGCTATTCATAATAGTAGATGGGGTTCGCCAGTCATAATAGTGGATGAGGGTCGCTATTTATAAAAGTAGGAAGGGTTCGCCAGTCATAATAGTAGAAAGGGTTCGCCAGTCATAATAATGGATGAGGGTCGCCAGTTATAATAGTAGATGAGGGTCGCCAGTCATAATAGTAGATGAGGGTCGCTAGTCATAATAGTAGATGGGGTTCGCCAGTCATAATAGTGGATGAGGGTCGATATTTATAATAGTAGAAAGGGTTAGCCAGTCATAATAGTAGAAGGGGTTCGCCAGTCATAATAGTGGATGAGGGTCGCCAGTCATAATAGTAGTAGGGGTTCGCCAGTCATAATGGTAGATGAGGGTTGCTAGTCATCATAGTAAATGGGGTTCGCCAGTCATATTAGTGGATGAGGGTCGCTATTCATAATAGTAGAAAGGGTTCGCCAGTCGAAATAACGGGTGAGGGTCGCCAGTCATAATAGTAGAAGGGGTTCGCCAGTCATAATAGTGGATGAGGGTCGCCAGTCATAATAGTAGTAGGGGTTTGCCAGTCATTATAGTGGATGAGGGTCGCTATTCATAATAGTAGAAAGGGTTCGCTAGTCATAATAATAGAAAGGGTTCGCCAGTCATAATAGTGGATGAGGGTCGCCAGTCATAATAGTAGATGAGGGTCGCCAGTCATAATAGTAAATGTGGGTCGCTAGTCATAATAATAGATGGGGTTCGCCAGTCATAATAGTAGAAGGGGTTCGCCAGTTATAATTGTAGAAGGGGTTCGCCAGTCATAATAGCAGTAGGGGTTCGCCAGTCATAATAGTAGAATGGGTTCGCCAGGCAAAATAGTAGAAGGGGTACACCAGTCATACAGGTAGATGAGGGTCGCTTGTCATAATAGTAGATGGGGTTCGCCAGTCATAATAGTTGATGAGGGTCGCTATTCATAATAGTAGATGGGGTTCGCCAGTCATAATAGTGGATGAGGGTCGCTATTTATAAAAGTAGAAAGGGTTCGCCAGTCATAATAGTAGAAAGGGTTCGCCAGTCATAATAATGGATGAGGGTCGCCAGTTATAATAGTAGATGAGGGTCGCCAGTCATAATAGTAGATGAGGGTCGCTAGTCATCATAATAGATGGGATTCGCCAGTCATAATAGTAGAAGGGGTTCGCCAGTCATAATGGTAGAAGGGGTTCGCCAGTCATAATAGCAGTAGGGGTTCGCCAGTCATAATAGTTGAATGGGTTCGCCAGTCAAAATAGTAGAAGGGGTACGCCAGTCATAACGGTAGATGAGGGTCCTTAGTCATAATAGTAGAAGGGGTTCGCCAGTCATAATGGTAGATGAGGGTCGCTAGCCATGATAGTGGAAGGGGTTCGACCGTCAGTAGAAGGGAACTTTGCAACATAATAGCTGAGGTGGGCGCAAAGCCTGAGAACACACAAAAAAGTGATTTTCAAACCTAATATGTATTATGTTGTAGTTCAAAAAGGGCATTCAATTTAAAAAAAGAGCACATTTTATTTTGAAAAATTTGATTTTTTTTTAAATCATAACCAGCAGGAGCTGTTAATAATGACACCCTCTCCCCTTAAAAAAAAGATAAACTACCTTGAGGTTATTCACATCACTTTTGTGACCATCCTGAAATGTATTATGTTGGACTTCAAAAAGAGTATTTAGTTATGATTAAGGGCATTTTTTTTTACCTACAGGGATTTTTTTCATCATAACCAGCAGAAGTTGATGAAAATGACACCCTCCCCTAAAAAATCACATTATCTTTAGGCGAAAAGGTGTAGATTGTGAATAATTCCAATAACAAGAAAATCTACTTTGAATGTATGCATTTAAAATAGTGTTGACCTAAACCTGTACCAAAGTATTTTTTTTAAGTTGTTTTTTTCAATAGAGGTTTTTTTCACAGAAAAATGTCTTTATATCATACTTGTTTTTACTTGATGTTGAATATGATATGAGCATGAAAATATACCTTCATATATATTTGATTTTTTTAAAGGAAAAATAAACAAATATTTATTGTTTACAAGACACTCATTTTGTAAAGGATTTGGAAGAAAACATCTTAAAGGAGTGGGGAGGAAGGGGCTTTTTCTCATATAAATCATCTAATGCAAGAAGAGTTGCTATATTATTTGATAAAAACATACAACTTGTTATTAAGAGAGTAAAATGCGATACCGATGGAAACTATGTTGCTTTGAGTATTCAATCTGGTTTTTTTTTTCTCATTGATTTCATTGTATGGGCCAGATATAGATGGCCCTATTTTTTTTAGATGTACAGAAAATATCTTATTGGACTATGATGATCCTCATAAAATCCTTTGTGGTGATTGGAACCTGGTTTAAAGTTTTGAGTTAGATACTTGTCATTATCTTAGACTCCGAAATATAAATGCACGGGAGAAGGTTCTTGAACTTAAAAATGATTTTAATTTAGTTGATCCATGGCGTCAGTTAAATCCAAATTCAAAAAGTTATACTTGGAGACAGCCCACACCATTAAAGCAAAGAAGAATAGAGTATTTTTTGATATCTTCAGATATTTTTTCTTTGGTTACAAAATATAATATTGATTTAGGATATCGTACCAATCACTCAATGATCCGTTTAGAGATTGTGTTAGATAAATGTCATAAGCGATTCAATTATTGGAAATTTAATAACTCACTTTAATTTGAAAAAAACTGAATATGTTGATCTTATTAAGGAAAATGTAAAATAAATTACTTTGCAGTATCTTGATATTGATTGTCTTCATGGTAAAGCTTTTGAAACTGTTAGAAAAGAGGAACTTAGATTTATTATTGATGATCAGTTGTTTTTTATACACTGTTCATAGGCTGATCCAGGGGGGCCCGAGGGGTCTGCCCCCTTCCCTAATGGCGTAGCAAAAAAAATAAAAGGGGGAAAGAAAGAAAGAAAGAAAAAGGAAAAAGAAGGGAAAAGAGAGGAGAAAAAAGAAGGGGAAACACAAGAAGAGGAAGACGAGTGAATAAAATAAGATGAGGGGAAGACTAGGAAAATGATTTTTTAAATCCTTCATGTCAATATAAAAAAAATTTGCTTGCGCTTCGCACTCGCATTGCAGGTTAGGTGATTTACATATCAATATGGAGCTTAAAATATCAAAATTTGAAGTCAACATAGAAAACATATTTCAGCTCGGAAATCGAACTTTCATTATTTTGTTTGATTTACAAATTGATTTTTAAAAAGTGCTCTGTAAAACTTTCTGTTTTATGGTCTGAATATTAAAATTTCGGCTCGCGATTTGCGCTCGCATTGATTGTTGAAAATCTATCTACTCATGCATCTTATTCATAAATACAAAAGTGCTTTAAATGTCCTGTTTTTAGGCCATAATATTAATGGATTTCGCGCTCTCACATTAGGCTTATTAGATTAATCAATAAGATATTAATTTAAGAATCAAATTGTCCCTTTTTTCAGAATGGAATATCGACAAGTTTCATCTCGCGCTTAGGAAGAGAAATAAGAAGATATAGTCATCATTTTCATATGATGACATAATGTTCTTGGAATGTCCTGGTCCTATGTCAAAACTCAAAGTAATAATAATGAAACTTTTGAATGAAATTAGAATAATGAAACTCTTTTTTTATATGTGATCCATATCCACTTCACAATTTTCCTACAAAGTGCTTGAAATACAGAGCTTAAATAGACCCTTTTGAGATCGGAATATCAAATATTTTAAGCTCACGCTTCGCGCTCACTTTATCGATTTTCATGATGAAAAAAGGTATTTAGAGTGCCCACTCAGATTATAGGTCTAAATCTGAAACACGCGTGCGCATGTTTATTTAGATATGCAGCTTGTTCTCTGTTTAAATCATTATCCAGTTTTATTTCACAATATCAAAAATTTTCTGCTCGTGCTTTGCGCTCGCAATATTAATGTAGAAAGATTTCCAATTACTCATCCTTTTCATGATTTACAAAACATGAATAGAGTGTCCCATTTTTAGGTGAAAATCTCAATTTTTTCCGCTCGCATCAATTGTTTTGTTACATAATTATCCTTTTCACGATTACAAAAAGTGCTCAGAATTTCATTCTATAGTTAGAAATGTCAAAATTTTTAGCTCGCGCTTCGCGCTCGCATTATTTGATTATTGAAATATGTAACGTTTTCAGGGCTAGCTGCAAGCAGCCATTAACAGATCATTTATTATTAGATCAAAAGGTAAATCAAAAATTTCTGCTCGCGCTTAGCGCTCGCAATATTAATGTAGTAAGATTTCAAATTACTCATTCTTTTCATAATTTAAAAAACATGAATATAGTGTCCCGTTTTTAGGTCTAAATCTCGATTTTTTTTTTCCGCTCGTGCTTTGCGCTCACATCAATAAATTGTTTAGTTATATACCTATCCTGTTCACGATTACAAAAATTGATTAAAATTTGACAATTTCTCTGCTCGCGTCTTCATGACTAAGTACCTTTTCGATAATGAGTTCAAACGTATATACAAAAATTCTGCTTGCGCTCTGCGCTTGCATTATTAATGTAAGGAAGATCCCTACTTACTCATCCTTTTCATGATTTACATAACTTGAATAGAGTGTCTCGTTTAGTAGGTCTAAATCTCGAAATTTCGCGCTCGCATCAATTGTTTAGTTATATACCTATTCTGTTTGAGCTACAAAAAGTGCTTAAAATTTCCATTCCTTAGGTAAAAATGTCAAAACATTTCAGCTCGAGCTTCGCGCTCGCATTATTTGATTTTTGAAAGATGTAACGTCTTCATGGCTAACTGCAAGCAGTCTTTAACATACTTCTCCATCAGTTCATTTCTGCTCGCGCTTCACGTTCGTAGTAGTAAATCATTTGCATACACATCTCTTTCAGGATAACACATATTGCCCAGAATGTTCAAAATTTTTGGAAAAAATACAAAAGATTTCCCCAAAAAAATAGCTCGCGCTTCGCGCTCGCATTATATAAATAAGGATATTATAATATTATATATTAATGTTTATTCACAAGAATAAAGCTAAGAAGTGACTATTAGGGCTACCCCTTCAAAGAAACCAAAAATCATCTTCGAGCGGCCGATCGGGGAAAATATGTCTGAAAAAAATTCCGCCCCCCCCCCCAATGGCGAAGGCTGGATCTGCCCCTGCTGTTGATGGAGTTGAGAGCAGCGACTAAATTGTATGTAATAAGACAGAAGAGAAAAGAAGAAAGTGTAGAAAAAACCTCGAAATTGAAATACTTAACTTAGAAAAACTTCTAGACCAAAATGTAAATACTAGAGAAAATTTGCAAAAAATAGGCTACTTAGGGAAGAATTAGAACAATTTAGACATCAGACACTTGAAATGGTAACACACATATTAAGACTTCAAATAACGCAATATGGAGAATAACCGTCTAAATATTTTTTTTTTTATCTTGAAAAGCAGAGGATAGCAGAAAAACATTTGTCAAATTGATTGATGATAATGGTACAGTATTGCAAGAACAAACAGACATTTTAAGAGAAATTGGCTCATATTATGAACAGTTATATAAATATCATGCAAATAGTGATGCTGAAGAACTTTTTTTCTCTTATTAGAGAAGAGAGTTTCCATAGCCTTACAGAGGAAGATTTCTTTAGAAGGAGAAATATCTTACAGTGAAGTTGATTTTGCATTAAAATAATATGAAAAATAATAAGGCTCCTGGACAAGATGGATTTACAACTAATTTTTTAAAGCATTCTTTCAGGACTTGGGTATATACTTGGTACGAAGTATGAATTTTGCTTACATTTCTGGAAAATTATCCATCTCACAAACAATAATGGCTTGATAACATTAATTCCTAAAGGTGACAAAGTAAGAAATTTCATCAAAAATTGGAGACCAATTTCATTGTTGAATGTTGTTTATAAACTGTTGTCAAGTTGTATTGCTAACAGACTTTAAAAAAGTATTACCATATATTATTCATGTTAATCAATCAGGATCCTTATCTGGACAGTTTATTGGTGAAAATATTAGAATTTTGTATGATTTAATTGTGTATACGGAGAAGAAACATATTCCTGGTATGATTTTATTAATTGATTTTGAAAAATCTTTGAAAGTCTTTCTCATGATTTTTTGTTTAAAACTCTTTCCTGTTTTAAATTTGGCAAATCTTTCATGAAATGGAGAAAAATACTATATCAGAATGCATTTCTAGTGTTATAGTCAAATGACATTAAGATTTCGTATTAAAAAGAGGATGTAGGCAAGGTGATCCACTATCAGCATACTTTTTTTGTTATGCGCTGAAATTCTTGGGTTGTTAATTCGAAATTCCCACTCTGTCAAAGGAATTTATGTTGGCTTAAAAGAATACAAAATTATTCAATATGCGGATGACATGGTTTTATTTCTCGATGGTACAGCTGCCAGTTTCTGTAATGTACTAAATATTTTGGATTCATTTGCTGAATGTAGCGGGTTGAAGGTCAATACGCAAAAAACTAATGCAATTTGGATAGGTGCTTCAAAAAGTGAAAAAGATATACAACTAGATGGAAAACAAGTTAATTTTGTGCCTAATGATTTTTTCGGTACCTTGGTACAGACTTCCATGCTGTTACTGATCAAATACCCGATTATAATTACGATAGAATTTTCGACAAAATAAACATCAAATGATTTCATGGATAAAACGAAATATCACTGTTCTGGGTAGAATTGCAGTTGTGAAATCATTATTACTGCCACAATGTAATCATTTGTTTATGTCAATTCCATCTACTTCTGCTAAGTTAATGAAAGTCATGAAAGGGAAGTTCTTTAATTTCATATGGAAGAACAAGCCAGACAAGATTAGTAGAAAACAGGTTATTTACTATCAATAACTGGGATATACTCATTTGATTTGCTAGTTCATTACGATTAACTTGCACGCCGAATAAAAGTACACAATTTTTCCTGCGCGCGCGCAGCATCTCCCTACGCACGCACTATCCCAAGATCATCACGCAAAGAGGCGTCCATTTCCTCTTTTACTTTCGCCTGCCGCCGTGATCAGACGTTAGCTAATTACACTCCCACTTAGCTTTTTAAAGTGTCCGTTGTTAACATATTTATCTATGTATTTGCAACCTATTTCAATCCTTTGCCTTTCGGCTTTAGATTGATTTCATTCATATCTCTACTGCATGGAGCTTTTGTGTTATTATTCACGTTTTTCTTTAAATAAACTTGTGAGTTCCGAACCGTCAGTTTCGTTTTCTCACAGACGGGTTGCTTCCGCTTCCCTTCCCCGTATAGCTCCGCGCTTCCCTGCGTGCCGCAGGCACTGATACGACGCTCCCTTTTGCTTTATAATCCTTTTTAATTCTTTATAATTCTTGACTTGCTCCTTTGCCTCATCTTGAATTGAATTGATTTTATTCCCTCTCCACAGCTTAGGCTATGGGACAGGTAGGAGCGTCGTCCTTGTTTGTTCTCAAACTTGTTTTCAACTTGTTCTTTTGTGAGTCGGTTGATTGTCTCAATCAATCTTTTGGTCTTGTTTGATTAATTGATTGATTGATTAATTAATTAATTAATTAATTAATTGTTTAATTAACTAATTGGTTAATTGTTTAATTATTAATTAATTTTAATAATTATTTTGTATTGAAATTTTTCTTTTAGACTTATTGTCATTAAAAAAAAAAAATTCTTAATTTTTTTGGGAAGCCCCCCTGTTCTCTTTTAGCTAATGAGTTTTCGGCTTTCAGTTTTAGGGAAGTATGTTTTTACTTCTTCCCTTCAGATCAGCTTCTTTTACTTATTTCTGTTGACCTTTTGACCTTAGCTGATCCTGCTCTTCGTCTTGGACTTAATCGTTTTCTGTTTTTAATTAATTAACGTCATGTCTCGTGTAATTAATTAAAAAAAAAAAAAAAAAAAAACTTTGTTTTTTTTTCTCACTTCAGCTTCTTAACTTTGTTTCAGAACTCATGTTTAAGAAGTCGGTCTTGTTTTTTCCGGAGTTATTAATTTTATTATTAATATTTTCTGAAAAGGATCTTGCTTGTCACCTTTCTTGCCCACCCACCCCTCCGCCCCTCTCTGTTTTCGACCCTCTTTTTGTTCTTTCAGGCTAAGAACTTACCAGGTAGATGAGCTCTTTCGACTCATCTCTTGATGACTCCAAACCTGCCGCTGGAAGAGAACCAGACATGGTATTTGTTCCCGTGATCAGCGGCGGTGAGTATGAGGGCAAGAGAGTGAGACCCTTTGCGAAGGGCTCTATAAAGGGTGGAACCGTGGTTTGCGTCCACGTGCCCTGGAAAAAGGAGGGTGGAACCGTGGAGTTGCGTCCACGTGCCCAAGAGGGTGGAACCGTGGAACCGCGCCCACGTGCCCGAGCGTTTTAGGGTGGAACCGTGGCGCTGTGGCCACGTGCCTGAAAGGTGATATCCAAGGCTCCCTCGACGGGACCTGAACCTATTTTGGGGAGTGTTGTACTAGTATAGAAAACCTCACTCCTCCAGGGCTGCTTGACCCAGAGTCGCTAGAGACACGTGAGCTCGACCCCATCAATCTCACGATTATCTGATCAAGGTGGAACCGTGGAATCCCGTCCACGTGCCCTTAAAGGTGGAACCGTGGAATTAGCGTTCATGTGCCTAAACGGCTTGATCAGATTTGGGTGACTTTTCTCATGCGAGATATCACGTCCCCCCTGTCTCTTGTGCCCTCTTCTGCCCCCCGGCGGGGGCCGCATAGAAGAGGAAGAAGAAGAAATTCTAGGTTACTAACCCCGCTTCGCGGGCAGACCTTTCTTTCTGATTCTTGTGCCGATGACCAGGCGTCGTAACTTCATGTTACAACAGAACGCCCTCGAGCATCTCGGATTCTTATCCTCATGCTCGCCGTCAGCTAAAACCGCCGTGTCAAGCACCGGGCAGGTCAAGCAGACATTCGCCATCTCACACCTCGGAGAGTCACCGGCAATTTCATGATTCGCCGGCTCACGCACCTGCAAGGGAAATTCCCGCTAATACACAGGTGTTATCGACATACAGGCATCGCCCCCCATTATGTCACCAGACTCCCGATAATTGTGGGTCAGGCGTCGCAACTCTCATGTTGCTTCACACGCCCACGAGAATGCGGGTAATTTCCCCCACGCTTCATGTCAGCTTCAGCTGCCGTGCTAAGCACCGTGCGGTTCAAGCAGTCACCTGCCCTCTCACGCCGGGCTTTTATTGAAACGCTGCTCACCTACACGGTGACCCCGTTTCTATGCAGGTGCTTGCGACATACGGCTTTCAAGCCAACATGTCGGCAAGCTCTCGGTGACCGACGGCGGGATGTTGCATCCTTACAGGTTGCATCAACACGTCCCCGAGCATTACGGGTTCTTACCCTCGTGTTCTCCGTCATTATAGACCGCCGCTACGCGACGGCCAGCTTATCAGCAGCCTCGCACCAGCCGCCGGCCCCTTTTTCTTTGAAATTGCCGGCCCTTTCACTCGCACGGGTGATTTCACGATATGCACAGGTGCTTCTGACGTATGGGTCTCACCCAGCAAGTCGGCAAGCCCCCGTATGTCGCTGGTTTGGACGCTGCTTTCTGTCGGTCTTATTGCTGGTGTCGGGCATTGAGCGGATTGAGTTTTCTCCCGCCAGCCCGCACTCCGGGGAGCCGCCGGCGAGTTCACCTGCATGGGTATCCCCCATTAATATGCAGGTACTCCCGAATTCGCCCTCTACGTCAAGCTTCACAGTTTGACCGGGCATCGCTTATGGCGACGGCTCTTTCAGCGGTAACTCTCTCCATTCTACCCCCTTGGCGGGCCTTTAGATTGGAGGTAAGAATTTCTTACATACCGCATGCCTTCCTTCTCTCATGAGAATGTTTGGCTGTTTTTGAGAGGGCAACCTATCACGCCCGCGGACCGTCCGCCCAGGCGACGGGACCGTCAGCTTTTTGCCTGAATCTCACTTTCTATACGAAAGTAAGGGTGCCCTGTCTTTACTTTTAACTCCTACTCTTCCTTGTAAGGTTAGAGTCAGGGCTAGTACAGACACCCGTCCTCCAGCGATCACCGCTGTAGAGAGGGCGACTCCGATATTAGCACCATCACCGCTCAGCGGTATGTCTCTCTATCTCGTAGCTCTGCCGAGCTTATGAGCATAAATATCGGATCTGAATGTCACAGCGATTAATAGTTCTCCTATACTTAATAATCGCTATGCCTTCACCACCCGGTGCATTATGGTTATTTTTAACCTGTTTGTCTCGTATTCGGGCGGCTCGTGCGAGCCCTGCCTGAGCTGCCATCATCGGTCGTCCCCCCCGGACCCCGCCGGCAGCACCCGCACCGAACGCCCGGAGGGAATCGGCTATTTATATGCCAGATACCCCTCCTGTTGACATTCACAGCTTGTTCCCCGAGTCTTTCCCGGTCGGGTAAGCATAATCTCGGAGGAAAGAAACAGCCGTATATCTCTTCAGATTGTCGGCTGTGTACGTGCGTTCAGGCTTGTTTCAAGCCCCAGGCTTTTTCTGTCGGCATTTCTATGCCTACTTCCTGGGCGCACCCACCGTGCTGGGTCGGCGAGTTCAAACCAAACTGTCCGCCGCTAGGCCATCGGTCGAGCTCAAACAGTCTATCTGATAGACTGCCCTCTATGTGGGTCAAGTTTGTGGGCGTCTCCGCCGCTTCCTCCTTGTGTGGAGTGGGCTACGGTCGATGCATTTACCGTGCCCGTGTGTCGAGTTGTCTTCTTATTTAGAAGCTTTTTCACTCGGCACACTTGAGTCGCCTCGCAGACTGCTTTCATCTTCCTTCCATGCTATGTATGTGGCCATGGTCACTGCGTGACCGGGGAGGATGTGATCGCGGATGGATGCTATGTGCATGCATATGTATATATATATATATATATTGGGATATATATTTATGTATATGTATGCGTGTGTGTATGTATGCTTATGTCTGTCTAACCACGATCACCGCGACCCGCTTTCTCTCGGGCCGACTGTGGATGAGTTCCTCCATGAGAGTGATTTACTTCACTGGAGCTCTTCTTTTTAGAAGCTTAGATTCTCATCCCCCGCTGCTTAGGGCGTCTGTTTTGCCGCCCCCCCCCCCGCAGCTTTCGGAACTCCTTGTCTTACCGATACCGGACTGTTCCATGCTTTCGCTACCGTCGCCGGCGGTGCTTGCCCTTGCGATCACCAGAGAAACCAGGCCTTGTTGCTGTTTTCGTAAACAACTGGTTCTCATAGCAGACTGAGGGAAATATTGGTGATTATTTTCCTCAGGTCGCCTTACTCCTCCGCTTGTTTCTTCAAGCGAGGACTTAGACACGCTTAGCCAGTTTCCGTCCCTAATCTTGATAGGACAGGGCCGTTGTTACCTCACTCGATTCCGTTGGGAACGTAACTGTTGAGGTATCATGTCTGGCGATGTCTGTTGGTTCAGAGCATCATCTTGACCAACATCTCTTGATTGTCGTTTACACGTAAGATCATGACAGAGGCATTTTTTCGCCAGCTCACCTCTGGCGTACGCTTGCTGCGGCTAGGGATTGCTCCGCTCAGCGGACATCCATCGCAGCCTAGTCTTACGGGCCCTCTCGTATCGCCGATGGTGGCTTCAGTCAAGCCACCTCTCCCGCCGCGGGCGCTGCACCCTCGGGCGGGTGCTTTATTTAGTAAGGGAGAGATGGGATCCGGGGTCCTCTCTCGACCGCTCGGTCTATCACGCTTGTTATGTCGTGATGCGAGCCGCGTTTTTTCTCCGACACGCCCAGTTGAGCTGTTTGACCAGACTGTTCTATTCCACATAGACAGCAGGTCCGTGGCAGTTTCTTTATTAACAGGATGGCACTCAGTCGTTTTTTCTCGACACATTGACTGCTTACGAGTGGTTTACTTCAACCTTACTCTCTGCCGTTCCATGTCCTTATCGGACCGCTGGAAACGTCCTGCCACAGCTCTCAATCGGAATTCTGCAGATGTTCTGCCCTCACGCTTTTGAGACAGATATCGAATTCTGGGCGCTTCTGAGATATCTCGCATTCCTTACGTTTGCATCATTGCGGCTTGGCTTATTTTATTAAGCCGGTGACCCGACCGTGGATTTTATTAGCCCCGCTGTTGCCTTCTCGGATTGATTGATTGATCACTTACTGAACCGTTCAAGTTTCAGTCTTCCAATCACGATTCTTGTCGAATTTTTCAACGAAGTCGGATCGTTTTTTGATCATCGGCGATTATCATCCCTCCAGTTACGGATGTTTAATACTTTCAATCCGAATCTTACAAACTCTTGAGTTTCTTCTCAAACGTTGAGCTTGTATGGTTTAGTCCGTCATGGCACCTGTCGGTCATTCTTGACGCTTGACTAACTCCCTTTTGGGTCTGTTTTCAGGGTATCTTTCGTCTGTCTATCAGTCGAGATCCCTCCTGTATCTGTTTATCTGTAACCATTTACAGTACGTAGCTTTGCATACTTATGCATCGCTCCCGGACTTTTGCCGGGATGCCGGTCGGGTAAGCATAATCTCGGAGGAAAGAAACAGCCGTATATCTCTTCAGATTGTCGGCTGTGTACGTGCGTTCAGGCTTGTTTCAAGCCCCAGGCTTTTTCTGTCGGCATTTCTATGCCTACTTCCTGGGCGCACCCACCGTGCTGGGTCGGCGAGTTCAAACCAAACTGTCCGCCGCTAGGCCATCGGTCGAGCTCAAACAGTCTATCTGATAGACTGCCCTCTATGTGGGTCAAGTTTGTGGGCGTCTCCGCCGCTTCCTCCTTGTGTGGAGTGGGCTACGGTCGATGCATTTACCGTGCCCGTGTGTCGAGTTGTCTTCTTATTTAGAAGCTTTTTCACTCGGCACACTTGAGTCGCCTCGCAGACTGCTTTCATCTTCCTTCCATGCTATGTATGTGGCCATGGTCACTGCGTGACCGGGGAGGATGTGATCGCGGATGGATGCTATGTGCATGCATATGTATATATATATATATATATTGGGATATATATTTATGTATATGTATGCGTGTGTGTATGTATGCTTATGTCTGTCTAACCACGATCACCGCGACCCGCTTTCTCTCGGGCCGACTGTGGATGAGTTCCTCCATGAGAGTGATTTACTTCACTGGAGCTCTTCTTTTTAGAAGCTTAGATTCTCATCCCCCGCTGCTTAGGGCGTCTGTTTTGCCGCCCCCCCCCCCGCAGCTTTCGGAACTCCTTGTCTTACCGATACCGGACTGTTCCATGCTTTCGCTACCGTCGCCGGCGGTGCTTGCCCTTGCGATCACCAGAGAAACCAGGCCTTGTTGCTGTTTTCGTAAACAACTGGTTCTCATAGCAGACTGAGGGAAATATTGGTGATTATTTTCCTCAGGTCGCCTTACTCCTCCGCTTGTTTCTTCAAGCGAGGACTTAGACACGCTTAGCCAGTTTCCGTCCCTAATCTTGATAGGACAGGGCCGTTGTTACCTCACTCGATTCCGTTGGGAACGTAACTGTTGAGGTATCATGTCTGGCGATGTCTGTTGGTTCAGAGCATCATCTTGACCAACATCTCTTGATTGTCGTTTACACGTAAGATCATGACAGAGGCATTTTTTCGCCAGCTCACCTCTGGCGTACGCTTGCTGCGGCTAGGGATTGCTCCGCTCAGCGGACATCCATCGCAGCCTAGTCTTACGGGCCCTCTCGTATCGCCGATGGTGGCTTCAGTCAAGCCACCTCTCCCGCCGCGGGCGCTGCACCCTCGGGCGGGTGCTTTATTTAGTAAGGGAGAGATGGGATCCGGGGTCCTCTCTCGACCGCTCGGTCTATCACGCTTGTTATGTCGTGATGCGAGCCGCGTTTTTTCTCCGACACGCCCAGTTGAGCTGTTTGACCAGACTGTTCTATTCCACATAGACAGCAGGTCCGTGGCAGTTTCTTTATTAACAGGATGGCACTCAGTCGTTTTTTCTCGACACATTGACTGCTTACGAGTGGTTTACTTCAACCTTACTCTCTGCCGTTCCATGTCCTTATCGGACCGCTGGAAACGTCCTGCCACAGCTCTCAATCGGAATTCTGCAGATGTTCTGCCCTCACGCTTTTGAGACAGATATCGAATTCTGGGCGCTTCTGAGATATCTCGCATTCCTTACGTTTGCATCATTGCGGCTTGGCTTATTTTATTAAGCCGGTGACCCGACCGTGGATTTTATTAGCCCCGCTGTTGCCTTCTCGGATTGATTGATTGATCACTTACTGAACCGTTCAAGTTTCAGTCTTCCAATCACGATTCTTGTCGAATTTTTCAACGAAGTCGGATCGTTTTTTGATCATCGGCGATTATCATCCCTCCAGTTACGGATGTTTAATACTTTCAATCCGAATCTTACAAACTCTTGAGTTTCTTCTCAAACGTTGAGCTTGTATGGTTTAGTCCGTCATGGCACCTGTCGGTCATTCTTGACGCTTGACTAACTCCCTTTTGGGTCTGTTTTCAGGGTATCTTTCGTCTGTCTATCAGTCGAGATCCCTCCTGTATCTGTTTATCTGTAACCATTTACAGTACGTAGCTTTGCATACTTATGCATCGCTCCCGGACTTTTGCCGGGATGGCGTAGATTAGGCGTAACTTTTAACCCTTGTCTTTGTTTGCCATTCTTCAGACAATTCCCAACTCTGCTGAGTTGGTTGTATTGTCGCGCGAGCCGTTTGCGGCAGCTTCTCGAGACATCATTTTAAGCTGGATTGTTGAAACGATCAAGTCAGTTGGTGATGATGTTCTCCTTCTGACACTAGGCCGAGGGCCCGTGATACTATAGTCTCGTTTCTTCTTGGGCTCTCTTCTATTGAATCGTCGTAGACGACATCTTTAGGACCGCCTTTTTGGCGCTCTTCTAATTCCTTGTTCTTAAGGACTTTTCTTCACATGAGGCCTTATTTGCCTCCTCTGTCCTTAAGGCAGCGGCCTTTCGTGTCTTCATCTCCCTATTTTGTACGCACTTTTTTAGTCTAGACATGCCTCCCTTCACGTTGAATCCGTGTTGGTCTAGCAAATCAAATGAGTATATCCCAGTTATTGATAGTAAATTATGAAAATACTTACCATGATTTTCTTATTTACGAGATAACTGGATATACTCATTTGAACCCTCCCACCGACCCCTCGCCTTGCGTGGCAACATGTCTTGCGTTCAGGCTCATGAGAGGAAATGGACGCCTCTTTGCGTGATGATCTTGGGATAGTGCGTGCGTAGGGAGATGCTGCGCGTGCGCAGGAAAAATTGTGTACTTTTATTCGGCGTGCAAGTTAATCGTAATGAACTAGCAAATCAAATGAGTATATCCAGTTATCTCGTAAATAAGAAAATCATGGTAAGTATTTTCATAGTTGGTGCTTATGAAGAAGGAAGTCTTAAGATGCCAGACATTGATCTTTTTAATATTTCATTAAAGCTTACATGGATTTGGAGAATGATTTTAGGAAAATGTGATGACGTCTTTCATCTGATGAAGTCATTTTTAACTAAGCCATTTGTATTAGAATTTGGGGACGAATATTTTCTGTCATTATCTCATGAAGTTGGTCATGCATTTTGGAAAGACGTATTTCATGCTATGTTTTTGTTAATTCAAGCGGGGAAAAATAATTGGCTTACCTATCCTTTGTGGAGAAACAATGCTACTCAAATAGGGAATAAGTCTGTATTTTTTTCAATCGTGGTATAAAAAGGGGATTAGATTTATTAATGACCTGATTGATGATGATAAAGGAAATTTACTTATGATGAATCTGAACAAAAAATTTGGTTTTAAGTAAATTATTTGTCTTATTTTTCTATAAGACAAACAATAAAGTGTCGATATCGAGTAAATGTCGAAACTTGTGAAAAAATATATAAAATCTTTTGATACCTTCACATATTAAAATGTTATTACATGACCGAAAAGGATGTCAATATATCTACAAAACTTTGATTGGAAAAAACAAAATGTGTTCCTTTAATATTTTGAAAATGGGATTGATATTTAAATGACCCTCCTAATAATATAAAAATTGAAAGATACCATATCATGATATTTCGTTTTACTTCAGATATTGGTTAAGATATTTTCAGTATAAGACATTGAATAGAATATTATTTCTGAACAAACAATTATATTATATAAGATGAAGATTGTTGAAAATGAAAAATTTTCATTTTGTAATAGGGAGTTGGAAGATATTACTTTTTTATGAATGTAAATTTAGTGAAGAAATTTGGGAAAAAACAGAAAATTGGATAATGAATGTTCTCAGGCACACATTAAGTTTAGTTTGAAAAATGTAATCTTTGGTTTTGATGAGAAAAGAAATGATGCATTGAATTGTTTGGTACGTATAATCAAACAACTTTTTTTTTCAAAAGTTAAATAGTAAAAAAAACAGTGTTTACATATGCAAAGAAAACAATGATTCAATATTATGAAGATGAGAGATATATTAGTTCTATATCGGGTTTGTTTAACAAATTTAATACTAAATGGATGTCACTTCTTTCTTTATTTACTCGAGAGAAATGTTTAAGTATTATTATTGTAATAATGTTTGCTCTTGTATATTTTGATATTATGTGAATCAACAAAAGGCCTTTGGAGGGCTAAAAAGTTGGGGAAAAAAATTATACCTTCATGGTATCAGATGAGAGAGTGTATGTGATTGAGGGTGTGTGTGTGAGGGAGAGAGAAAGAGGAAGGGGATATGCGGTGGGTGTGTTCAGGGGCAGATCCAGGGGGCCCAGGAGTCCTTGCCCATTCCTTGATTAAGGGAAACTGAAGAAAATCATAAAAAGAACAGAAAAAAGAGAGCTAGTGTCAGAAAAGATAGCAGAAGGTCCCATTTATATGTCTGGTATGACTCGTTCGAGCCACTGAGCCAACATGTTCGGTCAAAAAGATGAATTAAAGGGGATTAGAGAGAGAACATAAAAGTATTAAGAAAAAATTGCTAACAAAACGTGTTTTATGTTGAATATAATTTATCTTAGATATCGGAATCAAAATAACAATGTGAAGATTGGGAAAAATAATGTTTACAAATTTTGGTTTCATTCAAAAAGATGCTAAAAAAAATCAGGCCCTCTCAAAGGCAACTAATTCACTAAAGTAATTTATATAACCCCATGCATTAATATTGTGAGAACATAAAAGTTCATTTCTTTCTCTTATCCCTTTTCCTTGTTTTCAATCTTCCTCTCATTGCTAATCTACAGGGAGTGTGATCGAGTCAGCAGCGTCGGGATAAGGTCGTTATATATACATATAGCCCCAAATTCTTATTTTTCATACTTTTTTGTTTTTGGTACAAGGGGATAGGCCTATATGCAAGGGTGTGTCGGCAATGTATTTTTGGCCTTACATAATTTCAGTTTTCTGCCCCCTTCAAAGGATAAACACGGATATGGAACCTCAACCAATTTAGCATCCTATCAGAGGGACAGGTTGTGACTGAACTAGTCAACCTGCGCCATAATGAAAATGCCGAAATATTCAAGGAAAATGCCAACCAAAGTCATGCCTGGAATAACAACGAGCCTCGGCAGGCGACCCTCGGTCTTCTCTTGTTAGGACTGGTAACCCTGATGTGGCAGGGGCGGATCCAGCTTTCGCCAATAGGGGGGGGCCGGAAAAAATTTGCACCCATGTTTTCCCCGATCGTCCCCTCAAAGTTGATGTTTATTTGAAGGGTTAGTCCTAAAAGTCACTTCTTATAGCTTTATTTTTATGAATTATAAAAATCTCATAAGCCCTATCTAACTTATTTGATAGTGTGAGCTCGAAGCGCAAGCTATTTGGGGGGGTAAAATTTTATGTATTTTGCCTTGAAAAATTCAGTATTCTGGGCAAAGTTTGTGATCATAAAAAAGATGCGTATGTAACTGAATAATCACTGCAATTGTGAAGTTAATATGGATCGCAGCTAATAAATGAGGCGAGCGCGAAGCACGAGCTGATATTTTGGAACAATTTAAGGACATTTTGTCATCATGACTGTCTTCCTAAGCGTGAGATGAAACTTGTCCATATTCCATTCTGAAAAAGGGACGATTTAATTATACGGAATTCATGAAAAATTCATCTTATCTATTATTCTAATAAGCCTAATGAGATTGAGCGCCAAATTTGTTGATATTGAGGTCTAAAAAAATGGACATTCTAAGAAATTTGTAATCGTAAAAAGGATGTTTTGGTTAATATTATACAAATAATACATGCAGCCGAGTGCGTTAGTGGAAATGCAGAGCATGCGATGTTTCTTTAGATAAATGCCGCACTGTGCACGAGCCGCTGGCGGCGAGTGCCAAGTGTGCACCATCTGAAGAAACCGAGCTTTCTCTGCATTTACTTTTACGCACGACAGAGCAAGTGCATTATTTGTTTTATAAAATAGCAACACAGAAACAAATTCTTGAAAAGTTACAGTACAGTTTTGTTGGACTTCTCCCGGAACTTCTACCGCACTGTTTTGCTTGAGCGTGCAATGTCAATTTTCGTTGCGCACCTTTTGCACTGCCATGCAGTGCACCAAAAAAGTTGGATGTCATGTGACGCGTATTGACCAATCGCGATGCTTGAAATAATACACCTATTTTATAAATTTCTAACAATTATTGCGAGCGCATATCGCGAGCAGGATGTCATGAAAAAAAGATTTTTAGTATAATTTATATTAATAATTATACTAATAAAAATAGCTGGATTTATAAAGTGCTTTTTGCCTGAGGATACAAAGCGCTGCTATTATTACCCCGGCTTTATCTCGAGCTACCATCACCGGCGCTCAGTGCATTCAAGGAAATAATCCTGCCGGGTACCCATTCACCTCATCTGGGTCGAGTGCAGCACACTGTGGATAAATTTCTTGCTGAAGGAAAACACGCCATGGCTAGGATTCGAACCCACGACCCTCTTTTTGAAAGGCGAGAGTCAGAACCACTAGACCACGATGCACCCACAGAATTAATAGAATTAATACAGAGGTATACATATCTCACGAATTTAAATGCGAGCGCGCAGTGCTATAGCTGATATGTTTTGAAAATCAGACCTGAAAATGGAAAGGCATTTTGAGAACTTCATGAAATACACTTAGAGAATAGCTAATTGACTAACCAAATATTACGAGCACCCAGTGCGAGCTGAAAATGTTGACACTCAGACTATAACGGACATTTTACAAAGTAATTTTTAAAATCAATTCATAAATCAAACAAAATAGTGAAAGCTCGATATCCGAGCTGAAATATGTTTGGTACATTCACTGCAAGGAACAATGAGCTTCATATCAGCCTATTGAGCAACATATGTATCTCATCACATGCAATGTGAACGCAAAACCGTGCGAGGAATAATTTTAGATATTTTCCCAATATTTCATCAATATTCCAAGGCTTCCCCTTATCTTATTTTATTCACTCGTTTTCCTCCTCTTTTTCCCCTCTTCCTTTCTTTTTTTCTCTCTTTTTCCCTTCTGTTTTCCGTTCTTTTCCCACAATTTTTGTTGCTCTGCCACACCTGGATATCCGCCTATAAATGGCGACCCTCATCTACTATTATGACTGGCGAACCCCTTCTTCTATTATGGCTTCATATAGCAACCCGCATCTACTATTATAAATGGCGAACCCTTTCTACTATTATGACTGGCGAACCCCTATTTCTATTATGACTGACAAACCCCTTCTACTATTATTACTAGCGACCCTCATCTATTATTATGACTGGCGAACCCCTTTTACCATTATGACTGGCGAACCCCTACTACTGTTATGACTGGCGAACCATTTTTACTTTTATGACTAGCGACCCTCATCTACCATTATGACTGGCAAACCCCTTCTACTATTATGACTATCGACCCCCATCTACTATTATGACTGGCGAACCCTTTCTTTTATTATGACTGGCGACCCTCATCTACTATTTGGACTTGAGAACCCCTTCTACTATTATGACTGGCGAGCCTCATCCACTATTATGACTGGCGAACCCTTTCTACTATTATGACTGGCAAACCCCATCTACTATTATGACTACCGACCCTCGTCTATTATTATGACTGGTGACCCTCATCCACTACTATGACTGGCGAACCCCTTCTACTATTGTGACTGGCAAACCCAGTCTGTTATTATGGCTAGCGACCCTCATCTATCATTATGACTGGCGACCCTCATCCACTATTATGACTGGTGAACCCCTTCTACTATTATGACTGGCGAACCCCTTCTACTGTTATGACTAGCGACCCTCATCTACTATTATGACTGGCAAACCCCATCTGTTATTATGACTAGCGACCCTCATCTATCATTATGACTGGCGACCCTCATCCACGTTTATGACTGGCGAACCCCTTCTACTATTATGACTAGTGAACCCCGTCTTCTATTATGAATGGCGAACCCCTTCTTCTATTATGACTGGCGAACCCCATCTGTTATTATGACTGTATAACCCCTTCTACCATTATGACTGGCGAACCCCTTCTACCATTATGACTGGCGAACCCCTTCTACCATTATGACTGGCGAACCCCTTCTGTTATTATGACTAGCGACCCTCATCTACTATTATGACTAGTGAACCCCTTCTTCTATTATGACTGGCGAACCCCATCTGTTATTATGACTGGCGAACCCCTTCTTCTATTATGACTGGCCAACCCCTTCTTCTATTATGACTGGCGAACCCCTTCTACCATTATGACTGGCGAACCCCTTCTATTATTATGACTGGCGAACCCCATCTGTTATTATGACTGGCGAACCCCATCTGTTATTATTACTGGCGAACTCCTTCTTCTATTATGACTGGCGAACCCCATCTGTTATTATGACTGGCGAACCCCTTCTACTATTATGACAGGCGAACCCCTTCTACTGTTATGACTGGCGAACCCCTTTCTACTATTATGACTGGCGAACCCCATCTGTTATGACTGGCGACCCTCATCTACTATTATGACTGGCGAACCCCTTCTAATATTATGAATAGCGACCCCTTCTACTATTATGACTGTCGAACCCCTTCTACCATTATGACTGGCGAACCCCTTCTATCATTATGACTGGCGAACCCTTTCTACTATTGTAACTAGCAAATGCCTTCTACCATTATGACTGGCGAACCTCATCTGTTATTATGACTGGCGAACCCCTTCTACCATTATGACTGGCAAACCCCTTCTATTATTATGACTGGCGAACCCTTTCTACTATTATGACCGGCGAACCCCTTCTACCATTTTGACTAGCGACCCTCATCTTCTTTTGTGACTGGCAAACCCCATCTGTTATTATTACTAGCGACCCTCATATATCATTATGACTGGCGACTAGGCTTGGGAGCCAGCCCCGGGTAATCGAGTCTACCCGATTCTCAATGCCAGAGTCGGGGAGTCGACCCTGATCTCTGGAGACTCGAGTACCAAGCGGTGGCGGTTCTGAGATAAAGGGACTTGAGTCTTTGCCATGCTCTCTCATTCATATATTCATCAATCTATCTGTCTATCTACCTACATGATATATCTATCTATCTCTCTGTCTAATATATATCTATCTGTTTAAATATGTCTATCTTTCTATCTACCTACCTATCCATCTATCTATCTGTCTCTCTCTCTATTCTATAATGAATGGCGAACCCCTTCTTCTATTATGACTGGCGAACCCCATCTGTTATTATGACTGTCTAACCCCTTCTACCATTATGACTGGCGAACCCCTTCTACCATTATGACTGGCGAACCCCTTCTACCATTATGACTGGCGAACCCCTTCTGTTATTATGACTAGCGACCCTCATCTACTATTATGACTAGTGAACCCCTTCTTCTATTATGACTGGCGAACCCCATCTGTTATTATGACTGGCGAACCCCTTCTTCTATTATGACTGGCGAACCCCTTCTTCTATTATGACTGGCGAACCCCTTCTACCATTATGACTGGCGAACCCCTTCTATTATTATGACTGGCGAACCCCATCTGTTATTATGACTGGCGAACCCCATCTGTTATTATTACTGGCGAACTCCTTCTTCTATTATGACTGGCGAACCCCATCTGTTATTATGACTGGCGAACCCCTTCTACTATTATGACAGGCGAACCCCTTCTACTGTTATGACTGGCGAACCCCTTTCTACTATTATGACTGGCGAACCCCATCTGTTATGACTGGCGACCCTCATCTACTATTATGACTGGCGAACCCCTTCTAATATTATGAATAGCGACCCCTTCTACTATTATGACTGTCGAACCCCTTCTACCATTATGACTGGCGAACCCCTTCTATCATTATGACTGGCGAACCCTTTCTACTATTGTAACTAGCAAATGCCTTCCACCATTATGACTGGCGAACCTCATCTGTTATTATGACTGGCGAACCCCTTCTACCATTATGACTGGCAAACCCCTTCTATTATTATGACTGGCGAACCCTTTCTACTATTATGACCGGCGAACCCCTTCTACCATTTTGACTAGCGACCCTCATCTTCTATTGTGACTGGCAAACCCCATCTGTTATTATTACTAGCGACCCTCATATATCATTATGACTGGCGACTAGGCTTGGGAGCCAGCCCCGGGTAATCGAGTCTACCCGATTCTCAATGCCAGAGTCGGGGAGTCGACCCTGATCTCTGGAGACTCGAGTACCAAGCGGTGGCGGTTCTGAGATAAAGGGACTCGAGTCTTTGCCATGCTCTCTCATTCATATATTCATCAATCTATCTGTCTATCTACCTACATGATATATCTATCTATCTCTCTGTCTAATATATATCTATCTGTTTAAATATGTCTATCTTTCTATCTACCTACCTATCCATCTATCTATCTGTCTCTCTCTCTATCTATATGTCTGTCTGTCTATCTATCTGTCTGTCTATCTATCTATCTACATGATATATCTATCTATCTGTCTATCTATCTATTTCTCTCTCTGTCTGATATATATCTATCTGTTTAAATATGTCTATCTTTCTATCTACCTATCTATCTATCCATCTATCTACCTGTCTCTATTTTTATGTATGTCACTAGCGACCCTCATCTACTATTATGACTAGTGAACCCCTTCTTTTATTATGCCAGTCATAATAGTGGATGAAGCTCGCCAGTCATAATAGTAGAAGGGGTTCGCAAGTCCAAATAGTAGATGAGGGTCGCCAGATTCAGCCCCCTGTCGCCCATGGATTTGGTGGCGTTACATAGACGACATTTTCTTCATCTGGACCAGGGATGAAGATAGCCTCCATACATTCATTGACCACATCAATTCCTTCCACAGGACCATCAAATTCACTTCTGATTTCTCGCAACAGGAAACCCACTTCCATGATGTCACAGTCCAGAAAAAGTATAACGGTATCACCACTACCCTATACTCTAAACCCACAGATACCCACCAGTACCTCCACTCATCCAGCTGCCACCCCCGTCACTGCAAAACCGGCATCGCTTACAGTCAAGCCCTCAGACTTCGCCGTATCTGCTCCGAGGACCCTGATTTTTCCTTCCATGCCAGGAATTTGCAGAAACATCTCTGTGCCAGGGGCCACGGGGCCAGGGCAGTCCAACTGGCAATTAACAAAGTTCGTTCTCTCCCCAGATCTGAAGTTCTCAAACCAAACAGTGACAAGGAGACTACCGACAGAATACCGCTTGTGACCACCTTCCATCCCAATCTACCCCCTCTCCGCAAAATCCTGTGTGATAACCACCACATTTTACACACTTCTGATCGTCTCCAACAGGCCGTTCCCGATACTCCCCTTAGCATACCGACGCCCACCGAATCTCAGGGACCTCATTGTTCGTGCTGAAGTGCCCTCCCTCACTAACCATTCTTCTCCCATACAGCATGGCACCTTCAAATGCACCAGCAACAGGTGCATCATATGTGAAATACACTTTCACGAGGGCGACACTTTCACCAGCAACTCTACCAGCCTGTCTCACCAAATCAAGGGCAACATAACATGCACTACCAATAATGTTGTATATCTCATCACTTGCAGAGTTTGTAGGGTACAATACATAGGGGAAACCAAGACCACACTCAAGAGACGATTCTACGGGCACAGATCCACCGTCAACACAGCAAAGCTGGACACGACGGTTGGCCGCCATTTTAACCTCCCCAACCACTCCATCACTGACATGATGCTACAGGGCATCGAATCTTTAGGTACCCGTCCTGACTCAGTCCGTACTAGCAGAGAGAAGCTCTGGATGAGACGACTTCGCACCACCCAACCTCATGGCCTGAACATCCAAGAGGGGAACGACTGATTATTCTTTCCTATCCACTTTCAATTTATATATACATATCATTTTTCCCCTCAGCTCTTTTGAATAGTTACATTATAGTTTCTTCCTCTACTTTCCTCCCATATCTTATACAAGCTCAGCTCCAATTTTTCCTTCCTTATTCAGGCGATATAATAATTATTATATATATATATATATTTTTTCTCCACTCACCTCTTTTAGATTTACCACATTTGCTTATTTACATGTATACTATGGTTTCTTCATAATACACCCCCTCTCTTCTATATTTGCTTTTACCTTTTTAGGCAATTTGCTTCCTCTTTTTCACATATACAGGGTTTTTTTTTTCCCCTACTGTATAGTCCTAAGTTTTTTTCCCGTCACACCTAGCGGATTACAATATCAGTTACACCATATGTGTATTTATATTTTTTCATATACATTTCTTTTTTGGATATATTTATATACATATCACTTATAGATACATATTTACACTTACCTTCTTCTCTTAGTTTGTTTAATGCTTTATCATATACTTATATGTCTTTTGCACATTATCAGTTGTTCCCCATTCTTTTCCTTTTTTCCCCCACTCTTATGCACCAGATTATTATGCCTTTCTTGGTAACCTGTTTGACCCACCTCTCACTAATTCTCTAGTTATTCATCCCTCTATCACTGTTTTGTTCCAGATCCTGTTTGATGTTGCCTGCCTCATTATCTTAATCCCTCTTGGCCTTACTTACACTAACTTCCCTTTGTGTCTGCCTACTCCTTTTCTTTCATCCCCTTCACTAACCTGATTGGTCTTCTCTACTCACTAATGCCCCTTTTGTCTCCTTGTTTCTAGTGTTGCTGTAGCTTGTTTGTGGTCTATATTATGGTTGTTCCACTTTATATGTTTGTCATTTTGCCTCTGCTAGGATCGAAAGCTTAAGCCCCTTTTTGACTTTCTAGTCATAATAAAAGAAAGGGTTCGCCAGTCATAATAGTAGATGAGGGTCGCCAGTCATAATAGAAGAAAGGGTTCGCCAGTCATAATAGTAGAAGAGGGTCGCTATTCATAATAGTAGAAAGAGTTCGCCAGTCATAATAGTAGATGAGGGTCGCCAGTCATAATAACAGATAGGGTTTGCCAGTCATAATAATACATAAGGGTCGCCAGTCATAATAGAAGAAGGGGCTCGTCAGTCATAATAGTAGAAGGGGTTGCTATTCATAATATTAGAAAGGGTTCGCCAGTCATAATAGTAGATGAGGGTCGCCAGTCATAACAGATGGGGTTCGCCAGTCATAATAGTAGAAAGGGGTTCGCCAGTCATAACAGTAGAAGGGGTTCGCCTGTCATAATAGTAGAAGGGGTTCGCCAGTCATAATAACAGATGGGGTTCGCCAGTCATAATAGAAGAAGGGGTTCGCCAGTAATAATAACAGATGGGGTTCGCCAGTCATAATAGAAGAAGGGGTTCGCCAGTCATAATAACAGATGGGGTTCGCCAGTCATAATAGAAGAAGGGGTTCGCCAGTCATAATAACAGATGGGGTTCGCCAGTCATAATAGAAGGGGTTCACTAGTCATAATAGTAGATGAGGGTCGCTAGTCATAACAGTAGAAGGGGTTTGCCAGTCATAATAACAGAAGGGGTTCGCCAGTCATAATGGTAGAAGGGGTTCGACAGTCATAATAACAGATGGGGTTCGCCAGTCATAATAGAAGAAGGAGTTCGCCAGTAATAATAACAGATGGGGTTCGCCAGTCATAATAGAAGAAGGGGTTCGCCAGTCATAATAGAAGAAGGGGTTCGCTAGTCATAATAACAGATGGGGTTCGCCAGTCATAATAGAAGGGATTCACTTGTCATAATAGTAAAAGGGGTTCGCCAGTCATAATAACAGATGGGGTTCGCCAGTCATAATAGAAGAAGGGGTTCGCCAGTCATAATAACAGATGGGGTTCGCCAGTCATAATAGAAGAAGGGGTTCGCCAGTCATAATAACAGATGGGGTTCGCCAGTCATAATAGAAGGGGTTCACTAGTCATAATAGTAGATGAGGGTCGCTAGTCATAACAGTAGAAGGGGTTTGCCAGTCATAATAACAGAAGGGGTTCGCCAGTCATAATGGTAGAAGGGGTTCGACAGTCATAATAACAGATGGGGTTCGCCAGTCATAATAGAAGAAGGAGTTCGCCAGTAATAATAACAGATGGGGTTCGCCAGTCATAATAGAAGAAGGGGTTCGCCAGTCATAATAGAAGAAGGGGTTCGCTAGTCATAATAACAGATGGGGTTCGCCAGTCATAATAGAAGGGATTCACTTGTCATAATAGTAAAAGGGGTTCGCCAGTCATAAACGTGGATGAGGGTCGCCATTCATAGTGATAGATGAGGGTCGCTAGTCATAATAACAGATGGGTTTTGCCAGTCACAATAGAAGATGAGGGTCGCTAGTCATAATGGTAGAAGGGGTTCGCCAGTCATAATAGTAAAAAGGGTTCGCCAGTCATAATAATAGAAGGGGTTCGCCAGTCATAATGGTAGAAGGGGTTCGCCAGTCATAATAGAAGAAGGGGTTCACTAGTCATAATAGTAGAAAGGGTTCGCCAGTCATAATAATAGAAGGGGTTCGCCAGTCATAAAAGAAGAAGGGGTTCGCCAGTCATAATAACAGATGGGGTTTGCCAGTCATAATAGAAGAAGGGGTTCACTAGTCATAATAGTAGAAGGGGTTCGCCAGTCAAAATGGTAGATGGGGTTCGCCAGTCATAATAGAAGAAGGGGTTCGCCAGTCATAATAACAGATGGGGTTCGCCAGTCATAATAGAAGGGGTTCACTAGTCATAATAGTAGATGAGGGTCGCTAGTCATAACAGTAGAAGGGGTTCGGCAGTCATAATAGTAGAAAGGGTCCGCCAGTCATAAAAGTGGTTGAGGGTCGCCAGTCATAATGATAGATGAGGGTCGCTAGTCATAATAACAGATGGGGTTTGCAAGTCACAATAGAAGATGAGGGTCGCTAGTCATAATGGTAGAAGGGGTTCGCCAGTCATAATAGTAGAAAGGGTTCGCCAGTCATAATAATAGAAGGGGTTCGCCAGTCATAATAGTAGAAGGGGTTCGCCAGTCATAATTACAGATGAGGTTCGCCAGTCATAATGGTAGAAGGCATTTGCTAGTCATAATAGTAGAAAGGGTACGCCAGTCATAATAATAGAAGGGGTTCGCCAGTCATAAAAGAAGAAGGGGTTCGCCAGTCATAATAACAGATGGGGTTCGCCAGTCATAATAGAAGAAGGGGTTCACTAGTCATAATAGTAGATGAGGGTCGCTAGTCATAACAGTGGAAGGGGTTCGCCAGTCATAATAGAAAAAGGGGTTCGCCAGTCATAATGATAGAAGGGGTTCACCAGTCATAATGGTAGAAGGGGTTCGACAGTCATAATAACAGATGTGGTTCGCCAGTCATAATAGAAGAAGGGGTTCGCCAGTCATAATAACAGATGGGGTTCGCCAGTCATAATTGAAGGGATTCACTTGTCATAATAGTAAAAGGGGTTCGCCAGTCATAAACGTGGATGAGGGTCGCCATTCATAGTGATAGATGAGGGTCGCTAGTCATAATAACAGATGGGTTTTGCCAGTCACAATAGAAGATGAGGGTCGCTAGTCATAATGGTAGAAGGGGTTCGCCAGTCATAATAGTAGAAAGGGTTCGCCAGTCATAATAATAGAAGGGGTTCGCCAGTCATAACAGATGGGGTTCGCCAGACATAATAGTAGAAGGGGTTCGCCAGTCATAATAGTAGATGAGGATCGCTAGTCATAACAGTAGAAGGGGTTCGCCAGTCATAATGGTAGAAGGGGTTCGCCAGTCATAATGGTAGAAGGGGTTCGACAGTCATAACAGTTGGGGTTCGCCAGTCATAATAGTAGAAGGGGTTCGCCAGTCATAATAACAGATGGGGTTCGCCAGTCATAATAGAAGAAGGGGTTCGCCAGTCATAATAACAGATGGGGTTCGCCAGTCATAATAGAAGGGGTTCACTAGTCATAATAGTAGATGAGGGTCGCTAGTCATAACAGTAGAAGGGGTTTGCCAGTCATAATAACAGAAGGGGTTCGCCAGTCATAATGGTAGATGGGGTTCGACAGTCATAATAACAGATGGGGTTCGCCAGTCATAATAGAAGAAGGAGTTTGCCAGTCATAATAACAGATGGGGTTCGCCAGTCATAATAGAAGAAGGGGTTCGCCAGTCATAATAGAAGAAGGGGTTCACCAGTCATAATAACAGATGGGGTTCGCCAGTCATATTAGAAGGGATTCACTTGTCATAATAGTAAAAGGGGTTCGCCAGTCATAAACGTGGATGAGGGTCGCCATTCATAGTGATAGATGAGGGTCGCTAGTCATAATAACAGATGGGTTTTGCCAGTCACAATAGAAGATGAGGGTCGCTAGTCATAATGGTAGAAGGGGTTCGCCAGTCATAATAGTAGAAAGGGTTCGCCAGTCATAATAATAGAAGGGGTATTATGACTGTCGAACCCCATCTACCATTATGACTGGCGAACCCCTTCTGTTATTATGACTGGCGAACCCCTTCTACTATTGTAACTAGCAAATGCCTTCTACCATTATGACTGGCGAACCTCATCTGTTATTATGACTGGCGAACCCCTTCTACCATTATGACTGGCAAACCCCTTCTATTATTATGACTGGCGAACCCTTTCTACTATTACTATTAAAATTTGTGGCACACATGGGGTGGGGGTGATGGTTTTGAACATGTCCAAATCCTTTATGCGTGGATATCTTATCAATCATAAAAGATGTCAATGGATACACAGGCTTTTTGGTTTTGTTTTGTGTAGAAATTGTGCTTATTTCATGGATTGTATTGTGGTTGATAATGGGCGTTTTTTAGAGAGAGGTAGTGGTTTGAAGCTATGTTAGGATGCTGAGGATAAGATCAGGTTTCACTGCCCATGTTAGTCATTAATTAAAGAGCAGAGAACGTTTGGCTGGAAAAAGGACAGTTGTTGATCAAAAAATTTGGGTGGTGAGAGGATGCATTGCCCATACAGGGAATACATCCTCTCACCTTGTGTTTGTTTGGATTGGAAGTGAATGTTGGGGTAGTTGGTGTACTCACTTTAGTTGGAGATGTTTATGTGTGGATGTGTCCGAAGTCCTACCCTGCCTGCTAAGTGCTAAGTTAGTGGTGGGCGAAGATCGGCCGAGGCAGGTGCGCGCGCCTGCCCAATCGCCTAGCCCTAGCTTAAACAAATTCCAATCTTATCAACTAGAAACTTTCACTACAGGATAATTTTTTACCGCTTTTTCTGGTAGTGATATCATATTTTCACGATATTAAGTACTTTCTGAGATATACGACCGTCCACGAAATATGGTCACGCGCGAAGTAAGGTCACACGACCATACTTTTCACTTACCTATCACCCTGAATAATACGGCAAACAATGTCAATGATGACCGACATATGCGATATGCAGTGTGCAAATATGTGATGCACTAAATATAGCTGCGTTTCCTTTTCCGAATATTTCCGAATAAAAAACATAAAAAATGTGTACGATAATCAAAACGAACAGGATAATTCTCAAATCGGAAAGTACCCGAGAGCAACAAAACCTCTGTACCCAGAGGACGTTGTTTACACTATGTGAAAACCTACTAAAAACAACAACGCCTGAGTATTTATTGAAAATAAAGAATAATAAATTAGTTGCTATTGATACCCATTCTTTTGTACGCACAGATATCGCCCAACGATGAAACTTAAACTGGCTTTACGAGTTTTCTTGGACAATCATGTTGTGCATCTTTGAAAGGAAGTGGCTCCCCCCCGAACGTATTATGGTACAGGGGTAAAAAAAACGTCATCAATCACGTGACATATAATAAAAAAACGTATTTTCTTTGTAATAAGTTTCAACTTTTTTAATTTCAAGTCAGTGGTATGTAAGTTAAACCATTAAGTGTTGTATCCATGTATTTCCCCCAAAAAATGAAAAATGCCAACATAAAAAACGAGCGTTATTTAGTGACGACAAAGATTCTGTTAACGAAAGTTAATGAAATGTTCCGAAAAAGCTTAAGATGTGAAGAGCGCCGCACACGGTGTTCCAGGAATAAGGCGTAAAGTATTACTGAACATCCTGCTTGAGTTTCATGTCACATGACCAAGGTCAAAGGTCATTTAGGGTCAATGAACTTAGACCATGTTGGGGGAATCAACATCAAAATCTTAACCTAAGGTTAAGTTTTTGAAATGTCATCATAACTTAAAAAATATATGGACCTAGTTCATGAAACTTGGACATAAGGTTAATCAAGTATTACTGAACATCCTGCATGAGCTTCACGGCACATGACCAAGGTCAAAGGTCATTTAGGGTCAATGAACTTTGGCCAAATTGGGGGTATCTGTTGAATTACCATCATAACTTTAAAAGTTTATAAATCTATTTCATGAAACTTAGACATAATAGTAATCAAGTATCACTGAACATCCTGTGCAAGTTTCAGGTCACATGATGAAGGTCAAAGGTCATTTAGGGTCAATGAACTTTGGCCAAATTGGGGGTATTTGTTGAATTACCATCATAACTTTGAAAGTATATTGGTCTAGTTTATAAAACTTAGACATAAGAGTAATCAAGTATCACTGAACATCCTGTGCGCATTTCAGGTCACATGACCAAGGTCAACGGTCAATGAACTTTGACAATAATGGGGGTATCTGTTGAATTACCATCATAACTTTGAAAGTTTATGGATCTGATCCATGAAACTTGGACATAAGAGTAATCAAGTATCACTGAACATCTTGTGCGAGTTTCAGGTCACATGACCAAGGTCAATGGACATTGGCCATGTTGGGGGTATTTGTTGAATTACCATCATATCTCTGTAAGTGTATTGGTCTAGTTCATAAAACGTGGACATAAGAGTAACCAAGTATCACTGAACATCTTGTGCGAGTTTCAGGTCACATGACCAAGGTCAATGGACATTGGCCATGTTGGGGGTATTTGTTGAATTACCATCATAAATCTGTAAGTATATTGGTCTAGTTCATAAAACTTGGACATAAGAGTCGTCAAGTATCACTGAACATCTCATGCGAGTTTCAGGTCACATGACCAAAGTCAAAGGTCATTTAAGGTCATTGAACTTTGGCCATTTTAGAGGTAATTATTAGATTGCTGTCAAAACTTTCAAAGTTTATAGATACAGTGTATAAAATGTGGATATAGGGGTAATCAAGTATCACTGACAAGTTTTAGGTCACATGATCAAGGTCAAATGTCAATGAACGTAGTATTGTATCATTATATGAATGGTGTTTTTTGTGAATAATTATTTCATAGTAGTTTTCAAAGTCAGCACTGCTGCTATATTCAATCGTGTGATGCAGGTGAGACCGCCAGAGGCATTCCACTTGTTGTAATCAATCATCTATCTATCTATATCTATTGATCTATCTATCAATCTAATGTCTATCTACTACGTATTTACTGTCTATATCTATATTTATCTATCTATCTGTCTATATATCAAGATATAATATATCTATCTTCTAGTAATCTATCCACTTATCATTTATCTCGTTTTTTCCCAAAGTAATGTAATTCAGAACTTAATATGTAAATGTGTTTATCAATTTCTCTTTGTATATATGTTTAATCGTTTTATGATTTCTGTATACAGTGTATACTGAATCATTTATTTTTATTATTATTTATTTTTATTTGTTTATTTTAAATTCATTTTATATATATATATATATATATATAAATAATATATATATATATATATATATATATATATATATACTCAATGCAGCTAATCTCCACGCCTATCGTGTTTGTGAACGATTGTATACCAAACTTGCACACGTGAGATCGGACATATTCTTTCTTTCGGCAGCGAAGAAACATGATGTGGTCCCCAAAGGATTCCGAATAAAAAACCCGATGAAATCTACTTTTCAACTCGGACAAAGCTCACCGTTTATGCCAGAGAACTTCAGAACGCCTCCGCAATATGTGCCTGAGAGAAGCATACCACAGACAGAGGAACATTACTGGTGCTCTTCGACTGAGGAAACAAGATCTTGTCAATACAATTCAATCGGACGGAGCTGTTGACCAACAAGCTGTTTTCCAACATCTCGAAAAACAATTCACTGCTACGTCGAACCACTGCATGCAACTAAAAAAACGCAAGCTGAGTGGCCTACTGAAAGATTCCACCCATTGCCTGGTAGAGGATACACCGTCGTGTAGTAACACTACTACCACGAAAAGCAACGTAGTCAATCTATCCAGCCATCACCTATCCCCGTCAGAGGAAAAGACCCTCAACTTGGCCTGTCTTTCTGCCCTCCACAACGACTCGATAAGTTACGTCTCTGCGAGGACACCGTGGCATTCAACAGACGTGTGAAGCTCCGGGAATACTTTGCTGACAAAGATGAACCTGGTGATGCCCCTCCTCCTCAAGCTGCTAAGACCAAGCCACCATCGATGACGAGACCAAAATGGACCCCGCCAGCGGGAAGGAACTCGCACATCGACAACTTCACCTCAGCCGTCGAGCGACACCTTGACAACTTTCTTAGGGACGTCAAAGAGAATCCACCAAGTCATCAAGATAAGGTACTGAAGAAAGCCATCAAATCGCTGAGGGACAGCAACAACATCGTCATCAAACCGGCGGACAAAGGTGGGGCGGTGGTAATCCAGGACGCCAACGATTACATCTCCGAGGCCCAACGCCAGATCACCGATGAGGCATTCTATTCTCCTTTGACAGAAGACCCCACACAGGAATACCAGCAACAAGCCCTACAATGTGTGAAGAATCTCAAAACTGTTAGTGACTCTAGTACGCTGGTGCCTAATAACCCTAGGGTGAGTAAATTTTACCTGTTACCCAAGATTCACAAATTACCTCAAATGGTTAAGAATATCTGTGGAAGCGACGAGTCTGATGTACAAAAGATAGCAGAGAAATGTAGGGAGACTAAGATCATTCCCCCTGGTAGACCCATTGTCTCAAGCGTTGATTCTCTAACAGAGCCTATGTCTAAGTGTGTCGACGAAAAACTTCAGGCATTTCTACCTAACATTAAAAGCTATGTGAAAGACACGACAGATTTTTTGAACAAGATCAAGTCTGCTCCCCTTACATCAGACTCCATACTCGTAACCATGGATGTTAAGAGCCTCTATACCAACATCCCCCACGACCAAGGTGTAGAAGCCCTTCGTATATTTCTACAAAAACAGGGTACTCCCGATCAGGAAATTGAGGACTTGTCCTCCATGGTGGATTTCATTCTGAAACACAACTACTTTGAGTTCAATGAGAAGTATTACCTTCAATGCAAAGGTACAGCAATGGGGACAAAGATGGCACCAGCGTACGCTAACTTGTACATGGCTGTCCTTGAAGAGGATTTTCTCTCCAAATGTAGTCTCAAACCGTCATTGTACATCAGATACATCGACGACATCATTTTGATTTGGCCCCATACTGAGGACGATCTGGCATCGTTCCACAATGCTTTCAATGCCCACAACCCTAACATTCAATTTACCATTGAGAACTCAAGAGAGAAAATCCACTTCCTGGATGTCAATGTTTCTAAGAATGGTGATTCGTTAAGTACTAGTGTATACATCAAACCAACCGATTCCTTCTCTTATCTTGAGTATAACTCATTCCATCCATCCCACACGAAGAAATCGATTGTGTACAGTCAACTGCTAAGGTACAAACGTATCACATCAGACCCCAAAGTGTTTGAGGCGGACGCTGCGAACCTCGGTGAACTTTTCATCAGACGAGGCTACCCACCTAGACTTGTCCACCATGCCCTTACCCAGATTAGAAAAAAATCAAGAGAGGATCTCCTATCTGCAGAACCAAAACAAGGGAATAATGAAAGGATCCCTCTTGTTACTACATACCATCCCCAGGCCAAAAGGTTTGCCAAAACCACAAAGAGGGAATGGTCTGCGAATATCAACCTTGACCCTAAACTCTCTACCGCTATGGGCGATCCTCCCCTTCACTCACAACGCCAGCCTCCTAGCATTAGAAAGCTACTAGTAAGGAGCGAACTGCCCAAACCTTCGCCCCCAAAAGGCAACAAAAGATGTGGCAAGCCACGATGCCAAGTGTGCACTTACTTAACCACCGATAGCACAGTAAAAATTTCTCAGTCCCTTACTGTCCACCCCCCTAACCACACATGTGACGCACAGAATGTCTTGTATTGCATAATGTGTACCAAATGCCCGGGGGTCACTTACATTGGTGAAACCAGCACCAAATTTCGCACCAGATTCAATAACCACAAAAGCTCCATCACCAAAAACAAAAAGGACTTTCCAGTGGCCGACCACTTCAACCTCCCTAATCACTCTGTCAAAGATATCAAAGTCTGCATCTTCGGCGGAGGATACAGATCGGCAGAGGAACGGAAATGGGCTGAGCTGAGACATATCGTCAAAAGCCGCACGTTTGAAAGTGGCCTGAACAAAGATCTGTCTTGGCTCAACGCATTCACATTCTATAGATAATCATATCTTTTTCCTCTTTGCCTTAATTTCCTTAATTCAGCTATCTTGTTTATTATGATCTCTCTGTGCAATGTGCAGCGTGCGCGGTCTCAGTTAGACACTCTTATTATTACGAAATATTTTTATTGTTACGAAACCTAAATCATACTCTTTTATTATTACGTAACTTACGTCATTAATGGTCTATTACCCAAAAGCGCGCACTATACATTCATAACAGCATTTTGCGCAGCTAGCAGTGGTTACCCTAGTCCCGCTGAGATCGCGCACGCTTTAATAAAAACAACTGTCATTCAAACTTGTCACAATTCACGAATCTTCCCTGAAGAAGGTAGATGTCTACCGAAAATTTGGAGATTGAATAAAAGAACTTAACTGTTGGCACTTCAAAAACTGCATTACTCGTGAATTTGTTTTGCATTTCTGATGTCTATATATATATATATATATATATAAATATATATTGTTTATTTCTTTATTTTATCTTATTTTTTATTCATAAAATTTACTTTTTAGTTGGTCTCCTTCCCTTTCGATTTAATGGTATTATTGTATTATAAAAAAATGATTTAAATGTTATATTTTGTAAATATGTATATTGAACTATCATTGTAAATGTAATAAGATTGAAAGAGAAAATAAATGAATTGAATTGAATTGAATTGAATTGAATTGAATCTCTCCATCCATCTATCTATTTATCTATCTTTCTTATATGTATCTGTTTAAATATGTATGTCTATCTGTCTATTTATCTTTCAATCTAATATCTACTCATTTGTTATAATTATGTCTGTTTATCTATTTATCTTTCTATGACAGACCGCCTAATTTGTCCGCATGACAAATTAAAATGTAGTTCTTGATTTATCTTTCTTTTGAATATAAGAAAAGCATAACACAGTATATCAATATACTATAATTGATTTTGATGTTTGTTACACATATCAATAACTATATCTCAAGAACCAATGCCATTGGGTGCTCAGTTGGATGCTTCAAGCAATGTATAATTTTTTTTTGCTGATTTGGTCTGTCTTTCAGAATGGAAAGTGAGCCTTGTTGGTGGACCTGGACCTTACTCTGGTACCATCCAACTCCAGATCGATAATAGACTTGGTACCATCTGCGACGATCAGTTTAGTATCATGGATGGTCTCGTCGTCTGTAAGATGCTTGGTTATCCTTTTGTGGTCAGTGTCCATGTCAGTGCAAAGTTCGGAATTGGCAGTGGCGACATTCTTCTTGATGATCTGTCGTGTACGGGTACTGAGTCGAGTCTTGAGAGCTGTTCATTTGCACCTGTGGGTACTCATAACTGCATGCATCATGAAGATGCTGGAGTGACCTGTTCAGCTGATTCAGAGTTTGGTGGTCCAGCTAGATGGACGGAGACGCCTCTCCCGTCAGTTCCTCCTGGTGTTGGTGAGTTTTTCTCCAACCACACTGATAAAACCAACTTAAGACCGATCAAAGCTAATGCTTTATTTTTATTTTTCACACTATTGGTCAGTTATGAGTTGGGTTTGTTGGTGTTACTAACTATATAATTACACAGAAAATCAATGGCCAAAATTCATGAAGATGATTTCTAAACCACTCTGTGAAGAATTGTTTTGTTTTGCAGATTTCATGCTTTAAAATTTAGTGCTCATATTGAGAAATAGTTTGGTAATGAATGCATGCTTTTCCTGGGATGCAAACTGGCAATTCCACATGGGAGAGGGTAAAAATAGTAAATTTAAAAATTAATCATATGGATCTGAATGTGAGTGTCCTTTTTACACAAATCCTTATATTTTAAGGAACTGAAAACCTTTTTCAAATATCTTTTATGGTTTTTGCTGAACGATCTTTTGAATTTGATGACCATTTTCACTTCTAAAAGAGAACATATATTTTACATTATTTTGGATAAATTTGATAACTAAAAAAATGTTTTACATTCTTGGTTCAAAATCATCTAATTTTGTGTGTGAAGGTGTAATAATTACCAGTAGCAAATTACTTTTTCATGGGTATTTTCAAATTTCTACTACAAAATGGATGTAATTCCGTTACCATAAAACTGAAAAAGTTTCTCCTATGAACTAAATCCTTACTTGAATTTTATATAATTCTGAATTCTCTGATTTCATGTGACTTACTAAAGGCTTAGCAACATTTTTTAAAAATATCATTTCTAATTCTGCTGTAACACTGGTAACGGAATTACATGGTAACGGAATTACCATTATCATATCTTTAAAGGGGTGTGCGTTAGCCCATTTTGTTCCATTAGCATGTTGATATCTTAGCTGTAGTTCATAGTTATGAACGTTAAAAGCCTTCTGATTAGTAATTACACTCCAAATCAGGATGAGATTATACAATTACTTGACAGCAAGTTCCCATTCAGTATAACATTCAGAATAAAGGCAAGACAATGTACATTGGCATTAATGAAGTATATTGATGGAGCACACAATGTAGGTGCATGCCTTACAAATGATAAATGGGCAATCACTTCTTGGGGAGGAGTAGAAGAATGATTATAATATGCAGGATGATCTTAACAAAATTGCCATCCAGATTGATTTTGCCAAAAATGGCACTACCAAGAACCAGTTCTAATGAGATCCAAAATACTGGACGCACAATCACGAAGTGACCATGTTCACTGTGTGTGCCTTGAAAAAGAATGGCATTTGATTCTTTTGTAAGTGCCTCTGATCAACTCACCCTCGACAGTCTGTAGTGAACTTTTCAGTAAAAAAAAATTCTGGGATGGCTGCGAGTAGTTCTATGCTTCAAAGAAGTGGCTATATTTTTCAGATGTTACTACCGAAATAATTCAAGCGATATCTTCTGTGTAACTCCCCTTGCATCGGAAGATTGGAAATTCTTTGCAACAAGCCATGGTGAGGGACCAGACTCTGGCATTGGTCAAAAGTGTAGTGAGCAGTAAAAAGTAATGAGTGGAAAAGGTTGAAGTGAGATCCATAATTTGCAGATGTTGCAAGGGCCTCATGCCAAAAACATCATACTAACTCTTGATACAGATGACATTCCGAAAGTATGGTGGATTTTGACAAAGATATTCAATATGTCTTAATTAACAGTGTTAGCACCAAACCAATACTGCTCTCCACCCCTATGCAATGGATGTTCAGAAATATGCAAAGTCAGCATCATCCAATAATCAGTGCTTCAGGGATGGGAGTAAGTGAGTAACAATGATGACTCTTCAAGTAAGGATGATACACAGAATGAACACTCCTCTAAGGAGAGGATGGTGATAATGTTGAGACCAACAGTGTCATCAATAACAAAACATCTAAGAACAGCAACATAACAGAAGACAACTCAATTGGAATGGGTAGAAACGTACAGCATTCTGCTGTGAAAGAAATTCAAAGAGACAGAGGTAGTATTTTGAGATACGTTTGTCTGAGATGAAGTAAAATATTTTATCTCTATTAAAATAAGTGATATAATATTAAAATAACCTAAAGTTCTTTCCGAATGGTATTGTTTTATCTCTGTGACACATGCCTATTTATGAAGCAATTTCCAATGAGAAAGGCATTTTTTTTATAGCACTTATCTCATTCAACCAATGAAAAGCCTTTCTGCCATGAGGTTCGGCAAATGAGTGAGATTGCATCAATCAAATTCTGTGCTTACAGGGATTTAATTGAAAAAAAATGAACAATACTTTATTTTAGAAGTAATTTTCCTACCTCATTTTATTTCAAAGACAATATTAGTCAATAAGATTATGTGAAATATTTCTTTAATCTACAAGAATAATGTTAGAGTTAGTAGTCTCATGATTAAATAATTTATTATTTTTCTTTTATTTTTATTACAAATTTTTTAGCGAATTGACCAGGAAATATTGCTGAAATCGACCTAGAAATATTGCTGAAATTGAAAATGGATAGAGAGAATAGCCTCCACCCGATTTGAAGTTCTTTTTTTTTTTTCAAAGGAACATTGGCGCATGCACATCATCTGTGATGCAATGGTTGGATACACGATTAACATGTCTACATCCTAGGCACTGCTTCGTCACATATCTTTAGATACGGAAGATAAAAATTCATCTCGGATAAATTTTCGTATTTTATATGAAAGATAAAATTTTTTAATAGAGATCAAATAAATATCATGGCCTAAGAAAACCACCCCAGGTCATGAATATGACATACACGTATGATCATCAAATCACAGCAGTTTCTTAGTGTCACATCTGGGACATACATCTCTCCGGAAGATGATTTTGACTTTATACTCAGATCTGTTATATTTGCAGTCCTCAGTGAGCCACATATAGACAGTAAATGAATCCTTACGTTTAAAGAAAGTTAGATTAATTGGTGCACTAATTAAGAACCAATTTATTGCTTAGTTGTCCACAACATTCTTTCAAAATGTGAATGTCAACACTATTTTCATGTGGTTTGAGCATTGTTTCTCGTTTTCAGTACATTTATTGAACAACCAAATAGACATTTTTCAGTTTAACTGTTTTAAGATGCCAATTGTATGTAAAGCTAGGTTTCTTTTAAATATTCAGAGACTTTAGAATATCTTAAACTACCATCTACACAATTTTTTTTATACTAAATATGCAGATCTGATCACATGCTGTCCTCAGTTTTTGTAAAATTCCTGATGTGTACACGTTTGGCTGTAGTCCATGTAATTCCGTTACCATGAGTATTAGTGATGATTTTTGGCCTTCGCATAATTCTTTTCATTAGTACAGCAGGCAAAAATTGGCTAGTAGGTCCTGATACCCCTGAAGTTGAAAATGAACTAAAATTTAATTACCACTGATCCCAAATATTTTGTAAAATTCTGTTTATTTATGGGAGAGCCACTTATTACATACTATATACTGTCTTGTATTTTATTAGATATTATAGACGTGAACTACTTAGTTTGTGTTCAGTATTAAAGAAGAATAAATAAACGACCATTATTGAGGCATTTCTTCAGTCATGAATGCCTAAAAATAACATTTTCCTTCACAAATGTCAGAGGCGTAATTCCGTTACCATTATGTGTAATTCTGTTACCATGTACTTCCCCAATAGAAAGACCAATCGCGAAAATTTGTTGATGATATTCGTGAATAAATTACTTTCAAAATAAAGTTGACATTAAAATAAATTGAATCAAACATTAACTAGCTAGTGTGTTGTAGATTTCAGAGAAACTTTGACTAAACTTTGGGTTGAAAAGTGACTAATTTCTCTGGTAATTCCGTTACCATAGCACATATCTGTCATTCACATCTGAACATGCGAGGGGTTTTCTAAAAATCTTGGTTCAGAATATAGCACAAGTGGCCATGCATAGTATTAAGTTCAGAAAATGAGAAAATATTGAGATATCTGGATGCTGTGAGCAAAAATAACAGCAAAAATTCTCAGATTTGTAATTCTGTTACCATGGAATTGCCCAAAAGACTTATGGTTTGATTATTAACAAATTGAGCCCACAGTTTTGGATTAATGAGTCCACTATTATGCTTGAGGGTGTTTCAGGTCTACCGTATGCTATTCAAGTTAGTCAATAATATCAAAATTTTACTGACAAGTAAGTGTGTGTGCATTACTCGCCAATACTTCCCAATGAAGCTTTGTCATTTAATTGGGAGCGATAAGTTAGTATCAATAAAATTTCAGCGTCCCTTTTCCCTCGAAGTTCGGTGTCTTTCCGAGTATTCCATGCTACATCCACTACAATATATACCCTGTCTCAGTTTTATAACAGGAGAGATCCTATAAAATTATTAAAGGAGAAATATATTGATTATGAACATATGGCCTTATCATATATCAATGGAAAGGTAATGATGTGGGAATTATCATTAGGTCATTTGAAAATAACGAAAATAAAACATAATGTGAAAATCGCCAATTAAAAAGCACTAAAATGCCTCTCCGAAATATGCCTTGCATCGGTCTCTGAATTGACTCTAATTTGATGATGTGTATTATGGTACCAGAGACATGATTGGCTCTCCCACATCAAGCTCCACCTGCATGCAAAACCTATTGCAAATGGTAGTGAACGTGCGATTTCTCCACACTGTCACTGAGTAGTTCGATCATAAAATGGAAGAAAACCCAGAAGTTGTATCTAGATTTGGATTTCGAAACAATTTGTTGTTGAAGAAAAAGATATTGATGATGAAGATTCTAGCTCTAGTGAACAACAAAGCAACATGGAATAAGGAAAATTAGGGGAATTGCGCCGGTGATGGAGAGTGGAACGAACGCGAACCCTTTTCATATCTTGTCAACTCACATTCATTTGCTTTGCACCTACTGCACGCGCACGGTGCACCTTCGAAAGGCCAAACAATGAAGAAAAGTCCACAACAGAGTCTCTTCACTCACTTAACAACTTCGAAATATAATGATAACAAATTATTTAAAATAGTGATTGCATGTACGTACAAAAAAGTAAAATAATATGTCCGAACCAAATAATGTATGTATCCAATCAACTCATGAGTAGTAGCAGACGATATATGCACCAACAAGAAAATGAACTCCACGTGTGGGATGGATACTCGATCGCTCGTTTTGTTTGAATTTTGATATCATTATTCTGCCTTTAAGTGATTTCATGGATTTTTTTTTTCATATAAAAATAAATTTACAATTAGAATTATTTTTTCTTACGACTAATACTTTGTTGAATCAAATATTTGAGATAAATCAAAATGAGATATAAAACTAAAAGATCAACCAGCTAGCTTGTAAACAAGAGCTGCACGTGCCAGCTAGCTGGTTGGTCTTTTAGTTTTACATCTCATTTTAATTTATATCAAATATTTGATTCAACCAAGTATTAGTCGTAATGGAAAAAATAATTCTAATTGTAAATTTATTTTTATATGAAAAAAAATCCCTGAATTCACTTAGTCAGAATAATGATATCGAAAAAAATTCAAACAAAACGAGCGATCGAGTATCCATCCCACTGACACGTGAAGTTCATTTTCTCATAGGTGCATGTATCGTCTGCTGCTACTCATGAGTTGATTTGGATCCTATTTGGATACATACATTATTTGGTTCGGACATATTATTTTGCTTGTTTGTAAGTACATGCAATCACTATTTTTGATTATTGTTTTTGTCTCACCTGGATAGCAGAGTGAGACTATGGGCGCCGCTTTTCCGAGTTGTTGAAATGACAGCCTAACTTAGAAAGTGTATGGACCTAGTTCATGAAACTTGGCCATAAGGTTAATCAAGTATTACTGAATATCCTGCCTGAGTTTCATGTCACATGACCAAGGTCAAAGGTCATTTAGGGTCAATGAACTTAGACCATGTTGGGGGAATCAACATCACAATCTTAACCTCAGGTTAAGTTTTTGAAATGTCATCATAACTTAGAAAATATATGAACCTAGTTCATGAAACTTGGACATAAGGTATCCTGCATGAGTTTCACGGCACATGACCAAGGTCAAATGTCATTTAGGGTCAATTAACTTTGGCCAAATTGGGGGTATTTGTTGAATTACCATCATAACTTTGAAAGTTTATGGATCTGACTCATGAAACTTGGACATAAGAGTAACCAAGTATCACCGAACATCTTGTGCAAGTTTCAGGTCACATGACCAAGGTCAATGGACATTGGCCATGTTGGGGGTATTTGTTGAATTACCATCATAAATCTGTAAGTATATTGGTCTAGTTCATAAAAAACTTGGCCATTTTAGAGGTAATTATTAGATTGCTGTCAAAACTTTCAAAGTTTATAGATACAGTGTATAAAATGTGGATATAGGGGTAATCAAGTATCACTGACAAGTTTTAGGTCACATGATCAAGGTCCAATGTCAATGAACGTACAGTACAGTATTGTATCATTATATGAATGGTGTTTTTTGTCGATAATTAGTTAAATGGTGTTTTTCAAAGTCAGCACTGCTGCAATATTGAATCGCGTTATGCAGGTGAGACCCCCAGAGGCATTCCACTTGTTATGATTATATTTCGAAGTTGTTGAGTGAGTGAAGAGACTCTGTCGAGGACTTTTTTCATTGTTTGGACTTTGGGTGGTGCACTGTGCGTGCAGTAAGTGCAAATGAATGTGAGTTGACTAGATACGACAGGGGTTCGCATTCGTTACTTACACTCTCCATCACCGGGGCAATTCCCCCAATTTCCCTTCTTCCATGTCGCTTTGTTGTTTACTAGAGCTAGAATCTTCATCATCAATATCCCTTTCTTCACCAACATTTTTTTCGAAATCCAAATCTAGATATAACTTTTGGTTTTCTTCCATTTCATGATCAAACTACTCAGTGACAGTGAGTTCATAAAACTTGGACATAAGAGTCGTCAAGTATCACTGAACATCTCATGCGAGTTTCAGGTCACATGACCAAAGTCAAAGGTCATTTAAGGTCATTGAACTTTGGCCATTTTAGAGGTAATTATTAGATAGCTGTCATAACTTTCAAAGTTTATAGATATAGTGTATAAAATGTGGATATAGGGGTAATCAAGTATCACTGACAAGTTTTAGGTCACATGATCAAGGTCCAATGTCAATGAACGTAGTATTGTATCATTATATGAATGGTGTTTTTTGTGAATAATTATTTAAATTGTGTTTTTCAAAGTCAGCACTGCTGCTATATTGAATCGTGTGATGCAGGTGAGACCGCCAGAGGCATTCCACTTGTATTTAATTTGTGCAGAGCATGAGGGTGATTTTTTTGTTGTAACTTATCAGCTCTCATATTATAGAGTTTGATAAATACAAAACCATTTAGGATTATTGAGAATGGATTTTAAGATTTTTGAGAGCAATTAAGTGATATAAGGTGATAATTTACTATCAATAACTGGGATTTACTCATTTGATTTGCTAGTTCATTGCGATTAACTTGCACGCCGAATAAAGAGTACACAATTTTCCTGCGCGCGCGCTGCATCTCCCTATGAACGCACTATCCCAAGATCATCGCGCAATTGGGCATCCATTTCCTCTTTTACTTTCGTCTGCCGTCGAGTATAGTCGCAAGCTAAGTACACTCCCAAAATTGCAATTTTGTTTCACACTTTGGATTCTGTAATTGTGCATTTAATCCCTTATTTCAATCTTATTTCTTGATTTAAGATTGTTTTAAGCATATCCCATCACGCGGAGCTCTCCGTGATATTTATTTTCACGTATTTTGTTCTTCTTTTCTTGTGAGTCTAAACATAAGATTCATTTTCTCGCAGACGGGTTGCCTTCGCTTCCCCTCCCCGCAGCTCCGCGCTCTCCTGTGTGTCGCGGGCGTTGAGCCGTCGCTCCCTTCTTTTCTTGTATTTCTTTATAAATTCTTTTTAATTCACTGACTTCTCGCTTACGTCTTGAATTTCTTTGAATTTATTTCTCTTTCCACAGATAGGTTCTGTTGGACTGTCAGGAGCGTCGTGTTTATCTTAAACTTGTTTCAACTTCTGTTCTTGTTTCGAGTTAGTTGATTGTTTCTTTTGTTCCAATCAATCCTTTGTATTCCTTTGTTCTTGTGAATTAATTAATTGAATTATTTAATTAGTTACTTTTAATTAAAAAAAAAAATTCTTAGACCTTGTCTTGAGAAATTTTTTTCCTCCACAAGAAAATTTATTTCTTTTTTAGGAAGCCGTTTCTTGTTAGCGTTCCTTCTCGCTAATTTCCTTTCTGGTCTACCTTTTTCAGGAAGCAAGCTATCATTTTCTTCTTTCCTTTTCAGATCAGCTGCCGGTCTCTGGATACTTATTGTTTTTAGAAAAAAAAAATTCTGAACAGGTTTTCACACAACAAAAAAAAAACTTTGTGTTTTTTCTTAGGTGCTTCTTCCCTTTTCCTTTCAGGAATCTAGCAGGAGCGGTTTTTCTTGTTGTGTTTTCTTAACGCACAAAAAATAAAAACTAGATTTTAATTCGTCATGCGGACGAATTAGGTGGTCTGTCCTTATTCTCGCCATCATGATCACCATTACCATGTTCCAGCAGATCAATATGATCTTCATGATGACAACGGAATGTTCATTATGGATGGAATACTTGTGAAAGACGGGAGATGATAAAGCACTGTGAAAATGGTCTCTTTGATATATGACAATACATGTGATATGAAAAAAGTAATTATAGTCTGTTTTATCTTGCTAAATTTTAACTTTTATACCTTTTAATTATCATAAAGGATCATGTACGAGGTGGTAAAAAAGAAAAAAAAAATGAAAAAAAAATCATCTTGTTTACCCCAGGACTCGAACCTGCGCCCTCGAGAACGCAAGTCAAGTGCGTTATCCATTGAGCCACGACATTCCCCATAGAGATTACACGTAAGCAAATTTGAGAATTGCAAATCCAATTTTGCAAGCGAAAAACGGGCATGATCCCGGCATCTGATCAAAAAATGGAGGGCACATTTCCGAAAGCTTAGAATCTCAGCTACAACATTTTAAAAGCTCAGAGACAACTGACAAGAAAAAGTGGAGATATAGCTCACGAAATAGAGGAATGTAGAATCTAGTTTTGAGAAAAAGTCATGTCCCATAGAGATTACACGCAAAATGAGGAAAAATGACATGCCTCTTTTGATCGCTATTTTACGCCATGATGCGTTTTTCAAAATGAAAATTCATGATTACTGAGGAGAATGAGTACATTCTAAACTACTCTAAATTGAAAATTGGGCGAAAATTTACCAATATTCACGGAGTTAAAGCCTAATTTGCATAATTATTATGACGTCATAACAAGGAAAATGGATATTTTAACTTCCGACGCCATTATGATGACGTCATGATCAAATTGAGGGACAATGGTGACATGAAATCAAATCTACAACTTATACTCTATCGATATATGAAAAAAAAATGGGGGTCAATGCACTATTTAAAGAGCTACAGTGAATTTTTAATAGGCATGTTTTTGCCCATATATGGCCTATAGTAAGAGCTCGCGCGCACACGTGCTGCAAACTTTAACGGGTGTTAATTTCGTTATTAATGGTCGTAGAAGGTTGATGAAGGTATCAAATTGCTCAGAATTATATTATCAATGCAATGATATAAAAAAAAACGGCGTTTCTGCGTTGCGTTGAAGGCGTTACGCGCGGAAACGCGCGCGCATACGTGTGCGTGCGCAAATTTTTGAAATGCTTAAAATGACCTGAAACGTACTCTACTTTGGTCAAAAAGTGATTTTGAGCAATTTGAAATTTTGACGAGCGCGTACACGCGCGTCGTGACCACCAGGTAACCTTTGATGACATGAACTGTTGACCCTTGACCTGAAGTTAATGTGATGTAAATATTGTTAATTTTTGATAATTGATAATGTGATTTTACAAAATGGCGTCTAGATGACGTCATCATGACCTGATGACCATGAAAATGTTATTTTCATGTCTTATGACAATGACCTTTGACTGTGCCAAAATTGAAAGAAATTGACAAAACCGATCTGGAGTTATCCTTGGAACAAAAAATTGGCGGAAATAAAAATAAATAATAATAATAATAATAATAATAAAGAAGAAAGAAAATTCTGACAAAACTAATAGGTGATCTGTCGTTGACAGACCACCTAATAAACTAGATTTTAATTTGTCATTAGGAGGAATTAGGTGGTCTGTCATGATTTTTCATTCAGTGTCGGCTAATGTATGAAATTAATCATTTAGATATGATTAATAATCTTGATCATAGACATCATAGAAATAAATTTTGACCATTGCTAAATGTGATTATTATTGTGGTGATGACAATCATCAGACATACATATTCAAACAGATACATACAAGATAGATAATTATATATATAGATGGATGGATGGATGGAGTGATGGATGGAGAGATAAATGAGGTGGTTATGTTAATAAAACATAGATAGACAGACAGACATATAGATAGATAGATAGATAGATAGATAGAGAGAGACAGACAGATAGATTGATATAGAAAGATTGACATATTCAAACAGATAGATATATATTAGAGAAATAGATAGATAGATAGATAGCCAGATAGACATTCATAAAGATAGATAGATAGAGACAGGTAGATAGATAGATAGACATATTTAAACAGACATATATATATATTAGACAGAGAGAGATCGATAGATAGACAGATAGATAGATATACAATGTAGGTAGATAGACAGACAGACATATATGGATAGATAGATAGAGTGAGAGAGAGAGACACATTCAAACAGATAGATATATATTAGACAGAGAGATAGATAGATAGATATGTCATGTAGGTAGATAGATAGACGGACAGATAGATAGATAGATTTATAACATAGATAGTGGATAGATAGACTCATATAATTAGATAGATATAATATGAAAAAAGTAATTATAATCTGTTTTATTTTGCAATATTTTAACTATTATTTATTAGAATTCTTATCATTGATCGTGCGCAAGTAAAAAAAAATCATGTTACCTCTCGGACTCGAACCCCTGCCCGCAAGACTGAATGAGATGCAAGTCTGACGCCTTACCGATTGAGCTAAAATATTTCCCATAGACTTTACGCGTATGCAAAATACGAGAATATCAAATCCAATTTTGCAAGTGAAATACGGGCATGATCCCGGCATCTGATCGGAAAATGATAGTCAGTCGGCAAGCCCTGAAAAAGTAGCTTCTTTTATCCAAGTGATATTCATGACTAGAGGGTTTTTGCATTGTTAATGAGCTTGGTGCGAACCAAAACACCTCTTTTTATTCGGCAATTGCTGCTCTAAATATTGACCAAATTTCATTTTTTTGGTATCTTTGTAAAGAAGAAAAATCATTCTTTCAGGTCATAAAACAAGAATACTGCGCTCTGATTGGTCATAGAGACCACACACCCACGCAAATTCCAATATTCCCCACACTGGGCCTCTGCAAGGTCACACTCACCATGTGGTAATCTCTTCAAATTACCTGCGCCTGTTGTTGTGAAAACATTATTCAGCCAATCAGAACTCTCGATTTTATGTTACTCAGAAATTTTAGAAATCTCGTCTTGCATCTTGATGGAAAAAGCTGGCTGCTGACCCATCTAAAAGATGCCACATATCAAGAGTGACGTAAGAAAGTATAGCGTTTGAGCTTTCTGATGATATAAATAATGTTTGTGCCTAAAACACAAAATGTTGTACAATTTGCAAGTGAAAATAGAGGAAGAAAATTCTGTTTGATGCATCTTGTCAGGTAAAAAATTCGCTTATTTATCAAAATATTTTATTCAAAAGAAATGACCTATATAAAAGAGTAACATTTACTCTTCCCCATTGTACAAAAATAATCAATTTTACTCAAGAAGAAAGTGGTTAAATTCTTTGAGAAAGAGAGTCTCACAATCCACAAGATTTTGCAGGGACATGAATTCAGCCACGAGAGGACTTGGATAAATCTTGCCCATTTGCTCATTAACACAGGGGCTTGCCGACTGACCGATGAAGGCAACATTTCCGAAAGCTTACAATCTCAGCTACAACATACTAAAAGCTGAGGGATAACTGACAAGAAAAAATGGAGATATGGCTCACGAAATAGAGGAATGTAGAATCTAGTTTTGAGAAAGAAAGTCTCACAATCCACAAGATTTTGCAGGGACATGAATTCAGCCACGAGAGGACTTGGATAAATCTTGCCCATTTGCTCATTAACACAGGGGCTTGCCGACTGACCGATGAAGGCAACATTTCCGAAAGCTTACAATCTCAGCTACAACATACTAAAAGCTGAGGGATAACTGACAAGAAAAAATGGAGATATGGCTCACGAAATAGAGGAATGTAGAATCTAGTTTTGAGAAAAAGTCATGTCCCATAGAGATTACACGCAAAATTAGTAAAAATGACATGCCTTTACTATTTGCAATTTTTCAGGATGATCCATTTATTAAAATGAAAAATAAAGGCAATAACTCAGAAAGAGTAAAACCTAAGCTACAACATTTAAAAAAAAAGGCGAAAATTGACCAATATTCACTGAGTTAGAGCAAAATTTGCATACCATAATTATTATGACGTCATAACACGAAAAATTGATATTTTGACTTCCGACGCCATTTTGATGACGTCATAATATATGTTAGGGTCCAATGAGACATGAAATCATATGTATGATTCATACTCTATCTAAATAAAAAAAAAATTGGGAGTCCCCGTTCGTTCTGAAGAGCTATGTACAGTGAATTTTTAATAGGCATGTTTTTGCCCATATACAGCCTATGGAAAGAGCTCGCGCGCACGCGTGCTGCAAACTTTCATGGGTGCTCATTCCCTCATTAATGATCGAGGTATCAATTTGATCAGAATTATATCATTAATAGATACGCATAGAAAAAACAGCAAATTTATTCTGCATAACGCCATTACGCACGAAAACACGCGCACATATGTGCGTGCGCGCAAAATGTTGAAATGCTTAAAATGACCTGAAACGTACCCAAAAAATTTTATAGGCCATTTTGAGAATTTTTAAAGCTTGGACGCGCGCATCATGACCTTTGATGACATTGACAGATGACCTTTGACCTAAAGTTTATTTTGATGTAAATATAATTTATCATTGATGATCCATTATTTTGATATGATCAAATTAAGAATTTTACAAAATGGCGCGTAGATGACGTCATAATGACCAGATGACCTTGAAAAGCTTAGTATGCCGTCTCTATGATAGACTCTATATATGACAGAGAAATCAGCCAAATTGATTCAGCCAATTCGGAGAAAATTTGGCAACAAACATAGGTGCTAAAAATAAATAAACTAGATTTTAATTTGTCATGCGGACGAATTAGGTGGTCTGTTGTAGAAAGATGAATACTGGTAGATAAACAGACATAATTGATTAAACAAATGAGTTGATATAAGATTGAAAGATAAATAGACAGTCAGATAGACATACATATTTAAACAGATACACATAAGAAAGATAGATAGATGGATGGAGAGATAAATTATAAGTTGATAGATTAATAGAAGAAAGGTAGATTTATTATATTTTGATATATGGATAGAGAGATAGATAATGATCGATGACAAAATTTACGATGATGAGGATGATGATAATAATGATTGATGACAAATAAGATGATGATGATGATAACAGTGATTATGGTATTATATATACACATATGGACAGACATAAAATATAACAATATATTTATTGATTGATAAACAGATAGAATAACATATTAAACATATTTAATAGATAGATAGATATTAGATAGACAAATAAACAGACCTAATTATTTATACCCCCATTCCACTGACCATCGGAACCTGATCTGACGCCAATCTGATCCCAATTTTGCAAAAATGTCAGCGCTCCGATGAGTTCCGATGAAAATTCACCCGACATCCACTTTTTTTGGTCCCTGTTTTCCGTAAAATCCTATAAAGATCCAACATTGATCGGGGTAATCGGATGAAGGACTGGTAGCGGCCCGATGTCTGTCCGCCATTTTCATCGGCAGCGTCCGATTGATTCGAATGTGGTCGGATTGTAATTCGAGGGTGGCCTGACACTAATCTGACACTTCCAACACTCTCCCGACATCAACCCGACAAATCGGTTGCTGTTCGGAGGGTAATCGGACACTGACCCAATACTGGTCGGATTTTCGCCAAAATCGGCAGTCGAGTATAAAAGCAGGCTGCACCTCCTGACAATACTAGACATGGATCAACTTCTTCGCAACGCTGCAGCCCTGGGCTGTGTTTTTATGCTCCAGCAACAAGACGCAATAGCCCTTCAGGTCCTGAGAAAGAGGCTGAGAAAAAGGCGAAGAAGACCACGTCGTTATTGGGTTCGACCATGGCTGCAAGCTGAGAGAAGGCTGTTATATGGGCACTACACCAGACTCTTGAATGAACTAAGAATGGAGGATACAACGGCATTTTTTAATTTCTTGAGAGTTACGCCAGAATTTTTTTGATGAACTACTCCAGAGACTCGCACCAAGACTCACGAAGGACGATACCAATGCCAGGAGAGCCCTTGAACCTGGTCTCAAGTTAGCCTGTACCATAAGGCACCTTGCAGCTGGCGATCGGTATCCGTCACTGTCATACAGTTTCAGGGTTGCTCGAGAAACCATTTGCAAGTTTATCCCCGAAGTCTGTCAAGCCATAGTGGATGAGTATGCTAATGAAGTGATCCAGTGTCCCACCACTGAACAAGAATGGCGTGCAATTGCTGAAGAATACGAGAGGCGTTGGAACGTTCCACATGTAATGGGGGCACTTGATGGCAAGCACGTGGCACTCAGGAAACCAGAGAACTCCGGCAGTCTCTACCATAATTATAAACATTTCTTCTCAGTAGTCCTCATGGCACTTGTTGATGCTAACTACCGGTTCTTGTGGATAGACACCGGTGCTCAAGGACACATGTCTGACGCGCAGATATACAATGCATCTGAGCTCAAAGAGACAGTGGAGAGTGGTCAAATAGGATTCCCCCCACCTGAGCCAATGACCAATGACAACCAGAACATGCCATATTTCATGATCGGGGATGACGCCTTTGCTTTGCGAACCCACATGATGAAGCCCTACTCGAGAAAGAACCTGAATCGTACAGAGCGGATATACAACTATCGCATAAGTAGAGCCCGAAGAGTCGTGGAAAGTGCCTTCGGAATACTAGCAGCCAGATTCCAGTGTCTTCTAGGAACACTACAGCAACAACCTGATGTTGTGCGTAACATCATAGAAACATGTGTCTGTCTCCACAACCTGATTGGAATACGGCACCCAGCCATGCACCATGGTCAGCTGGATACAGAGGATACCGACCATAACATCATACCAGGAGAATGGAGGAACATGGCTCCCATGCATGAAGTACCAACTCCAAGAGGACCCTTCCGCGACACAGCAGAGGCCAAAGCACAGCGTGAAACCCTAAGACTGTACTTCAACAATCCTCTTGGAGGAGCAGTTCCTTGGCAGGAGAGGATGATTTGAGATAACAGAGTATAAACTTTTGTTACCTGAAGTGGACATAGATAAAGATGACAATTACTATGATTAACTATTTTGTTGCCAGCATTTGTTAGAATACTGCAATGGATGTTGAGCCTTGAAATTACTAATTGTCATAATTATTAAGCAATGTTCATGATTTGTCGTCTGAATGGCGACTAATATGTTTGTGTGTAAAAAAAAATTCAATCAAAATGCCGTGAGGTTGCATTTGCAAAAAACCTTATTGATTTTAAAAAATCAATCAATAAAAAAAAAAAACACATCAGTTAATGAAAGTGATGTGTTTCTGAGTAACTGAGTTGCCAAAATATTTTGTACTACATTAGAGTTGCATCAAGTATTATTATCAGTTATTGTACTTGGATATGATGTGTTTTTGAATTGCCAAAGAAGCTTGTAGCCAAGGCAATGTATCTAAAAAGGGAGTTGCATAGTGTTCAATAAAGTGAACAATGTAAATTTTCTGAATTGTTATTTCTTGATTCATTCTACGTTCCAAATCTTCAAATTTGAATTTATTAATGGAGTCGAATACAAGTATTCATTTCTTAACCAAAGCATTAAGAGAGAGAGAGAGAAAAATTGATGGGAAATAATGATTTGTTTCACTCAAGAATGACAAATCATACGCAAGATAATTCTAAACATTAATATGCAACCTGTGCGTACTTTATTCAACAAAAACAATCTTTACAAACATAGCAAAACACAAGTCAATGATAAAAAACTTATAAATGATAAAGGGTCTAACTCCTAAAAACTAAATCAATGAAAACAAAGACCGATTTATGTTCGTTTCCTTCTCAGTATTGTTCTCATGTTTAATCCAAAAAAAAATCTACATCGTCTTCCTGGCTCATTCCTCATTAATGACAAGTCTGATAAACAAAAAAGTCCAAAGCCGGAAAACAAAAACACAATTGCTTTTATTCGTTTCATTTTTTTGCCATCCTTGCTCTGCATTTGGTGACCCTAATCTTCCTGTGAACATTGCTGGGTCTGCTGCTGCTGGGGCGTCTGAGATGAATCATTCAGGCTTGCCAAGAAGCTTGTCATACTAAAGTCACTTGACTCCCTAGAACTTCTGCCTGCTGAGAGAGAAGGGGCGCTGGCCATGGACCTGGCCACGGAGGATTAACTATTGTTACTGGGGGTGCTGTAACAATGCTCAGCACCCCCAGTAACAATAGACTAATCCTCCGTGGATAGGTCCCTGGCGCTGGCGGAGCGTGGCTGCATGGTTGTGTAGGAGGGCGTTGAATGGTCGTTCATCCCAGGTATCACGTTCGCCATGTAGGACTGCTTCATGGAGTGCCAAACGCTGGTGGAAACTGGGTTGGTAGGCCAAAGGTGTGGTGGGGGCTGCCATCCATCTCCGCAGGGGGGGTTGACTGACCCCTGAACTTGTACCAGGTCTTGCTATTGGAGGATCCGAGGGAGGTTGCAGTGATGTGTGTCGATGCTGCATGAACAGAGAGTCTTGGCGTCTGGTGCTGGCTTCATCTTGTATGTCAAGGAGCAAGTTGCTCAGCAGTCTGTTTGCCTTCCTATACAAGTCATCAGGGAGTTGCTGCAGCACCGAACCGACGTAGTTAGTGAACTGCTCACGGTCTGGATGCTGTGACTGGGGCCTGTCAAGTGTACGCAACACCTGGGCAGAAAGGGCCATCAGCTGCTCGCTGTTTTGCTGGTTCTTGATAAGATGATCCAGAATATCCGTCTCCTGCTGTCTCGGGGACTTTTGTGGTGCCTTACCCTTGTTGTACCTGCTGCCCCTGGGGAATGGAGTGCTTTCCTTGCTGGCTCCATCTAAAGACTGCTGATTAGTGGTAGCTTCCTCCTGGTTTTCTGGCTGGGCTGGCTCTACCTGTCTTTCCACCCCTCGCTCCTGGTCCTCTTCTTCTTCCTCCTCCTCCCGAGGTGCTGGTCCTCTGGCCTCAATACGTTCCTGTAGCTGAAAAGATACAAAGCAAAGAATGTTTTGAGATGAGGAAATGTTAAGATATAAATCAAAGTTAATGTAAAATAATTCAAAATAATTTTTTGTTAAATTTTATTCCATTTTTCGTGATATGATGTATTTCACAATTTTTTTGGGTTTTTTTTGTTGTTAAGTATACTTACACTAACTATGTTCCTCCTTTGCACAACGTACATGTGAGGGGTGAGGAAGTCAAAAAGCTGCAGCAGGCGCTTGTTGGCATCAGTAAGGACCTCAGCTCCAGATCCACTCTTTTGTGCTTTCTTCTTTAGCCGTCCAAGCTTTGTCCTCAGACTCTCGTACCACTGTTGCAGCTCCAACCCCGTCTTGTCCATGGCCTGTCCTTGCTGATCCCACAGACGTGCTCTGGCCTGGGTGTCCCTCCAGAGGTATCTTGATTTGTTATACAGGCTATCGTTCTCCTTGAGGAATTCAGCTACCTCCACCATTTCTTCTTCGGAAAGGACGACAGGAGGCCTCGGGGCCTTACGCCTTCTCTTTGCAGGGGGCTGGGCATTTTCTCCATCAGTGTCCCTGCCTTTTTCTGTCTCATCTTCATCATCATCTTCATCTGCAGTAGCAGGAGTAGCAGCTGTGGAGGCAGTGGATGTGGAACCTGCAGTAAAGTTTGTGGCGGTGATGACGGTGGTGATGCTGGTGGTAGCAGCAGTGCTGCCTGGCCTCACGGTGCCTGATAATTTATAATGGAAAAAACAGCTTTACATGACTTAGGCCTACATAAAACTCCATTCCATCTCAAAAATTCTTCAAATATTTGATAATTGATTACAAATATTTCAAAATTACAATTCAATTCATTATAAAAACATATTGACTTGCTTTTCTCACTTTGATATTCCTAACTCAGCTGTACTTACCAATAACACAAGGAGAGTCGTGTGGCTGAGCAGTGATTGGGGCCTGAATAGGCCTATCCTCCGTCTCTGCATCCTCAGGAGAAGGCACAGAGGATTCTTCTGCCACTTGAGATTGTTGGGGAGTGTCGGGAGGTCTCTTCTTAGCCTTCTGTCCTCGAACATTTCTGTTTTTTCTTGGAGCCATATTTAAGATCTTGGTGCTGTGTAGTGTCCGAGAAAATATGTGAAGTCAGCGTCGGCTGGCCCTCCTTTCATAGTCCGTTGGCCTTCAGATGTCGCCGCTTGCTATGCGATATGTGTCGGATGGCAGTTTGGTTAATGAGCGATTACCCTCCGATGTCACAACGGATAGCAATCGGACGGTACTAATTATCACGTTAACCGCCGATGAGAATCGAATTGGTGATGGGCGGCTATCAGGCGCGTCGGGCAGACCGCCGATTGCAATCAGATGAGCGTCAGATGACAGTAAATCATCGGACACTCATCAGATTGCCGTCGGACGTCGGCTAGACAGGTCCGATAGTTGCACAACACGATTCTGACACACATCGGACTGACTCGACATTCATCCGACGCTGACTCGATTTGCGACCGGAAATGGCGTCCGATGGCGAACTAAGCTCTGAGCTTAGTTCCTTCATCGGACGATTTCGCCTCATCGGATTATGCCCGACACGTCGGACACTGACCTGATAGTCGACAAACACAAATCGGATTCATCGGAGTGTGATACGATACTCTTCGATGGGTTACCGGAAGAAAAAAACTTTGCTTCCGATGAGTGACCGATGAGCCCAATTCTCTGTGGAATGGGGGTATTAAACACATCAATAGATATTAGATTGAAAGATAAAAAGATAGACGTACAGATAGACATACATATTTAAACAGAAAGATAGTCAGATAGATAGATGGATTGATGGATATATAAAATGTAGGTGGATAGGTTGATAGAAGATAGATAATAATTGAAACATATAAATATATATTAGATCGAAAGATAAATGGATACATAGACAGATAGACATATTCAAACAGATGGATATATGATAGATAGAACATAGATAGATGGAAAAGAGATAAACAGATAGACATACAGATAGATAGATATATCATGTAGGTAGATAGATAGATAGACAGACATATGGATAGATAGGTAGAGTGAGAGAGATAGATAGATAGACATATTCAAACAGATAGATATACATTAGACAGAGAGATAGACAGATAGATATGTCATGTAGGTAGATAGAGATATTGCTCACGAAATAGAGGAATGTAGAATCCAGTTTTGAGAAAAAGTCAGATAGATAGAAAGATAGACATATTCAAATAGATATAGATATATATATAGATATATATTACACAGAGAGATAGATAGACAGATAGATAGATGTGTCATGTAGGTAGATTGATAGACAGACAGATAAATAGAAAGATAGATTTATAACATAGATAGCGGACGGATATGATTAGATAGATATAATATGAAAAAAATAATTATAATCTGTTTTATTTTGCAATATTTTAAATATTATTCATTTGAATTCTTATAAATGATCGTGCGCAAAAAAATCATGTTCACCCTCGGACTCGAACCCCTGACCTTGAGATGCAAGTCTGACGCCCCACCGATTGAGCTAAAATATTTCCCATAGACTTTACACGTATACAAAATACGAGAATCTCAAATCCAATTTTGCAAGTGAAATACGGGCATGATCCCGGCATCTGAACGGAAAATGAAGGCAAAACTCCCGAAAGCTTAGAATCTCAGCTACAACATACTAAAAGCTCAGGGATGACTGACAAGAAAAAATGGAGATATGGCTCACGAAATAGAGGAATGTAGAATCTAGTTTTGAGAAAAAGTAATGTCCCATAGAGATTACACGCAAAATGAGTAAAAATGACATGCCTTTATTATTTGCAATTTTTCAGGGTGATCCGTTTATTAAAATGAAAAATAAAGGCAATATTTCGGAAAGAGTAAGACCTAAGCTACAACATATCCAAACTTGGGCGAAAATTGACCAATATTCACGGAGTTAGAGCCAAATTTGCATAATTATTATGACGTCATAAAACGCAAAATCGATATTTTGACTTCTGACACCATTTTGATGTCATAATATATGTTAGGGTCCAATGAGACATGAAATGATATGTACAATTCACACTCTATCGAAATATGAAAAAAAAATTGGGGGTCCCCGTTCGTTCTGAAGAGCTACAGTGAAATTTAAAAGGCATGTTTTTGCCCATATAGACCCTATGGAAAGAGTTCGCGCGCATGCGTGCTGCAAACTTTAATGGGTGCTCATTCCCTCATTAATGATCGTAGAGAGCTGATCGAGCTATCAATTTGATCAGAATTATATCAATAATAGATACGCATAGAAAAAAGAGCATGAAAACGTGCGCGCGCGCAAAATGTTGAAATGACCTGAAACGTACCCAAAAATTTTTATAGGCCATTTTGAGAATTTGTTTAGCTTTGACGCGCGCGTCATGACCTTTACATGACCTTTGATAACATTGACATTTGACCTTTGACCTAAAGTTTATTTGATGTAAATATGATTGACTATTGATGATCCGTTATGTAGATATGATCAAATTAAGAATTTTACAAAATGGCGCGTAGATGACGTCATCATGACTTGATGACCTTGAAAAGCTTAGTATGCCGTCTCTATGATAGACTTTATATAAGGCCAAAAATCAGCAAAATTGATTCAGCCAATTCTGAGAAAAATTGGCGACAAACAAAGGTGCGAAAAATAAATAAATAAAGAAAATTCTGACGAAATTAAGAGGTGATCTTTCAAAGACAGACCACCTAATAATACTGTTCCCTTTTACTGTGATAGTACTTCTTTGTACTTATCCTTTTGAGATATTAAATCAATTTAATTCTCGCAGTTCGTTTTGATTGAAGTCTCTTGACTTCTTGGGTTGGGGTTTTTCACCCCCCTACCCCCCGTTTTCTCTCTGTTTTGTTCTTTCAACTCGCTACTAGATTTACTTCTATGTGAGCATGAGCCTCTCGGATTCCTCCCTAGAAGAGCTCGAAATGGCCGCTGAAGAGGTGTCCAACACCAGGGTTCTGTTTCCCACCAGTGGTAATGTAGAAAGCGACAGAGAAAGATCCCTCGTGGGTTCTAAGAAGGGTGGAACCGTGGATCCAAGTCCACGTGCCCATGGGGGTGGAACCGTGGAAGCACGTCCACGTGCCCCACTTAAGAAGGGTGGAACGGTGGAACTCTCTTCCCGGCACAGACTAGGCTCGATGCCATGTCAGACTCAAGGGAGCGTCGGCAAAGGGCTACCAGCCCCTAGTCACAAGAGACAGTGTAGTCCGACCCCGTCGGACTCTCGATTTCATCTGACCCCATCAAGTTCGGCTGACCTCTCTTCTCGGTCGGTGAGCGCTCCCCGGGGGAGAGCTAAGGTGAAGAGATCAAGGCCCGCCCAGACTCTTGTCCCTTCTTCTGCTCTGCCGTCGGACCTGCTTAAGAAGAAGAAGAAATCCGCGGCCGTAAGCGCCGGTCCCCCTTTTAATTCTTCTGCTGATGGCCAGGCCTCACAACTACTTAAGTTGCTTCAGAGCACCTTCGAGCACTGCGGATTGTTACCCCCGGGCTCGTCTGCTTCAGCTGACGGTGCTACCAACCGAGCGGATCAAGCAGACATCGGCCATCCGACACCTCGAGGCGCCTCTAGCGATTCTTACGAATCGCCGGCTCTTGAACCCACTCAGGCTTCGCCCGTGAGCATCCAGGCTCGGCCGACTTCGGGGGTCCGCCCCCGCGAGTCCGGCCATGGCCCGCACCATCGCTCAAGCCTTTCACGGGCGCCTGCTCCCTCAGGGCTCCGCCCGGTGAGGAGACGGGGGTTGGTTCCCCCCTCTGGAGGCGGAACAGGCGTTATCGGAGGATGAGTTCAATCTCGATCCCCCGGGTAGCCCGGCTCCCCAACCGTCTGCCAGCACGGCCCAGGACGCCATAGAGATCCTCCATAGATATCTCCCGCATATCTACCCTGCTAATGTGGCGGTAGAGGGAGATATGGACTCTCTTTTCTTCTCGCAGCCACGGAAAACCCCTCAAGGTATTCCACTCACCAATGATTTGAAGGCTGCATACAAGAGGGCGGCCGCACAGGCTAGCATGCCTGCTGCCCAGGGAAGAAAACTGGTAACCTTCAGAAAGGGTTTTGCCTTCTCCAAGGACGACACCGACTCTTCCAGTCATTTTGCTACTGTTGAGAAAGCGGACGTTAGATATGAGGCCTTGACTCGTTCAGCCCTCAGACTTACAGCCTTCCTCGGGGCCTTGCTCGGCTTATGAGCGCAGTCCTCCGAACTGGAAGTGACAGCCAACGACAGTGTCCTTCTTGACGAGGCACTTTTGTCCTTGGTGGGCGAGCTCTGGATGCAACTAGCTACTGCATCCAACTCGCACAGAACTCGCGTCCTTAATAGACTGGGCATCGCGTCCAAGGACTTCCTAGAGTTCCTCCCGGGCATCCCCCAATGGAACAAACATTTGTTCGGGGCGAGGTGGCCTCTCTTCTGAAAAAAGAGAGAGGGACGCAAACAGGCTTCTGAGCTTCTTAAAGAACTCAAAGCCTCGCACTCGACGGCTCCACCCATGAAGAAGCTGGCCTCCAAGGCTCGTTCTTCCTCTCTTCTCGTGGTGGCCCCATCTCGACCCCGTGCACCCGCTCCGCCAAGTCGCAGAGCTCGCACTAGACCTCCGGTGAGTGCCTCACGTGGTGGTCGGGGTAGGGGCAGCCGGCAAGGCTCCGGCCAGGCCCAAACAGCCTCTTTGACGGGTTTCCCCGAGCGCTGGGACCGGTCGGCGGTTGTCTCCGTTATTTCCTCCCTGCATGGGAGGGAATAACGGACGACGCTTTTATCTTATCCGTCGTGCGAGATGGCTTCTATATCAATATAGAGGCCTTCCCGCACGGCGCGATTCAATCCGCCCCGCCGACCGTTTCTATTCTTCATCAGCAGTACATCGAAGCAGAAATCGGTGCACTGCTGGAGAAGGAGGCGATAGAGAGAGTTCCAGACAGTCCACATCTCTGTCTCTCTCCTATCTTCGTCGTCCCCAAGCGCTCGGGGAAATTGAGGATGATTTTGAACATGAAAATGATCAACAAATTCATCCAGTCAGACCATTTCAGAATGGAAACACTGGCATTGATTCTGCCGTCTCTACAGGCATCGGATTGGGCCGTCTCCCTAGACCTCAGGGACGCCTATTTCCACATACCAATTCATCCGGCTTCACGGGACCTGTTAAGTTTTCGCTTCAAAGAAGCAACTTACAGATACCGGGCAATGCCTTTCGGCTTACGCCCGGCACCCAGAGTTTTCACTCGTGTGGTCACCGCAGTGGCCGCCCACCTGAGAGAACGAGGTCTAAGACTTTGTTTATCTCGACGACTGGTTACTGGTCGCGAACTCAAAGACCAAACTTCTGTCTCACTTATCCCTCTTTCTGCGGGTCACCCAGGAGTTGGGATTCGTAGTGAATTGGGAGAAGTCGGATCTCTCGCCTTCCCGCGTACCCACATACTTGGGCGCGGTTCTAGACCTGCCGAACTAGATCGCTCGACCAAGCCCCGACAGAGTTCGGGCAATCGTCTCTCTGGCTCTCTCTTTCAGAGAGCCCAGCTCTGTGAAAGCTTGCACATGGCTGAGATTACTCGGGTTTATGGCAAGCCTTGTCGACATCCTACGGGATTGTCGCCTGCTTATGAGACCCTTTCAGAGACACCTTCTGCACTATTACAGACCAAGCGCAGATTCTCTGCATCTCTTGATCCCCCTGTCTCAGGAGATCCGTCTCAGCCTGGCCGCCTGGACGCGAACGACCTTTGTAGCAAGGGGCAAGCCCTTCCGCACTCCCCTCCCATCAGCCGCTCTGACCACAGATGCGTCACTTACGGGATGGGGCGGCCATTGTGCGGGGGAGATGGCCTCAGGTGTCTGATCGTCCCAACGCACCTTACCTCATATCAATGTGTTGGAGATGAGGGCTGTCATCAACTCCCTTCAGCATTTCGACACAGGTTAGTCGATCAAACGGTCCTGATTCGCACAGACAACAAGTCAGTTGCGGCGTACATCAATCGCCAAGGCGGTACCCGATTGAGCTCTCTCAACGCCCTCACTGCGAAGCTCTGGGAGTGGTGCCGCCATGCGAAGATCGTTTCTAATTGCCTTGTACATTCCAGGCAGCGACAACCTGATAGCCGATTTTCTGTCCCGGGGCCGGTGCCTACCATCCGAATGGTCGCTCCACCCGGAGATATTCCAGTCTATCCAAGCCCACTGGGGGCCCCTGGAAATAGACTTGTTTGCCACGGCTCTCAACCGGAAGTTACCGACATTCTGCTCTCGTGTCAACGAAACAGAAGCAACTTCCCTAGATGCATTCTCCATTCATTGGGGGATCGGAGGTGTTATGCGCTTCCTCCGTTCCGCCTTATACCGCAGGTATTGAGGAAAGTGAAGGAAGACCAAGCTTGGCTTCTTCTAGTGGCCCCAATTGGCCAAGGAGGTGCTGGTTTCCACAGCTCCTAGAACTGTTGGAGGGGGACCCGCTCATACTTCCTCTGAGATCAGACATAGTATCTCAACCTCTGTGGGGGATCGTGCATCCTCGGCCAGCAGTCCTCCACTTAACCGCATTGCCGTTATCGAGCAGGACGCGAAAGCGTTAGGCCTTTCTGATTGTGCCTCACAATTGGTGATTCAAAGTCGGAGAAACTCGACTCTTGATCTTTACAATTCTCGTTTGGGCCGATTTTCAGATTGGTGCGCTGCGCGGTCTGTTGATCCTCGCAACGCTTCTCTTGCCGCGATTGCGGATTTCTTTCTTCGTTCGCTTTCCACCATTAGGGGCTTCCGGTCGGCTATTGCCGTGTTTCATTCCGGATTCCCAGATGTCTCCAACATCTCTAATTCCAGTCTTCTCACTAGACTGATGAGAGCGTTTTTCCTAAAGCGACCTCCGAAGAAAAGTCTGGCTCCTTCCTGGAGTCTCTCGGCTGTGCTTAACGCCTTTGCTAAGCCTCCGTTTGAGCCTCTGGCCAAGAGCTCCTTGCATGATTTATCTGTCAAGACTGCCTTTCTAATCGCTGTAGCATCCGGTCAAAGACGCAGCTCTATTCACGCTCTGTGTATTTATCCCGGTCACATCCGGTGGGAACGACGTGGAGTCCGCTTGATTCCCACACCGTCCTTCATTGCCAAGAACCAGACTGCCACCTCTGGTTCGATTGAGTTCTTCCTAGCTCCTCTTTCAGATCTTTCCTTGGTTGCCAAGGACAAAGTCTGGTGCCCGGTCAGGGCGTTGAAATGGTATCTGGATAGAATGAAGACGGTTCGCAACTCTGATCAGTTGTTTGTCATGTCGCGCGAGCTGTTTGCGGCAGCGTCGCGAGACACCATCTCTCGCTGGATCGTTGAGGCGATCAAATCAGCTGGTGATGATGCTCTCCTTTCGGACACTAGGCCGAGAGCCCATGATACTCGAAGTATCGCTACTTCTTGGGCTCTTTTCAATGGAGTCGCCTTAGACGACATTTTAAGAGCTGCCTTTTGGCGCTCTTCCAACTCCTTTACTTCCTTTTATTTAAAGGACATTCATTCGGGAGAGGCCTTATTTGCCTCCTCTGCCTTCAAGGCAGCGGCCCCCGTGTCTTAATCTCCCTTATTTTGCGCACTTTTTTTTCTAGACATGCCTCCCTTCACGTTGAATCCGTGTTGGTCTAGCAAATCGAATGAGTATATCCCAGTATTTGATAATAAATTATGAAAATACCATGATTTTCTTATTATTAACGAAATAACTGGATATACTCATTTGAACCCTCCCTTCTACCCCTCGCCATGCAGGCTCATGAGAGGAAATGGACGCCCAATTGCGCGATGATCTTGGGATAGTGCGTTCATAGGGAGATGCTGCTCGCGCGCAGGAAAATTGTGTACTTTTTATTGGGCTTGCAAGTTAATCGTAATGAACTAGCAAATCAAATGAGTATATCCAGTTATTTCGTAAATAAGAAAATCATGGTATTTTCATAATTTACATGAAATAAGCCGTATTTTACTGCTTATCAGACTCCTGAATAATCATACGAGTCATCAGAGGTAATTTTAAATATTTAGACAAAAGGAACTATTTCTTTTAAGAGAGTTTCTGTACACAAATAATTAGTAAATGAAGACTTGATTTCAGTTTGAACAAATTTATTGCTAAATGACAACATAGCAAGATCATCACAATTAAGATAATGTGTTACATATAAGCATAATTCAGTTTATATACATAACATAGCTGTCATAAAGATCAAGGCATGTATGTTGAACGATAATTAGATTCAGTTAATTGAACCGAATAACAAATGACTCAAATAATGTTTTTGACAAAATAAGTGTATTTTGCAGCATTCTTATGATGTTTTTTCATTCCTTTTTCTGATAATGCAGATTAAATAAAATCTACCTATACAATAATCGGCACTTCTAACTTCCGAGCTTGAAAGTTCTTTCTCCGGTGATCCAATAACAATGTCAACCATTTTTGTCTCACCTGCATAGCAGAGTGAGACTATAGGCGCCGCTTTTCCGACGGCGGCGGCGGCGTCAACACCAAATCTTAACCTGAGGTTAAGTTTTTGAAATGACAGCATAACTTAGAAAGTATATGGACCTAGTTCATGAAACTTGGCCATAAGGTTAATCAAGTATTACTGAACATCCTGCCTGAGTTTCATGTCACATGACCAAGGTCAAAGGTCATTTAGGGTCAATGAACTTAGACCATGTTGGGGGAATCAACATCAAAATCTTAACCTAAGGTTAAGTTTTTGAAATGTCATCATAAATTAGAAAATATATGGACCTAGTTCATGAAACTTATACATAAGGTTAATCAAGTATCACTGAACATCCTGCATGAGTTTCACGACACATGACCAAGGTCAAAGGTCATTTAGGGTCAATGAACTTTGGCCGAATTGGGGGTATCTGTTGAATTACCATCATAACTTTGAAAGTTTATGGATCTGATTCATGAAACTTGGACATAATAGTAATCAAGTATTACTGAACATCCTGTGCAAGTTTCAGGTCACATGATCAAGGTCAAAGGTCATTTAGGGTCAATGAACTTTGGCCAAATTGGGGTATTTGTTGAATTACAGCCATAAATTTGAAAGTGTGTTGGTCTAGTTCATAAAACTTGGACATAAGAGTAATCAAGTATCACTGAACATCCTGTGCGAGTTTCAGGTCACATGATCAAGGTCAAAGGTCATGTAAGGTCAAAGAACTTTGGCCACGTTGGGGGTATTTGTTGAATTGCCATCATATCTCTATAAGTGTATTGGTCTAATTCATAAAACGTGGAAATACGAGTAACCAAGTATCACTGAACATCTTGTACGAGTTATAGTAGTTTTCAAAATCAGCACTGCTGCTATATTGAATCGCGCGATGCAGGTGAGACGGCCAGAGGCATTCCACTTGTTTTATAATGGTTTGGGTTATAAAAAGACAAACAAATATGAACAGTTGTTTACCTGATCTTAAGTTTATGAAGATTAGTAATTATTTATGAATAATAATGATAAAAGTGATAATAATAAATGAGTAAATGAATGAGTGTAATCATTAAAGTGCGATGAGAGTTGAAAATGGCAGCCTTCTTTATTCATATACTTATAATGAGAACAATTTTATGAGAATCCTTTAAAAAAAAAGTATAAGACTCCTCCCCCTCAAAAAAAAGAAAAAATCTTCCCAAACCATGCACATTTGCAGGCAGAAAAAAAGCCTTGACACAACAATACTACCATACAGGCCGGCGAAAGACCCAATCGATAGCTCATGAATATTTATATAACAATTGCGAATGGACGAGTAGCGTTTTGTGATAGCTGGGTGAGAGACATCGTACCGTTCTGTCTTGGTCAATTGCGAGCTGAATGCCTATGCACACTCTCCTTTTGATTGTCCCATGGAAGTACATGTATTGCTACACACGTGTTTAATATAGGGGAAATCTTGATTCTACTCGCGGCAATATCCGAAATTAACTCTTCAAAATACTGATGCAAAATACCATTTTACCAAAAAAATGTCTAAGTAAACCACTACTTAGTATTTTTTATATGACAAAATCAGTTGTGGATTCCTTGCCAGTACAACAACATGAAAAGCACAGAATATGAAGTTGATTTTCTGGCTGTAAAATTGGTTAAACAAAAACAAATTATTTGGGCAACTATAGCTGCCAATGGCACGACAGGGTTATGGGCAACTAAAGCTGCCGATGGCTCTGAAAGAGTTAAAGTCCTCATTTATCATTAGCACCAAGGAGCTTTTCAAAAGAATCCAAGGAAGTTTTAATAAGCTGTGCATGACTAATCATGCGTTAAAAAACAAATATTGTAGACGTTTGGGAGGAGAGTGAAGGAGGTACTTTTCACTAAACTATGTTCAGTGTAGATGTGAAAGCTACATTTTGTCAGCCTTGGGTTGCCACATTAATATTTTTCTGGTCTGAACTAGTTTGTCTCAAATCATTATTTTTCAAAAGGCCACATTCCCATCACTTGTGTTCACTGCAGCATAATAAACTGGGTTCCAAAAGAAATTGATCAAACTTTTACACTTCTGCACAAATTATACTAAGTGAAAATGAATGACATTTTACACAGGCTAGCTTCGATAGTCTTTTATACCAAACACATGTCAGTAGTTAAGAGAATCATTAAATCAAAGAGGGGCTATAGTGACTCAATTGGTTTCTGAGTCCAAAGTCACAAAAGGGCAAAAGAAAGACCAATAAAAATGAGATGGAATTAAACAAACTTCCCAGTTTATTACTACACATTCATTTATGGGCATGTTTAAGTGATTGACTCAATCAATAGAAGTTACAGGAACTTAAAGGGATTGTCCAGGCTGAAAATATTTATATCTAAATACATAGAGTAGAATTCACTGAGCAAAATGCCAAAAATTTCATCAAAATCGGACAAAAAACTCTTCGGTGACTGTGCATTAGTGGACTGTGGCCTTCGAGTCGAGTCGAGTTGTTGTGCTATGCTGTTTCATTTTCGATTTTGGACTATCTTTTGGATTTATATAGGAATTAGGATTTATACCTTGGATCCTTTTGGATTTTGCTATTGCTAATTTTGGGGAAATTCGGATTGCAGAAGGGTAAGCTGACATTTTTGGGCCTTTCACGCACTCTGCACTTAGATATAGCGAGGGTTTGAATTTCCCGCCAAACCACAATGGCGGGCGCCACTAACGTGGCGGAGAATCTAGCTCACCGCAAGCCTCCAGAAGAGGAGGGAGGTTTTCAAGTAATAAGAAAACTAAAATTAGCCAAGAAAAGAATGAGAGAAGGTAGTTTAAGTGATGTTGAAGAGCTGGCAGCGGATACCGATTTTGGCACACCGCCGTCAACTCCTTTCAAAACAGGAATAAATGCCCCAAAAGCAGACCTCCTAAAGGTACTCTTAGTACCTATTGATAGAAATAAAAACCTTAGTGTAGTTAATGAACTAACTGTCAAGAAGGATATTGGAAAGGCTTGCAGGTCTCCCCCTGACTTCATTAAGTTTGTACGAGGTGGGAAGGGTCTCTTAGTAAAGTGTAAAAATGACAAGCAACGTAAAGCCTTAACTCAGATACCAGAGATTGGCAATATTCCAGTCAAAATAGAGGAAAAAACCTATGCCTCGAAAGGGGTCATATTTGGAATTTCTCTAGAAACTTCTGAGGAAGATATTCTGAAGGAGCTAGAACAAAGCAGAGTAGTGAAGGTTGAGAGAATGAAGAAACGAATTGAGGGTGATTTGAAGCCCCTAAAGACAGTAATATTGTTCTTCTCTACCCCCCAAATTCCAGAACATGTTGAATTTTGCTTCCAGAAAATAAGAGTCAAGGAATACATTCCACCAGCACCCAGGTGCTTTAAATGCCAAAGATACGGGCATTTAGCAAGTGGATGTAGTGCTAAGGAAAGGTGCCCCAGATGTGGCCTAGGACATTCGGTAGAAAATTGCGAACTGGAGCGACAACATTTCAAATGTGTAAATTGCAATGGAAATCATTCGGCTGCTTATAAAGGTTGTGAGGCATCAAAAGAAGCACAAGAAGTGCAGCAAATTAAAGTACAAAATCGCATCTCATATGCGCAAGCAGTGAGACTACGCTCCGAACAAAACGAGGAAATTAAGCAGGGAAAACTTTTTGTAAACAAGGCAGAAATTAAAAAAGTAACAAATCCAATTAATAGAATAAACACTCAGAAAGGAAATGCAGTTTCTGATCAAACCGAAATGGAAATCGTCTCGGATTCGCAATTTTCTACCAAAACAGAGGTGACAAGTAAAATGTCTGAGAATGTAGGCCAAACGCATAGTAATTTCTTGAAAGGTGCTTCAGACATCACACTTATTTCTTTCTTTATTAGACTAATCAGAATAGTAACAAAGCCTGACTGTAATCCATTTGATGAAATAACACATATTTTGAAAGATACTCTGGGTTTACATCCCACAGACGTTGATTTACAGTCGATACGCAGCCTATTCTACTAGTCTGATCACCCTCGTGGCATTCAGCATTCTCCAGTGGAATGCACAGGGTCTTGAATGCCACGGGGATGAGCTTATTAGATTTTTGAATCAACAAAAAAGACCCTTAGAAATTATTTGTGTACAAGAAACTTGGTTAGAAGAGGGGAGGGTCTTACAGATACCAGACTATATATGTGAATATAGGAATAGAAAAGGAGGGTCCCGAGGGGGTTGCGCTATATACGTCCATTCCTCACTAAACTACAAAGGTGTTTTTAAACACGATGATCTGGAGATCATATCATTAGAAATTTTATTGGATGATGAGATTTTAAATGTAGTTAATTTCTACAACCCGTGCAGCAAACTTAGCACAGATTCGCTGAATGAACTTTTAAAAAATGTGAGGGGGAAAAACTTTGTAATATTGGGAGACTTTAATGCCCATAATACATTATGGGGCAGTAAAAAAACAGATGCTAATGGCAAAGTAGTGGAAGAATTTGCAAACGAGAGAAATCTTGTTATCTTAAATGATGGAAGTGCCACTAGAGTAGACTACCACACGGGTAATTTTTCTTGTTTGGATCTAACATTAGCCCCTCCTTGTACAGCGAACAAAACAACGTGGCAGGTCCTGAACAACAGCTTTGGAAGTGACCATTATCCATTGTTAAGCCAGTTGAACATACTGAAAGGGAATGGTACGCAAACAAAGATCGACCACTCCCAGTCTATCAGTTCAATGTTATCCACAAAGAATGTAAATTGGGATGAATTTAGGCGGCAAACTGATGAGCAGTGGAATACCTTACAGAAAGGAGGCAAGGTCATAGAGTTCGATTCTTTCATGGAATCAATTAAGATTACCCTGGAAAATTTGAAAGGACATCGAGCTACCAAGAATATTAAGAAAAACCCAGTACCATGGTGGAATAAAGAATGTTCCTCTAAAATAAAGGAGAGAAATAGAGTAAGGAGCAAATTGAAAAGTTATGTAATACCCCCTCCAGATTTATTGGAGGATTTTAAGAAGAAAAGATCTATTGCCCAGAAAACTTTAAGGCAAGCCAAAAGAGTTTACTGGGAAAAGTACTGTCAAGACATTGATCGTTTTACTCCTTTATCCGAGATCTGGAATATGATTAAAAGGATCAATAATGATGGTATTTCGCCCAGGAAAAACATTGTTCTCATGCGAGAGAATAGTTCCGTTGTTACTGGCAATGACGTTGCGGATACTTTCGCCAACCACTTTAAAATTATAAACGATAGTTTTAAGGGCAAAGTTTTTACCCCTGAACAAATAGATATTGTTAAAAAATATGAGGACATCATATCATCATTTGGTGATGCTAAGGGTAGTAGTGTCCTTAATGAACCCTTTACCATGTACGAATTGAGAATATCTTTAAAAAAATGTAAAAAGTCTTCTCCAGGTAAAGATGGCGTTGGGTATGAAGTATATAAAAATCTCTCACACAAAGGGAGAGTGATAATGTTAACTATAATTAATAGCATATGGGAAACAGGAATTGTTCCCCTCCAATGTAAGCATTGCGTCATAGTCCCAATATTGAAACCACACAAGGAAGCTACAGACGTTTCTTCCTACAGGCCTATCGCTCTTAATGACTGTTTCATCAAAATAGTTGAGAAAATCATCAAAGAAAGAATGGTATGGTTTACGGAAAAACATAGTTTGTTACCATCTTGCCACAGTGCTTTTAGAAAGGCAAGAAGCACAAAAGACAATATAACCCAAATTGAAAATGACATTCAAAAAAGTATTGGGAATAAAGAACATACCCTGGCCGTTTTCTTTGACATGGAGAAGGCTTATGATAGACTATGGAAGGAAGGCTTGATTTATAAACTTAATAAACTTGGTTTCCAAGGCAACATGGTCAAGTTCTTATGGAACTAATTAATCGGGCGCTCTTTCCAGGTCAGGGCAAATAAGTACCTCTCAGTTATACAGGACATAGATGAAGGGCTACCGCAGGGTAGTTCCCTAAGTCCCGTCCTTTTCAATTTAATGTTGTCGGACATACCAATGGACGAATCTGTCAATATTTCTATATACGCAGACGACTGTGTTATATGGAAAAGTGGAAAAAACATTGATTTTCTAAAAAGAAAAGTACAAACCTATGTGAATATCCTAAATGAGTGGTTCAACAGATGGGGTTTTACCCTTTCTAAAGAAAAATCTGTTACTTTGCTTTTTAGTAACACTAACAAATGTGTACAGATTGAATTAGATGAGGTCCCCTTACCACAAAAGGACGAACATCTATTTTTAGGAGTAGTACTGGATAGAAAGTTAACCTGGAGACCACATATAAATATGATTGTAACAAGAGCAAAAAAGAAAATAAATATAATGAAAAGACTAGTGGGAACTAAGTGGGGAAGTAGTTATAAAAGCCTTTTGACTTTTTATAAAGTGGTCATCAGGCCATTGTTGGATTATGCAGCAGAAGCATATGATTCAGCTCATGATCATGTGAAGAACTTCTTGTTGACTATTCAATACCAGGCTTTAAAATTGTGCACAGGGGCGTTGCCGGGTACCTCCCTGGAATCCTTACAGGTAGATACTGGTGAATTACCACTCGATCTGAGAAGATACATGCTTAGCAAGGTTTACAAAGCAAAAATAAGACAAAACGCCAAACACCCACTCCAATCTTCATTGAAGAACTGTTGGCAATTTGAATACGAAAAAAATAAGAAAGCACGAAAACCTTTTGGTTTGAGAGTTTTGGAAGATGAGATATACTACACAACTGAATCCTTTCAGTCTTATACACCCTTGCCTCCTTGGCATCTCTCTCCACCAGAAGTGTCATTGAAGCTGCATGAGCTTGTATCCAAAAGTGATAACGTTTTTTATCAATATAACACAACTGTGGAGTATATTAATACAAAGTGGAGAGAGAATCTCCATATTTACACTGATGGTTCTAGAGACCCGGTGCACGGCAATGCCTCTGCTTGTTTTTACGTGCCTGCTATGCGGGTAATTGAATGTAAAAGAATGCAAAATTTTACATCATCGTATAGATCAGAATTGGTCGCCATTGTTCTGGCATTGCAGTGGTTGGAAAATTTGAATGTTTATAATAAAGTGGTAATTTTTACCGATTCTCTGAGTGCTATCGAAGCAGTGAAGGAAAACAACGATGATAATTTCGTTAGAGAAATCATAAATACCGCTACTTGTCTAAAATATAAAGGTATATTGATTTGCTTAGAGTGGATTCCTTCTCACTGTGGGGTTAATGGAAACGAAACGGCTGACTTCTATGCAAAGGCAGCCCTAAAACAAGAAATAGAGATAAATAATGGTTTGAATATCCAAGAAACAAAAAAGATTGTAAGAGTCCTTGCAAGAAATGAATGGCAGAAGAGATGGGACAAGTCAACTTCAGAATTAAGAAAATACCAGAAAGTTGTATCAGAAAAAACACCCTTTGATTATCTCTGCACAGACAAAAGTGGTGAAAAAATGATCCACAGATTACGTTTGGGAGGTTTGGGTTTGAATGACTTCCTTTTTAAGACGGGAAGACACACAACTGGAAAGTGTGATTTCTGCAATGAAAGAGAAACGATTTACCACTTCTTATATGTTTGCCCTAGATTTATAATTCAACGAGCCCTATTACTTGCTGAATTAAATGTTAACAATATCTCTGATGCGGAACGTAAAGTGGAGAATCTCGCAGTAAAGACCCAAAGTGCACTTATCAGATATTTCAAAAGGACTTATAGATTTCAATATGGTTGCCAGGATGGCAACCATTACAACAGGGTGTAGTCAAGACTTCGTAACCATAATAATTTTTCTGAGCAAGGTGTATATATAATATTATTCATCGATCTTGGGGGGTAATTGTTTATGATGTAATCGATGATGTTTTCACCTAAATAGTCTATGTGTGCACCTTTCTTGTCACTTTCACTTTATCATATGGCCCTTGAATGTCAGTATTTACTCTACTGTAAATGTTTTTTTTGTTTGTTAAAAAGTTATAAAAAAATGTTGATATTGATCTGATCGATTTGACATAAATTTTCACCTGCGGAATTTTAAATGGAGTTCTACGAGGTATCGGATAGAGCGCCACCTGCTCACGTTTGAGAGACATAGGGAGTACAATTTGTTTGTACGCCTGAGACGCCCTCGAAATGTACCTCGAGCGGGCTTGTCAGGATAACGTACTAATACAGGGCAGGAGAGGTGGTCTTGCACGATTTCCTAGGAACTTTTCTTTCCTATCTTTCCTTTACTTTTTTAACTGATATAGATTGAACAAAGAAATTATTCTTTTTGAAAAAAAAGGGAAAGCAAATTTACAAGGCAACAATAGTCAAAACTGACTAGTTTGCCTATTTAAAATAACAACAAACAACAACAACAAATAATAAAGTTATTGAAGTTTAAAGTTGAGCAATATTTTGTGAAAACAGTCGTCATGAATATTCATTAGGTGGGCTAATGATGTCACATCTTCACTTTCTGTTTTCATATGTTATTACATAAAATCATAATTTTTTCATTATTTCATACTTGTGTCAAAAGTATGTCTCCCTTATAATGAAATAAGTTGCAGCAATAACTATCTAACGCACTAAATCAGTTGTCAATCCAATTTTTCTAGTTCTTGGAGGAAAAATTTGAATAAACCTAATTTCATATAATAAAATACAAAAGAACAAGTGGAGATGTGACATCATCAGCCCACCTAATGAATATTCATGATGACTGTTTTCACTAAAATATTGCTAAACTTTACAATTCAATAACTGTTATTTGTTATCCGATTTTAATGAAATTTTCGCCATTTTGCTCAGTCATTTCTACTCTATCTATTAAATTATACATACTTTCAGCCTGGACCATCCCTTTAACATTAGAATTTTAAATGACTGAAACAATCACATAAGAGAATAAGAGCAATCAGGTATCCCTGAACATCCTGTGCGAGTTTCAGGTCACATGACCAAGGTCAATGGCCATTTAGGGTCAACAAACTTTGCCATGTCGGGGTATTTGTTGAATTGCCATCAAAACTTTGAAATTTTATGGAACTAGTTCATGAAACATAGACATAAGAGTAATCAAGTATCACTGATTGTTTTGCACAAGTCTTAGGTTACATGATCCAGGTCAAAGGTCATTTTGGGTCAATGAACATTGTATTGTATTATCATAGGAAGTTGATTACAAAGTGAGCACTTCTGCTATATTGAATCGCTTAAATAGTAGACTTGTTAACTGCAAAAAAAGGGGTGAACGCTGCATTTTTTAGTACAAATGTGCCTCTTGGCATGTATATTCCTTGAACCCATTGGAAAATTTTTATCCAAAGAGACACTCTGTATTTATGCAAATTAACCCTAATTTGCATAAATTATGTAAATTAGCCTCTAAAATGAGTAATTTACTAAAAACACTTGTAAAAATGTAAAGCTACTTCATAGAAATGTCAAATTTGATGCAAAGCCTGTGTGGAGGTAGCAAAAGGAAACTAATAAAAAAAAATGCGGTAACCATACATTTCATTACCTAATTTGCATAAATTATACACATTTTCAATAAAAAGTGCCTCTTTTTCAAATGATTCTGGATAATCTAATTTGAATAAAAGTATCAATAAATGTGGTATGTAAATAATAAATGGTAGAAATGTGTCTTAGGGCTTGGGAAAGACATTGGACAAATGAACTTTTTGAAATATGCAAATAATCCCTAATTACCATAATTTATGCATAAAACTGCAAAATGCTCTGAACATTAGAAAACCCGCATTAATAGTAAAACATGTCTTACTCGGGACAATCTTATGATGATGAAAGGAAAAGAAGCTATACATCAGAAAACTGTATCTTTGTAATATTCAATATTTGCGTTAAATTCATTTGTTTGTGATATTCAGTGCATAATTTGCATAAATTATTCAAATTAGTACTGTATTAAGCTTTTGTGTGATTTTGAATAATTTAAACTTAATAAATAATGATATGTGTGTTAAAAAAGGGTTGTTAGAAAGTATTCGGGCACAAGGAATTCACTACATCTATGCAAATGACCACTTATTACCATAAATACATATTAATGAGTTTACTTATACTAATTCCATGAATAGTGTAAAAAACTTCAATTACCAAAATTAGTCAGTTTACTCAAATGGCAGTACTAACGTTCCATGGATGGAGGAAAAGAAAACATTTATCCATCAATATTGTCGTCTAATTTGCATAAATTATGTATGAACTATGCATAAATTGTCATACATTATGCAAATTCGAACATAAAATGGCTAATTTTCGCAGTTTATATCTGATTCCCAATTAACATTGTGACACAATGAAAATTAACGATCATTATGACATGAAAGAGAAAAGTAAATACAGATAGAACAGTTTGTTGGGTGTATAACTACGCAACTTTTCATATTATGCTAATCACAGTTGGTATAATTATATAGTTCCAGACAGTATTATTTAATTGCTTGTATAAACTAAATTGATTCTCTTCTAACATATACATAGGGCTTATATTTACAAAAGTTGGTCCCACGGTTAAAGAAACTTTTAGAGTTTTAGAGTTCACAGTCTAAAACTTTTAGAGCTTCCTAAACGCTGCCACAGTTAGCAAAACAAGTTTTTATATTTTTGAAACCTCCTCTGCTCTTGGTAAAATTAGAGAAAGACGGAAAAGGGCATTATTGCAGTTTTAGTATTTAATTTTTGTTCTGGTTTCTGTGAATGCGTATTTTGAGCCATGTTTTAGTCAAATGAATTACTTACATACGATGTCATTTAGGGAACTCTGCACTTCAAACATTTTCTTGTTTATGCTTAGTTCCTACTTTGTATTATGTAACATTATATTCTGTCAATTTATTTCTTGTTATGCATGGAGAAAAATAAAACATTGCTTTGCATTTTACATGCAATGACGTTCTGGTATCCAAAGCCTATAACCCCATTGGGAGCCTCTAGAAGGTACTCCCCATCCCTTTCTCAATATCAAGAGTTATATAATTTTTATTTGAAATTATCGCTATCATTTCCACTAATCTTTTGAAAAAAAAAGACAGAGGACACATTGTTCTAAAGGTTGCATTAAAAGACGTCCTGATACATTGAAGCCTGTACCCTATACTATTTCTTGTTGCTCGTCAAAGTAGCCCCATCACTTTCCTTTGACTATATAAGTCTATTTAAAGTATCCTTTTAATAACGCCCCTTCTGTAAAAGGGGCGCTTTTGCTGAATATTAAATCAGCTTATATTTTCATTGACATCCTAAGATAAAGGAGGCATAAAGATTGAATGAAGAGAAATCCTGACAAATTACAGCCTATCCCCTTCGAAACATATATATAAGAAGTTACACGACTAATTATCTTATCAATTACATTTCTGCAAATTCTGCTACACTGTAAACCACTGCAATACTCATTGTTCTCTTGGATAAGAAATAGAAGACCCTACTCTACTGGTTACATTAGCATTTGGAACATCAAAGCCTTTCCCAATGGGAGCCCCCATGGCATTTCTAGTACACGAGCACACATCAAAGTATATTATTGTTCGTAAAATAGACATATTCTTTCATTTAGATGGGTATTGGTACATTTTACACTATCTTCTTGTAATGTAATACTAAATATGATGTTCCATTGGAAAATGTCCTTTTACTATACATTAGCTAGCCATGGTAACTATTAAAAAGTAAGAGGAGTGCTTTTGGCCCCAAAGGGGATTTAAAAAGTGTAGTATGGAAAGGAGTTGGGAACCATGAAGGTACGCTCTGTACCATGAATATTCTACATGCAACTGTGAAATGATGCCTCCTATATTTATCTAATATGTAATATAATATGTAGAATTGTGGGGGGGGGGGGGTACTTCGACAGTCACACAATGTTGGATATGTTTCAATGTGCCGGATTTTCTCTACCTGTAACTTGCAGACAGGCAGAGTGTCCCCTCTATGTTTTTTAAAAAATCAATTTAAAAAAAATGGAAGTGACTTATCCATGTAGAAAAAAAGATGTTTGTCCCAATTGAGAGTTCCAAAAGGACGCTGGTTCAAACATAGAGTCAAATGCGGAATGAGACGTGATACTTATGCAGGCTCCTTTATGGAATGGATCTAATGAACTAACATGAAATCGACAGAGCAACGTCTCCTCTATCTATTAAACAGAGGTTCGATAAAACTAAAATTTGCTTTATTAGGTGTTAAAGATGCCTTTTTGCGACCGTGGGGGCTAAAAAAACATGAAATATTTCAATATAGTCAAAATATAGAAAGAGATGGGGAACTAGCTCCCTTAGAAGTAGGCTTTAATTTGCCAGAATTTCTTATTTACATAGCCTGTGCATTAGAACAATGCCTCCTCCAAGGTAATGTGAACGATTTTTACAGGGGGTGCTGATGTAAATTTGAAAAGTAAAAAAGGTTCAATGTAAAATTTTGGTCCCAAGAAATTTAACAAACAAATAAACAAAAAGGAATGCACTACAAAATGAAGGTTATTTTGGTAACATTTTTTTTTTCTCGTTTTGTCACATCTGCCGGAATTCCAGGGGGTGCTGTCTGTGGAGGATAATACACGCAGCACCCCCCCCCCCCCCCGAAAATCTTGCGGGTGCTTCAGCCCCTGCTTCCCAGTGCCAGGGCCTCTATATAATGTAGATGCTGCCTTTAATAAGTGCCCTTTTCCAGATGAGGGCTTCATTTAGACGATATTCTAAATATATATTGTCAAAACAAAATAAAGGGTTGGGCAACTTCGACAGGCCACCGTTATCATGGTCATGTACACGAACTTATTTTATGCGATATAAAACAATGCATTCTATGGTTTTTTTTCCAAGAGGAGAACGTAAAGCGGCTTTACTGTGTAGTAGAAATGCATCTTTCTTCCGATTGGGCTCTAAAAATATTTAAATTTCACAGAGAGTGGAATCAGTAAAGGGGTTTGAGCAGTTAAGAGCTTACGTGTGGCTGTTCTTCAATGTACCACAGCTCCTCTACATGTCACTTGTAGAGTATTTTCTCCTCAATATATTCCAAGGTATCAATACAAACAAAAGTAATCATTTGAGAATTCTGAAGACAATAAATTATTTTTGAATACATAAAACCAAAAGGGGAAGGGTATCCTAGGCATGCTCCTGTTGGTTATAGCCTTTACTGTGCTAGAGCATTATTACAAACTGCAGAACAATATCCCCTCTACGTGTTTATAATAATAATAATAATATTAATAATAATAAATATCAATATAAAATATAAATATAAAAGTTGCTTTATTATACCAAAAAATGCAATTTGCCCTGCCGGTGGCTTTAAAACACGATATTTTTTTATTTAGTGTCGAAATATGGAGAGGGGATGGGGTAAATTCGGAGGGCTCCCGTGGACGTAGGCTGAAATAAACCAAAAACTTTCTTCAGGAAACATGTTGACTGATGTCTCATACATCTGTCTTTTCCAAGTCGATAATACAAGTCCAACTGGTTGTGTAAAGTAGCAGGAATGCCGGGGGGAATGCAGTTTTGCCACTTCGGGGTCTCCAAAAGATAGATATTTTAATACAGTTAAAATATGGATTGAGGTGGGGGTACATTCGTCATGATTCATGTGTTTACATTTTTAAGTGCCAGAGCTTCATTAAAGCAGTAACCTGCAAAGCAATGTCTCCTGTAAATTTTCCAAGAGAAACAAATTAGAAACAAATAAAACAAATGGTGTTTTACCGATACCGAAATGCATTTTGCCCGTATATACCATATATTACGGTGTGGCAGGCACACCAACAAAAGCGATACGAGAAGCCGATGGAAGCTATTGTGTTGGGATTGTGTTATCTCGAATGACATACCATTGATCGCTCTATTGTCGGATTCGTGAGTGTGACTGTGACATAGAGGTTGTTTTGGTCTCGTTTTAGCGCAATATCACGTGATACATTTTGACATATTTGCCCTCTTTCTAAGCAAATTAAGACACTAATACTGTCATGAAACATATCAATGTTTTCGCTAATATATTCTCTTTCATGTGGAATGTTGATATTGTGCATTAATTGCTGTTATTTATAAAACAGTTCAGGATTCATGAAAAAATACTCTGTTTTAAATTATAATTTGCATAATTCATGTAAATTAGGTAATAATAATCAAGGATATCCCAATCATTTTATGACAATTTTCTTCCCTTTCTTACCCTAAGTCTTTATTTCCAATTTTAGGGCAGTTCTGGTTAAATATATATTCTTAAATACTTGTTTTCACTATATCGACATAATATGCAAATTTATGCAAATTACTTGCTTATTTGCATAGATACAGCGTGTCTCTTTGGATGAATCTTTTTCTTTTGACTCAAGGAACATTTGTGCCAAGTGGGACATTTGTACTAAAAAATGCAGCGGTTAACCTCTTAACAAGTCTACTAAAATGCAGGCGAGACTGCCAGAGGCGATCCACTTGTTTCAAATATTGTTCATTTTGACTGAGTGGAATTTGTGCAGTGCCCTTGTAAAAGTTTTATTAGTTTCTTTTGGAACCCAGTTTACTTTTTTTTGTGATGAAATAAAAAATTGAGAGTAGCTTAAGTTTTTATCAGACCATGTCCAAAGTTACGATCAATTGTAAATATTGATTGTATATTATTATATTAGACAGCCCAGGTATAGCAAGTTAGTTTGTTAGTGAGTATATGTGGACAGGTGTAACATTTCATAAAGCCCATTGCTATAAATCCATTTGAGGAAGCTATGACGAGAAAGCACAATAGAACACAACATATTTAGAAGCCTTAAGGTTTGCCTTTCAGTGTTTTTTGGAAATCATTCGAACAGATATAAAGTCAAGGCAGAAAGAATCTTAACCATGACTTGCCAGTTTTCCTTTGTTTAAAATGTAACTTAGTGAAAAACTTTGTTAATAGAAATATATTCCCTCTCGATTGTTTTTTTCTTAATTTGTATCCATCCAGGTTTACCTACCAACACTCTGAACATGGGTATTGGCTCAGCGACCATTCTGATCACACTCCTAGTGGTCGTTTGTGTAGGTTGTATGTTCTGTGCCTGTATCATGAGACGTCTACGTGTCAACTCTAATGTAGAAACCGTCAACAACAACCGAGACAACAGCTGCGCCTTGGTGAATCAAAGGGATAGCACACCAGCATCTGGCGATATCATTCCACCCTCCTATACGGACGTCCTGACACGTCCAAATGATTACAGTCAGGTGAATAATGCGGGCGATACCACTCTCCCACCGCAATCCCCTGCTCCAACATCACCCCCTCCGTCATATGCAAGGACCTTTGAAGTCGGTAACAACACCTTGCGTGTGATTACCATCGCTGGTCCCTCATCAGCAAGAGAACAAAGGATTCGAAGGGAGCCCATCCCGATACCTTTATCACCACCACCATCATATGATGCTGTGGCTCCAATTTTTCCATCACCAGATAATACCCAGTCAGGACAATCATTGCCAGATGTTGTGACAGTATTAACATATGCTGATGAGAGAACTGCTCTACAAGATACTCTTACAGAGAGTGAGAATACAACAGTCATATAAACCATCTCAGGGATAATGTGCAAGGTAAACATTGGTGCTGGATATCTCTGGAATGGTGATGAAAACTTTCGTCAGTTTGATGATTGATCATATAGTCTGCTACAAAAGGGCTCCACCAACCTTAATTATTTTATTTATATTCTTATGATTCCTCACAACCAAACCAGCATTTTAATTTCTGGAAAGTTTCATTAATTCATCCTTGAATTTTTTATATTTATGATATATATTCAGTTATTGTTATTTCTTATTTTATTTTGAGTCTGGTTATATCAACTTTTGTTATTTTGCAAGATTAATCTAGTCTGTGGTCATGGTGGTCAGCCTTTCCCTATTTAACATTTCTTCTCTTATATTTTTATCATGTTCTTATGTTGCCTTGTCTCTTGTTTTGTTTTGTCTTCTATGTCTTGTCATTCCCTTCTTCTTTCCTTTTGCGCAATGTTTCCTTCATGACAGTGTTCCCCTTGTGTGACTGAACTGGTCTGTAATTCTAAGTACCTTATTTCTCAGTCTGATCTCCACCCTTTTCTTTTCTTTGCTTTTTTTCCTTTCTTGCTATATACTTATGTACCCAATCATTTTTGTCTCACCTGCATAGCAGAGTGAGACCATAGGCGCCGTTTTTCCGTCGGCGGTGGCGTCAACACCAAACCTTAACCGAAAGTTAACTTTTGAAATGACAGCATAAATTATAAAGTATATGGACCTAGTTCATGAAACTTGGCCATAAGGTTAAACAAGTATTAATAAACATCCTGCCCGAGTTTCAAGTCACATGATCAAGGTCAAAGGTCATTTAGGGTCAATGAACTTTGGCCAAGTTGGGGGTATCTGTTGAAATACCACCATAACTTTGAAAGTTTATGGATCTGAATCATGAAATTTGGACATAAGACTAATCAATAGTGCTGTTGTCGGGAACAAAAATCCATGTCGACATGTCGCTTAAAAATTGACATCGACAATCTCGACATGAAAAAGGGACCGTAATTTAGCCTAGGCTCCCTAACAATACATCATTCGATCGTGGCACATAACACTCTCTCAATCAAATGTATTCACCTTGACACGAGTGATATCCCCACACTAGATCTAGATCTATAATACAGGCTCAGTTCGGGAAGATAATTTAACTAAGCTAGAGTGAATTCACTTCCAAAATCACTGATTTAATACACATTTATTCTGGAGAATTTTGTACCACGATTCGGTCTCGAAAGTGTTGCTCAATAACACTCGGAGCCAATTTGATAATCACCGATTTCAACAGTGATCATTGCGTATTATACGCTGGTACACATGTGCTGCAAACGAAAGCTCCTCAAATTGACAATAAAAAATAATACAGGGGTGTGAGAGTTCAGATTTTTATCTGATTTCAGATTTTTTTTGTTTTGATTTTCAGCTTAATTCAGCTTATTTTTGGCCTTCCTCTGTACTAAAAGTATGGGAGCTCTTTCTATTTCAGACTTTTCAACACTCTTCAGCTTTTTTCAGATCTTTTTATTTGTGACTACTCACACCCCTGATAATAAAAATTGATTGATAATTTCAGTACCACTTCTGCAGCGATCCGTGCAACGATCTCCAAACCAAGGAAGGTAAGTTTTCTGTGACTTCGTGAAATGAAGTAAGCGCTCAATTACGGCGGTCACAACTTTGACAAAAACACATGTCCGCTGCTGCTCACGTCTATGTGAAAAGTAATACATTGAGGAGCAGTGTATTATCAAGCTCGGTGAATGCTGCATTCTACGCTCGCTAGCGCGCTGCATGGTCTATCAAATGATCGTCGGGCCGGGCTAGGGGCCTGCACTGCAGACGTATTTCTGCTGCCGCGCAGCTCGCAGGCATTCTTGTTTAATTTCATGTGCTGCTAAGGCTAAGTTGAATAAACGTTTTAATTGTGCCAATTACTGTGGATAAATGCTTATAACTTTTCAGGTAAGCTTTACACTCGTGACTTAAGGCTAAACCCCTTTTTTTCATGTATACATGTCGATGAGGGTGCGTTGCATGTCGACATGTCGGAAACATTGAAAATCCGTCGTATGCTGTCGACATCAATGTCAATATGAGGCCTATCGACAACAACACTGCTAATCAAGTATCACTGAACATCCTGTGCGAGTTTCAGGTTACATTATCAAGGTCAAAGGTCATTTAAGGTCAATGAACTTTGGTCATATTGGGGGTCTTTGTTTAATTACCATTATAAATTTGAAAGTTTATTGGGTCACATGACCAAGGCCAAAGGTCATTTAAGGTCTTGTTGGCGTTGTTGGGGGTATTTTGTGAAGTACCATAGTTCATAAAACTTGGACACAAGAGTAATCAACTATCACTGAACACCCTGTGCGAGTTTCATGTCACATGACCAAGGTCAAAGGTGTGATTTTGTGAATAATTATTTTATAGTAGTTTTCAAAGTCAGCACTGCTGCTATATTGAATCACGTGATGCATGTGAGACTGCCAGAGGCGCTCCACTTGTTAAAAACTTTTTTCAAGGGTGATCCAAACTTTACAAGCATTTAGTGGACCTCCTCATTTCCATTTGGTCTATTTTTGTCTCACCTGCATAGCAGAGTGAGACTATAAGCCTGCTTTTCCGACGGGGGCGGAGTCAACATCAAATATTAACCAACGGTTAAGTTTTTTAAACTTAGAAAGTATATGGACCTAGTTAATGAAACTTGGACATAAGGTCAATCAAGTATTAATGAACATCCTACCTGAGTTTCAGGTCACATGACCAAGGTCAAATATCATTTAGGGTTGATGAACTTGGACCATGTTGGGGGAATCAATATCGAAATTTTAACCTAAGGTTAAGTTTTTAAAATGTCATCATAACTTAGAATGTATATGAACCTAGTTCATGAAACTTACACATAAGGGTAATGAACATCCTTCCCGAGTTTCAGCTCACATGACGAAGGTCAAATGTCATTTAGCGTCAATGAACTTTGGGCATGTTGGATGTACTTGTTGAATTTCCATCATAAATTTTATTTTCTATCGATCTAGTTCATAAAACTTTGACATAAGAGTAATCAAGTATCACTAAACATCCTGTGCAAGTTTCAGGTCACATGACCAAGGTCAAAGGTCATTTAGGGTCAATGAACTTTGGCCATGTTGGGGGTATTTGTTGAGTTACCATCGTAACTTTGAAAGTTTATGGATCTAGTTCATAAAACTTGGACATAAGAGTAATCAAGTAATGCTGAACATCCTGTGCAAGTTCCAGGTCACATGACTAAGGTCAAACATAATTTATGGTCAATGAACTTTGGCCATGTTGGGTATTTGTTGAGTTACCATCGTAACTTTGAAAGTTTATGGATCTAGTTCTTAAAACTTGGACATAACAGTAATCAAGTAATGCTGAACATCCTGTGCAAGTTTCAGGTAGCATGACCAAGGTCAAAGGCCATTTAGGGTGAATGAACTTTGGCCATGTTGGGGGTATTTGTTGAATTATCATTGTAACTTTGAAAGTTTATGGATAGCCTATAGTTAATGAAATGTGGACATAGGGGTAATCCAGTATCATTGCCCATCTTGCACAAGTCGTAGGTCACTTGATTAAGGTCAAATGTCATTAAGGGCCAATGAACGTAGTAGAATATTATATGAATGGTGTTTTTTGTGTATAATTATTTTATAGTCATTTTCAAAGTCAGCAATGCTGCTATATTGAATTGAGTAATGCAGGCGAGACTGCCAGAGGCGCTACACTTGTTATTTACCCTGGTTGTTTATAATTGAGCTCTTAGAACTGCCAGTATTAAGTGCCCTGCAAATGTTCTTATTATTGTTATTAAATAAGCCCACACATGCTAGTTGGCCCATGGGCCAAATCTAGCACGGGATAAGTTAGCCAGCCTTTGAGAATGTTGGCCATTGTGCTATGCAAGGCCGGCTGGCGGATCAGCTAATAAAGCTGAAGTGGCTAACCAACTCTCAAGGTTGGTAAAGGTTTTGAAATTATGTTGTGTACCACTGATATGTCAACATTTACAATGTATTTGTAAATGTATCTATTAGTTGGAAATAGAAATGTGTTTTATTCCAACCATTTACCTGATGAATATTACTTAATTTACTACAATAACTGGAAGACACCCACTTGGTATGCTATGTTCCACTCTGGAATGTGCCAGCCAATAGTTAGTTCTCAGAATTCTTGCGCAATAGTGTCCATCTCCTTACGTGCACACTATTAAGCTCACCACATGCAAACCTTATATTTTGTCTTTTCCTCTCCAGCCACCTTCGAGTAAACATCTCAAGCTAAGTACACTCTTCCAAATTGCGTTTTGAGTCTTGGTCTGTACTTTTATGCTGAGTTTTGTCTTTCCAATTTCTCTATTTTGCATAGCTAAGATTGTGTTTTCTAAAGCTACCTCCAAGCGCTATTCATTACGAGATATTTTGTTATTTTAAACGTTTTACTTTCTTGTTCCGAGCTTGCTTCCATTGTCTCACATTGTCAGTGCAGTTTGCATTGGCACTCGTTGCCTGTGTAGATGGGTTGTCATTTTGCATCCCCCTATTGCTCCTGCTTGTTTTCTTGTGTTCAGTAGTGCTTGTGCGACACCGGACTGGAATAATTCCTTCGTCCTGAATTTTTGTTCTGCCTTTTTTAATTCATTCTCGTCTCTTCCTTTCTCTTATACATTTAGGTAGGAGTTGTATAGGCGTCACCATTTATTTTTAATTGAAACTTGTATAGCTTCTCTTTCAGAGTTAGCTTTTTGTCTCTTTTCTCAAGGTTTATTACTCAATGGTGTTTATTTTTTAATCGTCCTTTGTTCTCTCATTTGGTTAATTAGCTGATTATTTGTTTAATTACTGCGATTAATTAATTGATCTTTCCTGTCTTAGATTTTTTTTTTTGCAGACGGTCTTCTGCCTTCTTGAATAAAATATTTCTTACAGGTGGACCTCTTAAAATATTTGTCTTTGGACTGTTTCTTTTAGGAAGCCTCCTCTTGTTTTAATTAATTAGCGTTAATTAGTTCGCCTTCATCAATTCTTAAAAAAATTCTTTCAGGCAGGCTTCTTCTGTCGTTCACTTCATTGAAGCCATGTCTATGCTTAATTAGCGACACCTTGGTCATCTTATTATTTTTTTTTTCTCATAGGTGGCTTTCGTAATCCTTTGCCTTCGGACTGAGTCTTTTTTAATTGATTAACAGCTCTTGTTTGTTTTAATTGAGTAAAAAAAAATTTCTCTGCTGGTCTTCTTAATATCAATTAACGACTTAAGTTCGTCTTGATCAATTAAAAAAAATTAAGTAAAGTATACATTTATTCAGGCATCTTTGCGATCTTTTGATCCCTTCAGGTCTTGCTTTTGTAGCTTTACCTTGCCATAAACGGACTTGGAATTTTTTTTTCTTTTCTTGTCCCCCCTCCCCTTTCTGTTGTCCCTCTCCCTTCTTTTGTTCTTTCAAAACTGAAGAACTCCCAAGAAGATGAGCATTTCTGACTCATCCCTTGATGATCCTATGGCTGCCGCTGGGGAAGTAACAAACTCTGGTGTCTTGTTCCCCCCCCCCCCAATCAGCGGCAGTGAGTATGAGGGTAACAGAGAGGGTTCCTTTGTGCAGGGCTCTCAGAAGGGTGGACCCGTGGTATCACGTCCACGTGACCCAGAGAAGAAGGGTGGAACCGTGGAGCCACGGCCACATTCTCTTAAAGTGATAGCTAAGGATCGTGCGACAGGACCTGAAACCTTGCGGGGAGTGTAGCACTAGCTGAGAAAACTGCATCTCCTCCAGGGCTGCCTGACCCCCTGGCTATCATGTCACATCAAGACCAGGATGACAGCGCCTTCTTCTGCTCCCTCGGCGGAGCCCACTCAGATGAAGAAGAAAGCCAAGGCCGCAAGCGCTGTTTACCCAGGCAGACTTCTTTCTGATTCTGGCGTCGGTGGCCAGGTGTCACAACTTTTGATGTTGCTCCGAAGCGCCTTCGAGCAGTGCGGGCTAGCACCTCCACGTCAGCCTCAGTCGCCAGTGTCTATAGCACCGAGCGGATCAAGCAGAAGCCTGCCATCTCGCACCCCGGGGAGCCTCCAGCAATTTGCCTGAATCATTTGCTCACCTGCACAGGAATTCCCTGTCAATACGCAGGTGTCACAGACTCTAAGTCTTCTTAGCGGCCTCAGTGTTCCGCTGGGAGACGAGTCCTTTTCACTGGTCGGACCTCTTATGTACGCCGCGGAGCAGGTTCTGTCTGAGGACAAACCTTTCTCAGACTCACCGAGCTGTCCGGCTCCCCAGCCTACCGCCAGTACCACACAGGAAGCCAGAGAACTCCCCCAGCGGTATCTTCCTCATATCTACCCCCTGAGTGGCCCAGTAGATGAAGAGGAAGATTCCTTCTATTTCACCCAGATGGCTACACGTCCGCAGGGCATCCCGCTAACGAATGGGCCGCCAGCCAGACCAGCACGCCTTCCGCTCAGATGAGAAAGCCGGCGGTCTTTGGCAGAGGCTTTACCTGTTGTAATGAGGATACTGAAGCCTTTTGCGATCCCAAGTCCTACTCTTCCCAACTCGATCGAGTCATGGCTAGACTAGGCACCCGTTTCTGCGGCACATTCTTTGCCGCTGAAGAGAGATCGGATTGCCGATGCTCAGGCTCACGGCCTTCCTCGGAGGTTTGATGGGTTTATGAGCGCATGCATCTGAGTTGAATGTCATGGTGAACGATAGCATACTTCTGGATGAATGTATCGAACGCTGGGAGTGTACGGGTGCTCACCAAGCTTGGTATCTCTCCTAAAGACATTCAAGGCTTTATCCTGGGCGTCCTCCAGGTGGATAAACACCTCTTCGGGAAGATGTGGCCAACTTCTCAAAGAAGAAATTGAAGGTCATAAGCAGGCGAGCGAGCTCATTAAGGAGCTTAATGCCTCCCACCCGCCGGCACCTTCCACTAGGAAGCCTGCCCGGAGGGCACAACCCCAGAGTCGCCCTGTGGCTGCTCAGAGACATCCCCGGGCTCCCGCCCCATCTGTTCGTTGTGGCGGCAGCGGTAGAGGCAGGTTGCCCACCGCAAGGCCTCCGGCCAAAGCCAAGCAGTCTGTTTGACTGACTGCCCGGAACGTTGGGTCCAGTCAGCGGGTGTCTCCGTCACTTCCTCCCCGAGTGCGAGCGAGTAATGGACGACGCATTCATCTTGTCCGTCGTGCAAGACGGCTTCTTTATAAATATAGAAGCCTTCCCACACGGCGCAATTTTAGTCGCCCCGCCAGCTATCCCCATCCTCCACCAGCAGTACATCGCGATTGAGATCGCCGCACCGCTGAAGGATGCGATTGAGAGGATAACAGACAACCCACATCTTTGTCTATCCCCGATATTTGTGATTCCGAAACGTTCGGGCAAACTGAGGATGATCCTCGACATTTAAGAGATAAACACTTTCATTCCTCCGGAGCACTTTCGAATGGAGACTTTAGCTTCCATTTTCCTGTTGCTGGAGGCGTTAGATCTTGCCATCTTCCTTGACTTACGGGATGCCTATTTTCACATCCCCATTCATTCCACTTCACGGTATCTGTTGGGCTTTCAGTTCTGGGATACGCCCAGGGTGTTCACTCGTGTGGTCACCGCCATGGCAGCCTATTTAAGAAGCCTGCGCCTGTTCATTTACTTAGATGACTGGCTTCTCGTTGAATATTCCGAGGTGAAACTCTCACCTAACCCTAACCCTAACCCTATGGTTGCTCCTTCGGGTAACTCAGGAGCTAGGATTTGTCATCAATTAGGAGAAATCAGAGCTTACTCCCTCTCGCATTCCCACTTACTTGGGTGCCGAGATGGACATTTCGCACCAGATTGCCCGACCCAGTTCCGACAGGGTACGGTCGTTCACATCCCTTGCTCGCTCCCTCCAGGGACGCACACATGTGAGGACCCGTGTCTGACTACAACTGTTGGGTTACATGGCCAGCCTAGTTGACATCTTCTCAGACTGTCGCCTACACATGAGACTATTTCAGAGACATCTTCTTCGCCATTACAAACCTTGTGTAGACTCGCTGTTGTTGAAGATCCCCCTTCCGGCGGAATCCGACGCAGCCTAGCCCCTTGGACCCACACATCGTTCGTGGCTCAAGGCAAGCCTCTCGCACTTCTCTTCAATCCGCCTCGGTGACCACAGACGCCTCGCTCTTGGGGGGGGGCAGTCACTGTGCGGGGGAGTTGGTGTCGGGGGTCTCATCTCAGCCGCACATTCTTCCACATATAAATATGCTGGAGATGCGAGCTGTACACAACTCCCTCCGTCACTTCCAGCACATGCTGGTAGGCCGGACTGTGTTAATCCGCACGGACAACAGTTCTGTTGCGGCCTGCATAAACCGGCAATGCAGCACTGGGTCGAGTTCCCTCGAAGTACTTCCGCGGATCTTTGGAGGTGGTGCCGCACAATTTAGATCATCCCATACCGGCCAGGGACAATCTGTTAGCGTATTTCCTCTCTCGGGGGCGTTGTTTACCTTCCGAGTGGTCTCTTCACCCAGAGATTTTTGGTTGATCCAAGCCCGCTGGGGGCCAATGGAAATAGACATGTTCGCCACAGCTCTCAACCGAAAGCTGCCGGCGTTGTGTTCGCAGGTGAAGGAGACAGAAGCCGCCTTCCTTGACACCTCCCTTCACTGCGGGCATCTGAGATGCTACGCGTTTCCTCCCTTTGCTTTAATACCAAAGGTGTTACACAAAGTCAAGGAGGACAAGGCTTGGGTACTCCTGATAGCTCCCAGGTGGCCCAGGAGACACCGGTATCCCCAACTCCTTGCTCTTCTGGAGGGGGAACCTCTATCCCTTCCAGGGAGGTCGGACCTTGTGTGTCAACCTCTCTCAGGAATCAAGCATCCGCGGCTGGCGGTTCTTAATTTGACTGCCTGGCCACACTCGGGGAGGATGCCAGGACCTTAGGGCTATCTGAGGGAGCGGGTCAATTTGTGGCTGAAAGCCATAGAGCTTCCACTCCAGGCTTATACAACTCTCGACTTGGTCGTTTTTCGGATTGGTGCATTGGTGCAGCGATCATTCAGTTGAGCCACGCAAGACTCTTCGACAAGGGCAGACCATTATTGACTGTCAGGGGTTACTGCTCTGCTATTGCTGCAATCCATGTTGGTTTTCCGGATGGTTCTGATGTCTCCAATTCTTACTAGACTTCTGAGATCTTTCTGTCTCAAACGCCCACCTAGTAAGTCTCTAGCCCCATCATGGAGCCTACTGGCCGTACTTGACGATTTGACTAAGCCCCCTTTTGAGCCTATGGCTTCGGCTTCTTCGCATAATTTATCCATCAAGACAGCCTTTCTGATTGCGATTGCCTCTGGCCAGAGGCGTAGTTCTTGTGTATTTCTACCGGACACATTCGGTGGGAGAGGCGGGGAGTCCGCTTGATTCCCAATTTCCCACGCCTTTGTTTATTGCCAAGAACCAGACGTTTTCATTGTTCTGTGGAGGATAATGTTTGATGCTCTGTTTGGACTTTGAAATGGTATTTGGACAAAACAAAGTCTGTCCGGAAGTCTTATCAACTCTGTCATTTTTCATGAGCCTTTCACTGCAGTGTCTTGCAACTTTCTCTTGCACTGGATCGTCGAAGCGATTAGAGCAGCGGGCGCAAATGCGCTCCTTTTGGATATGTGGCCAGAGGCCCACGATACCAGGAGTATCAGTACGTCGTGGGCCCTTTTTGAAGGTGTTCAACTTGACGATATTTTGAGGACCACTTTTTGGCGTTCCACCAACTTCTTTACGTCTTTCTACCTGAAGGACATCCTGTCGGGCTAGGCACATTTTGCCTCCTCAGCCCTGAAGGCAGCGGCCTCTGTGTCTTCATCTCCCTAATTTTTTGCATGCTTACCTTTGCTTCAGACATGCCTCCCCACGGTTGAATCCGTGCTGATCTAGCATACCAAGTAGGTGTCTTCCAGTTGTTGAAGTAAATCATGAAAATACCATGATTTTCTTATCTACAAGATAACTGAAGACACCTACTTGGGTTCCTCCCACCAACCCCTTGCCTTGCGCAGCAACATGTCTTAATGTCGCGGGCTCGATTCAAGGAAGTATTAGGTTTGCGTTTGGGGAGCTTGGTAGTGCGCGCGTAGGGAGATGGGCGCTATTGCACAAGAATTCTGTGTACCAGGGCGCGACAAACCCGCTTGCCCGGGGCAAGTGAAATTGACCTGCGGGCAAGCATTTTTCAAAGTCAATTGCCCGATCGGGCAAGTGCTTGTTTTGAAAATGAAAAAGATAAATTGACAGTAAAGTTCGGCCAATTATCTCTCATACAATTTTATACCAGTCAAAAAATAGTAGAAACATGTCAAATCAGCGCCAATTTACCGACATTTTATCGCCAGCGGTCCCGTTCGATGGGGGCTGCCATCTTACTTTCTAAACTACACTGTGCGCATGCACTACTAATCGACGCTACAGTACATGTACGTACGGACGTACACGAACGATCGCGAGCCAGTCGACTCTCGAGCTAGATCGCGCTGAATGCATGCAAGCTTCGGACTGACTCGGCCAGGACCAGGGTGACCAGACGTCCCGTATTTTGTTCATTTCTAAAACATTTTAGTTTTTTTTTTTTTTAATATATAAAAACAAACACCAAATATCATTAGGATTTTTGTTATATGATTGGATTGTTTTTATTTGCTTGAAGTTTGAACTTTTTCCTCTTTCTTTCTTTTCTATCCTTCTTGCCCTTTTTTTGTTACATATCTATTTTTATTTCCTGATCCTTTCTCTCTCTGTTCATTTTCTTTCTTTCCTTCTTTCTCTTACTTGCCTTCTTTCTCTTACTTGCCTTCTTTATTACATTTCTTTTTTTTTATTTCCTTCATTCCTTCTCCCTTCCACTCATTTTTATTTTCGTTCTTTCTCTTCTTCCATTATTTTCTTCTTTTTTTTCATTCTGGCCTCCCTTTATTCTTTCCTCCCTCTCTTTCCTCCTTTCTTTCTTTCATTATTTATTTCATTTTGTCCTTATTCTTTTCCCTTATACTTTATTTCCCCTTCTTCCTTCATTCCTTCCCTCCTTCCTTCCTGTTTTCTTCTTTCTTTGTTTCTTTCTTTCCAAGAATGAAGGAAACGTTTTCTTTCCTTCATTCTTTCTTTCCTCCTCTTTTCTTACTTTCTTTTTGTCTTTCTTTTCTTTATTTTGACTTTCACACATTTATTCATCTTCCCTTCTTTTCTTTTTTTTTTTCTTCCTATATTCAATTCAAAGAATGACGGAAACCTTTTTATCTACTTTTATTCTCTCTCTCATCCTTCTTTTATAAGAACTTTCTTATATTTTTTTATTATTTCCTTCATTTTCCCCTTCATTTTTTCTTTCTTCTCAATTCATCTCTTTTCTTTCTCTCCTTCATTCTTTCGTTCACCCTCCCTTCCAACTCTGTATATTTTTTTCACAAGTCTAACACTGTGTAGCCTCATTTTCGTGATCTTTTTTTTGTCGATTGTCCTGTATTTCATTTTGTGAAATCTTGTCACCCTGGCCAGGACTCTGCTTCAACTTCAAACCAAATAAAAAATGAGTCGTCAGACAAAAATAGGCGACTTTTGTCGTCGTGATCGGCGACCAGAACAACTTGAACAAGAGTCAAGAAAAAGAAATGCCAAGGGCAGCGCCAGTAAATCAAGTTCAGCCAGGATAGAAAAGAATAATTAAGAGCAAAAGAATTTTTGAAAAAAATCGGGCAAGCAAATTTTTTTATCACTTGCCCGACAGGGCAAGCGATTATTTTTTTTTGTAGAGGCCTGCTGTGTACTATCGGCTGGCACATTTTAGAGTGGAACTTAGCATACCAAGTAGGTGTCCTCAGTTATCATGTAAATAAGAAAATCATGGTCAGAATTTTCATGCTTTATTGGTGGAAGTTCCTGACGTAAAGTTTTGTCGTGCAATGCTGGGACAATTGATGCAGGTTTTGGTACCTGATTTCATGTAAATATTTGGAAGGCTGAAAGACTTTTGTAAGAAATATCTTTTCTTTATCTTAAAAAATGCTGTACTATCATGCTCAAAATCATTTTTGTCTCTGATTATGAACATTTTGTATCAATATTGTTTTATACAAAATATTCAGATTTCTCTATTTTTTTAACCTATATATGATATGGAATGAATCTGTTCTTAGATATTTCTCCTTCCTATATTCACAGTAAAATGGGCTGATGAACTACTTGATATCAATAGTTTCTTGTAAAAAGACTCTTATTTATGCCAGGTGGTATGAAAACAACCTTTTTACTTACTGGCTCTACAGTCATGGACATAGGTCTTGTCGCAGGTACTTCTGATTAAGTAAACACTTTCTAACTGTACCCATTATCTTCCAATTATTGTCTCGCCCACGAAGGCGAGACTTAGGGATCAAATGTCGTCCGTCGTCTGTCCGTCCGTCACAAACATGACACATAACTCCACAACCGTAAGTCACTTTTCAAACAAACTTGGATGGTAGATGTTCATAGGGGACCTGCATGTTATGCTGCAGTAAGAGGTCACATGTTAAGGTCAAAGGTCATTTTCAGGTCTACGTTAAAGGAAACATAACTCTGCAACCGTCACTTTTCAACCAAACTTAGATGGTAGATGTACTTAGGGGACCTGCATGTTATGCTGCAGTCGGAGGTCACATGGTAAGGTCAAAGGTCATTTTCAGGTCAACGTTAAAGTTTACATGCAAGACTCAGCTCTTATGGCACATAACTCTGCAACCGTAAATTACATTTCAACCAAACTTGGATTGTAGATGTAGTTGGGGACCTGCATGTAATCCTGCAGTCAGAGGTCACGTGGTAAGTTCTAAGGTCATTTTCAAGTCAACGTATCCCAGTTATTTCACAATAAACTTCGGATACAATTCTGTTGCATGCCATCGCAAATCGCAATAATTTTGGTTATTTCAACAAGTGGGCGAGACACAACATCGCTTATGCCTTGTTGATAAATATATGTTTCTAATGAATTCTAATTATTCAAATACTATTTGGTAGCAGTGATATAACATTTATTCCAGCCTTCTTAGAACAGTGACATAATAATGTCAAATTAGCCTATTTTCAGTTGGACAAAAGTCTTGTCGCATTTCCAGATCAACGTTTATTGTGTTTAGAAACTTCACAAACACATCGGGCCTGATTGGCCTAAGGCTATAGTTAGTGTAGGGTTGAAAAATTACTAGCTGGAACTAATACTGTAGATGTCAAAACCCTTTAATCCTCAAACATAACATACGATGATGGAAGTATAACTTATTTGATAACTGAGGAGGCACAAAATAAGTGAAGCGCCAGTCTGATGGTGCTCTGATTTATTTTGGGGATGCTTTGCCCAATGGAAACTTGGACATATAGCAACAGACAAATTACACAGATATTTAAATGAGAATAAATCTACCTATAAGAATCACGGGAATTCCAAGGATTCAACTAGAATGTAGTCACTCAATTCATAAATTAAACCAATAAGAGATAAGTCACTTAACCCCTAGTGAATTACCAGATTACACAGAGCTCTTTTCATGTCCATACAGAGAATGGACCTAATATCCTTATTCTCTTTCCCTCTCTCTGTGTTTCCTCTTTCTATACCCCTCTCTGTTTTCTCTTTCTCAAATCTTTTGGGTTTCTTTTTTGTTATTGAAACCTTGAAATTCAAATTCAAATTAGCGCCCTATTTCTGATCCAAATTATCCCGATCTGAACAATCTTGAGATTATTTGTAATGGAGACGCAATTATCGCGCTAGTTTGTAGGATTAATCTCGAAATTGCAATCCCAAGTCAAATTGGGATTATTTGCAAAATAGCGCTCTATTTTACGAATTATCCCACTAATTTGCAGGTGCAGACGCACTCTGGATTATTTATTCACAGCGTCAGACCATAATGCATCAATGCCTCGCTCGAGCAGGAATCGCTCTTCTTGCGATGGTGGAGACGAGGTTTCTTGAATCTCGAGATTTTTTATCATCGTCGCCAATTTTGTGTATGAGTATTCTAACTCTAATACACACTTGAACTCATACTCGGTCACGATCTCTACTCAATAACTAGGCATGTCTGCTTGGCTTGGAGTTACATTCACAACTGACTTTATTCTCTATACTAAACTACAATATATAATTCACTGTACATAGTTACATAATATTCTGAGGAAGGCAAAGTGATAAGGAAAGTATAAACAAATGGAGTTGAACAAGGGGTTGTTCATGGTGGGGGTAATACAGCATGGTCAATATTTACACAACTGGTCTGGGGTGGAAACATGATGATAGTGAGCTTGTGAACGGAGATGGAAACAGTAGTTGAGATAATGATGAATGAATAACAATGATAGAATGAAAGGATGGCTTGATGAAGAATTAAATGTGTTGTATGAACACAATACTTGAGTTGTGGAAAGGCTTGTAAGGCTGACTTTTGTGCCATTCCTGATACCTAAAAAGTACATCAACCAAGGGTGTCTACAAAACAAAGACCTAAGACCCCATATATGTACTACCAAAAAAACTACAAAACTAAGACCCAACCAACTACAAAAGTAAGACCCTGTGTAAGAATTCCCGGTAATACACATGGGTATGAAGCCTAGTCTGTGATCAAGACCAAGTTACACTACCACCTATATCATACTTAGACAAAACTACAAAACTAAGACCTAACCAACTACAAAACTAAGACCTCATCCCCTCATGTAATATTCATTGGTATGAGCCTAGTCTGTACTCCAGACCCAGTTTTGAAGATACACTTTATCTATCTTATGTACTCAATACAAAACTACAAAACTAAGACCCAACCAACTACAAAACTAAGACCCTGTGTAATATTCATTGGTATGAGTCTAGTCTGTACTCCAGACCCAGTTTTGAAGTTACACTTCACCTATCCTATGTACTTAATACAAAACTACAAAACTAAGACCTAACCAACTACAAAACTAAGACCCTGTGTAATATTCATTGGTATGAGTCTAGTCTGTACTCCAAACCCAGTTTTGAAGTTACACTTCACCTATCCTATGTACAAAACTACAAAACTACAAAACTAAGACCTAGTTTTGTAGTTTTGTATTGAGGTCATAGGATAGGTGAAATGTATCTTCAATACTGGGCCTGGAGTACAGACTAGGCTCATACCAATGAATATAACACAGGGTCTTAGTTTTGTAGTTGGTTGGGTCTTTGTTTTGTAGTTTTGTATTGAGTACATAGGATAGGTGAAGTGTTTCTCCCAAACTGGGTCTGGAGTACAGACTAGACTCATACCAATGAATATTAAACAGGGTCTTAGTTTTGTAGTTGGTTGTGTCTTAGTTTTGTAGTTTTGTATTGAGTACATCGGATAAGTGGAGCGTTTCTCCCAAACTGGGTCTGGAGTACAGACTAGACTCATACCAATGAATATTACACAGGGCCTTAGTTTTGTAGTTGGTTGTGTCTTAGTTTTGTAGTTTTGTGTTGAGTACATAGGATAGGTGAAGTGTATCTTCAAAACTGGGTCTGGAGTACAGACTAGACTCATACCAATGAATTTAACACAGGGTCTTAGTTTTGTAGTTAGGTCTTAGTTTTGTAGTTTTGTACTGAGTACATAGGATAGGTGAAGTGTTTCTCCAAAACTGGGTTTGGAGTACAGACTAGACTCATACCAATGAATATTACACAGGGTCTTAGTTTTGTAGTTGGTTGGGTCTTAGTTTTGTAGTATTGTATTGAGTATATAGGATAGGTGAAGCGTTTCTTCAAAACTGGGTTTGGAGTACAGACTAGACTCATACCAATGAATATTACACAGGGTCTTAGTTTTGTAGTTGGTTAGGTCTTAGTTTTGTAGTTTTGTATTGAGTACATACATGTAGGATAGGTGAAGTGTATCTCCAAACTGGGTCTGGAGTACAGACTAGACTCATACCAATGAATATTACACAAGGTCTTAGTTTTGTAGTTGGTTAGGTCTTAGTTTTGTAGTTTTGTATTGAGTACATAGGATAGGTGAAGTGTATCGCCCAAACTGGGTCTGGAGTACAGACTAGACTCATACCAATTAATATTACACAGGGTCTTAGTTTTGTAGTTGGTTAGGTCTTAGTTTTGTAGTTTTTTCTAAGTATGATATAGGTGGTAGTGTAACTTGGTCTGGTTCACAGACTAGGCTGCATGCCCATGAGTATTACCAAAGATTACTTACACAGGGTCTTAGTTTTGTAGTTGGTTGGGTCTTAGTTTTGTAGTTTTTTTGGTAGTATAAATATGGGGTCTTAGGTCTTAGGTCTTTGTTTTATAGACACCCCATCAACCAACTGTACGACTCCCTCCCAAGATGTATGGCAACTGTTATCAAGGCCAAAATATGTCAAATCAGATACTAAAGTGTTGATTCCCGGTGTTGCAGTCAGGTTGATGTTGATGCTAGGACAAAGTTTGTCGATTCAGTCTGAATGATTTGTAAATTGCGACATGACTTTTGTCCAGCCGAAAATAGGCCTATTTTACATTATCATGTCACTGTTCTAAGAACGTATACATTAAATGTTATATCACTGCTACCAATTAATATTTGATCATTAGAATTCATTTGAAACATATTTATCGAAAAATCAGAGAAAGTGTTTACTAATACTATAAACAATCAAACTACATCAAAATTGGTGAACTGCCACACCATGTACTTAATTTTGATAAAATCAATTACTTGTGTTAAAGAAAGTGCTAACAATACTAGATGGACATATTTGTACTTAATTGCTAGATGCAGTTAAAGACTGAAATCTTGATGATTCCTTCTTAGTGATCTGCTTATATAGATAATTCCAGAACTATTGAAAATTCTTCGTTTATGCAGTTTTTGTCTCGCCTGCATAGCAGAGCGAGACTATAGGCGCCGCTTTTCTGACGGCGACGGCAGCGGAGGTGTTGTCAACATTGAAATCTTAACCAAGGTTAAGTTTTAGAAATGTAATCATAACTTGAATGTTTGTGGATCTAGTTCATGAAACTTAGATAAGGTTAATGGAGTATTACTGAATATATTTTAGGTCACATGACCTAGGTCACAGGTCATTTAGGGCCAATGAACTTTGGCCAAGTTGGGGGTATTTGTTGAATTACCATCATAACTTTGAACATTTATGGATCTAATTCATAAAACTTGGACATAAGATAAATCAAGTATCACTTAACATCCCCTGTGAGTTTCATTCGGGGGTATTTGTTGAGTTACCATCATGACTTTGAAAGTTTATGGATATAATTTATGAAATGTGGACATATAGGGTAATCAAGTCTTAGGTCACATGATCAAGGTGAAATGTCATTTAGGGTCAATGAACGTAGTATTATATTCTTATATGAATGGTGTTTTTTGTGAATACTTATTTTATAGTAGAAGTTTTTCAAAGTCAGCACTCCTACTGTATTGAATCGCATAATGCAGGCGAGGCTGCCAGTGGCGCTCCTCTTGTCTTGTAGTATTTCTTTCCCCATTCAATTTTATGTTTTTCATGTGTGATATATGCCAGCATAAACTTGCCATGAGATTTGTACATACAACTTAGGTGTAAAATTCATATATACACAGCTAAATGGTAAAGTTATTATGCTGTGATTAGTATAATATTACTTGTTTTGTCTTCTTTCTCAAGGTTTAATCCATATACATTACTTGATTGAGTTCCTACGATGTTTGATATACAAATATAAGCATTGGTTTTGCATTGCTAAATTTTGGATGAATTGATTGTGAATGTAATACAGTTCATGGAGTTTGTGCAGCTGTTTTGACTAATGTATGTTTACAATTCGATATTCATAATTGAGCACAATTATCCTACTAGACAGAAGAAAGGCCAACAATTAAATCTTCCAAGACTAAAAACAACTCAAGGCCAATTTTCACTTTCTTATCTAGGTAGCAATTTGTGGAATAAAGTACCAGTTGAAATTAAATTGAAGCAATCAAGAAAAGGTTTTAGGAATTCTCTAGAAAGTTATTTGTTTTCATAAATTCACAGCATCAACATGTCTACAGTAGATATTAAATGTGCATTTTGTAATATTTGTGGGGCCAGGCTCGATTAGCACTTGTGCTATTTTCTGGTCCCATTTACCATGGTATTTTTATACACGTGTAACTGTTGTGCAATTTGTTGCATAACCTGTAAACATGTGAATATTGTTGGTAAATAAATAAATCAAATCAAATCACAATGAACAAATTGTGTGGTAATTTTAATTGCATACCTCCCAACCATTCCGATTTTGGCAGAATCATACCGATTTTTTAACCTCTATTCCGATTTTCAAAACAAAAGAACAGAAAAACAAAGAATAAGAACAAAGAAAGTTTTGAGAAAAATCAGACAAATAATTAGAAAGTTATGAGCATTTGAATATTGCAATCACTAATGCTAAGGAGATCCTCCCATTAGCAATGCGACATGGATGTGTGATGTCACATGTGAACAACTTTCCCTTTGATCATGGACCTATTACGTAATAGGTCCATGCTTTGATGGACTATAAAATACCCCCAAAATGTCTCTTTTTGCTTTTTATTATGGCGATACAAACTCTTTATCCATGATGTATTCTTTAAAGATCTGTATTACATGCCCTCCTATAGAAAGAATATATGCTGTACTGATATATGTGAAAAAGAGGCAGTTTAAGTGAAATATATACTAAAGTAATGGGGAGAGTTGTTCACAAGTGACATCACACATCTTTGTCGTATTGCCAATATGAGGATCTCCATAGCATTAGTGATTGCAATATTCAAATGCTCATAACTTTCTTATTAATTTTTGTCCGATTTTTCTCAAACATTCGTTGATCTGTTTCTTTGATTTTTCTGTTCTCACACAAGCTATTTTGTTCCAAAGATTTCATTCTCCTTTAATCAATATTAGTTTTGAAATTAAGGAAACGGCTGTATGATGCAACTAACGCATGCACGTCTGTTCTTCGACACCAGCGCGCGGAAGAGGAAGGGTTCTCGCGGAGCTCTTCCTTTCCTCCCTTTTTTTTTTGGTTTTCTTTATCAGAATTGCTAATTTTCATCAAGCCGCATCTTTTCGGACCAATATTTGGATTTCTTCTGCAAAGAGAAAGCAAAGATAAGCAAGATTTGTTGGCCTTTAACAAATTTCCATTTCGCACACACTAACGCATAGGCTAACACGTGTTTTCAAAAACCCCGCCCTGTAGCGGCGGACCAATCATGACAGAGGGTCACGCGAAAACGGGACCGCCATTGCAAGATACCACTGACGATGAATTCCGGACTGTGAAGGAAGCTTGGACGTGGAAAATATCACGCCAAGGGCGGACTCTTTGTCAGATAGTACAAGCAACACCACTTTTACGATACACAGCACCCATCCACAAACACAAGGGCCAATTTTACTCTGTATATTAGCCCAATAGAAAATACAAGAATTTCAGTAATGGGTCATTCCATGCCAATTAACCCAATGAATGTGCCATTTTGCACCCGACCCTCTCAGAATTCGTTGTAATTTGGTACACATAAAATTCCCCATGGCCCAAGCACAAAAGAAAAAATAGTCCAATCGGTCCGTCGGTTCTCGTGCTACGGCCCGCCCTTTTCTCATTGTTTTGACAAAAATGGGCGTGACCTTCAACTTTCAATGGCCATTGCGTCGTAACGTGTTGACCAATTTTCACGAAACTGGTACCATTCAAAAGGAAATTCAGAGAGGAATCCAAAACATGCATCAAATAATGTATTGGAGCGATTTATAAGGTCATGACCTTTGACCTTTAATTTGACCTTGAGTTTGACCTCCGGATAAATAATTTTTTTACTTGATTTTCGTGTATTTCAATTATTAGTATGATAGTGACAAAATATATATAAAACCAATGATGATATTTTATTTCTTCACCTTTTAAAACTCTTCCAAAGATACCAATTATCTGATCTGAAATATCACTCTAGTCCCACATACTGATATTCATGTTATACCCCTTTCATAAACCCAATAAAACCGATCCTCCAATTAGCCGCCTAAGAGTAATGCGGATAATTCAATAAAAATTGCGTTCACAAACTCCGAAAATTATCCGCATTATTTTTACGAGCGCCCGTCCTGAAAAAGGCGGATAATCGTCATGACAACTGGACACGCCCCCTCCGATGCGGTTGTGTTGGAAAAGGGTGACCTTGTGACTGCACCATGACAATTATCCGCATTATCTGGAAATATGTTCATAAACTCAAAATCTTGTCCCGATGCCGCTATTATGCGGATAATAGCAGCATCAGAATAATGCGGATAACTCTTGTCCTCCTCTGATTTTACGACCAAATTATGCTGCTATTAGCCGCATAATTGGGTTTTATTGGGTTTATGAAAGGGGTATTAGTAAAGTGTTTACCAGTCCCATGATACATGATTTCTTCCAATCTTAAGTTACAGTATGCAAACACATGAAAAGAAATTAAGCTTATCAGTTAACAAATGAAACATTAAACATTAATGCTTATGAATACATGCAGGTACCTGCTTAGGCATTTTGATATTGGACAATTTATAATAACTCAAAAATTGCTGGGACTTGCTAGGAACTGCAATATCCTGCTTTCTAGTCAGCTGTACTCCCCCAAAGTGAAAACACCCTTGAGATCCTTGAAACATCAGCATTGGATACATCCTTTATAATGATGATGCTAGAGATGGATGATCAATTGGACAGATAATATTGTATCTAGCTACCCAGCATGTATCCTTTTCACTGCCTCCCCATTGAAAAAAGACAGTATCTACATTTTGCACAAGTTGAGATATTAAGCATTTTGTGTTTTTCCAAAGCTGCTCAAAACTATTTTATTTCTTAGTATTCTTTTATCATCAAATTGTTGAGTATATGCCTATTCAAGGCTCCCAAAACGAATATTTTGTTTCTTTTTTTTAGATATTGAAGAAATGTCAAAGCGAATGCTCAGTTTCTCCATGGAAAAAACGCAGTACCGGTACATGTATGTACAGATGGACCAGAATTCCATTCAGTTTTATTATCACTTGCTACATTAGTGATAATACCTTGAAATAATGTGTCATTGTGTATTTCAAGGGGAAAATAATACCTTAGATACACAGAGGGCGCCCTGATAAAAATTAGTTTAACACGGTATATGTTCGTCAGAGAGTAACACGTATCGCAGGTTCGCCTCCTCTCTCCCATTATGTAACGTGGATATTTGAAGTTGAAAACATATCGGTAACTACGAAAATGTCGAGTGGTCATCGAGGGAAACAAGGCGGGAAACGCCCTCGACCATCTACCGCCTCTAGTCCCGAAGGACCTGCTCTCTTGCCTGCCATTAAGAATATGTTAGCAGAGGAGATAGGAAAGGTACTAGAAAGAATTCAAGTTTTGGAACTTAACTTTGAAGCCAAAATAAAGAAATTTGAAGAAAAACTTAACGATTTTGTGAATTCGGTCACTTTTAATGGACAAAATATTTCAGAACTTCAGCAGAAAATAGAGGAGGATAAGGAAATAGTCAACCAGGAAATTGACAGTCTCAAGTCATACATTAATCGAGAAAATTTACTTTTTCACGGAATAGTAGAAGGTAATCAACAGGAAGATGTGGAGAACCTTTTACGGGACTTTTTTGTGGAGCATCTTAGATTTGATAGAGCGATTGCAGTTAGGATTGAATTTCAAAGAGCCCATCGGATCAACTCTGCCAGAAGACCGCGCGCCCCATCACTGCAAGATTTTTAAGATATAAAGATCGCGCTGCTGTGTTTCTAAGGGCGAAGAATTTGAAAGGTTCACGCATGTTTATTACAGAGGATCTCCCACTGCGAATAAGAGGACGTCAAAGAGCTCAATTGCCAGCCTTAAAGGCAGCCCGGTCTTCAGGTAAGAAGGCTTATTTCTCCCGAAGCGAACCCTGGAAATTGTATATCGATCGAGTTTACGTGCCACGGGAGAGACAACAAGTGTTCATTCGGCAACTTCCTACAGAGACACATCCCGGTAACCCAGGAATACGTCTTCAGGTAGCTACTGGTGCAGAGCCCAATCTCCCTGAATAAGCAACTGACGCTATGAGAATACAAGGAGAAAAGCTTGGATAAGTATCATTTATATTTACATTCGCTTACACTAAGCATTTAATTTTCTAGACTACGGAGTTAAAGAGGTTTTCACAAAGTGAGACCCTTCTAAACACCATTTAAACTGTTTAACTGTGATAAGAATTTGGTTTGATGAATATTTCACAACAAAATGCGAGTCAACTAAAAGCAAAATTGTATATTATTTCTGAAAGATGCAATGAGGATTGAAGAATATTCCTATTCAAACCAAAAAGGAAGAGAAATGCAGGACAAAGAAGACAGGAAAATATAACAGCAATAACTAAAGCGTGGGGTGAGAAAAGATATTGCGTACTCTTATCAACTGAGAACACTGCGTGATGGAGAATGAGTTTAATACTAAAATTTTTTTTTTTTGACGCAAGGAAGGAAAGGAGATGCAATGTTCAAAAGTGAAAAGCTAGAGAGCTGATATTTTTATTATCAAAGATATTATGCAACGAGAAGAAACTAGAATGAAGAAACTTGAAGACGTTCATGGAATAATCATCCTTTATTTTGTGTAAAAGTAACATAGACCTGTATACATGTATATTTTTTTCTTTCTTTAAATAAATATTAATTAGAGCCTAAAGTGGCTCTGATTGCTTGTGCAGGCTATTCTTAGGCCTTCTTATATGTACCAAGTAAATATTAAAAAATATAGGCCTCCTAAAGAAAGCCTCTTCTATTGTTTTTTTTTTCACCATTTCTCTTTTATATTTGTGGGAATTAGTAATAACAAAACTTTAAGTTCAAACCAAGAGAAAGGGAGGAAAAAGGAAATGGCATTTTAAGTTGCAGGTTTTTTTTTTAACTGCAGTGAATTAAAGTGCTGTGGAGCTACTTTGTAAAATAAGTATGGATTTCCTTTGCAAAATAACTATGGATTTGAAGAGATACTTTTTTATCCAATATAAATAAGTGGATATGCGTATACATTGTATGTATTTACAATATGCATTTTTATTTTATGATCCCTTTCTATCTCTCTCCCTCCCTCTCTATACGCTCTAGGGGACTGCCTCTAATAATGACAGGAATGCTAGTTAAATGTTGTAGGCCTGATGCCAATATCTATAGCTACATGTATCTGGTTATGTCAATCTCTTCGCTTTGTATAGCGGATAGGAGGAGTAACTGTCTGAAAAAAAGGAAGACAAAAAAGGTAAATCTTCCTTCAATAGTTATGATGTTAATTGGATAAAAAATAGCGCATTCCGATAGTACATTGGTATCGTCATTATCGTAAGGGAGAGAGAGGGACTGGCAAAAAGATGTTAAATAACATTCTTTAAATTCTTTAATTTTTTACATATTTTTGAGAGAGTTAATGCATTAATCTTTGGTGTGTTGAAACAATAAGGTACACAAATATTACCTACCTTGCAATTAATTAATTTTGAGCTTGAATTTGCAAGGTAGGAAGGGTTTTCTTGGCTCATTCACTATACCACTTTTAGCCAAAAAAAGGGGGAAGAAAGGAAAAAAGTAATGGAATGCGCAGTCTGATTTAAATGCATAACCTTAAATCGGTTTATAAAAGAATAAATATTGCTAATGAAGGTAGACAGGATGAATAGCTCTGTGTGCATTTGCAATTTTGTATTAATAATTCATTCGTCTGTATGACCCTGAGTTGAAAGCAAGATCCTTTTGCTGGTGATTATGCATCAAGTCTTTTTTCTATCGCCCATCCCAGGAATTTTTGAATGATAATAGTCACATGGAATGACTCTTCCAACAATTAGAGTCTTTGAAATTTCTTTAGGGGTTATTGATCTACATATTCAATGAAACAAAATAATGCAGGAGTGGAAGGATTTTGCTTCAGGCAGGTATAGCTTTAATTGGCAGAGTACATTATTTGGATATCTGTGTTACAATGGCTCTAAACTAATTAGCATAGGCAATTTGAATAGCTCCATTAATGTTATTGAAAGTAACCAGCTATTCGAGTGGCAAGAAATCATTTGTTTATGATTGTTCTGATTAGAACGGCGCTATTTTATATGGGATCTCAAGTACTTTGAAGAGTTTTGTCATTTATTCTGATGAACTGGGGGACAGAGCGATTTTGAATGACGTTTATTGTGTGGGGTAAATGTTTGTTCCATGCATGCATTCATAATGGGTCTAGTGGGTGGAACATGCATGACTACATCACAGAACGAGTCTGAAAGATTCCCGTATACATTCTTAAGGATAATCATGACTTTGTTGTTGGTATTGTCATTTGATTTGAATTGATTGAAATGTGTTTTTTTTTCTTTCATTCATTGTATCACTTATCATGCTTATTATAAATAGAGGACACATGGTAGTAGCTCTTCTCATGCCAAATCTCATTCATATTGGTTTACAGAAGAATAACAAATATGCCAATGCAGGTATACAAGTCCTGCTGTATATGTTTATTGGAACGGTGTTATTGTTATTGGGAATTTTTGTGTATCCGGAAGAGTTTTTGCCATTTGCTTTTCTATTAGGATGTAGAAGAATAGGAACAGTTTGGACAGGTTGGAACATAGTATCAACTGTATCCTTTATCGGTGCAGTCAGAGAATACCTTTTACAATAAGAACCCTCTTGGATGTCCTGTATTCATTTTGATTGGTATCTTTAAGTATGCTATACGTTTCAAGTGAATGATATCCTATTATGTAGGTTTATTTGGGTTCACTCTTACATGTGTTCACTCCAAATGTTATGAAGGTCTAAGCGTTTTAAGTCTAGCTTTGATATGGGACAAGGGCTAAAACACAGAATTATGTTATTCTTTCGAACTCTTTTATTATTATTTTTTTTTTCTCAGCGTTATATAGGTATATATTTTCTGTAGACAAGGGAGTTAATGTTAATATGGACAGCACACAAATGGCCGCTCTATAACGGGGGGGGGGGGGGCGGAACTGCGGGTCTATATAGGATGATGCTAAAGTATATGTCAATCATGCTGGTGTGGGTGTGTTGGGGTGTTTGTGAGAGTGTCTTGGGGTGTTTGTGTGTGCAAGGGATAGTCTATGGGCGTGTGTTTGAGTATGTTTGCAGAAGTGTATGTGTTATGTTTGTTGGGATGAAGTGGAGTGATACGGTGGGTGGTATGTTTTCCAGTTCTGGTGTGGATGTGAATGAGTGGGATGCTATGTGTGTAATTGGAAGTTTCTGTGTCTGCCTGTACTTGTATTATTTTGTACTTTACTTTAAAGGGGAATCCAGCCTTGGCCATGAAATGTTGTTTTGGGAAGGAGAAAAATAAATTAAACAGAATGGTGAAAGTTTGAAAGAAATCGGACAAGCAATAAGAAAGTTATAGCTGCTTTAAAATTGAGATCACTAATACTATGTAGATTTCAAATTGGCAACCGGGTAAGTAAATTATGACAAGGGGCAAGGACAACTTTCCCATAGGCCATGTACTTTATTATCAGGGATTTGTGGTTTTCTCCTAAGTTCCCATTCCCCTGGGGCAGTAATCTAAATATGACCCAGGTAGTATATTGTTTTATGTCCTCATGAAAGAAAAATATAATTTGAAATAAAACTTTTGGGAAAAATGACATTTTAGCCATAATATGTATTAGAGTACATGGAAGAGTAGTCCTTGCCTTACATCATTGTGACATCCCATATGCGGCCAATTTGAAGTCTCCATGGGTATAGTGATTACCAACACTTACAACATTTAAAAATTCATAACTTTCTTGTGGTTTGTCCAATATTGTTCAAACTTTCACCTATCAACTTGTCTGATTTTTCTTTTCGTTATAAAAACAAGTTTTTATTTGGGTTGGATTCCCCTTTAAAAGCTCTTATTTCTGAAGTAGGGAATGCACCATTTCGTGTCCTATCACTGTGGCAACTCTTCACCAATGAGGGGTAATTTAAAAATACTCACAGTCAATGTAAGAGGGCTAAGAGATAAAGTAAAAAGAAAGAAAAATTTTCAATGGTGCAAAAGGTCAGGAAATGTAGTATTTTTACAGGAAACATTTAGCACACAAGATATTGAAAATAGTTGGAAGGCTGATTGGGAAGGGGAGATGTATTTTAGTCACGGGAGTAATCACAGTAGGGGAACCATTCTCATGTTTAAATCGAATGTTGATTTTGTGATAGAAAAAGTTTTAATAGACAAAGGCGGAAGATATATTATAATAAAAGGTAAATGTTAAAGTGGAAAGGTGATACTAGGAAGTGTATGTTTTCCAACAGGAGATAAAGGAAAGGCCCAATGTGATTTTCTTTCTGATTTGGACAAAATAATTTCATCTGTATTTAGTGAAGAATGCTCTCTGATAATTGGGGGAGATTTCAATTTAACTATAGACCATGACTTAGATTACATGGGTGCGAGAAATGTTTCAAAAAATAAATACAAAGATTTATTAGGTGATTTTCTTGATAAGCTAGATTTGATTGATGTTTGGCGTAAGCGTCATCCAAATAAAAAAGAATTTAATTTTAGACAGAAACAGCCATTTGTTCAGAGTAGATTAGATTACATTTTCATCTCTTCGAAATTAGAGAAGCTTGTAAAAAAATCTGACATCTTACCCTCTATTACACCTGATCCCGCTGGGGTCTGTGTAGAATTCAGCAACTTGGTTGAGAGTTTTATTTATGGGAAATCATATTGGAAGTTCAATAGCAGCTTATGTAATGAGAAAGAATTTGTAGAAGGGATAAAAATTGAGGTTTCTGAAATAGAGGGAACCTGGCGAGACCAAATGAATAGTAAAATTAAATTTTGGGATTTTATGAAAATGAAACTTAGAGAATATATTATGAAATTCTCTCGTAAAAAAGCAGCAATTAGAAAAACAAAGGTTGAAAAATTATAAAAGGATATTAAAGATTTAGAACATCATTTGGTTACTAATTTTCACAATGGAATTCAAGATGAAATCGAATCGAAAAAAAGTGAATTAGAGCAGCTCTTCGATTACTCTCGTCAAGGATTAAAGGTGAGATCGAGGGTGGAATGGTCCGAAGAAGGTGAAAGGAATTCAGATTTTTTTTTTAACAATTATTGAAATCAAATAAAAGGAAAAGCGTGATTAAGGAGATATACAGTGAAAACGGGGAAATTTTGTGTGATAGCAAAGATATTTTAACCACTATTAAGAAGTTTTATGCGCATTTATATGAATACAAAAATAGTGATAGTGCAGAAGATATTGACAATATGTATTTTAATGAATTGCCCAAGTTGAGTGAAGAAAATAAGGATTTTTGTGAAGGGCCAATATCATTTGAAGAATGCTATCAAGCGGTAAAGGAAATGAAATGGAATAAGTCACCAGGTAATGATGGTTTTACAGCTGAATTCTATTTTACGTTTTGGCCAATTTTAGGGAAATGTATTGTTGAAGCATTTAATGAAAGTTTTGATACAGAAATGTTATCAAACTCGCAGAGACAGGGAGTAATTACTCTAATTGAAAAGGATGGAAAAGATCATTTGTATGTGAAAAACTACAGACCAATAACACTTCTTAATGTAGACTACAAAATATTGTCAAAAGTTTTAGCTAAAAGGGTAAAAGAGGTACTAGGGGACATTATTCATTATGACCAAGTAGGGTATGTTAAAGATAGGAATATTGGAGAGGCAGTGACGTTAATAGACGATGTATTCTTTCCATCCTTATATCAGCCAGTAGGATTTGTAATTGCTGTAGATTTCGAAAAAGCATTTGATTGTATATCACATAGACTTCTATTTAAAGCATTGGAATCTTTTGGTTTTGGTAATGTATTGTGCTCTTGGGTTAGAATTCTTTATAATGACGTTAGTAGCTGTGTGATGAATGGGGGACACTCAACTGGATATTTTAAGGTTAAAATAGGAGTAAGACAAGGAGATCCCCTCTCACCTTATTTATTTATTATAGCTATTGAATTACTTGCTAATTCTATTCGAAATGATCCGGGTATTGAAGGGATTGGGTTTGGTGAAAGAAAAATAAAACAAGTATTGTACGCAGATGATTGTACATTGTTTCTAAAAGACACGTACTCAGTTAATAGGGTGAAGAAAGTCTTCGGAGAGTTTGAGAAATTGAGTGGTTTGAAAATAAACATGGATAAGACAAATTTTATGTGGTTGGGGGAAGAATGTGATAGGCCGGTTTTACCTCTGTTTGGACATAGAATGCAATATATACAAATTTTAGGGGTATATTTTTCACGAGACTCAAAAATAAAAGATGACCTAAATTATAAAGAAATTTTGAGTAAAATCAAAAGATTAATTGGATGGTGGAGGCAACGAGATCTGACAATGTTTGGTAAAATTAGATTGTTAAAAATGCATGTATTTTCAAAATTAAATTATGTTTCTTCTCTTATTTCAGTTCCTCAAAATATCTTTAAAGAAATTGAAAAGATTTCTTTTAATTTCATTTGGGGTGGAAATGACAGAATAAAACGGAAAATTCTATATCAAGATTATTGTGCAGGGGGACTCAAAGTAACTAATTTTGAAGTTTTCATTAAAACTCAGAGAATTATGTGGATTAAAAGGCTGCTGTACGGTGAGAAATATTTAGGTTGGAAAGTAACCTTTGACTCCTTTTTTAGATCATTGGGAGGCCGGAGTATATTTCTTTGTAATTATGATGCAAATAAAATGGACTTACAAGGTATACCAATATTTTATAAAGATATGTTGAAAGCATGGCAAGATTTGGATCAATGTAGAAACTTTGAGGAAAACAAGATCAATCCTGTGATTTTTAACAACAGATTTATATGTCTTCATAATAAACCGTTTTTTATGTTGAACTCTTTCAGAAAGGTATATTTCAAGCATCAGATATTATTGTAGGAGGTCAACTAAGACCAGTCTCATATTTCCATTACCGGGGTTACACTGCTGATAATCTGCTGATGATTCAAAGAATTTTTTCTGTGATTAAAAAAGAATGGATACAAAGTGATTTTATAGTTATAGATAGTGAAAATGTTCAAATAGAACTGAAGATCTTTGGTTACCTACATACAGTGGCGTAGCTACGGGGGGGCCTGGGGGGGCACGTGCCCCCCCCCCTGAGATTTGGTGTGCCCCCCCCCCAAGTGCCCCCCCTGAAAAAAATTGGCAGAGCAAAAAAAAAAGGAGAAAGAAGAAAAAAAAAGGAAAAGAAGAAGAAAGACAGAAGAAAAAAAGAAGAGGAAAATAAGAGGAGGAAGACGAGTGAATGAAATAATGTGAAGGGAAGACTTGCAAAAAAAAAAAAATCTTTCATGTTCCTATATAAAACTTTTGCTTGCGCTTCGCGCCAGAATTGCCTGTTCGATGAAATTCATATCTTGCTCAATAGGCTGATATGGAGCAAGTTTTGAAGTCAAAATACAAAATATATTTTAGCTCGGACATCGAGCTCTCATCATTTTTTTTTCATTAACAAATTTAAGTGTTCTAGCTGTAAAATGTCCCTTTTATAGTCTACATATCAGCATTTTTAAGCTCACGCTGCGTGGTCCAATTGTTTGATTTGCCAAGTTCCTATTGTCTACGTGTATTTCATAATGTTCCATTAAACAAATGTATTCAGACTGTCCAGATTCTAGGTCTAAATCTAAAACATGCGCGATAGCCTGCATGTTCTTTATATTAAATGTACTTAAATTATCCAGTTTCACATCAGAATATCAATAATTGTCTGCTCACGCTTCACGATCGCATTATTAATGATACCCAATTAACTATATCATATTTATGATTTACAAAATATGAATAGAGTGTCCCGCTTTTAGGTCTAAAATCTCAATTTTCTTCCTCTCGCGCTTCGCGCTCGCATCAATTGTTTAGTTACATACCTATCCCATTTATTAATACAAAAAGTGCTTAGAATGACAATTTTTTAGGTCGGAATGTCAAAAAAAATTTGCTCGCGCTTCGCGCTCGCATTATTGAAATATATACCGTCTTCGTGGGTAACTGTAAGCAGTCCTTAACAGGTCCCTTTTCGATAATGCTACAGTTAATAAAAATTTCTGCTCGCGATTGGCCTTCGCAGTAACCATCTAGTTACATACGAATCTTGTTCAGGATCACACATAACATTGCACAGAATATTACATTTTCAGGACAAAATACATGAAAGTAAAAAATAAAAAAAAAATCGCTCGCGCTTCGCGCTCGCACTTTTTATAAGGCTTATGAGATTATTTCATGTTTATGTTGTTCTATAAGAATAAAACTAAGAAGTGACTGATCGGGGGAAATATAGGTGAAGATAATTTCGGGCCCCATCCCCTATTGGCGAAAGTCGGATCCGCCCTTGTGACACATACACACACAACGGAAAAAATGGTGCCCCCCCCCTGAAAAAGCAAGGACCCCCCAGTGCCCCCCCAGGAAAAAAATCCTAGCTACGCCACTGCCTACATAAATTTATGGATTTAAAAGCCAGATATATATATAATTACTTTATTGAGCAATTTCAAAAAGAGTACACTCTAAAGGTTTATGATGGACATTGTGAATATGATCTTGGAATAGGGGAGTTGAAAGAAACCTTTACAAGATTGAAGAATGCTTTTATATGTAGTAAACAAAGGGAGTTTCAGTACAAACTATTACATGGGGTAGTGTATACAAAAGAGAAGCTCTTCCAATTTGGTTTTGAGTCAGACAATTTTTGTTCTTTTTGTAAACAACAGGTAGAAACATACCAACATTTATTTTTAGATTGTTTAAAGGTTAAACAGTTATGGAAGGAGGTCATCAAAAAGCTTCATTTAAAGGAATTTAGGATTGATGATTGGAAAACAATTTTCATCGGTCTATCTGGTAAATGTGTGAGAATACATGCAATAAACTGTATAATCTTTCTGCTAAAACATACAATTTTTATTTCCAGAGAAAAGGGCGAGCCACCGTCCGTACAAAAAACAACAGATATGATTAAAGGTTACAGAAAAGAAGAATATAATATAGCCAAGAAAACAGGGAATTTGGGAGTACACTTACGAAAATGGGAACAAATTGGTGCATTTCTTTGACTTATCACTTATCGTATTCTATTTTATTTTATTATTATTTTTTTTCAATGATACAAAGTTACAGATCGACAGACCGGAACGGATGTGCTACCTGTTGTATGATGTGTGTGCGTGAGGGTTTTTGTGTGCGTGTATGTGTGTGAGGGTGCGTGGGTGTGTTTTTTTTTTATTTTTTTTTTGGGGGGGTGGTATGGTTGGGTGGTAGGGAGTGTGGGGTGCGTGGGTGAGTGAAAGATTATATATATGTATTCTTCCTCTTAAAGGAGCATAGAGTTTCATGAAAAAAGTAGTTTATTTGATTTGGCATAATTTTGATATTAAAAATATTGAAATAATTTTATGCTATATTATGTACTTTTTGGGGGAAAAGTTATGAGTTTTTTTTTTTTTTCACATAAAAAAAAAATGTTTCACATTGTCATAGAAGAGAAATTTGGCAGTTTAATTTCATTTGTAATCATTTAAAAAATGTATGTAATCTCATTGATATTGATATATTTATTTGTTTGATTGTTTATTGATTGTATACATGCAAAGAATCTTTATTTATATGAATTGTGATTGTCAACTTATTGATTTGAAAGAGGAAGAAAATTAAATATTATTCAAAACAAAAAAAAATTTCCTCTAATTAACCTTTAAAATAATCTTTTATCCTTTCTTTTATTTCTTGTACAATTAATATGTGCAAAAAAGATTATTTCTATTCTATTCAGGGGAAAAAGTCATCTTTTACAAAGTATGTTTTTTTGTTTGTTTTTTTTTGTCGATTGATATGGGTTTTTCCCCTCTGCTTTCACATTGTTATAGAAGAGAAATTTGGCAGTTTAATTTCATTTGTAATCATTTTAAAAATATTTGTAATCTCATTGATATTGATATATTCATTTGTTTGTTTATTGATTGTATACATACAAAGAATCTTTATTTATATGAATTGTGATTGCAAACTTATTGATTTGAAAGAGGAAGAAAATAAAACATTATTTAAAAAAAATGTTCTTCATCTGTGGGTACTGCATTTTTCCATGGGAAACTGAGTATTTGCTTAAAATCTACATTTTGTATGAGGAGTTTTGGCCTGAAATAGGCATTCTGCAATTTGATAAAGGAATACTTGAGAAATAAAATAGTATGGAGCGACTTCTCAAAAAATGTAATGCTTAATATCTTATCTTGTGCAAAATGTAGATACTGCGTTACTGACTACTTAAAATTATGAAAAGAAATAAAAATTGAAAAAAGAGTCAGACACTGCGTTTTTCTATAGGGGTGCAGTGTAAAGATGGATAAATGTACCTGCTGGATAGTTAGAAACAATATTATCTCTCCAATCGATCATCCACCTCTTAGTCTAAAATCATCATCAAGAATGTATGATGCTTCAAGGATCTGAAGGATGTATCCACTTTGGGAGAGAACAGCTTACTAGAAAACAGGATATTGCAGTTCCCAGCAATTTTCTAATAATGAGTTATTATATACATGTATTGCCCAACATCAAAATGCCTAAACAGATACCTATTCATGAGCATACATGTTTAATGTTTCATTTCTTAACCGATGAGCTTAATTTCTTTTCATGTGTTTGCATACTGTAACTAAAGATTGGAAGAAATCATGTATTATATGGGACTGGTAAACACTTTACTAACATGAATATAAGTATGTGGGACAAGAGTGAACAGATAATTGGTATCTTTGGAAGAGTTTTAAAAGGTGAAGAAATAAAATATCATCATTGGTTTTAATATATTTTGTCAATATCATACTAATAATTAAAATAAACGAAAATCAAGTAAAAAAATTTATTTATCCGGGGGTCAAACTCAAGGTCAAAGTAAAGGTCAAAGGTCATTACCTTATAAATCGCTCCACTGCATTATTCGATGCATGTTTTTTTATTCCTCTCTGAATTTCCTTTTGAATGGTACCAGTTTCGTGAAAAATTGGTCAACACGTTACGACGCAATGGCCATTGAAAGTTGAAGGTCACGCCCATTTTTGTCAAAACAATGAGAAAAGGGCGGGCCGTAGCACAAGAACCGACGGACCGATTGGACTAAATTTGTTTGTTTTGTGCTTGGGCCATGATGAATTTTATGTGCACCAATTTACAACAAAAACTGAGAGGGTCGGGTGCAACCACTGGGTGAATCCAGATGGAATGACCCTAATGTAAATCCCATAGAAATAGCAAGAGCAATTAAACGCACTTGTCCCAATCTAATTGACAATATTATTTCTCTCCCTCACAGCATTATTGTCAAGTGCAAAAACCAAAAGCAAATGACCGCTCTTCAACAAATAACCCAAATTGGCAACATCCCAGTAAAAATAGAAGAAAAGCGAGCCGGCATGAAGGGTGTTATTTATGGGGTTTCTAGAGCTATCTCAGAAGAGGTAATCAATCTTGAATAAATTATTTTCAATCACGCCTCACTATCCTTAAGCACAACCTGTTCACCTGTAAAAGAAAACATTTATATACTTTACAAAAAACATACCTGTTTGAAGGGGAGCACCAAGCTTCGACGGTAAGACAGCACGGACGGTACTTACTGACAAATGTGTAGGTATTCACTCACTCACTCTCAAGACTCCCTCTCGGTTCAGACCGGCCTCGAAGAACCCCCGAAGAACTCATCTTTGCTCTGGGGTTGCTCTATCCTCTGTCATCACTTCGTCGGCATATCCATCCCGAATACGGCGTCCGTACTGTGCTGTGTCGAACTCGGTCAGTGAATTCCAAGCTAGAGTTAGGAATTAAGACACTCCTCTCGCAAGCATTGTTATGCAAATCGGATACCTCTGCTAAGAAAGAAAATGTATTTATTCCCTAATTCGACTCTCAATCTTGAATAAATTATTTTCAATCACGCCTCACTATCCTTAAGCACAACCTTTTCACCTGTAAAAGACAACATTCATATACTTTACAAAAAAACATACCTGTTTCAAGGGGAGCACCAAGCTTCGACGGCAAGACAAGCTTAACATAGCTCTGCTCCCTATGTCAGTCAATCAAAGAACGGGTAAACAAGAATTAGAGAACACAATCATTTCAATTTTAGTCAACGTTTGATGTATATTGATGACAATACAACATGTCTCGTTCAACAAATTCTTGTGAACACCCCGGGTGAACACCTGCAGTCCACCTGTAACAAATTACATGTATAATCATACTGAGGCTAATACCTGGTAAAATTCAATTCTACAGCCCCGATTTCATAGAAACTAAATTAGACGATCCTTATAATATATATCAATCTTAAGCAGTTTCCGAGCTCCATCTACCATGTTTCTTGAACAACCTATCAGGAACACACAATTTTGCTGCTGCTGTGCATGGCTCCACCAATTCGAAGACTATGAATGCCAAAATCTTTGGATTCAACCCTCCTTACGCCAAGCATCTCTCAAAGCCAAAGTCTAGTATACATGTAGGACAACTATCCACCTCTTAACGTATAAGTATTACTTGATTTACAGTAATTTAGAGGCCTGAAAATAATTTTTTCTTCAGAGGTATCGTTAAAGGGGAATCCAACCCAAATAAAAACTTGTTTTTATAAGGAAAAGAAAAATCAGACAAGTTGATAGGTGAAAGTTTGAACAATATTGAACAAACAACAACAAAGTTATTAATTTTTTAAAATTGTAAATATTGGTAAACACTATACCCATGGAGACTTCAAATTGGTCGCATATGGGATATCATAGTGATGTAAGGCAATGACTACTCTTCCATGTACTCCAATACATATTATGGCTAAAATGTCATTTTTCCCAAAAGTTTTATTTCAAATTATATTTTTCTTTCATGAGGACATAAAACAATATACTACCTGGGTTATATTTAGATTACTGCCCCAGGGGAATGGGTACTTAAGAGAAAACCACAAATCCCTGATAATAAAGTACATGGCCTATGGGAAAGTTGTCCTTGCCCCTTGTCATAATTTACTTACTCAGTTGCCAATTTGAAATCTACATAGTCGAAAGGCGGTGCTGCACCATCCCGAGTTTGCTCAATCTCGAGATTTTAGCCCGATCAGCCCACTTCGCGCGATCGAGATTCAAGAAACCCCGTCTGCTATGGGGCGCCAAGTGTCCGCCAGTGTTTTCCGTCCAAATCACGGCATTCCGTACACAAAATGTGTTTTTATTCAGACGAAAATCATTTCGTCATGACGCTTTTTTATTTCGTACACAAAATTTATTTTTTGTCACACAAAATCAATTTCGTCTCGACGAAATGCACGAAATCAATTTCGTCTAGACGAAATGTAATTGCGTCCACAAAGTTTATTTGGCGTGCCATACGAAATGAATTTTTATCAAACGAAATGGCGCACCAAATGTCCGATGGTAAATTCCGTCCAATTCACGCCATTCCGTACACAAAATGTGTTTTTGTTCATATAAAAATCATTTCGTCATGACGCAGTTTTATTTCGTATACGAAATTATTTTTTGTCACACAAAATCAATTTTCGTCGAGACTAAATGTAATTGCGTCCACAAAATTTATTTCGTTGCGATGCGAAAATCTATTCCGTCGACGAAATCATTTTGTGTCAAAACCACAAAAAAATTCCGTCAACGAAATGATTTTGTGTTTTGACACAAAAAAATTTCGTCGACGAAATGATTTTGTGTCAAAACACAAAAAAATTTCGTCGACGAAATGATTTTGTGTCAAAAGACAAAAAAATTTCGTCGACAAAATGATTTTGTGTTTTGAGTCTTTTTGACATAAAATCATTTCGTCTCCTGTCTCGAATGGGACATAAGAAGGTCGCTGATTGGCTGCACCTTGCTCAAGCTGTTTTCGCTCCTTCACAGCTCAGATTGGCATGTTACGTTGGTGAACTTATTAGCTTAGATTTCACGTTATTCATGCCTACATGAGCTGCATACAACTGCTCTAATCGGTAGGATGTGGACGGACATTGCATTCGTAAGTTCAGCTATGTTTTCGACTTCAAAATTACGTTGGGAAAAAAATGGGAATTCGTTAGTCGTTACCAAACTTGCATTTGCAAAAAGCTGTGTAACAATACTAGTCCCGTGTATTTAAGTTTACAGTGCCGGCCGCGGGAAACGTCACAGTGCCCCCTAGGGCGAACGCGGTAGCCCGTAGCGGACATTTGAGGGGAGCGGACGAGGGGAGACGCCCGCGTCCGCTCCCCTAGGACATGAGTGCCCTAGGGGAGCGCCCGAGGATAGTGCCCGCGTCTATCCTAGGGTGTTTCCCTAGGATGTTCGGCCGTGCATTCTTGGTCGAAAGAGGAGGTCTGATTTGACACATTCGTTCAAGACTGCATGTGATTTTTATCTCATATCAAGCACAAGTTTTCGATAATTTATCGTGGATAAAATCTGTTTTGAAAATTACAAAGTTTTGGGTTGATAACTGGGATTTTAGGCTTTTCACCGAATTACTTTATATTGTGTTCGATTACACACTGGCATCAGCGTAAAGGGTCCTTTTCTATACATGTATATGAATATTCTCCCGTGGTGTCCGTTATTTCATTCACTGACATGGTTAGTCGTGATCGTAAATGAGTTTCTGACGAAGGAGCAGGTATTTGTCGATGTTGACCCTACATTCCAGAGGTCGTCCTAGAACTATTTACTCGATTCTTTCCCTACATGGTCATCCTTTTTTATATACCCTGACATGCCTTTCAGGCGCGGATCTACGAGATGCAGATAAAAGGGAGAAGAAGAAAGCAAAAATGAAAGAAAAGGCGAAAATGAAGGGATGGATTGAAGACGAGAAGGAAAGAGATAAGAGAAATAGAAAAAGTGAGAGAAGGGGAAAGGGGAGAAAGAGAAAATAGAGCGGGGGGAGGAGAAAGAGGGAGAGGGGGTAAAGAAAAGAAATAAGGAAAAGGTGAAATGGAGAAGAAAACAGAGGGGATAAAAAAGGGAAGGTGAGGCAGAAAGAAAAGAAGGAAAAGGAGAAAAGGAAAATAGATTGAAAATCGAAGGGGAGAAGAAGAGACAAAGGAAGAAAAGGAAGGACAGAATGAGAAAGAGAGAATGATAAGGAGGGGGAAATTAAATAAAATGAAGAAGAGGAGACATAATAAAATGGAGTAAAAAAGCGAAAAAGGGAAGAGAAGGAAGGGCGCATGAAAAGGTAAGAAGTACAGGGGACAATAGAAGTGAGACTTAAGAAAAAGTAGAGGAAAAGAGAGAAAGTGGGAAGAAAAATTTGGGAATTTGTCCAGATTTTCATGTCAGAAAATACGTTAGTAACTCGCATCTGCCCATTTTTACGCTGATGACAAGTATTGAACATTCTTGCGCTCAATCTTGTAATTATTTTCTCTCACCATGCTCACAATTTCCTGCTCTCGTTGCATCAATTAAAAACTAATCTCGAATTAACATCCGCTCATTCAAGAAAGAAGAAAGAAAAATGAAAAAGGCAAATAGGACGGGATGGAGGGAAAATGAGAAGGAAATAGAAAAAGTGAGAGAAGCAGAAGGGAGCGAAAAAACGAAGGGGAAAGGGGAGAAAGAGAAAATATAGGGGGCTTATTTTTTCATGGTAATATGGATACCATATAGTTCTGCAGTACTTAGTTATGAAACTTGTTTTACTCAGTAATGCTCACGCGTGATGATTAAAAGGATTTTCGACTATATAAAGGTGAACCGGGACGGGGCTTTCATTCTTTAACTTGGCTTGACTGACTCCTTTGTTCCCCCAAAAGAATTGTTAGGTTTGATAGTTAGCGTTTGCGTGAGCACCCACCAAAACTCTTTACAAAAGAAAAGAATGGTTTGTATAGCTGCTCCATTCTTGCTTTGTCGGCAAGTGATAATTAACTCGTTAAGTACCCATTCCACACACTACGTCATAGTAGCTTTCGAAAACATACTTTTACTAGGGTATGTGTTTAAACATTGAAGCTAAATGCGCTAGAAATTTTTTAAATAGTTACATTATGTAAATAGCTTTTGTTGCTTTGCTCTGAAGCGCATTGAGCATTCAATCAAGATGGAAAGTGCGCTTTACAAATGCCATGTATTATTATTTTTAGCTGCCATATAACACTGAATTCTGTATTATACCAAGTTGTGACTTGGTTTTATCATTTCCAATTCATATAACAAAGTATATTTCTTCCTTCTTCTCATTTATTATTTCCACCACTTTCATCTCTTCCCAATTCGAATATATACCAATGTAACTTAAAAACCGCAATAGAGTGCAGGTAATGTAATCAGATGTTTTAGCAAAAAGATAAATCTGTTTCATCTGTTACATTTAGGTAAATTTATACTTTTACAGGGTGAGGGTTTTAGAGACCCGATTTGAACCGAAATGAAAAGAACATCCTCATTTATTGTTGTTAACGCATCAACAAATTAATCCCCCCCCCCCCGTTTCTATGAACATCCTGTCATAAATTGGGAAGCGGATGTGATCAAAGGAGATCAAAGGTGTGGGCGGGGAGCAAGACTCTACCAGACTGTTGACAATAACAAAAGAACCAAATAACAAATCGATGAGCACAACCAGTTTTGCTGGTGTTAGCTTTTTGCACGTCTACTTTGTATGATCTTAGTCATACTAGTATTCGTTTTCACGTACCTTTCATTCCCTTTATCAACGAATTGACGATCCCAATATTGACCGCACGTTTGTTTTAACATAATGAGAATTCGCAAATGCCCTTGATATTCATAATTCTGTTTTATTTTAAGTTTGTCATTAATGTTTGTTAAATTCACTCTGTTAATAACTTGTCAATTTCGATTTACAAAAAAATCAAGTCTGCTTATTAATGTCTTTTGTCTATTTTAATTATTTTTTGTTGTTGATATGCCTTTCTTTCTTCTTTCCTGATTCCACCTTGTGCACCCCGTTAAAACTCAAGGAAGAATGTTTCAAATGTTTTCTAATTCTTACACTGTTCATAATAAGGAGATTGGATTAGGTGTAAAGTTCACGCTGAAGGGAGAGGAATGGGTACGTATGGAGAGAAAAAAAAACTTATCACAAAAGATAAAGAATTGATCTCCATGACATTGAATCACAATTGTGTCCTATTTTTTTAAACAAGTTTGTATGATACATGTATGCCTCCCACGTAAGGCGTAAGGAAAATAAGTTTACCTAATGCATCAAATTAGATTAATTGATTAGATTCATTGCGGTAAATGAAAAACAGTAAATTCGATGTTTCAGCAAGGGTGACCAGATTTCACAAAATTAAATACGGGACAATCGACAAAGCACTATGTACCATCGGATCGACCGAGACAGGCCAAAAAATCAACAAAAAGGCTACACAATGTTAGACTTGTTAACAAAATATATTAAGAAAGGGGGAGGGAGGGTGATCGGAAGAAACAAAAGAGAAAAAAATGAGGAAACAAGAAATGAATTGAGAGGAAAGAAAAAAATAAGGAAAAATTAAAAGGAAAAAAGTTTGAATAAAAGGATGAAAGAAAGAATTAAAAGACAGATAACAGTTTCCGTCATTACTTGAAATGAATAAAGAAAGAAAGAATTAAAATAAAGGAACGGAAGATGAATAAATGTGTGAAAGAAAAAAACATAAGGAGAGAAAAGAGAAAAGTAAGAAAAATGGAGGAAAAGAGAAAGAAAGAAAGAAAGAAAAATAATTTCTTCATTATTTGAAAGAAACAAAGACAGAAGAAAACATGAAGGAAGGAAGAAAGGAAAGAGGGAATAAGGGAAAAGAATTAAAAGGGAAAACAGAAATGAAAAAATGAAAGAAAAGGAAACAAATAACATCTAAAAAAAAAATCTAGAATAGATTCTGATCACGCTAGTTTAAAAATATAATGGTCTATCACAACATAACCAAAGTACATGCACATGTAAACATAATGCAATGTACGTACCCTAGGGTACCCGAGGATAAGTGCGGGCACGGCCAATATTATATAGCACGCAGGAAACTGCGGGCGCGGCTAAACACCCTAGGGGGCTCCCCTTGAATACCCTCGGTTAGACGCAAAAGCCCCCTAGGGTGTTTTCGTGCTCGGGCGTGACGTTTCCTGCGGCCGGCACTGTATGTACTGTAGTCAGCAGACCATGGCATTGGGGGGGGGGGGGGGATTGGTCTTTTCTGCACACCTAAAAAGTAAAAAGGTTATGAATTATACAGGTTGAAGATATTTAGGCCTTGATCTTAATAAATAATGTAAAATTCATTTCAAGCAAAATGCTGAAAATTTCATTGAAATTGCAATTGGATGACAACAAAATTATTGATGCCTGGCCGTACACACCCAAGCCAAGGGTTCATTACATGCCGCCGCGCACAGAAAAATCAAGCCATAGAAGTCGTGTGTTGTGGACCCAAGAAGTGAGATCCCAGCACGCGCGACCCACTAGTTAGAAATCCACTGCCAAACGCGGTTCGTGGTGCACTAACCTCGCAATACGTGTGAGTGGGCCGTACATGCCGAAGGAAACTCTAACTTAACGTTAGGCTACTCCACTCAGTGACTCACGCGTATTGCGAGGTTAGTATTAGTATACTAACCTCGCCATTCCGTACACAAAATGTGTTTTTGTTCATATAAAAATCATTTCGTCATGACGCAGTTTTATTTCGTATACGAAATTATTTTTTGTCACACAAAATCAATTTTCGTCGAGACTAAATGTAATTGCGTCCACAAAATTTATTTCGTTGCGATGCGAAAATCTATTCCGTCGACGAAATCATTTTGTGTCAAAACCACAAAAAAATTCCGTCAACGAAATGATTTTGTGTTTTGACACAAAAAAATTTCGTCGACGAAATGATTTTGTGTCAAAACACAAAAAAATTTCGTCGACGAAATGATTTTGTGTCAAAAGACAAAAAAATTTCGTCGACGAAATGATTTTGTGTTTTGAGTCTTTTTGACATAAAATCATTTCGTCTCCTCTGTCTCGAATGGGACATAAGAAGGTCGCTGATTGGCTGCACCTTGCTCAAGCTGTTTTCGCTCCTTCACAGCTCAGATTGGCATGTTACGTTGGTGAACTTATTAGCTTAGATTTCACGTTATTCATGCCTACATGAGCTGCATACAACTGCTCTAATCGGTAGGATGTGGACGGACATTGCATTCGTAAGTTCAGCTATGTTTTCGACTTCAAAATTACGTTGGGAAAAAAATGGGAATTCGTTAGTCGTTACCAAACTTGCATTTGCAAAAAGCTGTGTAACAATACTAGTCCCGTGTATTTAAGTTTATGTACTGTAGTCAGCAGACCATGGCATTGGGGGGGGGGGGGGATTGGTCTTTTCTGCACACCTAAAAAGTAAAAAGGTTATGAATTATACAGGTTGAAGATATTTAGGCCTTGATCTTAATAAATAATGTAAAATTCATTTCAAGCAAAATGCTGAAAATTTCATTGAAATTGCAATTGGATGACAACAAAATTATTGATGCCTGGCCGTACACACCCAAGCCAAGGGTTCATTACATGCCGCCGCGCACAGAAAAATCAAGCCATAGAAGTCGTGTGTTGTGGACCCAAGAAGTGAGATCCCAGCACGCGCGACCCACTAGTTAGAAATCCACTGCCAAACGCGGTTCGTGGTGCACTAACCTCGCAATACGTGTGAGTGGGCCGTACATGCCGAATGAAACTCTAACTTAACGTTAGGCTACTCCACTCAGTGACTCACGCGTATTGCGAGGTTAGTATTAGTATACTAACCTCGCACCATTAACCACGTTTGGCAATGGATTTCTAACTAGTGGGTCACGCGTGCTGTGATCCCACTTCTGGTGTCCACAACACACAACTTCTATTGCTTGATTTTTCTGTGCGCGGCGGCATGTAATGAACCATTGAGTGACTATATAGGCCTAAAGGCCATATTAGCTAATATGCCCAGCCGCCATTAATACCGCTCATCTAATTAAAAAATCCTGGACGGGCGCAAAACGCACACATATGAACACACGGGTACAGTGCTTCGCGAAGCGAAGCACTGTGTGTGTTCATATGTGTGCGTTTTGCGCCCGTCCCGGATTTTTTTTTGTTGGTAAAGCTTTACGCGGTATATATAAATCCTAATTTCACTGCGACGAGTGAATAGGTGAGCGTGGCGCAGTGCATAGTACTCTGGCATCCAAGCCTTCGTGGTTCAAACCTCAACATGGTTCTTTTTTTTAGGGGATCGGGGATGTGAAGTATTTCGGTGCTATTTCTAAAGGTCGACATTCGATCGTTTTTATTGCGTATTTCATGAACTTCAACAACTTTTCTATATTGCTTAAATCCGTATTTTCAGGAAATTTGTCACTCTATACTAGCACCTTAATATGCCCAAAAGAATTTTGAATAAAATATGCCTTTCCTACTTTTCTCTTTTCGCTCTATCCCCCCTCAGACATTTCAATCCCCCTGTCCGCTGCTTATATACCCCCAAAAGAAAAACCCTTTTCTCGCCCTCCGGGCCAACACGAATTATTAGAATCTTGGCTTGTTCATCACTCTATACTAGCACCTTAATATGCCCAACAACTTTTCAATATTGCTTTATTCCGTATTTTCATGAAGCTTGTCACTCTATATACTAGCACCTTAATATGCCCAACAACTTTTATATATTGCTTTATTCCGTATTTTCATGAAATTTGTCACTCTATACTAGCACCTTAATATGCCCAAAAGAATTTTGAATAAAATATGCCTTTCCTACTTTTCTCTTTTCGCTCTATCCCCCCTCAGACATTTCAATCCCCCTGTCCGCTGCTTATATACCCCCAAAAGAAAACCCCTTTTCTCGCCCTCCGGGCCAACACGAATTATTAGAATTTTGGCTTGTTCATCACTCTATACTAGCACCTTAATATGCCCAACAACTTTTCAATATTGCTTTATTCCGTATTTTCATGAAGCTTGTCACTCTATACTAGCACCTTAATATGCCCAACAACTTTTATATATTGCTTTATTCCGTATTTTCATGAAATTTGTCACTCTATACTAGCACCTTAATATGCCCAAAAGAATTTTGAATAAAATATGCCTTTCCTACTTTTCTCTTTCGCTCTATCCCCCCTCAGACATTTCAATCCCCCTGTCCGCTGCTTATATACCCCCAAAAGAAAACCCCTTTTCTCGCCCTCCGGGCCAACACGAATTATTAGAATTTTGGCTTGTTCATCACTCTATACTAGCACCTTAATATGCCCAACAACTTTTCAATATTGCTTTATTCCGTATTTTCATGAAGCTTGTCACTCTATACTTGCACCTTAATATGCCCAACAACTTTTATATATTGCTTTATTCCGTATTTTCATGAAATTTGTCACTCTATACTAGCACCTTAATATGCCCAAAAGAATTTTGAATAAAATATGCCTTTCTTACTTTTCTCTTTTCGCTCTATCCCCCCTCAGACATTTCAATCCCCCTGTCCGCTGCTTATATACCCCCAAAAGAAAACCCCTTTTCTCGCCCTCCAGGCCAACACGAATTATTATAATTTTGGCTTGTTCATCACTCTATACTAGCACCTTAATATGCCCAACAACTTTTCAATATTGCTTTATTCCGTATTTTCATGAAGCTTGTCACTCTATACTAGCACCTTAATATGCCCAACAACTTTTATATATTGCTTTATTCCGTATTTTCATGAAATGTGTCACTCTATACTAGCACCTTAATATGCCCAAAAGAATTTTGAATAAAATATGCCTTTCCTACTTTTCTCTTTTCGCTCTATCCCCCCTCAGACATTTCAATCCCCCTGTCCGCTGCTTATATACCCCCAAAAGAAAACCCCTTTTCTCGCCCTCCGGGCCAACACGAATTATTAGAATCTTGGCTTGTTCATCACTCTATACTAGCACCTTAATATGCCCAATAACTTTTCAATATTGCTTTATTCCGTATTTTCATGAAGCTTGTCACTCTATACTAGCACCTTAATATGCCCAAAAGAATTTTGAATAAAATTTGCTTTTCCTACTTTTCTCTTTCGCTCTATCCCCCCTCAGACATTTCAATCCCCCTGTCCGCTGCTTATTTACCCCCAAAAGAAAACCCCTTTTCTCGCCCTCCGGGCCAACACGAATTATGAGAATCTTGGCTTGTTCATCACTCTATACTAGCACCTTAATATGCCCAGCAACTTTTCAATATTGCTTTATTCCGTATTTTCATGAAGCTTGTCACTCTATACTAGCACCTTAATATGCCCAACAACTTTTATATATTGCTTTATTTCGTATTTTCATGAAATTTGTCACTCTATACTAGCACCTTAATATGCCCAAAAGAATTTTGAATAAAATATGCCTTTCCTACTTTTCTCTTTTCGCTCTATCCCCCCTCAGACATTTCAATCCCCCTGTCCGCTGCTTATATACCCCCAAAAGAAAACCCCTTTTCTCGCCCTCCGGGCCAACACGAATTATTAGAATCTTGGCTTGTTCATCACTCTATACTAGCACCTTAATATGCCCAATAACTTTTCAATATTGCTTTATTCCGTATTTTCATGAAGCTTGTCACTCTATACTAGCACCTTAATATGCCCAAAAGAATTTTGAATAAAATTTGCTTTTCCTACTTTTCTCTTTCGCTCTATCCCCCCTCAGACATTTCAATCCCCCTGTCCGCTGCTTATATACCCCCAAAAGAAAACCCCTTTTCTCGCCCTCCGGGCCAACACGAATTATTAGAATTTTGGCTTGTTCATCACTCTATACTAGCACCTTAATATGCCCAACAACTTTTCAATATTGCTTTATTCCGTATTTTCATGAAGCTTGTCACTCTATACTAGCACCTTAATATGCCCAACAACTTTTATATATTGCTTTATTTCGTGTATTTATGAAGTTTGTCACTCTATACTAGCACCTTAATATACCCACAGAATATTAAATTGTGTTCAAAATTTTCTATATCGCTTTATTCTGTATTTTGATAAGTTTGTCACTTTATACCAGCACCTTAATATGCCAACATTTCTGTATTGCTTTATTCTGTATATTTTGTATGCAGTCACTATATACTGCATCAAATTAATACGGACTAAAGCAATAGAGAATTAAGAATCTTGGCTCGATCATCACTTAGTACTTTATGCCCACAAACTTTTCTTTATTCTGTATTTTGGTAAAGCTTGTCACTCTTTATTAGCACCTTAATAATTATGCCCCCCCCCAAAAAAAAAAATATATATATTATTGCGTTTCAACTTTACTATATCGGTTTTTACGTATTTTGTTGAAGTTTTTATACTAACACCCTAATATGCCTCCCATTTTTGTTGCCTTACTTTTCCTTCGCTCTACCCCCCGCCCAGCCAGACATTTCAAACCCAGAACACCACTTTTCCCGCCCTCCGGTCAATAGTAATTATTAGAATCTCGGTTGATTCGTCCTTATGCTCACCAAGTTTTCTCTATAAGCTTTATCCCGTATTTAGTGAAGTTTGTCACTCTACTAGCACCTTAATCAATTTGCCCATCAAAAAATTCAAATTGCGTTTTAACATATGTTTTTCCTTTATTCCGTATTTGTAGCTAATCACCTTTGGAATATACATCTGTACCATTAAAAGTTCGTCTTGCTCTTTCTTGAGGAAAATAAAAATAAGCTAACATTGACCAAATCCATTTATGATAGAGTGACGATGGAAGAGTAGAAAAGATACGCAAAAATGTTGGACATAATAAGATGCCCTATATAGAGTTTAACAATTACGGAATAAAGCAATATTGCGAAGGAGGAAAATTAAGAAACAACATAAAAATACAGCATAAAGTGAAAGTTCATGAATAAATAAAATCATGAACAGATGAAAAAAAGAAAAAAAAACACAGAGACACGTAATAAAGCAATATACACCATAAAGAATGAAGACTATAAACAAACGTAACAAATTTATTTATTTATTTAAATATCTTTATACAGGATAACAAGCTCAGATTCACTGTTTTTAAACATGGTCCTGTTAAAATGGAATAACAATATATACAAAAAGATAAAAGTGTAACTTAGGTTCTATACAAATAGTGAATGAATTCGATATCAATAACATTAAAATCAGAATCATCACTAGTAAAACAATTGTATAAAAATAACATATTCAATTTTTAAGGAATCAATGAAATGAGAACATTTCTCTCTTGCTTTATTCCATATTTCAAGAAATTTGGGCCTCCATGTATACTAGCAACTTAATATGCCCAACTTTTCTATATTGCTTTATTCCGTATATTTATGAAGTTTGTCACTCTATACTAGCACCTTAATATACCCACAGAATATTAAATTGTGTTCAAAATTTTCTATATCGCTTTATTCCGTATTTTGATAAGTGTGTCACTTTATACCAGCACCTTAATATGCCAACATTTCTGTATTGCTTTATTTTTTTTTTATGCAGTCACTCTATACTGCATCAAATTGATACGGACTTAAGCAATAGAGAATTAAGAATCTTGGCTCGATCATCACTTAGTACTTTATGCCCACAAACTTTTCTTTATTACTTTATTCCGTATTTTGGTGAAGCTTAATTGTCACTCTTTATTAGCACCTAAATAATTATGCCCCCCCCAAAAAAAAAAAAAAAATCTATTATTGCGTTTCAACTTTACTATATCGGTTTTTACGTATTTTGTTGAAGATTTTATACTAACACCCGAATATGCCTCCCATTTGTGTTGCCTTATATACTTTTCCTTCGCTCTACCCCCCGCCCAGCCAGACATTTCAAACCCAGAACACCACTTTTCCCGCCCTCCGGTCAATAGTAATTATTAAAATCTCGGTTGATTCGTCGCTATGCTCACCAAGTTTTCTCTATAAGCTTTATCCCATATTTAGTGAAGTTTGTCACTATACTAGCACCTTAATCAATTTGCCCATCAAAAAAATCAAATTGCGTTTTAACATGTGTTTTTCCTTTATTCCGTATATTTGCAGCTACTCACCTTTGAAATATACATCTGTACCATTAAAAGTTCGTCTTGCTCTTTCTTGAGGAAAATAAAAATAAGCTAACATTGACAAAATCCATTTATGATAGGGTGACGATGGAAGAGTAGAAAAGATACGCAAAAATGTTGGACATAATAAAATGCCCTATATACAGTTTAACAATTACGGAATAAAGCAATATTGCGAAGGAGGAAAATTGAGAAACAACATAAAAATACAGCATAAAGTGAAAGTTCATGAATAAATAAAATCATGAACAGATGAAAAAAAGAAAAAAAGCACAGAGACACGTAATAAAGCAATATACACCATAAAGAATGAAGACTATAAACAAATATAACAAATTTATTTATTTATTTAAATATCTTTATACAGGATAACAAGCTCAGATTCACTGTTTTTAAACATGGTCCTGTTAAAATGAAATAACAATATATACAAAAAGATAAAAGTGTAACTTAGGTTCTATACAAATAGTGAATGAATTCGATATCAATAACATTAAAATCAGAATCATCACTAGTAAAACAATTGTATAAAAATAACATATTCAATTTTTGAGGAATCAATGAAATGAGAACATTTCTCTCTTGCTTTATTCCATATTTCAAGAAATTTGGGCCTGTATACTAGCAACTTAATATGCCCACCAACTTTTCTATATTGCTTTATTCCGTATATTTATGAAGTTTGTCACTCTATACTAGCACCTTAATATACCCACAGAAAATTAAATTGTGTTCAAAATTTTCTATATCGCTTTATTCCGTATTTTGATAAGTTTGTCACTTTATACCAGCACCTTAATATGCCAACATTTCTGTATTGCTTTATTCTGTATATTTTTTTATGCAGTCACTCTATACTGCATCAAATTGATACAGACTAAAGCAATAGAGAATTAAGAATCTTGGCTCGATCATTCATTAGTACTTTATGCCCACAAACTTTTCTTTATTACTTTATTCCGTATTTTGGTGAAGCTTAATTGTCACTCTTTATTAGCACCTAAATAATTATGCCCCCCCCCCAAAAAAAAAAAATCTATTATTGCGTTTCAACTTTACTATATCGGTTTTTACGTATTTTGTTGAAGATTTTATACTCTCACCCGAATATGCCTCCCATTTTTGTTGCCTTTATACTTTTCCTTCGCTCTACCCCCCGCCCAGACAGACATTTCAAACCCAGAACACCACTTTTCCCGCCCTCCGGTCAATAGTAATTATTAGAATCTCGGTTGATTCGTCCCTATGCTCACCAAGTTTTCCGTTTTCTCTATAAGCTTTATCCCGTATTTAGTGAAGTTTGTCACTATACTAACACCTTAATCAATTTGCCCATCAAAAAAATCAAATTGCGTTTTAACATATGTTTTTCCTTTATTCCGTATTTGTAGCTAATCACCTTTGGAATATATACATCTGTACCATTAAAAGTCCGTCTTGCTCTTTCTTGAGGAAAATAAAAATAAGCTAACATTGACAAAATCCATTTATGATAGGGTGACGATGGAAGAGTAGAAAAGATACGCAAAAATGTTGGACATAATAAAATGCCCTATATAGAGTTTAACAATTACGGAATAAAGCAATAACGCGAAGGAGGAAAATTGAGAAACAACATAAAAATACAGCATAAAGTGAAAGTTCATGAATATATAAAATCATGCATAAAATTTTATGCATTATGTGCGAGATGCGGCAAGACACATCTTGATGTCAGTGGGGCACGATTGACATGGAGGGCGCAACTTTTCGCAGAGGATTAGAGTGAGGATTGTTTGAGAGGATTAGAGTGAAGAAAGAAAGGTTTAGTGAGAGAGATGATTGATGAGCTTGCCGGGCGAAAAAAAAATGAGGAAATTTGTTGACTTGGAATATTTTGGCGGAAGGAGTGAAGGAGGTTAAAATTCAATATAACGGGGCATTTATATATAACCAAGAAGGATAACGCAAAAGTGAGTATATGAAATTATTTACAATTTCTTGTGCATACTTTTTTTTTCAATTTTCCCGTGCCTACCAAAATGCCACATTTATTTGAAAATATCCGAGAAGATCGTATATTGGCGGACCGATAGCGACATGATGTTTGCTGTAGAGGGGATAACTTGGGAGTTTAGAATGAAAAAAAAAGGAAGCTATATATATGTTAAAATAAAGTTTTAGGCCTACACGCCGACTACGAACATCAAGTGCAAACTAGTTGCGTGACTTTTTTGTTCCATGTTTAGGCCCCCTGTTGCCTAAACAGAGAAATGTTCCGGGTGTTATTTCAGGTGACTCAATATACTCAATAGTAAACGCACATCGTGTTAAAATACATAGCGATAATATAAACGAAGTGAAAAAAATAACAAAATCCTGTTTGGAATTATTGGTACCATTATCTATAGCCCCTGGATCCTGAAATATATATATTTTCTAATTAATTAAATCACTGATCGTTGATTCCCTGGCGCTGGCCTGCTAACTGCCGCCGGGGAAACCTCCGTACGTCTTGAGCGCTAAACCAGTTTCGGCTGTCAGCTCATCTCATGTGGCGTGCTGACTACGATGCTGGACTGCAGATCAAAAGGTTCGAGTTCGATTCCCATCAAGGACAGAAAAAATAAGGTTAGTAAAACAGTGTTATGTAATATAATATGAAATGAAATGTACAGTATGATGAATAAGTTGGATGGAATGAATGAATGAGGAATAAATCCACCCACCATGTATCATACAGAAAACACAAAAAGAAAACGAAAATACGATGCACATAGTATTTTATTGAAAACCCGCCGATTTCATATATTTTAGTGCCCCTTCACCCCCCCCCCCCCCAATCCCTAATCCCCGCCCCTCTCTCGCACAGCTGAAATACCCATTAACACGCCACTTCACTGAACGCCGATATCCCGCTGACTGAGCTTTGTTATTGTGCGGTCATGTGTGACACCGGTCGCACATGCTCTTACGCACGTCTAGCGATAAGAATTTTCACTCGGCTGAGCAGTTTTAATGGCGCTTGGGCACAATAGCGAATTTGGCCGGCCTAAAAAACTCAGGCGATGGTTCGTATAGCCAGCCATTAACTCCACTATAGCCTATAGGTGAAGCGGAGGTTAGCAGTAGTGAAGTGTAGTGGAGCTTACACGAACCATCGCCTGCTGTACTAGTATAGTTGTGGTACTGGCCCTGGCCCCACTCATTACTAGTTCGAGGTTAGTTGCTACATATAGTTGCTACAGTACATGTATAGATCGACTATAGTACTAACCTCGTACACCGAACTGCATTTGGCCCTGGATTTCTGTGAAGTTGGCAAACATCGCTTCATTACAATACAGAATTAATATTTGCCGAAACTCCTCGCTACTCACCGGGGCGCTTTGCGGTGAGTAGCCATAATACAAAAAGTCAATAGTATATTTTTAATTAAATCAAAATCATATTTAAAAAAAAGCAAATTTGATTACTTTGGAGTTTGGACTAGAAAGTGACTTCGAGTGTCTCTTCTTTTTACGCAAATAAAAGGAAGTCAGATGGTGGCGCTAATAAATTTCACAGCCTTGATTCAGGCTCGCTTCAAATGCAGCTCCTCGGTAATTATGCCCCCGCAGACAAAGTCCGGAGGGGGCATTAAGCGTTGCCCCTGTCCGTTGATTCGCCCGCCCCCCCCCCCACTTGGTTTCCGCGCAATAAATCGAAATATATTTCGATTTATATATATTGATTAAAAATTTTTTTGGTGTGTAGGTACATGACACCATAGTACAGGCTAACTTTGAATTTGGAGTCTGCAGGTCCAAGGTCACAGCTCATGAAATATCCGAGTTGGTTTTCGCATGATGACTTATGAAATATTCAACAGATTTATAAAAATTATGGTGTGTAGGTAGATGACACCAAATACAGGCTAAGTTCGGAGTCGGCAGGTCAAAGGTCACGGCTCATTAAATATGCAATTTAGTTTCCGCATGATTACTTATGAAATATTCTAAATATTTAAACGAATTTGAGTGTGTAGGTAGATGACACCAAAATACAGGTTAAGTTCGAATTCGTAGTCGGTAGGTCAAAGGTCACGGCTCATTAAATATGCAATTTAGTTTCCGCATGATTACTTATAAAATATTCTACATATTTAAACAAATTTGAGTGTGTAGGTAGATGATACCAATACAGGCTAAGTTCGAATTCGGAGTATGCAGGTCAAAGATCACAGCTCCTTAAAGATATCTTATGAAATATTCAACAGATTTTTAAAAAATTTGGGTGTGTAGGTAGATGATGATGATGATGATGCACAGCATTTTTACAGCGGCGTAACAGGGTTCGGTGGCCAGGGGGGGGGGGGGGGGCAAGAGCCAAAAATTTCCCGGTCATATCATGGTATGAATAGGCGTAATGGTGTAATAAGGCGACTATTTTGAGAAATGCAGCTCCTTGGTAATTATGCCCCCGCAGACAAAGTCCGGAGGGGGCATTAAGCGTTGCCCCTGTCCGTTGATTTGCCCGCCCCCCCCACTTGGTTTCCGCGCAATAAATCGAAATATATTTCGATTTATATATATTGATTTAAAAAAAATTTGGTGTGTAGGTACATGACACCATAGTACAGGCTAACTTTGAATTTGGAGTCTGCAGGTCCAAGCTCACAGCTCATGAAATATCCGAGTTGGTTTTCGCATGATGACTTATGAAATATTCAACAGATTTATAAAAATTATGGTGTGTAGGTAGATGACACCAAATACAGGCTAAGTTCGGAGTCGGCAGGTCAAAGGTCACGGCTCATTAAATATGCAATTTAGTTTCCGCATGATTACTTATGAAATATTCTAAATATTTAAACGAATTTGAGTGTGTAGGTAGATGACACCAAAATACAGGTTAAGTTCGAATTCGTAGTCGGTAGGTCAAAGGTCACGGCTCATTAAATATGCAATTTAGTTTCCGCATGATTACTTATAAAATATTCTACATATTTAAACAAATTTGAGTGTGTAGGTAGATGATACCAATACAGGCTAAGTTCGAATTCGGAGTATGCAGGTCAAAGATCACAGCTCCTTAAAGATATCTTATGAAATATTCAACAGATTTTTAAAAAATTTGGGTGTGTAGGTAGATGATGATGATGATGATGCACAGCATTTTTACAGCGGCGTAACAGGGTTCAGTGGCCAGGGGGGGGGGGGGCAAGAGCCAAAAATTTCCCGGTCATATCATGGTATGAATAGGCGTAATGGTGTAGTATGGCGACTATTTTGAGAAATGCAGAACTTATCTTTAAAAAAAGTTGCGAGCGAGCGAAGCGAGCGAGCAATTTTTTTTTACCTTTTTAATACAAAAATCCAATTTTGTGATAGATTTTGACATGATATCCAGATAATAAATTTATTTAATTCTTCTCTCTTTAGATTCCTTTTTTGTCACGGTGGTCTGTACGCGCCACTGTGAAGAGGATTCTTTGCGGCAGTAGCGTGAAGAGTAAAAAACAAAACAAAATAACAACGAGGGGCGCAGTATAGAACATGTGCCAAAAGGCTGCTTTATATATATATATATAAGTCCTGAGCGAGCGAAGCGAGCGAGAAAAAAAAATCAACTTTTCATGAGAATATAACTTTGAGCTATTTTTTAACATATTCAGTAATTAAAATCATATCCTACAATACTTTTCCAACAAAAAAGGAGGTAATTCCTCCTTTTTTTGTTCTTGGCTGTAGAACTTTTTGGGGCCATGGCCCAACCCTTCCATACGCAGTGCTGTGCGTTTGGGGTCCAGGGCAGAGCCCCAGGAACTTCTTGATATTAAAGCCATTTAAACCTTGCAGATTTCCCCAATTTTAATCAAATCGCGGGCATAATATAGCTTTTACACAACACATTTATTCAACCCAGTTGCGTAATGAACCAAATATTTAGACGGGGCAAAACATAGAAATGTGGGAAAAATTTGTAAAAAGTCGCCAGCGTGCAAAGCGAGCTGGAAAAAATTGCCTATTGAAATTAAAATCTAATTATGTGATAGATTCTTCCATTATATTCAGCAAATAACACAATTCATTGTTTCCATTCATTTCATTATACGTCATGTACGTTGTCTCCTATAAAATTTCTTTTATATCCTCTTGGGTGTGGAACCACGACCCCCCCCCCCCCGCCTGTATGGCAGTGACTGAACGTGATTGAACGGGGGCGTTATAGAGCCATTTGAAGATTATAAATGAAGAGCCCCTACTTATTTGCATAAAATTTAGAAAACTTATAGCACAATGTTGTATGCAGTCCATCTTTCTTCCCGCTCTTTAATTTCAATCATCAGCAGCCCGGTCGTGTTATTTTTTTTCTTGTTCCTTTTCTTTGTTTTCTGATTTAGCTCTTGACTAATTACATTCTACCTTCGTTTCTCGCTATTGTTTGCCATTTTGTCATCTTTTAATTTATTTCCCACCGTGCTTTTGCATTACATAGGCCCTTTTCTCAATGATTTGTTCTTTCTCAAATGTTAATTCTATCGTACATTTTCCCGCTTTCCTCCCTTTTCTACTAAAAACAGTTTTTTCTTCGTTTTCTTTTCCCTTTTCTCTTTCCATTTCCCTTTCCTCCTTCCCTTTTCCCCTTTCCCTTTCTTTCTCCCTCCTTTTTTTCTTTTTCCCGTTTTTTTTTAATTTTCCCGGTGAAATCCGCCAGGGGGGGCAACTTGCCCCCCCGCCTGTCTGTCAAAGACATTCAAAGGCATATTGGAGGAGCCAGCCAATCTGGGTCGCCTACAAGGGCGCGCACACAGAACTGTGACCCGCAGGTCTCTCCTCCCGATAACTGGTTGGGGGAATGCAGGTGGACCACTACACAGGGTCATTAAATATGCGAGTTGGTATCCTCATAATAACTTATAAAATTTCAACAGATTTTTTAAAAATTGGGTGTTTAGATAGATGACACCATAATACAGGCTAAGATCGAATTAGGAGTCGGTCAAAACTAATGGCTATATGCGAGATCCGCTCATAAAGAGAGTTGCATGCGTTGTGCCTTGATTTTCTGGTTCACGGTGGCATGTAATGAACCCTTGAGTGGCCTAGCCCTAGGTCTATGTCACAATTGTCATCATGAATATTCATTAGGTGGGCTGATGATTTCACATCCCCACTTTCCTTTTCCTTGACAGTTATTATTGTACACAAAATCATAATTGCTTCATTTTGTCATATGTGTAAATGATATGTCTCCATTATAATTAAATAAGTTGGTGTAAATGTTGTCAATCCAATTGTGACTTGTAGGAAATTTTTGAATAAACCTAATTTCATACAAAATACAAAAGAACAAGTGGGGGTATGACACAGGCGCGTAGCCAGGGGGGGGGGGCGGTGGGGGCGGTTGCCCCCCCCCCAAACGTCCCCAAAAAGAAAAAAAAAAGGGGGAAAAAAGAGAGGAGAAAAGGAAAAGGGAAGGGAAGAAAGGTAGCTTTGTGTTTTTTTTTTTTTTATTCTTAATTTTTTTTCTCAAAATAGAAACTCCTTCACTCTTGCTCTAAATTTATATATGAATTTTGCTTCCAAATGACAATACTGAAGTTCTCCATTGTTTCCCAACCCTGTTTTCCCACCTCAGCTATATGTGTTTCTTGCCAGTTAAAGTTCAAATGTATACATTAGGGCATATGGAATTAGAGTAAGGTTAGGCCGAAGTATATGAAATTATCTTTTTTTTTAAATTGATCGCGCAACTTCTGGTCGGGTCGGCTCCGGGCGGATAAAATCTTTATATCAATTTCTGCCGTCACCTCCATAAAGTCAACTTCTCCCGCTTTTCAGCTCATAATTTTGGGGCAAACAGGTTCCTAGTTTTAAAAGAGGAAGGTATAAAATTCGTGTCGTATTAAATAAAAAAGTACAATATTTTTATCAAAGTCTATTAAACTTCATGTCAATTCCCTGCACATTCATCTCCTGTCCTGTTTTGCGCCCTCAGTTTGAAATTTTGAATGACACTTAAGTTTCTTTATAATTCAAAATGAAGCGCTTCAGGATTAGTCAAAGAAATTAGGCATCCTGTTTTATATAATTTAAATAAATCACAGAAGTTTCAACCCTTTTCGCACTATTTTCCTTATAATGAAGTTCAATAATCTTAGAAAATCAATTGAATTAGAGCCGATGAGGTATGAGAGATATCTGCATTTGATGAAACGTCCGCTCTTTAAAATTCCAGAGTTTCATTGCTCTGCGCGGGGAGGAATATCTTCCTCCCGGCATATACACTTCTTCTCCTCTGTTTTGCGACTTAAAGATATGCACTGTCGCTAAATTGTTTGTAATAAAATCTGATCTTTCCAAGGGAAGTATTCAATATATCATTGAGAATACCCTTTCTCGGGACCCTTTTCATGGCAAAAAAAAATGATAAAACGCTTCAGCTTCCGCGCTTTGCGCGGGGTTATTATTATATTACTTTTCTCCATTGTATTCCTTTTTTGTGCGTTCACAATCACTTTTGAAAACAAGGTTCATGAAAAAACAAGGTTCATAATCACAATATAGTCAACTGAATTGGAGCTGATATAGGTACTAGAATCAAGAGAGACGGCTCCTTTTCATTTTAATTTATGAAACACCAAAAGCTTTGCGAGGGAGGGGGAAACTCCCCCTCCCTGCACCCACCCCCTAGGGAGCGCGCTTTGCGCGCTCTGTAAGTGTTGGCACGCTTCGCGTGCATTTACCGCCCCCTCCAAAATGAAATCCTGGCTACGCGGTTGGTATGACATCATCATTTTGCCCACTGAATATTCATGTATACCTAGAACTGTTCTACAGGAATAATGCAAATATTTTAAATTCAACAACTTTGTTACTATCCGATTTTGATCAAATTTCCAGCATTTTTCTTTGTGAATTTTACTCTATTTCTTGAGATATGATCAATTATGAATATCTTCAGCCTGGAGCATCCCTTAATCATGTTGGTATTGGAATAACGTTAGGCCTATTAACACTAACGGTCTCCAGCATTTTTTTTTGTCTAGTCAACAAAGTACAACTTATAATATTGCAAACTAATACTATCTATATACATTTTTGCAAATGAATGATTATTTGTATTTATTTTTGTAAAAAGAAATGTATCACTATTTTTTTCTTTATGTTGTACATTATGTTTGTTAATTATTTCTGTTGAAAAAATGCTGAAATAAAATCAAATCAAATCAAACACCTATAGTGTCCTACTAGGCCCTGCCAGAGGCAAGACTTCCAGATTGCTCTTTCTAGAATTGATTTACATCCTGGATAGAAATAAGCTTGTCTTGTATAAGTGGTTTGGGGATAAATGAATCAGTCCAGTGGCGTAGCTAGGATTATTTCTCTGGGGAGGGGGGCACCGGGGGGTCCTTGCTTTTTCAGGGGGGGGGGGGCACTATTTTTTTCTCTGTGTGTGTATGTGTCACAAGGGTGTATCAGACTTTCGCCAATAGGGGATGGGACCCAAAATTATCTTCACCTATATTTTCCCCGATCAGTCATTTCTTAGCTTTATTTTTATAAAACAACATCAATATGAAATAATTTCATAAGCCTTATATAAAAAGTGCGAGCGCGAAGCGCAGGCGAATATTTTTTTCTTTCTTTTTTTGAACTTTCATGTATTTATTTTGTCCTGAAAATTTAACATTCTGGGCACTGTTTGTGATCCTGAACAAGATGCGTATGTAACTAGATAATTACTGAGAATGCCAAGCATGAACAGAATATTTAACAAGTGTTCTAGCATGATCGAAAAGGGACCTATTAAGGACTGTTTACCCATGAAGACGGTACATATTTCAATAATGGGAACACGAAGCGCGAGCTGAAAATTCTGACCTCAAAAAATTGTCATTCTAAGCACTTTTTGTAATCATAAATGGGAAAGGTATGTAACTAAACAATTGATGCAAGCGCAAATTGGGAATTTGAGTGTGGCAAACTGATTCTGTTTGGTTCTGCTTGTGTAGACTGGGGCCCGTTTCTCAACACCGTCATAAGTCTTCTAACTTCTTAACTAAATTGGAGATAGTTTGCTACTTGTCTACTAACTGTTTCACGAATCCCTCTTTGCCAAGATCGGGGACAACTTGACGAAATAGTTATGACATCTCCGAACCTGTCATAACTTCTTTCTTAATGACGTAGTGATATCATGTGGGTAGACTATGACATTCAAATGAGCCTCGAAATTCGAAAATTCTAATATTACGTAATAATTCATAGAAAATGAATTTTATTGCAAACAAGTGGGATAAATCATTTAATAGTAATTGTAATGCACAGAAATTATAACAAGTGTTGGTAAAAAATCACAAAACCATTCATTTTAAAGTAGTAAAATAATTGAATTGACAAAGATTCTACCACTTCAGGCCATCCATAATTGGACTTGTACTCGTTGCTTTCAGACCCTTATCAAGATTTTGATAAATTCTCTCTCTAATATATGCATAGAATTTATAAAATTGTGTGTTTTGGTATCTATCATGATGATAATATTTTGATGGTATTTGGAATCCTAAAAACCTGTATAATTATCATTTTATTTTAGGAAGAAAGCCTGCATGGTTTACTTACGTAAACTATTCAAATGTTATATCTGGAGGTACCCATCTCAACGTCCACATGTGATTTTTTTTTGGTCATGAAATGAATTAGTGATAATTTCATTTCCTCGGCAATTTAATGTCCATGTCTGCATGTTTGAGTATTTTTTATGCATATTTTGCCTCTGCTATTATTTTGATAGGATCTATTTCCAAATTCATCACAATAATTGTAAGTTTGGAGGAGCTGTGATGTAGTGGTTCTCACTCTCGCCTTGTAATCAGAGGGACGTGTGTTCGAATCCCACCGCGGTCTGGCGTCCTTTGGCAAGGGTTAATCCACACTTTGCCACTCTCGACCCAGGTGCTAAATGGGTACCCGGTAGGATGTGAAAGTCATTGTAGCTTGTCCAGTACAGTGTGCGCCTCACCGGCGACTGACTGGAATACTCCCGAAGGAGTGGAGGATGTGCACACATTGTGTGCGGGAATGACTGATTGAGTCCGATCACCGGGGTAATAATATATCTGTAAAGCGCTTAGACACGTCATTCCGATGTATTAAGCGCTATATAAAAGCGGATTATTATTATTATTATTAGGTTTTATCATAATTTTACTTTTTGAAAATTATGCTATTTTGTGACTAAGGCTACGTCTCATGTACTTTCCACCAATAGTATACGATATCAATGGATTCTAGTTAATCCTTTTGGGTAAGATTGGAACTAACTCTGTGTTTGGTAGATAAAGTTATATGACTAACTTGTCCAAGTGTTGAGAAACGGGCCCCTGCTGAGTACATGTAGGCCTAGAGTTTTTATGCCCCCACAGACGAAGCCCAGAGGGGGCATTAAGCGTTGCCCCTGTCCGTCCCCCCCCCCCCACTTGGTTTCCGCGCAATAACTCGAAAAATATTTAATGGATAAAAAAAAATTTCGTGTGTAGGTAGATGACCACAAAATACAGGCCAAGTTCGAATTCGGAGTCCGCAGGTCAAAGGTCACATCTCATTATATATGTAAGTCGGTTCAAAGGTCTAAATTTGTTAATTATATATATATGCATATTGGTTTCTGCATGATATTAAGTTCAATCATATTGAATGGATTTCTGATCGCGTTAAGCGGGGGCATCTGTGTCCTTTGGACACGTCAAATTTTCTTAATTATGTGTAATTGATTTTATGACATGTGTTTACATTTGCTGCAGATTCCCATTCAGCCGTTGGACTGAACCGGTACTGTAACACAGTATGGATGGTCAATATGAAGCGAGCTTCATTGAATTCCTCCAAGAGCTCTGTACTCCGTTTTGCTCATTTTGAAGATGGTTGCTTTGACAGGACTGGGCAAGTGACTCGTCTTAGACAGGATGCTGTCCCAACCATATTTGATTTCCTGCCTCGTCTTCAGAAGGTAGAGTAGATCTATATCATACATGTGTTCTAAAGAAATATTTTCTCTGTATTATCTACCTTTGGTTTGATAGAACATTGCTTTAAATATTCCATTTTCAGTAGCCAAATAGAGATGAAAATTATCCTATTTGGGAGGGTAACCATGGACCTGGGCCTTTACTGTGTATTTACAGTAAACTCTTACTAAATGAACAAATATATTAAAAATTTGGTTTACCCTACATAATAATCCTGGGCTACTTTTAGATTGCATAGCCCGGGGGGGGGGTGGGGCTTTTTGGTCCCCCTCTTCAGATCTCCGTCGATCGCAACGAAAACCAATGCACACGTCACCATCAATGTAATCTGCAAGCATGGAGCTAAGGGTGTATCGCTGATTTTACAGAATTTAAATTTATTTTGTATTAAATTAATAATGCTTCAGCTTCCGCGCTTTGCGCGGGGTTATTATTATATTACTTTTCTCCATTGTATTCCTTTTTTGTGCGTTCACAATCACTTTTGAAAACAAGGTTCATGAAAAAACAAGGTTCATAATCACAATATAGTCAACTGAATTGGAGCTGATATAGGTACTAGAATCAAGAGAGACGGCTCCTTTTCATTTTAATTTATGAAACACCAAAAGCTTTGCGAGGGAGGGGGAAACTCCCCCTCCCTGCACCCACCCCCTAGGGAGCGCGCTTTGCGCGCTCTGTAAGTGTTGGCACGCTTCGCGTGCATTTACCGCCCCCTCCAAAATGAAATCCTGGCTACGCGGTTGGTATGACATCATCATTTTGCCCACTGAATATTCATGTATACCTAGAACTGTTCTACAGGAATAATGCAAATATTTTAAATTCAACAACTTTGTTACTATCCGATTTTGATCAAATTTCCAGCATTTTTCTTTGTGAATTTTACTCTATTTCTTGAGATATGATCAATTATGAATATCTTCAGCCTGGAGCATCCCTTAATCATGTTGGTATTGGAATAACGTTAGGCCTATTAACACTAACGGTCTCCAGCATTTTTTTTTGTCTAGTCAACAAAGTACAACTTAAAATATTTCGTGTGTAGGTAGATGACCACAAAATACAGGCCAAGTTCGAATTCGGAGTCCGCAGGTCAAAGGTCACATCTCATTATATATGTAAGTCGGTTCAAAGGTCTAAATTTGTTAATTATATATATATGCATATTGGTTTCTGCATGATATTAAGTTCAATCATATTGAATGGATTTCTGATCGCGTTAAGCGGGGGCATCTGTGTCCTTTGGACACGTCAAATTTTCTTAATTATGTGTAATTGATTTTATGACATGTGTTTACATTTGCTGCAGATTCCCATTCAGCCGTTGGACTGAACCGGTACTGTAACACAGTATGGATGGTCAATATGAAGCGAGCTTCATTGAATTCCTCCAAGAGCTCTGTACTCCGTTTTGCTCATTTTGAAGATGGTTGCTTTGACAGGACTGGGCAAGTGACTCGTCTTAGACAGGATGCTGTCCCAACCATATTTGATTTCCTGCCTCGTCTTCAGAAGGTAGAGTAGATCTATATCATACATGTGTTCTAAAGAAATATTTTCTCTGTATTATCTACCTTTGGTTTGATAGAACATTGCTTTAAATATTCCATTTTCAGTAGCCAAATAGAGATGAAAATTATCCTATTTGGGAGGGTAACCATGGACCTGGGCCTTTACTGTGTATTTACAGTAAACTCTTACTAAATGAACAAATATATTAAAAATTTGGTTTACCCTACATAATAATCCTGGGCTACTTTTAGATTGCATAGCCCGGGGGGGGGGGGGGCTTTTTGGTCCCCCTCTTCAGATCTCCGTCGATCGCAACGAAAACCAATGCACACGTCACCATCAATGTAATCTGCAAGCATGGAGCTAAGGGTGTATCGCTGATTTTACCGAATTTAAATTTATTTTGTATTAAATTAATAATGCTAATTTATGCCTAAATATAGAATTCTCTGCTTTAAAGGTAAATCTCTAAATAATTCCCCAAATTCTATGATTTCTAAACAAATGTGCTCCTGAAAAAAATGGTAAATCAACTTTCTAATCTTATGTATTTTATTGGTTTTATAATTCCATACGTATTTCTTAGTTTTGGGGCCTTATGTATTTTATTGTTTTTTTTCAATGGGATCACTTCGTGGTACTATTCCAATTATAAAAAGCAAAGATTTGATTATTTTCAACCAATCAGTGCAAGAATAATGATGCATTTGTCAATTATGACTGAAAACAGAATTTCCATTGGATTAAATATGTATACAAAATAATATTTTTCAGCAATTTTTGGTCCAACATAAACTCATAAAATGTTGGGTAACTGCGTATCCGGGCGTCTCGAATTTGGTCTCAAAAGCTCTGCGAGAATTGAACGAAAAAAAAAATTGTGGTACCTCGTTTCTCATTGTGGACTTATCGTGAAAAATGTGGATGGGGGGGCTTATTAAGCCCCCCCCCCCCCGGGGCTAGATAGGGTTAATATATCATCATGAATATTTAAAAAAACAAAACATTTATTTTGTTGCAAGTCACTGGAAAAGGTTTGATTCCTAAATAAATATTATTCTTCATGTATTATCAAATATTTAATTGAAAAATTTTAAGCTATCTTTTCATTCGATGTATTAAGCGCTATGTAAAAGCGGATTATTATTATTATTAGGTTTTATCATAATTTTGCTTTTTGAAAATTATGCTATTTTGTGACTAAGGCTACGTCTCATGTACTTTCCACCAATAGTATACGATATCAATGGATTCTAGTTAATCCTTTTGGGTACGATTGGAACTAACTCTGTGTTTGGTAGATAAAGTTATATGACTAACTTGTCCAAGTGTTGAGAAACGGGCCCCTGCTGAGTACATGTAGGCCTAGAGTTTTTATGCCCCCACAGACGAAGCCCAGAGGGGGCATTAAGCGTTGCCCCTGTCCGTCCCCCCCCCCCACTTGGGTTTCCGCGCAATAACTCGAAAAATATTGAATGGATTAAAAAAAAATTATGGTGTGTAGGTAGATGACCACAAAATACAGGCTAAGTTCGAATTCGGAGTCCGCAGGTCAAAGGTCACATCTCATTATATATGCAAGTCGGTTCAAAGGTCTGAATTTGTTAATTATATATATATGCATATTGGTTTCTGCATGATATTAACTTCAATCATATTTAATGGATTTCTGATCGCGTTAAGCGGGGGCATCTGTGTCCTTTGGACACGTCAAATTTTCTTAATTATGTGTAATTGATTTTATGACATGTGTTTACATTTGCTGCAGATTCCCATTCAGCCGTTGGACTGAACCGGTACTGTAACACAGTATGGATGGTCAATATGAAGCGAGCTTCATTGAATTCCTCCAAGAGCTTTGTACTCCGTTTTGCTCATTTTGAAGATTGTAGCTTTGACAGGACTGGGCAAGTGACTCGTCTTAGACAAGATGCTGTCCCAACCATATTTGATTTCCTGCCTCGTCTTCAGAAGGTAGAGTAGATCTATATCATACATGTGTTCTAAAGAAATATTTTCTCTGTATTATCTACCTTTGGTTTGATAGAACATTGCTTTAAATATTCCATTTTCAGTAGCCAAATAGAGATGAAAATTATCCTATTTGGGAGGGTAACCATGGACCTGGGCCTATACTGTGTTTTTACAGTAAACTCTTACTAAATGAACAAATATATTAAAAATTTGGTTTACCCTACATAATAATCCTGGGCTACTTTTAGATTGCATAGCCCGGGGGGGGGGGAGGCTTTTTGGTCCCCCTCTTCAGACCTCCGTCGATCGCAACGAAAACCAATACACACGTCACCATCAATGTAATCTGCAAGCATGGAGCTAAGGGTGTATCGCTGATTTTACAGAATTTAAATTTATTTTTAATAAATTAATAATGCTAATTTATGCCTAAATATAGAATTCTCTGCTTTAACCCTAAATAGACTGGGCTATTTTGATGCCTAAGAAGACTGGGGGGGGGGGGGGCTGATTCAGCCCCCCCCCCCTATGATCTCGACCGCGCGATCGCGACGAAAATTGGCACGTGCATTACCCATGGCATAATCTCCAAGACTGTAGGATCAAATTTTCAGAAAAATCTCATAATTCATTAATTATGCTAATTTATGCGTAAAATCAAAGATTTGCTCTAATTAACTAAATAAGGCCTCTAAACTGCTAATTTTTTATTCACAGACTCTTTGAAGGATTCTGATCAAATGTACTTTAAAAAAAATTCAATATCACAATTCTTTTCTTATGTATTTTATTGTTTTTAAAATTTCTTATGTATTTCCATGTTTTTCGACTTTTTGTTTTTTATTGTTTTTTCAATGGAAATCGTCCGCTACTTTATTCTGACCATAAACAAGATGAAATTAATTAAGTTTGATTAGTAAAAATGAAAATAATGATACATTTATGAATTTTGGCTAAAAACACAATTTGCATTGGATTTGTACACAAATTCACGTTTTTGAGCAATTTCGGGTCGACATGCACTTACAAAATGTTGCGTAATTTCGGAACTACGTACCCGGGTGTTGCAAATTTGGTCTCAAAAGTTGCGCAAGACTTGAAAGAAAAAAGTCATGGAACAGCGCAGCGCCAGCTTTTCGCGTCACAGATTTATCGAGAAAAATGTCGAGGGGGGGGGGCTGAACCAGTCTTTTTAGGGTTAAAGGTAAATCTCTAAATAATTCCCCAAATTCTATGATTTCTAAACAAATGTGCTCCTGAAAAAAATGGTAAATCAAATTTCTAATCTTATGTATTTTATTGGTTCTATAATTCCATACGTATTTCTTAGTTTTGGGGCCTTATGTATTTTATTGGTTTTTGTCTCGCCTGCATAGCAGAGCGAGACTATAGGCGCTGCTTTTCCGACGGCGGCGGCGGCGTCAACATCAAATCTTAACCTAAGGTTAAGTTTTTGAAATGACATCATAACTTAGAAAGTATATGGACCTAGTTCATGAAACTTGGGAATAAGGTTAATCGAGTATTAGTAAACATCCTGCTCGAGTTTCAGGTCACGTGACCAAGGTCAAAGGTCATTTAGGGTCAATGAACTTTGGTCAAGTTGGGGGTATTTGTTGAATTACTTTCATAACTTTGAAAATTTATGGATCTAGTCCATGAAACTTGGACATAAGGTTAATCAAGTATTAGTGAACATCCTGCCTGAGTTTCAGGTCACATGACCAAGGTCAAAGGTCATTTAGGGTCAATGAACTTTGGCCAAGTTGGGGGTATTTGTTGAATTACCATCATAACTTTGAAAATTTATGGATTTAGTTCATGAAACTTAGACATTAGGTTAATCAAGTACCACTGAATATCCTGTGCGAGTTTCAGGTCACATGACCATGGTGAATGGTAATTTAAGGTCAATGAACTTTGGCCGTGTTGGGGGTATATGTTAAATTACCATCCTAGCTCTGAAAGTTTATGGATCTAGTTCATAAAACTTGGACATAAGAGTAATCAAGTATCACTGAACATCCTGTACGAGTTTCAGGTCACATGACCATGGTCAAAGGTCATTAAAGGTCAATGAACTTTGGCCGTGTTGGGGGTATTTGTTGAATTACCATCCTAACTATGAAAGTTTATGGATCTAGTTCATAAAACTTGGGATATAAGAGTAATCAAGCATCACTGAACATCCCCTGTGAGTTTCAGGTCACAAAACCAAGTCAAAGGTCAGTTAAGGTCAATAAACTTAGGCCATGTTGGGGTAATTGTTGAAGTGCCATCATAACTTTGAAAGTTTATGGATAGAGTGAATGAAATGTGGACATGGGTGTAGTTGACAGTCTTAAGTCTCCGTTCAAATGTCATTCATGGTCAATGAACGTGGTATTATGTCATTATATGAATGATGTTTTTGTGAATGATTATTTTATAGTAGTTTTCAAAGTTAGCACTGCTGCTATATTAAATTGCGTAATGCAGGCGAGACTGCCAGAGGCGTTCCACTTGTTTTTCAATGAGATCACTTCGTGGTACTATTCCAATTATAAAAAGCAAAGATTTGATTATTTTCAACCAATCAGTGCAAGAATAATGATGCCTTTGTCAATTATGACTGAAAATAGAATTTCCATTGGATTACATATGTATACAAAATAATATTTTTTAGCAATTTTTGGTCCAACATAAACTCATAAAATGTTGCGTAACTGCGTATCTAGGCGTCTCGATTTGGTCTCAAAAGCTCTGCGAGAATTGAACGGAAAAAAAATAATGGTACCTCGTTTCTCATTGTGGACTTATCGTGAAATATGTGGATGGGGGGGCTTATTAAGCCCCCTTCCCGGGGGGGCTAGATAGGGTTAATATATCATCATGAATATTAAAAAAAAAAACATTTATTTTGTTGCAAGTCACTGGAAAAGGTTTGATTCCTAAATAAATATTATTCTTCATGTATTATCGAATATTTAATTGAAAAATTTAAAGCTATCTTTTCATTCTTCTATCTGTTTTTGTTCAATATTTCTTATATGTTTCTTTTTATTAATTCATTCATCTCGTACAGAATTCACCCAAGCCAAGGAATTCCCCGAAAGAAAGACGTTTTGATTCAGCAAACAACCTCCCAGATACTGCAAAGTCTTCAGCACCTTCATTTCTCGAGGACCACTCCTACTCAATATCAGAAAGTCCAAGAGGGGTAAAGTGGAAGATAACAGCAATAATGGACTATTAAAAACTTGGAGAAGAGGCTGAAACCACACAGCAGAAGTCCCGCCGTGTACATTACTTGCTCTTAAGTTTGGACAAACATGACTCGCAAAACTTTACAACAAATAATTTACGCTATGTGCATTCTGATTATTTAAAATAGCTCAATGAAAAAGTTTACCACTGGGCATGTAACAAAAGTGCATTCATTAAATTTGAACGTGTTGCAAAAATGACGTCTTACAGTATATTCATTCTGACTTAGAATGTCAGAAGAGAAAAAGTTTGTGAAAAGTAGGAATGACAGCAAGCTGACAGAAGAATAGAACAGGATAGAACAAGGCGATAGTTATGAATGAGCTGTTGGATAGAGACAAAAAGATGAATTAAGAATGGGGGTGATAGAGAAAGAGAGACGGGTGTTGGGGGAGCCTGTGATCAATGCCTGAGAAAGCGAAGATTACCATAATTTTTTTAAGGATTTGAACAGTCAGAAAGAATCTGGGTTTTTTTTTTCTGTTGGTATTTCTCAAAATACTTGTATGTTTTATGTAACGAAACGGGTATAATCCTTCGGAAGTTTCACTCACACAGAAAATATTAACTAAACAAAAGAAAAAAAAGCCAAATAATTCACTGATTTTCAATTGTTCAGTAACTCTCATATCCAAAGTGCCCCCCCCCCCCCCATCATTTCAATGTATTGGAGAGAGAGTATGAACGGGACATGGCTGTCTGCAGAAAAAAAAATACGGGGGGGGGGCAAAACATTTTTGGGATATGTGCAAGGGAGCGAAGCGACAGCAGAAAATTATTTTGCAATATATGCGAGAGAGCGAAATGACAGAGAAGAAAAATGCAAGGGACAAGAGATTTGGGGAATATGTGAGAGGGAGCGAAGTGACCAAGCAGAAGAAATGTAGAGGACATAAAATTGTTGGGGTATGTGAGGGAGCAAAGCAACCGATAAAAAAAAGCAGGTCAAAATATTTTCGAATATGTGTGAGGAAGCCACTCGTTCACTCTTGAGCAGTAGGGACTTGTTTAAAAATAGCTTAAGAAATATGCGTTTTCTAAGCATGGTAAACACATATTGTAGGCCTACGGTAGAATTTAGGTGCTCTAAGAGTTAGATTCTGAATGAGCTGCATTTGCTGGTAAGACATGCGCAGAGGATCTTTGTCTTTCATCCATTTTCCACACTTTTCTTTTGATTTCAGTTTCCAGGCAGAAAGGCCCACCCTCGTGTGGATGCCAATGGGGCAGGGGATTATATGCTTAAAATGCCAATTTTTCTGGTTGGAATATCAAACATTATCCTGAGCTTCGCGCTCATTTTAAAAATTATGTATAAAATATTAATGCTGATAAATACATTTAGATGTGCAGTGCTCTCTTGTAAAGCAGTTTTGTACTGAAGAGGCTACCCTGGGTAAATAAAACAGAATAAATGAATAAAGAAATAAATAAAAATGATGTTTCTAATCTCAGACTTTCTTATGCCCCTCGAAAGCTCACCCATTTTTACAATTCTTTGTTTCTCTTTTGATATCTAAAGTTCCGGTTTTTCCCTTTCTATCGTGCACTATTCTAAGCCCCAGCCCCACTGGCTTCCACAGGAGGGGGGGGGGGGGGCTTCCCCTGAAAACTGAAATCAAACAAAAGAAATGTGAAAAATAAAAATGGATAAGAGACACAGATCCTTGCCGCATGTCTTACCAGCCAATACAGTTCATTCAGAATTTGACTCGTAAAACACCTTAATTCTACCGTAGGCCTATAATAGGTTTATTGCCATTTCGTCTACTGCCATTTTGTCCACTCACCAAATGGTATGTCATTTCATCTACCATCAGTTGTTCTTTTTCCACATCTTCCAATTACCATTTTGTCCAATAGCTAGTTCGTCTAATAACCAATTTGTCTACTTTCATTTGGTCTAATTGCATTTTTGGCCAATTTGTCCAATAGCCACTTTGTCCATTTTCATTATGTCTATTACCATTTAGTCCAATAGCCAATTGGTCTAAGGGCAAATGGCCACTGACCACTTAGTCTACTTACATTTTGTCTATGTTCCATTTTGTCCAACTGCAGTTGATCCACTGTCACTTAGTCTAAACCCATGGGTGTCGATCACGGGGGGGGGGGGGGGGGGGATGGGGGGGATATATCCCCCCCAATATTTCAAGTGGGGGGGATGGCCTGTATTATCATCCCCCCCAATAATTCAGGGTAGAAAAATTGTAATAATGATGATGAAAAAGTGAAAAGTTTGATAATGATGATTATAGTTATGATTATAGTATATGCCATCAATCAGTTTGTTTCCCTCGCAATTTGTGTATATTGTTATTAAATAAAAACATTCTTTTCCAGGGCTTTTAAACAGATGGGTGGAGGTTCAAGATGAAAAAGAGTGAAGTGTTTATGTACCGGTATATGATATTTTTTAAACACATGACATAAAAGGACCCCATCCAATCGGCTTACAAAAAAACCGAGGAAAAGGAGAAAAAGGGGGAGAGAGGAAGGGAATGAAATGGGAAAGAAGAAATTATTGTTCATTATGATGTTAGATTATACTATAATTCTGTTATATTACATAAGACGCATTTTTCATAACTTTATGAAACAATCCTGTGGCACTAAAACCTGTTTTCAATATACTTCCTCGCACTTCGAATTATTATTTTATGTGCAACAGTATGCTTCTTTTCATGACTACTTAATGTGATTACCACATTTTAAGGTCTTAATATAAAACATTTCTTGTCCGTGCTTATGTTCGCATTAGTGAGATATGTCTGCTCTCCATGAATTCCTAGAATCAGTCCTTAAAATGTCCCTTTTTCTGATCTCAATATCATTTGGTTAATGAAATACGTATTGTCTTAGTGAATTCCTACAAAGAAGCTTTAGAATGCCCCTTTTCAGGTCTGAATTTCCTAAATTTTTTGCTCGCGCTTCGCGCTCGCAATATTTGATTATTGAGATGCGTATGTTAATAATCATGATTACAATGACTTCAAGTGCTTCATGTGTAATTCTAACAAAATCAACAAGCGCTTAGCACTCGCATTAGATGACTGTGGTGAGATATGTAGTGGATTCCTTAAATATAGTCCTTAAAATCTCCCTGTTTGGAGTCAATGTATACAAAAATTTCAGCTCGCGCTTCGCGCTCGCATTGTTTAGCGAGACAGGTAAGTATCATGATTACAAAAAGTTTATTATAATGTCCCTTTTTACGTCTGAATATCAAAAATTTTAAGCTCGCGCTTCGTGCTCGCATTATTTCATCAGTGAGATACATATCTGTTTAATATATGGCACTGTCCTTAAAGTGTGTCTATTAGGTCAGTATACCTGGCAACTGAGCGCGCTTCGCGCGCTCACTAAGTGACTCAAAATTTTTGCTGGTGCCCCCCAATGCCATGACCCATGGTACGCCACTGGGCTTACTTGAAACACAAATTGAATTTTTTGATTTTAGTGGGGGTAATATTGAAAGATCCCCATCCACAAGAATATTTGTGTCAATCATCCCCCCCAACCAAGAATACCGATCGACACCCATCTAACAATCATTTGGTCTAATCATCAATGGGTCCAATTGCCATCCCGGTCAATATTCGTTTCGTCTACAATCAAATAGGAAAAGTCTACTACTAGCAGTCCTTCTAGTTTGGTGCCTGTGTATTGCTACCTCGACTCCTGTTGCTCTTGTGATTTGTTATTAATTTACACCTGTCGTTTGATTAATCTTTTATTAGTGTTTTTTTAAGCTCCATTGTAATACATTTTATGTTTTTATGTAAAGTTCTCCCCATACTTTCCCACTTTTCTCTCTTTTTTATTTTTTTTTTACCGTCCAAGGCTTTTATCGTTATTATTATAGTACATTTCTTGTTTATTAGTACTATCATTAATTACTATTATTACAATTATTATCATTGTTATATGATGAGTGATGATTATCATTTTTAGGTGTGCATTTGTTAAAAAAAAGAAATGAGGGTAAATTCCAAATCAAAGGACCATATTTCAATTTTATCATTTTTAACCACTCCAATTCCCCCTTTTGTGTGCGTGATGTGGTAGAGAGAGCGGGGGGGGGGGGGTAGGAGGCTGCATGCTGTACCGCATCATTCCATTCCTGATAGCAGGCCTAGTTATATATTTTTTTATCTTCAGGAATTTCAAGGTATATTTAAGAAGTCATTTCGTCCCCCCCCCCCCGGATGATGCATTATATTTGTATTAGACAACATGGCTATTGGACCAATTGGCTATTAGACTAAATGACTATTGGACGATTTGAGAATTGGACGAACTGGGCGATTTGGTTGTTAGACAAACTGATTATTGGACCTAATGGGTGGTGGACGAAATGATAGACGAAATGACAATTATCCGGTAGATAATTTGGATATTGGACCAACTGATATTAGCCAACATGGCTTGGACTAAATGAACATTGGACGAACTGATTGATGGAGATGGCATTAGCCTTAATAGAATTAGACTAAATGGGTGGTAAACGAAATTGCTATTGGACGAAATGGCATTTATAGACAAAATGAAGGTAGACCATGTGGTGAGTGGACTGTATGGCAGTAGACGAATTGGCAATTTACCTTAAAATATGCGTTTACCATTCTTAGAAAACGCATGTTTCCTAAAACAAGTCCCTACTGCTCGGGAGTGAATGTGTCGCTCCCTTGCACATATTCCAAAATATTTTGACTGACCCTGGGTAAATAAAACAAACAATTACAAAAACAAAAATGTTGTTTTTAATCTGAGACTTTTTAATGCCCCTCGAAAGTTCACCTGCTTTCTCACTCTCCCCCTCTCTATCTTTGTTTTTATTCATTTTCATTTTCCAATTCTAGTCAGACCGCAGGTCCCTATGCTAATGAGCAAAAAGGCCAGATTCATCCAAATCATCTCGTGGCTGAATCCTCCTCCTTGCAAAATCTCGTGATTCGTGAGATTTTCTTTCTCTAAGAGTTTATCTGTTTTAACCTCAAGTTAAATGAAATATTATTGCACCATCAGATAGAGTAAAAGTTACTCTTTCATATTGGTCATTTATTTTGTATACAATATTTTGTTAAATAAGTAAATTTCTGGCCCGAAAATGTGCCTCAAAACTGAATTTTCTTACCCTGTTTTCTTTTGCAAATTGTGCAAAACTTTTTATTTTGAGCCTCAATGATATCTCTATCACCATAAAGCTGAATTTCTGTACTTTCTCACAATGCCACTCTTGATATGCGGCACCTTTTAATCGGGTCAAGATCACACTTTTCCCACCAAGGTACAAGACGAGATTTCTGAAATTTTGTACTTGCATGAAATCCAGAGTTCTGATTGGCTGGATAAGGTTCACAGAACTACAGGCGCGGGGTATTTGAGGAGATTACCACATGGGAAGTGTGACCTTCCCACGAAACCAGGCACTGGGACCGTTGGAATTTGCCATTGTGTGGTCTCTTTGACCAATCAGAGTGCAGTATTCTTGTTTTCAAACTGCTTTATGTACTTGGCAAATGAAAAGTGTGATCTTGACCCGATTAAACCAATTCTTATTTTGAGACCTATATCATTTCAAAGCATACATATTTAGCTTTATCATGATATAAAAATCATTTGGGCTCAAACAAAAATAAAGTGTGAAAATAGCAGCTTTCGTCAGGTGAAAATATTTATTTTGCAGCATATTTTAGATCAAAATTTTAACCTATATTACAAAATCTTTGAATAAATCCAAACACATGACCTGAAAGAATGATTCTTCGTCTTTACAATGGTACCAGATTCATGAAATTCAATGCACAATTAGAGCAGCAATGACCGAATGAAAAGAGGTGTTTTGGTCCGCATCAAGCTCATTAAATATGCAAAACATCTCAAGTCATGAATATCACTTGGATGAAAGAAGCCACTTTCTTGGGACCTGCAGTCTGACTGATTCTTTCTTTCTCTTTTGATATCTATAAAGTTCAGATTCACCCTCTCTAACTTGCACTATTCCAAGCCCCCGCCCCATTGGTATCCACAGGAACGGGGGGAGGGGGGGGGGGGGCCTTACCCCCTGGAAAATAAAATCAAACAAAAGAAAAATGTGAAAATAAAAATGGATAAAGACAAATAATCCTCTGCGCATGTCTAACCAGCCAATACAGTTCATTCAGAATTTAACTCTTACAAAACCTAAATTCTACCATATTATCAGTTTACCATGATTATAGAAAACGCATATTTCCTATGCCATTTTTAAACAAGTCCCTATCGCTCGGGAGTGAACGTGTCGCGCACCAGCACAAATTCGAAAAATATTTTGATTGACCTGCTTTCTGTTTTTTTTTATCGGATACTTTGCTCCCTCAGACATACCACAATTTTTGTCCCTCTTTCCTTTTACTTCTGCTTGGTCACTTTGCTCCCTCTCACATATTCTCGAAATATTTTGGCCCCTGCATTTGTTCTTCTCGTCACTTTGCTCTCTCACATATATCCCCAGAATAATTTTTCTGCTCGGTCGCTTCGCTCCCTTGAACATATCCTAAAAATGTTTTGCTCCCCCTGCATTTTTTTCTGCAGACAGCCAATCCATTTCTCATCCAACCTCTCTCTCTCTCCAATACCTTGAAATGAGGGGGGGGGGGTACTTTTGATATGAGAGTGTCTGAACAGTTGAAAATAAGTAAAATATAATTTGGCTTTTTTTTGTTTAGTTAATATTTTCTGAATGAGTGTATCTTACAAAAGGATTATACCCATTTCATTACATACAACATACACATATTTTGAGAAATACCAACAGAAAAAACATGTACTATTCATTACTGTCCAAATCCTCAAAAAAAAATTATGGTAATGTTCGCTTTCTCAGGCATTCATCAAAGGCTCCCCCACACCTGTCTCTCTTTCTCTATCACCCTCAATCTCAATTCATCTTTTTGTCTCTATCCAACAGCTCATTAGTAAAGGTCAACTCTACCCAAGAAAATTGTTGGTTCAGTTAAATTGAGAAAAATCAAACTAGCATAACGCTGAAAATTTCATCAAAATGGGATGTAAACTAAGAAAGTTATGGCATTTTAAATTTTCACTTATTTTTCACAAAACAAAAATATTCACAACTCAGTGACATGCAAATGAGACAGTCGATAATGTCCCTCACTCACTGTTTATTTTGTTTTTTATTGTTTGAATTATACAATATTTCATTTTTTACAGATTTTACCATAAGGACAAACTTTACTGAACCAAAAAAGTATTGAATAATGCTAATTCCACATGATCAGGGAGGAATAAAATTTTGTTTAACATGACAAGGAGAAAATTAGAATATACCTTATTCTATATATCAAATGAAATAGTGAGTGGATGACGTCATCAGTCTCCTCATTTGCATACTGACTGTGTACAGAATGTGCATATAACTCTTTTGTAAAATTTAGCAAAATTTTTAAATGTCATAACTTTCTTATTTTACATCCGATTTTTTATCAAATTTTCAGTGTTATGCTTGTTGGATTTTTCTCTTTTTATTCATATCAACAATTTTTGGGGTGGACTTGTCCTTTATCTGTCCCCCTTGCTCTATCCTGTTCTATTCTTCTGTCATCTTGCTGTCATTCCTACTTTTCACAAACTTTTTTCTCTTCTGACATTCTAAGTCAGAATGAATATACTGTAAGACATCATTTTTGCAACACGTTCAAATTTAATGAATTCACTTTTGTTACATGCCCACTGATAAACTATTTCATTGAGCTATTTTAAATAATCAGAATGCACATTGGGGTAATTATTTGTTGTAAAGTTTTGCAAGTAATGTTTGTCCAAACTTAAGAGCAAGTAATGTACACGGCAGGACTTCTCGTGTGTGGTTTTCAGCCTCTTCTCCAAGTTCTTAATACAGTCCATTATTGCTGTTATCTTCCACTTTACCCCTCTTGGACTTTCTGATATTGAGTAGGAGTGGTCCTCGAGAAATGAAGGTGCTGAAGACTTTGCAGTATCTGGGAGGTTGTTTGCTGAATCAAAACGTCTTTCTTTCGGGGAATTCCTTGGCTTGGGTGAATTCTGTACGAGATATATAAGAAATATTGAACAAAAACAGATAGAAGAATGAAAAGATAGCTTTAAATTTTTCAATTAAATATTCGATAATACATGAAGAATAATATTTATTTAGGAATCAAACCTTTTCCAGTGACTTGCAACAAAATAAATTTTTTTTTTTAATATTCATGATGATATATTAACCCTATCTAGCCTCCCCCCGGGGGGGGGGGGGGGGCTTAATAAGCCCCCCCATCCACATTTTTCACGATAAGTCCACAATGAGAAACGACGTACCACAATTTTTTTTTCGTTCAATTCTCGCAGAGCTTTTAGACAAAATTCGAGACGCCCAGATACGCAGTTACGCAACATTTTATGAGTTCATGTTGGACCGAAAATTGTTCAAAAATATTATTTTGTATACATATTTAATCCAATGGAAATTCTATTTTCAGTCATAATTGACAAATGCATCATTATTCTTGCACTAATTGGTTGGAAATAATCAAATCTTGCTTTTTATAATTGGAATAGTGCCACGAAGTGATCCCATTGAAAAAAAACTATAAAATACATAAGGCCCCAAAACAAAGAAATACGTATGGAATTATAGAACCAATAAAATACATAAAAGTAGAAATTTGATTTACCATTTCTTCAGGAGCACATTTGTTTAGAAATCATAGAATTTGGGGAATTATTTAGGGATTTATCTTTAACCCTAAATAGACTGGGCTATTTCGACGCCTAAGAATTAAGACGGGGGGGGGGGGCTGATTCAGCCCCCCTTATGATCTCGGCCGTTGATCTCGCAATCGCGACGAAAATTGGCACGCGCGTTACCCATGGCATTATCTACAATACCATAATATCAAAATCTGCGAAAAATCTCATTGCTCATTATGTTAATTAATGCGTAAAATCATAAGTTTGCTCTAATTAACAAAATAATGCCCCTAAAATGCTCATTTTTGTTTCACTTACTCTTTATAGGCATCTGATTAAATTAATTTTTTAAAAAGTTGTCAACATCACATTCATTTTTTATGTATTTTATTGTTTTCTAAATTTCTTATGTATTTCTGTGTTTTTCGACTTTTTGTTTTTTATTGTTTTTTTAATGGAAATTGTCGGAGACGTTTTTTTTTTACCATAAACAAGATAAAATTAATTGATTTTGAGCAGTAAAAGGAAAAATATGATACATTTTATAAATTTTATAAATTTTGGCTAAAAACACTACTTGCATTGGATTTGTACACAAATACACGTTTTTGAGCAATTTTGGTTCTGCATGCAGTTACGAAATGTTGCGTAATTTCGGAACCCTGTACCTGGGGGTCACAATTTTGGTCTCAAAAGTTGCGCAAGACTTGAAAGTAAAAAGTCAACGAGTGACGCGGTCAAAAAAATGTCGAGCTCCATGCTTGCAGATTACATTGATGGTGACGTGTGCATCGGTTTTCGTTGCGATCGACAGTGCATGGAGATCTGAAGAGGGGGACCAAAAAGGCCCCCCCCCCCCCCCGGGCTATGCAATCTCAAAGTAGCCCAGGATTATTATGTAGGGTAAACCAAATTTTTAATATATTTGTTCATTTAGTAAGAGTTTACTGTAAATACACAGTATAGGCCCAGGTCCATGGTTACCCTCCCAAATAGGATAATTTTCATCTCTATTTGGCTACTGAAAATGGAATATTTAAAGCAATGTTCTATCAAACCAAAGGTAGATAATACAGAGAAAATATTTCTTTAGAACACATGTATGATATAGATCTACTGTACCTTCTGAAGACGAGGCAGGAAATCAAACATGGTTGGGACAGCATCCTGTCTAAGACGAGTCACTTGCCCAGTCCTGTCAAAGCAACCATCTTCAAAATGATCAGAACGGAGTACAGAGCTCTTGGAGGAATTCAATGAAGCTCGCTTCATATTGACCATCCATACTGTGTTACAGACAGTACAGGTTCAGTCCAACGGCTGAATGGGAATCTGCAGCAAATGTAAACACATGTCATAAAATCAATTACACATAATTAAGAAAATTTGACGTGTCCAAAGGACACAGATGCCCCCGCTTAAAGGGGAATCCAACCCAAATAAAAAATTGTTTTTATAAGGAAAAGAAAAATCAGACAAGTTGATAGGTGAAAGTTTGAACAATATTGGACAAACAGCAAGAAAGTTATGAATTTTTAAAAGTTGTAAATATTGGTAATCACTGTACCCATGGAGACTTCAAATTGGCTGCATATGGGATGACATAGTGATGTAAGGCAAGGACTACTCTTCCATGTACTCCAATTCATATTATGGCGAAAATGTGATTTTTTCCCAAAAGTTTTATTTCAAATTAATATTTTTCTTTCATGAGGACATAAAACAATATACTACCTGGGTTATATTTAGATTACTGCCCCAGGGGAATGGGTACTTGGGAGAAAACCACTAATCCCTGATAATAAAGTACATGGCCTATGGGAAAGTTGTCCTTGCCCCTTGTCATAATTTACTTATCCAGTTGCCAATTTGAAATCTACATAGTATTAGTGATCTCAATTTTAAAGCAGCTATAACTTTCTTATTGCTTGTCCGATTTCTTTCAAACTTTCACCATTCTGTTTAATTTATTTTTCTCCTTCCCAACACAACATTTAATGGCCAAGGCTGGATTCCCCTTTAACGCGATCAGAAATCCATTCAATATGATTGAACTAAATATCAAGCAGAAACCAATATGCATATATATAATTAATTAACAAATTTAGACCTTTGAACCGACTTGCATATATAATGAGATGTGACCTTTGACCTGCGTACACCGAATTCGAACTTAGCCTGTATTTTGTGGTCATCTACCTACACACCAAAATTTTTTAAAATCCATTAAATATTTTTCGAGTTATTGCGCAGAAACCAAGTGGGGGGGACGGACAGGGGCAACGCTTACTGCCCCTTCCGGGCTTCGTCTGCGGGGGCATAAAAACTCTAGGCCTACTCAGCAGGGGCCCATTTCTCATTACCTGGACAAGTTAGTCATATATCTTTATCTATTAAACACAGAGTTAGTTCCAATCTTACCCAAAAGTATTAAGTAGAATCCATTTATATCGTCATATTGATACTATTGGTGGAACAAAAATAGCATAATTTTCAAAAAGTAAAATTATGATAAAACTTAAAATTATTGTGATGAATTTGGAAATACATCCTATCAAAATAATAGCAGAGGCGAAATATGCATAAAACATACTCAAACATGCAGACATGGGCATTAAATTGCTGAGGAAATGAAATTATCAGTAATTCATTTCATGACAAAAAAAAATCACATGTATGTGGACATTGAGATGGGTATCCCCAGATATAAAATTTGAATAGTTTAAGTAAACCATACATGCTTTCTTCCTAAAATGATGATAATTATACAGGTTTTTAGGATTCCAAACACCATCAAAATATTATCATATCATGAATAAACTCTTTAGATACCGAAACACACGATTTTATAAATTCTATGCATATATTAGAGAGAGAATTGATCAAAATCTTGATAAGGGTCTGAAAGCGACGAGTACGAGTCCAATTATGGATGGCCTGAAGTGGTAGAATCTTTGTCAATTCAATTATTTTACTACTTTAAAATGAATGGTTTTGTGATGTTTTACCAACACTTGTTATAATTCTGTGCATTACAATTACTATTGAATGATTTATCCCAATTGTGTGCAATATAATTCATTTTCTATGAATTATTATGTAATATTATAATTTTCCAATTTCGAGGCTCATTTGCATGTATTATGGTGTCATCTATCTAAACACCCAATTTTTAAAAAATCTGTTGAAATTTTATAAGTTATTATGAGGATACCAACTCGCATATTTAATGACCCTGTGTAGTGGTCCACCTGCATTCCCCCAACCAGTTATCGGGAGGAGAGACCTGCGGGTCACAGTTCTGTGTGCGCGCCCTTGTAGGCGACCAAGATTGGCTGGCTCCTCCAATATGCCTTTGAATGTCTTTGACAGATATATGGTGCTATAAAAATGCAGTGGCGTAACAGGCGGGGGGGGGGGGCAGGGGGGGCAAGTTGCCCCCCCCCCCTGGCGGATTTCACCAGGAAAATTAAAAAACAACGGGAAAAAGAAAAAAAGGAGGGAGAAAGAAAGGGAAAGGGGAAGGAAAGGGGAAAAGGAAAGGAGGAAAGGGAAATGGAAAGAGAAAAGGAAAAAGACAACGAAGAAAAAACTGTTTTTAGTAGAAAAGGGAGGAAAGCGGGAAAATGTACGATAGAATTAACATTTGAAAAAGAACAAATCATTGAGAAAAGGGCCTATGTAATGCAATAGCACGGTGGGAAATAAATTAAAAGATGACAAAATGGCAAACAATAGCGGGAAACGAAGGTAGAATGTAATTAGTCAAGAGCTAAATTAGAAAACAAAGAAAAGGAACAAGAAAAAAAATAACACGACCGGGCTGCTGATGATTGAAATTAAAGAGCGGGAGGAAAGATGGACTGCATACAACATTGTGCTATAAGTTTTCTAAATTTTATGCAAATAAGCTACCGGGGCTTTGCCCCAGACCCCACAAAGTAGGGGCTCTTCATTTATAATCTTCAAATGGCTCTATAACGCCCCCGTTCAATCACGTTCAATCACTGCCATACAGGCGGGGGGGGGGGGGGGGGGGGGGTCGTGGTTCCACACCCAAGAGGATATAAAAGAAATTTTATAGGAGACAACGTACATGACGTATAATGAAATGAATAAAAACAAGGAAATGTGTTATTTGCTGAATATAATGGAAAAATCTATCACATAATTAGATTTTAATTTCAATAGGCATTTTTTTCCAGCTGGCTTTGCACACTGGCGACTTTTTACAAATTTTTCCCACATTTCTATGTTTTGCCCTCTCAAAATATTTGGTTCATTACGCAACTGGGTTGAATAAATGTGTTGTGTAAAAGCCAAATTATGCCCGCGATTTGATTAAAATTGGGGAAATCTGCAAGGTTTAAATGGCTTTGATATCAAGAAGTTCCTGGGGCTCTGCCCTGGACCCCAAACGCACAGCACTGCGTATGGAAGGGTTGGGCCATGGCCCCAAAAAGTTCTACAGCCGAGAACAAAAAAAGGAGGAATTACCTCCTTTTTTGTTGGAAAAGTATTGTAGGATATGATTTTAATTACTGAATATGTTAAAAAATAGCTCAAAGTTAGATTCTCATGAAAAGTTGATTTTTTTTCTCGCTCGCTTCGCTCGCTCAGGACTTATATATATAAAGCAGCCTTTTGGCACATGTTCTATACTGCGCTCCTCGTTGTTTTTTTGTTTTGTTTTTTACTCTTCACGCTACTGCCGCAAAGAATCCTCTTCACAGTGGCGTACAGACCACCGTGACAAAAAAGGAATCTAAAGAGAGAAGAATTAAATAAATTTATTATCTGGATATCATGTCAAAATCTATCACAAAATTGGATTTTTGTATTAAAAAGGTATTAAAAAAATTGCTCGCTCGCTTCGCTCGCTCGCAACTTTTTTTTAAAGAAAAGTTCTGGCCTTCTCAAAATAGTCGCCTTACTACACCATTACGCCTATTCATACCATGATATGACCGGGAAATTTTTGGCTCTTGCCCCCCCCCCCCCTGGCCACCGAACCCTGTTACGCCGCTGTAAAAATGCTGTGCATCATCTTCATCATCATCTACCTACACACCCAAATTTTTTTAAAATCTGTTGAATATTTCATAAGATATCTTTAAGGAGCTGTGATCTTTGACCTGCATACTCCGAATTCGAACTTAGCCTGTATTGGTATCATCTACCTACACACTCAAATTTGTTTAAATATGTAGAATATTTTTAAAGTAATCATGCGGAAACTAAATTGCATATTTAATGAGCCGTGACCTTTGACCTGCCGACTACGAATTCGAACTTGACCTGTATTTTGGTGTCGTCTACCTACACACTCAAATTCGTTTAAATATTTAGAATATTTCATAACTAATCATGCGGAAACTAAATTGCATATTTAATGAGCCGTGACCTTTGACCTGCCGACTCCGAACTTAGCCTGTACATGGTGTCATCTACCTACACACCCTAATTATTATAAATCTGTTGAATATTTCATAAGTCATCATGCGGAAACCAACTCGGATATTTCATGAGCTGTGACCTTGGACCTGCAGACTCCGAATTCAAAGTTAGCCTGTACTATGGTGTCATGTACCTACACACCAAATTTTTTTTAAATCAATATATATAAATCGAAATATATTTCTATTTATTGCGCGGAAACAAAGTGGGGGGGGGGGCGGGCGAATCAACGGACAGGGGCAACGCTTAATGCCCCCTCCGGACTTTGTCTGCGGGGGCATAATTACCGAGGAGCTGCATTTGAAGCGAGCCTGAATCAAGGCTGTGAAATTTATTAGCGCCACCATCAGGCTTCCTTTTATTTGCGTAAAAAGAAGAGACACGCGAAGTCACTTTCTAGTCCAAACTCCAAAGTAATCAACTTTGCTTTTTTTTAAATATGATTTTGATTTAATTAAAATATACTATTGACTTTTTGTATTATGGCTACTCACCGCAAAGCGCCCCGGTGAGTAGTGAGGAGTTTCGGCAAATATTAATTCTGTATTGTAATGAAGCGATGTTTGCCAACTTCACAGAAATCCAGGGCCAAATGCAGTTCGGTGTACGAGGTTAGTACTATAGATCTATACACGTACTGTAGCAACTATATGTAGCCACTAACCTCGAACTAGTGATGAGTGGGGCCAGGGCTAGTAAGGCTACCACAACTATACTAGTACAGCAGGCGATGGTTCGTGTAAGCTCCACTACACTTCACTACTGCTAACCTCCGCTTCACCTATGGCTATAGGCTATATAGTGGAGTGTTTAATGGCTGGCTATACGAACCATTGCCTGAGTTTTTTAGGCCTAGTCACTCAAGGGTTCATTACATGCCGCCGCGCACAGAAAAATCAAGCAATAGAAGTTGTGTGTTGTGGACACCAGAAGTGGGATCACAGCACGCGTGACCCACTAGTTAGAAATCCATTGCCAAACGTGGTTAATGGTGCGAGGTTAGTTTACTAATACTAACCTCGCAATACGCGTGAGTCACTGAGTGGAGTAGCCTAACGTTAAGTTAGACTTAGTTAGAGTTTCATACGGCATGTACGGCCAGGCAATGAGGCATCAATAACTTTTGTTGTCATCCAATTTCAATGAAATTTTCAGCATTTTGCTCGGAATGAATTTTACATAATTTATTAAGATCAAGGCCTAAATATCTTCAACCTGTATAATTCATAACCATTTTACTTTTTAGGTGTGCAGAAAAGACCCCCCCCCCCCAATGGTCTGCTGACTACAGTACATAAACTTAAATACACGGGACTAGTATTGTTACACAGCTTTTTGCAAATGCAAGTTTGGTAACGACTAACGAATTCCCATTTTTTTTCAACGTAATTTTGAAGTCGAAAACATAGCTGAACTTACGAATGCAATGTCCGTCCACATCCTACCGATTAGAGCAGTTGTATGCAGCTCATGTAGGCATGAATAACGTGAAATCTAAGCTAATAAGTTCACCAACATGCCAATCTGAGCTGTGAAAAAGTGTGATCGTCCCGGAGCGAAAACAGCTTGAGCAAGGTGCAGCCAATCAGCGACCTTCGAGACAGAGTTAGAAATCTTCGAGACAGAGGAGACGAAATGATTTTATGTCAAAAAGACTCAAAACACAAAATCATTTCGTCGACGAATTTTTTTTGTCTTTTGACACAAAATCATTTCGTCGACGAAATTTTTTTGTGTTTTGACACAAAATCATTTCGTCGACGAAATTTTTTTGTGTTTTGACACAAAATCATTTCGTCAACAAAATTTTTTTGTGGTTTTGACACAAAATGATTTCGTCGACGGAATAGATTTTCGCATCGCAACGAAATAAATTTTGTGGACGCAATAAAATTTAGTCTCGACGAAAATTGATTTTGTGTGACAAAAAATAATTTCGTATACGAAATAAAACTGCGTCATGACGAAATGATTTTCATATGAACAAAAACACATTTTGTGGACGGAATGGCGTGAATTGGACGGAATTTACCATCGGACATTTGGTGCGCCATTTCGTTTGATAAAAATTCATTTCGTATGGCACGCCAAATAAACTTTGTGGACGCAATTACATTTCGTCTAGACGAAATTGATTTCGTGCATTTCGTCGAGACGAAATTGATTTTGTGTGACAAAAAATAAATTTTGTGTACGAAATAAAAAAGCGTCATGACGAAATGATTTTCGTCTGAATAAAAACACATTTTGTGTACGGAATGCCGTGACTTGGACGGAATTCACTGGCGGACACTTGGCGCCCCATAGTCTGCACCATCGCAAGAAGAGCGATTCCTGCTCGAGCGAGGCAACAAGCCCGATATTACGAGCATGCGCACTTTCGGATCTTGGAGTTTCAACGGCCCGCGCTTTTAAATAACTTCCCGCGATATGCAAGCAATGTTTCCTTTCACTAGCACTTTCGCCGAATTCAATTAACCGGTGTTATGCAACAATCCTCTCAGCTCAGCGAGTGAAGAAGTGATGTATTCTTCGTTAAATATGATGGCGGAGTAGGAGGCAACGACAGAGAGAGAGAGGGAGAGAAGGAGGAAAGAAATGCTATTTGCTCACATTTTGCGAAGGAATAAGACAACACTGCTGTCAGTGTTGTTATTGAATATGACCATCGTCGATGAGCGCCTCCCCCTTCGGTCTGGTCTCTCCCAAAATCCATTCACTGGTGGGACACCATCGTTGCTTATGAACGCTATTCGCATGTATAAAGTTGACTTTCGCACGTGTTTATGTTTTGACCAAGGCGGAAGTGGAACGCGAATTGCATTATGGACTGACGTCATGAATAAATTACCCCGAGTCCAATCTCGAGTGCGTCTGCACCGACGAATTAGCGGGATAATTCGTAAAATAGCGCGCTATTTTGCAAATAAACCCGAGTTGACTTGGGATTGCAATCTCGAGATTAATCCTACGAACTAGCGCGATAATTGCGTCTGCACCGCCAACTATCTCGAGATTTTTCAGATCGGGATAATTTGCCGGATCAGAAATAGCGCGCTAATTTGAAAACTCAGGATGGTGCAGACGGCCCTTTAGAGATCTCAATTTTAAAACAGCAATAACTTTCTTATTGCTTGTCTGATTTCTTTCAAACTTTCACCATTTTGTTTAATTTATTTTTCTCCTTCCCAACACAACATTTTATGGCCAAGGCTGGGTTCCCCTTTAAGCGCCTCTGCAACCAAAATAATATTTCCTCAATGCAAATACTGGGCAGGTAGGGTAATTTGTAGCACCTAAGAACCCAAGCTCCTTGCCTGTAAATATCGGTTGTACTTTTCATGATGAAAACGTTCACTTGAGACAAATACAAGTCTAAGTCACATTTACGATTATGTATCATTTCATCAAATCGTAGAAAGTCTGCGTAGGAAATAAAACTCATATCACATAATCGAATATCTAATAGACTGGTTGAAGACCCATACTTCTCAACAACTGCTTGCCAAATGTCTTAACTTATAACTTCATTCTTAACGCTCCTGACAGTCCAACAGAACCTATCTGTGGAAAGAGAAATAAATTCAAAGAAATTCAAGACGTAAGCGAGAAGTCAATGAATTAAAAAGAATTTATAAGGAAATACAAGAAAAGAAGGGAGCGACGGCTCAACGCCCGCGACACACAGGAGAGCGCGGAGCTGCGGGGAGGGGAAGCGGAGGCAACCCGTCTGCGAGAAAATGAATCTTATGTTTAGATTCACAAGAAAAGAAGAACAAAATACGTGAAAATAAATATCACGGAGAGCTCCGCGTGATGGGATATTGATTGATTTTTTTTACTGTATTAACCATGACATTTTACTTAGTAAATTATCTTTTTATGGAATACGAGGTATTGCCCTTAAATTAATACACAAATATTTAAGTAATAGAAAGCAATGTGTTCTTTATAATTCATGTCATTCTGAGTTCAAAAAAGTATCAATAGGCGTACCGCAGGATTCAATCCTCGGTCCTCTCATTTTCCTTATATATGTTAATGATCTTCATCTCTGTTCTAATTTATTAAAATTTGTTCTTTTTGCTGACGACACAAATATATTTTTTAGCCACAGTGACATAGGTTATTTACAACAAAATATGAATATTGAACTTAATAAAGTACAGGAATGGTTCTCTGTTAATAATTTAGCTTTAAATATTCAGAATTTTTTTTTAATGATCATCAGTAGAAACAATGTAGATAAAAAATCTGTTAAATTATATATTAATGATATTGAAGTAGAAAGGGTGGAGAGTGTAAAATTTCTTGGAATTTACATTGATGATAATTTAAAATGGAAAAGTCATGTTAACAAGATAAACTCCCTCATTTCTAGAAATATAGGTGTTTTAAATAGATTACGTGAATTTGTCCCACAAAATATTCTCTTCATGCTTTATAACACTTTAATATTATCATATCTCAATTATGGAATTATTGTTTGGGGGTCTTCAAATAAATATTTATTAGATAGAACTTTAGTTTTACAAAAAAGAGTAATCAGAATGATATCTTATTCTGGTTTCAGAGCTCACACTGCTCCACTCTTTCTTAAGTTTAAAATATTGCCTGTGTATGAATTATATAGTTACAATCTTGGTATCTTTATGTATTTATACTACAAGAAATTACTTCCAATAAATTTTGATTCTTTATTTTGTAAAAATTCTGATATTCAAAATTATGATACTAGAAGAAAATCTGATTACCGTGTTTTATGTGGTAAATTATCCTTATCCCGAAAGTCAATCATTCATAATGGTCCTGTATTCTGGAACAGTCTCACTGAAGATGTAAAAATTTCATTATCCCTTAATGTATTTAAATGTAAACTTAAAACGTTTCTTCTACAAAAACTTTAATTTCCTAGACTAAGTTACCTCAACTACATTTTTTTTTCTTAGTCTTTCTCTGCAAAACTCAAACTTTTATTGACAAAATTAAGTTTTTAACTTTTTAAATGATCCCCCACATTTACATATACTGTTCTCTTCTTGTCTTATTTAAGTATTGTTCAGATTCTGGTTTGTTTTGTGTAGTGTATGTTTTCTTTATGCATTGGAATATATTGTACTGTATTCTGTAATAATCATCTTTACACTGTATCGTTCTTTTTATGAAGGGTGGAAATAAATGAATCAATCAATCAATCAAACCATCGGTTTGTTTAGTAATTTCTTTAAACATTGTAAATGCAGTAAGTCTGAACTTGCGATCACATGGGCTAACATTACTTGGATTACAGTCAAAGTGCCACTTAATGGCGTAAAAAGCCGACTCTATCCTAGATACGGAGCTTCTCTTTATGCAATTCAATAAGATAGCCCGGTAGCCTGAGTTTTGCTGAGTTAAGTCAGAATGTACCTTATTTAGCTACACCAATCATTCCAGGCTATCAAAGCTTTGTTGTATTTACTCGGTGTTATCAGCTCTCGAAGTTGTCATAACCTTGTTCAAGTTATATCATACCTGTCCTGTATTGAATTTCTGGATTTTTGTAAGAACAAGATATGTATATTCAAATTGGGATAAATTTTCAATTTCAATCCTTTTATCAACTTCTCCAAATTTCATAACTTCTATGATGCTCTATAGCTATGCAGCTATACTCAAACCAGGTGGTTTATATATTAACTGAAATTTTAGTAGGGTATTCATTGGATTACAATTTCATATCGCAATTCCTTCAAATCGTCCTGAAGGCATAAACACGACTGTAAGCTTTGGTATTCATTTCATTTGAGACAATATTTATTTTTGCCTTGAAAACAACAACAAAAATGAAACTTCCTTAAGGACAATTTATTTTCAAGAATTCTTTATATTCAAGACTTTGAATATTTCAAATTATCACTAATTTCCTCATATGGGCTTCGCCTTTAGTAAAATATAACTAATAATGACAATATGTTGCATTCCAACAGTAGTATTTTGACTTAACCTCCATCAATTGGATAATTATTACATACCAACATAGTGTGTCCCAAAAAAAGAAACTCTTATGCCATGAAGGCGTAGACATAATACTGGGCTTCAGAATTTCTTTGTCCCAAAAATGGATTATCCATTTTGAAGTATTCAGAAACCAAGGAACGAAAATCAGTGTGTTAAGAGAAATGAATATGGCTAGAAGGGTGCTGAGGGCCAAAAGGGAACAACCAAACCACCTAGCAGAAGAAACCTTGACATGTTGATCAGTACTTTCGATAGGTGGAATAACCACTAAGTCTCACCCGACCAATCACATGAGAAGGAATCAACATGAGCTGTTAGGGGACACCAATATTTAGAATTAAACTTCTTAATTTTTAAATCAAAATCGTCCGAAGTTCTCTCGACAGTGTGGGCCCTACGTTTGTCCCAAAACCCGAAAATTTCACCAATCATCTAAATCAAAGATGCGACTTAATACAGTAGTGTATCTGCACAACGGTTCTCCTCTCTGGGAACCGGATAAGCATGAAGACCAATATGATTTTCTTTACACAACTCAAAGATGTGCAAACTCAACCTATGCAATTCTGCAATAAAACTTCCTTTATTTACAATCGATTCTACTCCTTTATTATCACAGCAGACCTTGATGGTTTTATGTCTCATGTGAGATACAACTGTTTGCTATGGTGGCCCTGAAGGGACATCGCAAATAGACCAAATCGCGAATATTCACGACGAAATTCACGACGTCGCCTATTTCGTCGTGAATTTCGTCGTCAATTTGAATATTCACGACGAAATTGGCGACGAAATTCACGACATCGTGAATTTCGTCGCCAATTTCGTCGCGAATTATTCACGACGTCGTGAATTTCGTCGCCAATTTCGTCGTGAATTTGTTTTGCTTGCCTTGGCGGTATGCCAGTTGAAACCAATTCGTCTGCTGCTAATCCTCCACGGCAGGGTCGATCTACATTCATTTAGTCTAATGCAATTCTGTCCATTAACTTTTCGCCTTACAACTATATGGTCCAATAACCATTTGGTCCAGTCATCACTTCGTCTATAATCACCAGTTCGTCTATGACCATTTCGTCTCATAGCTAGTTGGTCTAATATCAATTTTATTTTCCTTAATTTTGCCCAATTAACACTTAGTTCAATAAGACCAAATGGCATATGGAATAAATGGCAATTGGACCAACTTGGATATTAGCCAAAATGGCAGTTAGACCATGTGGATAGTGAACTAACTGATGGTAGACCAAATGAAAGCAGACGAGTTGGCATTAGACCAATTGAAAATAAACCATTGAAACGACAGAACGATGTCCACTGCTATCCATATGCATAGGCGGATCCAGGGGGGCCCGAGGGGCCCGCCCCCCTATTGGCGGAGCAAAAAAAAGGAAAAAAGGAAAGAAAAAAAAAGGAGGGAAAAGAGAGTAGAAAAAAAGAAGAGGAGGAGACGAGTGAATAAAGTAAGATGAGGGGAAGACATGGAAATAAAAAGAATATTTCATGTCACTATATAAAATTTTCGCTCGTGCTTCGCGCTCACATTGCCTGTTAGGCGATTTTTATATCTTGTTCAATATGGAGTTCAAATATCAAGTTTGGAAGTCAATATAAAAAACATATTTCATCTCGAAAATCAAACTTTCATTATTTTGCGTGATTTACAAATTGATTTTTAAAAAGTGTTCTGTAAATATGACAGTTTTATGGTCTGAATATTAACATTTTCCGCTCGCGCTGCGCGCCCGCAAATTTCGATTTATCAGGTACCTATTATTTTCGAGTATTCCATAAAGTTTTTAAAATATCCCTTTTCAGGTCTGATTGTCAAAACGTATCAGCTAGCGCTACACGCTCGCATTTTGATCGTATGTCTTAATATTGATTATACAATCCCCTTTTCATGGCAATGCAAAGATTTAGGCTCGCAATTTGCGCTCGCATTAATTGTTAAAATATATTAACTGATGCATCCTATTCATAATTACAAAAGAGCTTGAAATGTCCAGTTTTCAGGCCATAATATCATCAGACTTCACGCCCTCATTAGGCATTAATGAATAAGATATTAATTTAATAATTGAATTGTCCCTTTTGTTTCATCTCGCGCTTAGCAAGAGGAATAGGAAGACATTCACCATTTTTATATGATGACATGTCCTACATGTCCTAAGGATTTACCGGTCCTATGTCAAAACTCAAAGTAATTATAATGACTAAAATCAGCTCTGTGCGATCCATATCCACTTTACAATTTTCTTACAAAGTGCTTGAAATATAGAGCTAAAATTTGCTCTTTTTTTCAGATCGGAATATCAGATAATTTAAGCTCGCGCTTCGCGCTCGCTTTGATTTTCATGATAAAAGATGTTTCATGTCACTGTATAAAATTTTCGCTCGCATTGCCTGGATGTATTTAGAATGCATGCCTGGATTCTAGGTCTAAATATGAAACACGCGCGCGCATGTATATTCAGATATTCAACTTGTTCTCTATTTAAATCATTATCCAATTTCAGATCACAATATAAACAATTTTCTGCTCGCACTTTGTGCTTGCATCATTAATGTAGGAATTACTCATTCTTTTCCAAATTTACAAAACATGAATAGAGTGTCCGGTATTTAGGTCTAAATCTCGATTTTTTTTCCGCTCGCGCTTCGCACTCGCATCAATTGCTTTTTTATATAGCTATCCTGTTCACGATTACAAAAATTGATTAAAATTTTCCATTCTTTATGTAGAAATGTCAAAATTTGTCATCTCGCGCTTCGCGCTCGCATCAATTGTTTATTATATACCTATTCTGTTTAAGTAACAAAAAGTCCTTAGAATTTCCATTTTTAAGTAAAAATGTCAAAAAAATTCAGCTCGCGCATCGCGCTCGCATTATTTGATTTTTAAAATATATAACGTCTTCATGACTAACTGCATGCAGTCTTTAACAGGTACCTATTCCACCAGTTCATTTCTGCTCGCGCTTCGCGTTCGTAGTAATTATTTATTTGCATACACGAAAAGTTAATGGACAAAATTGCATTAGACTAAATGAATGTAGATCGACCCTGCCGTGGAGGAATTAGCAGCAGACATGGGCGGAAATCTGTCCCGAAAGGTAGGGGGGACCACAGGGGCGGATCCAGCCTTCGCCAATAGGGGGGGGGGGGTTCAGCCATATTTTAATCCCCGATTGGCCGCTCGATGATGATTTTTGTTTGTTTCATTAAAGGGGTAGTCTTCGTGGTCGCTTTTTAGCTTTATTCTTATAAATCAACATAAATATATAATATCATAATAAATAATTATATAATGCGAGCGCGAAGCGCGAGTAAATTTTTTTTTTTTTTAGGGGTGGGATTTTACGTATTTTTTCCTAAAATTGTAACATTCTGGGCAATGTTTGTTATCCCGAAAAAGATGTGTATGCAAATAAATAAGTACTACGAACGCGAAGTGCGAGCAGAAATGATCTGATGGAAAAGGTACCTGTTAAAGACTGCTTGCAGTTAGCCATGAAGACGTTACATATTTCAACAATCAAATAATGCGAGTGCGAAGCGCGAGCTGAAATTTTTATCTAAGGAATGGAAATTCTAAGCACTTTGTGTAACTTAAACATAATAGGTATATAACTAAACAATTGATGCGGAGCGCGAGCGGAAAATTTTGAGATTTAGACCTAAGAACGAAACACTCTACCGTAAGGGTACTAGTATTCAACCCGTTTGGAGAGTTTCCTCAAATATATAGAAATATAGAATTTACCTGAATTTCAGACCCGTCTTATTTCCAAGAGCAAATGCTGGTTATTCTTTTTCCGTTATTTTTTTCTTCAACCAGTTGACTGTGTGCGCGGGCGATCGAATTATACGGCGACGGATTTTAGTACTAGTATTCAACCCGTCGGCACTAGTATTCAACCTAGCGATGAAAGATGGCCCTGTCTCTCAATCTGCCCTTGTCCCATCCGACTATAGACTAGACCATTTGAGATGAGACCAAACAGGGAATTAATCAAAGCCAGAGACTTACATAGATCTAGATCTAATTTAGCAATTCTAAACCCTTTTGAGATTTGCTATCAATCCTCACTAGGTTGAATACTAGTACCATTCAGTGCAAAAGGCCATCGCTGCATAATTCGATCCTCCGCGCATACAGTCGACAGATTGATAAAGAAAATACCGACAACAGATTACCCTGGACATAACAAAGGTATGAAATTAAGATAAATTCCCTATTTCTAAATATTTTGGGGAATATGTCAAAATCTTTGAATTATGCCGGGTTGAATACTAGTACCCATACGGTACATGTATTCATGTTCTGTCATGAAAAGGATGAGTAATTGGAGGTCTTCCTTACATTAATAATGCGAGTGCAAAGTGCAGCCAGAAAATGTTTACATACGTTTAATTTGAACTGATCGAAAAGGTACTTGTTAAGCAGGGGCGGATCCAGCCTTCGCCAATAGGGGGGGGGGGCGGATTTTATTTTCGGCCATATTCTCCCCGATCGGCCGCTCGAAGATGATTTTTGGTTTCTTTGAAGGGGTAGTCCTTATAGTCATTTCTTAGCTTTATTCTTATGAATAAATTTAAATATATAATATCATAATCCTTATTTACCTTGCTCAGTTTGACCATGATCAATGGATCCTTTAACTCTGTTGAGCATTGTTATCTCTAAAGGATGAACCTTGTTTCCTGATACCTGGGCAACTTCTCCTCCGATGCCCGTGTCTACCACAGGCAAAAAATTCGTCGGTGGTCTGGGGCCACTTGCATACCCGCGCCAACTATTTTGTACATATAAGTTGGCGACACTGCCAAGCGAATATCGATTTCTTGACCCAAAGGCTACGAAATAATAAGTTGTCGGAAGTAGTAGAAGAACCTTGAAAATTTCCAACATTCTTGCCCAATGTAACCCTTGTTTGTTAAACGAAATGCCTTACGCTTTCTATTTACACAAGCCTGAGCTTGCCTCATTCTTTTCTCCCTCATTAGAGTCGCATGCTATTAAGTCACTCAAGTAATCATCCAATGCGGACCAACCTAAATTATAAAAATGATCTCTATATATTTAATTATTAGATTAATCTCCCATAATTAAGTCATAAAGTAATTCCGCTGAAAAACGAACAGCTTCCATTAACAACATAAGGCCAGATCTATTATGTACAACCGTTCATAAATTTCAAAAGCAATAGCCTAGTTTGGAATTTTCATTCATCTTTATCTCGCTAACCTGCTTCAGATTCATTTGCTTTTCTGATATGCTTCTTCCTTTCAGTTATATCTGCAATACCTTCCTTCAGCAAAGCAAGGGCTGCGCACGCTGCTTACCTTACTCTAATAAGGCCAATTTCTTATCCAACTCCTGGCGGCTAGAATTATATTCATATTGTACCTTATTACCTTTCGAAAGACATCTCTGACGCCCTTTTTTAGTTGCATGTAGAAGCTCCGCTGACCCGGGCAATGGAAGAATCAACATAATCAAACAGCCAGCCCAATCTTTAAACGAGACAATGCTTCCTTTGTAGCATTGCTTACAAGAAGGCGAAGGGACTCCAGATTATTGAGTAGAATTTTCTGAAACTGCCTTTAATTTGTGGCCTAACCCGAGGTTAATTTCTTGATTCGCCATAATTTTATATTTAACATCGAATCCAAACGTAGATCTATTACGAAAAGGCTTATAGAGTTTAACACGTGGAAGAAGCGTTGATAAAAAGGCGTCCGTACTGTGCTGTGTCGAACTCGGTCAGTGAATTCCAAGCTAGAGTAAGGAATTCAGACACTCCTCTCGCAAGCATTGTTATGCAAATCGGATACCTCTGCTAAGAAAGAAAATGTATATGTCAACGGTTTGGCCACGGCATAGCTCAATGCAGAGCAAAGATACGTTGTGTTAGGTGCGGAGAAGCACATACCTTTGAGGAATGTCAAAAGAAAGAAGATAGGAAATGTATCAATTGCGGGGGCAGACATTCTGCAGCATACAATGGCTGTGCCGTGGCCAAAAAGGCACAGAAAATACAGCACATGAAAGTAACTAAGAACACAACTTATGCTAACGCCGCAAAAATGCTCGCTAACGAAGAAAAAACAGCAGACAAGACCACGCCTCATAATGTAGACTCAACCAACAAGCACCAAAGTGATCCCCTTGTAGCTCAAACTAAATCCGTCCCTCCGGGGGTCCGTCCAAAAGAACCCCTCCAAAAAAAGACGGCACCACAAACAGATCGAAGTACCAATTGATTTTAATTATGAACAAACAAGAAAAGAAGAACATAGATACGAGCCTCAAACGAAAAGTAATATTTGTTTTAACAACAGCAGACAATGAACAGATTATAAATTTTATTACTTATCTTAGTTATATTCATTTTTGTGGAAGGAAAAACAAAGAATGAAGTTTTAGCTCTGGTCGAATCGGTATCTGGACGATTGCTTAGAAGTGGATCTACCCCTACCCCACAGGCAGAAGGAGGTAGCTAGTTTTTGTCTCACCTGCATAGCAGAGTGAGACTATAGGCGCCGCTTTTCCGACGGCGGCGGCGGCGTCAACACCAAATCTTAACCTGAGGTTAAGTTTTTGAAATGACAGCATAACTTAGAAAGTATATGGACCTAGTTCATGAAACTTGGCCATAAAGTTAATCAAGTATTACCGAACATCCTGCCTGAGTTTCATGTCACATGACCAAGGTCAAAGGTCATTTAGGGTCAATGAACTTAGACCATGTTGGGGGAATCAACATCAAAATCTTAACCTAAGGTTAAGTTTTTGAAATGTCATCATAACTTAGAAAATATATGGACCTAGTTCATGAAACTTATACATAAGGTTAATCAAGTATCACTGAACATCCTGCATGAGTTTCACGTCACATGACCAAGGTCAAAGGTCATTTAGGGTCAATGAACTTTGGCCGAATTGGGGGTATCTGTTGAATTACCATCATAACTTTGAAAGTTTATGGATCTGATTCATGAAACTTGGACATAATAGTAATCAAGTATTACTAAACATCCTGTGCAAGTTTCAGGTCACATGATCAAGGTCAAAGGTCATTTAGGGTCAATGAACTTTGGCCAAATTGGGGTATTTGTTGAATTACAGCCATAAATTTGAAAGTGTGTTGGTCTAGTTCATAAAACTTGGACATAAGAGTAATCAAGTATCACTGAACATCCTGTGCGAGTTTCAGGTCACATGATCAAGGTCAAAGGTCATGTAAGGTCAAAGAACTTTGGCCACGTTGGGGGTATTTGTTGAATTGCCATCATATCTCTATAAGTGTATTGGTCTAGTTCATAAAACGTGGAAATAAGAGTAACCAAGTATCACTGAACATCTTGTGCGAGTTATAGTAGTTTTCAAAATCAGCACTGCTGCTAAATTGAATCGCGTGATGCAGGTGAGACGGCCAGAGGCATTCCACTTGTTTTCTTATCATGGCGTCCCTAGCAATATTGCAGTGGAACGCACAGGGTCTACACTGCCATGGCAGTGAACTTATAAGATACCTAAGTAACCCTCACAACTTATTCTATCACATTATTTGCATACAAGAAACTTGGTTTGGGGAAGATCATATTTTTAACATTCCCAATCATACGTGTATACCCAGGAACCGTATAAATCAAAGTAGAGGAGGGTGTGCATTTTACATCCACAACACGGTCGACTATTTAACCCCTCATTTTGATGAAGAATATGAAATCCAACATACAAAAGTGTATTTTGGTGAGTCCCATATTGGCATAGTCAACTTTTATAATCCTTGTAAAAAATAAGATGAAAATATTTTAAATAAATTACTAACTGTAGCCTGTGGTACTAATAGGTTTCTCATACTGTCATTTTGCCTCCGACGAAGATTCTGCTAGGATCGAAAGCTTAGGCCCCCTTTTTGACTTTCAGATTTTGATTCCCATAACAGCCTTTGGGGCAGTGTAAAAAATGTTCATAACGGACTTATCTTAGAAGATTTCATTAATAAACACCATTTAGTTATATTAAACGATCTTTCAGGAACAAGACTTGATCCTCTCCCTGGAAAATGTCCAATTTGGATCTTAGTTTTACTTCCCCAGCTTTATCGAACCGATGCTCCTGGGAGGTCCTCAACAATTCCTTTGGCAGTGATCATTTCCCTATATCGAAAGAGCTTTTTATGGATATCTCTAAAGACACCACACCTAAAAAAGAAAATTCTTTATAGTCATATGAAATTTTGGTCTTTCAAAAATACAAAATGGGCTGATTTCGCAAAGAAATGTGAAGAATTGATGGATGAATTCATTAATTTTGAAAGTTCTCAAGAATTTTATACTTTTTTCATAAAAAGTCGTACAGATACTATCCTTAAGACGGTTCCTTCTTACACAAAAAGACAGCATTACCCTATACCTTGGTGGACTCCCGAATGTACCAAAAGCATCAAAGCGAGGAATAGAGCTAAAAATGAATTAACAAGACATATATCTGTAGAAAATCTTGCCTCTTTCCAGGAAAAAAAGGTAGAAGCACAAAAAATTATACGTAAAACGAAAAAGGATCATGTAATAAATGAATCTTTCACAATTTTGGAACTAGAAAAGGTTCTCAAAACCTGCAAAAAATTCAGCCCCAGGTAAAGACAACATCCCTTATATCGTTTATCAAAATCTTCCTCTTAAACCTAAAAAGTAATGTTGAAAATAATGAACAAAAATTTGGGACTCGGGAGATATACCTCATGAAATGAAACATTCTACTCTCGTTCCGATCTTAAGGAAAAGAAAGATCCTAAACTTGTCTTTGCCTTCGGGGACGAAATGGTTGAGTTTTTTGCAGAATGAATCCCAATATTCCTTTTTCGTTTTACGTATAATTTTTTGTGCTTCTGCCTTTTTTTCCTGGAAAGAGGCAAGATTTTCTACAGATATATGTCTTGTTAATTTATTTTTAGCTCTATTCCTCGCTTTGATGCTTTTGGTACATTCGGGAGTCCACCAAGGTATAGGGTTATGCTGTCTTTTTGTGTTAGAAGGAACTGTCTTAAGGATAGCATCTGTAAGACTCTTTATGAAAAAAGTATAAAATTCTTGAGAACTTTCAAAATTAATGAATTCATCCATCAATTCTTCACATTTCTTTGCGAAATCAGCCCATTTTGTATTTTTGAAAGACCAAAATTTCATATGACTAATTTTTTTTCTTTTTTTAGGTGTGGTGTCTTTAGAGATATCCATAAAAAGCTCTTTCGATATAGGGAAATGATCACTGCCAAAGGAATTGTTGAGGACCTCCCAGGAGCATCGGTTCGATAAAGCTGGGGAAGTAAAACTAAGATCCAAATTGGACATTTTCCAGGGAGAGGATCAAGTCTTGTTCCTGAAAGATCGTTTAATCAGGGACCTGGGAACGATTTTTTTCAGTGGGGGTGCTGAAATCTCTCCTCAGAGGTGGGGGGGGGACAGACACAATTGAGTTTTCCATAATTACACACACACACATATACCACACACACACCCACACACACACACACACACACATATATATATATATATATATATATATATATATACATGTATATGACAGTCACTTCTTAGCTTTCTTATAAAAGAACATAAATATATAATTAGATAATTCGAGCGCGAAGCGTGAGCTATTTTTTGTAGAAATTTCATGTATCTTGTCCTGAAAATTGAATATTTTGAGCAATGTTTGTGGTCCAAGATGCGTATGTAACAATTTATGTAATAATAGTTGTGAGCGCGAAGCAAATTAAATAATAATGCGGAGCGCGAGCTGAAAAATTTGACATTCCGACCTAAATACTGGACATTCTAAGCACGTTTTTTTAATTATGAACAGGATAGGTATATATACAATTGATGCGAGTGCGAAGCGCAAGCGGAAACAAAATTGAGATTTCAGACCAAAAAAAACCCGAGAGATTCTAAGTACTTTTCTAATCATGAACAGGATAGTTATATAACAATACAATTGATGCGAGCGGAAACAAAGTTGACATTTCAGACCTGAAAACGGGACATTCTATTCATGTTTTGTAAATCAAGAAAATTATGGGTAATTGGATATATTCTTAAATTAATAATGTGAGCGCGAAGCGCGTGCATAAAATTTTTGATATTCTGATCTGAAACTCCACACTGAATGTAAAATGGTTTGAACAGATAAAGAAAACTCAGACGAACATAAGAATAAAGATTTGATCAAAATCAGACAAGGAATATTACAGTTATTGCATTTTAAAGATTAGCATTATTCCCTACTTGTTCTTTTGTATTTTATTATATAAAATTAGGTTTATTCAATATTTTATTTTCAAGAACCAAAACAGTTGAATTGACAACTGATTTAGTCCATTAGATATTATTTGTTGCAACTTATTTCATTATAAAAAAAAAAGTGAGACATGTCATTCATTCTGGTATGAAAAAAATGAAACAATTTTGATTCCACAAGGAACAGCTAGGATAGTGGGGATGTGACAGCATCAGCCCACCTATTAAATATTGATGACGACCTGCAAATCACCATTTTCCTTAAATATTACTAAACTTAAGAATTAAATAACTTAACTAATCGTTATCAGATTTTGATAAAATGTATTTATTTTGATAAAATGTATTTGATATAAATATTTTCAGCCCGGAGTATCCCCCCCAAAAAAAATCAAGCTGCGTATCTGAATAAACATGCGTGCGCGTGTTTAGAGTTAAACCTAGTATCTGGGCATTCTAAATACATTTTTTTATTATAAAAATCAATAATGCGAGCGCGAAGCCCGAGCAGAAAATATTTGACATTCCGATCTGAAAGAGGGTGAATTTAAACACTATTTCAAGTAATGTGTCGGAAAATTATGAAGTGGGGGGGGGGGGGTTCTACAAAACGTCGTTCATTTTCATTACATTTCTGTCATTTATCATACCTACCACTAGATTTCCAGGAGGTGCGCTGCCTATGGAAAATAACACACGCAGCATGTCCCTACGGGCTGGGAAGCGGGGGGTGCTTCACCCCCAGCAACCCCGCTTCCCAGCCCGTAGGGACATGGGGCAGAGCGAAAAAGACTGTGAAATCTGATTTCTTTTGTCTGACTTATAAAGTATACAATACACGGGCAGTCGGGCGCCCGCTCACTTGATTCGACATAAAACCTAGAAGTTTCAAGTCCAACCATACCACATGTAGTCCAGTCAATCTAGCCAGAATAGGGGGGTAACCCACCACTAATTGCAACACGAGATATTCCACTGCAATGCTTTCCAGGAAGGTCCCCTAAACAACATACTAAAAGTCCCAAGAAATCCAAGCAGTGGAAATTTATGAAATTTGCATATTATACAAATTAGCCATGAAAAATTAGAAAAAGAAGGGAAATAATCCAAAGATTACAAATTAAATGTCCAAAATAATTTCATTTGAATGGAAATTCATGATAAATAACTGAATTCATTGTTTTTAATCAAAAGTGCAAAAATTTCTACCTCATTTGCATATCATGCAAATAAGCATCCTTATATGGAAAAAATGTCAAGATATTGTGATTTTTCTCATATAGACTGCTTGAAAACATTTCATTAATGTTGACATTAATATGTTACTATATCACTCAGCATGAGAATTCATCCCAATGCCTGAAAATTAATTTGCATATTATGCAAATTAGCCATTTAAAAAATAGAAAATGAGGAAATTAATCCAAAGATTACAAATTAAATGTCCACAGCAAGTAATATTGAACAAAAGTTCATGATGAATAAATAAGTTCAATGTTTTTATTTTAAAAAAGCTAGCAAATCTGCCTCATTTGCATATTATGCAAATAAGTATCCTTACATGGAAAATGTCAAGAAATTATGATTTTTATCACATTGACTGCAGTGAAAACGTTTCAGTTTTTCAAATTAATATACTGCTATCACTAAGCATTCACATCTATCCTAATATGATTTATATTCAAGGAAAAATACTGGAAATATGTTCTTCGCCTCCCAAGCCGCGTTATTAGTCTGACAAGATGATGGGATTGGCAAGAACAAAGCACAGTATTTGAATTGGTGTGTAGTTTGTTAGAGTTGACAACCCTTTCTTATATGGATGTGAACGATTTAGACTTTCTTGAAATTTCACCGTATAAACATAATAAAGGGAGGCCAGGAAAAGCAAACTTATGGCAGGTAAGATCTGATGAGTAGTCTCATTAAGAAGTGTAGCAGAGATTCCGTCTGGCCTAGTAGCTTCATGCAGGTTGTTTTCTTTAACAATTTCTTCAGTAGTCTGGCTACACCTGCTTGACTAAATAATATGTTATCTGGCCATATCTGGGTCAGGACTGGGTCCCAGGACTTGTAGATCAGCGTCATCATCATCATCATCAGTGGTGAATACTAAGACTAAAAATATTTGCCTTCCTTTAATAATGCTATTCCAATGTAGTCATAGCTATTGATATTAAGGGCGCCCAACATGTCAATTGTTACAGCCTGGATCATTGTCAATCCAGTCAACAAATTATGTATTATAGGCTTGTCTACAAAGTACAAACCCTCTTATGGTCCTTTTTAATGCATTGTAGCAATTCTGAGCTTTACCTTATTGATGCTTTTGGAGCTCTAAAATGTGCAAGCCTTCCTAGCCTTTCTCTAAAACTCTTGACATATTCCGACACAACGTATGTCCATTGTCTCAATGAGGAAACTTGTGTCGGAAGAAGACATGGTTTCTTATTAAAGTCCTCTTGATTGGCATTCAGTCTCCTATGCTCGACTCGTCGAATTTCAGTACAGAGAGTTGTATGATTGTCCAAAGTACATCTGCATGACACTATTAAAGTCAGCATTCCTCCAGAAGAACATCCTTAGTTGTACCATAATTACTCAAAGGTTTATTCCTCTGGATAACCATGAGTAACACATTGTGGCAAATAATTCCTGGAAGTGGTACACACTGTCTAATCAATGTTCGATGGTATTTGATGGTGATGTTAAGGGTGTTCCATTATGATGTGTGCTCATGTTGGAAAGACAATAATCTGGCTTATAGTCCTCCATCTGGTCTGTTCATTGTCTCACTGAGGAATTTTACCATAAATATCAGGAAATTAATATCATTATTTGCATACGACTTACTTAGAAACTATAGCTTTAATATTTGGAGATGGTTACCATACGAGATTTATCAAAGAGGAAAGAAAAGAAAATGGATGCTTCATCATGAAGCAGCAACTGGATACAGCAAGAACGTCTAATTACGATTCCTGTATCTGAGAAAGATGCCTATAATGCACTTTAAGCCTTCATCATGAATTTATAAATGGCTTTCATGTCGCTCTTAAAGGCAAATGCCCATCGTAACTCTTATTAAAGCATGGATCTTGTGATCCAAGCAAGTACTCACATTCACCACCAAGACAAGTGATGATGATGATGATAATGATGATGATGGGTTCTTGTAAAGCGCCGGTATCCGCCTCAGCTGCTGGGTGCTCATGGCGCTTGCTCAAAAATAGGAAATATCTCACAAATTTCAATGTCTTCAAACAATGCTTATTTAGGATCATCATTCAGTTCAAGTACTGTCCTAGTAATGCTACAATTGAGTTATTCTTGGGATAATGTTGGAATGGGGAACAGAAAGGTCTTCAGGTAAGACTCAAAAGTTGATTGGGTCTCTGCTCTCCTGATAAATTGAGGAAGGCTATTCCACAGCTTTGGTCCAGAGATGTAGAAGGCTCTGTCACCCCAGGTTGTGTGTCTGAGAGATTCCCTCAGCAATGCTTGATCTGCTGATCTGAGACTGTGTGTTGGTCTATGCTGAGATAAGAGCTCTGATATGTAGGGTGGAGATCTATCGTTAAGCGCTTTAAATACAAGGACCCCAAGTTTATAAGCTAAGTGGTGTGCTACAAGGACCAAATATTCGAAGCTAATGGGCTTTTATTTGTATGGGTGTGACATCTTGTCCTGATCAATTGGCAATCCAGGAGCTTGCTAGCGTGGACTATACTCGCAAGAAACGCAAAGTCTCTACAACGTCAAGAAGAGTGCAAGACTTGGATGGAAATAATGAAGCATTCAAGCAATGGGATCCATGTAGAATGGACTCATCATTGTACAATATGAGTGGGGTAACTGCTCGTGACAAAAGTCAATATCAACCAAGCAAGAAGTGTAGGGAAGGTCATCATTGTTAATACACATAATCTACATGGAATTTTAGAGGAAAGTATCACGTATGTGTTTCCTTGAATATTTATATCATGTCGGATGCTTATTTGCATAATATGTAAATTACACTTCAGATATTAAGCTGATTATTAGTGTATTTGCTATTCTTAGTGATCACATCATATTGATCTAGACTGAAATGTTTTCATAACTGGTTTTGGGAGAAAAATAAAAATTTCTGGATTTTTTTCCATATAAAGATGCTCATATATATGCAGATGAGGTAGATTTATTTACGATTTTTTATTAAAAAAATAAATAAATTTGTAAAACTTATCATGGGCTTCAGTTCAATTCGTATTGTTTTCTGCACTTGATTTCCAATATTTTGATTATTTTCCTTATTTGTAATTTATTATGGCTAATTTGCATAAAATGCAAATTTTGTGATTTTCCTATATGCTAGTATATTTAAGGACTTTTAATATGGTGTTTAGGAAACACTCCTGTAAGGTATTGCCATATTCCAATTTCAATAGTGTTATGTTCTTGTGTTGTGGTTCTTAAAGGGATACATAATAATGAGATAATAGCACAGCGATGTAGAGTAGTGTCTGCCATTTAATGTTACGCCATCTTGCTCCTCTCTCGCGCATGCGTACAAGGCTGCACATGAAGCTTGCGTGGTTAGTCTTCATTTCATACATCACGTTCCTCCCCTTTTAATTGGGAGCATATCCTGCTTCATTTTAACTTGCTAATGTAATACATTCACTACCCAGTATAACTAGATAAAACAAAGTAACACTGTATAACTTGTAACCAGATAACAGTAATACTAAACTCGGCATGCTAGGCTAAACTTCGCCATAATTTACTTTGCTTACTCAACAATTAACCATAATCAATTAAACATACATGGCTATTTCAAACTAACCTCTTTGAATATACTTCATCCTAAATCTCACTTTATAAAGAAATAGCTACAGGTGGCATTTCACTTCATTGGGTTATCTGTTAATTGTTCACTAGCATAAACTGTTACTCTTATCACATGAATCAGGATATAATAATAATGTAATCCTTAAGACTGTATCATACTAAACCTTATCAATAAGTTTGCATAAATGTGTTTGCATCAATGAATAATATCTCGTGAATGACTCCAAATACAATTTTCACGACTCATATAACGGCTAAAATCTAAATGTCAGACTAGTTTACTATATACAATGCGAGTTATGTGCTTTTCATATTTCTCCAATAAGCAAACTTTCAAGATTACAACACTTGTGATTGTCATTATTTTCCTCCATATCAAATTTAAAGGTAACACTTTTCTCTCTACCTATAGAACTTCATTCTTCTCTCCACCCTCTATTTTTTTTTTTTAATCATTCAACTATCAAATTGAATTACCAATTTACAACATACCTCTTTCCTTTTCTTTACAAATTAGTATCAATACCAACTAGAAGCCTTCTAACGTGGCTATAAGTGTTTCACCTAACTGTATATCCAACAACTATTTACAATCATGTTAACAGCTTTTCCCTTTTTTTTTATAGCTGCTATCGTGTATAGCTTTAATGATATACAATGAAATCTCTTAACTTTGAGGGTGTCTTTGACTTCCGGGTGGACATTCGTCTTTCTGACATGACCTTAGAATTTGGCATGTTTGGCATGACAGCTCCATCAGAATCACTTAGTGACTCTGTTTGGACCTGCTGTGACATGGCTGTAGTATCAGCGATACTCAGTGTTCAGTGTTTGAAATTAAGGATTCGCTAGTACTAGGTGCCATATTGGGATTTTCTGTTGTCTGGCTTGGATACTGCGTCTGTTGAATCAGAATCTCTGGTTGTAGATTGGTGTTCTGATCAGGAATTTCTTCCTTGTCATGATCATTTCCATGCGATAGAGTGTAAAGTCTAATGTGATCCACATGGCGGCGTACCTCTCTACCATCCTGTAACTCCATCACGTACATGACTTCATTGAGTGTTTCGGTTACTATTCCTCTGAGCCAAGTTGGTCCGGCTGCAAAGTTCTTCACCAGAACAGTATCATTCAACTTGAACTGTCTCATCTTTGAGCGCTTGTCTGCCCGCCTGTTTCATTGCAGATTGCTGCTTCTGAACCGACTTGTGCAGGTTTGGACGGACATGATCCATTCTACTTCTGATCCTCCTTTTGAACATTAGTTCACTTGGTGTTTTCATGTAGTTCCTTGTGGAGTTATCCGATAGGTCATTAGGAATACTTGGCTGCGCATCTCCAATGATGTTCCACTGGTTTTCTTAACTCCACTTTTCAAGGTTTGCACAGCCCTTTCCGCAAGGCCATTGCTGGAAGGGTGTTTTGGGGCTGTTTGCACATGTTCTACATTGTTGTTGAACAGGAAGTTCGAAAAGTCTTCAGAGACAAACTGGGTGCCGTTGTCACTTACGACTGTTTCTGGAATACCATACGTTGCAAACAGGCGTCGCATGGCAGTGACTGTAGCAGCTGCAGTGGCGTGTGCTACTCTAATAGCTTCAATCCACTTGGTGTATGCGTCAACAACAATCAGCACGTTCTGGTTATCGATGTAGGCGTAATCGATGTGGATCCTACTCCAGGGTCGTTCTGGGAACTCCCATGGGTGGATAGGGGCAGGTGGTGGGCTTCGCTGGTGCTCCTGACAAGTTGTACAGGTCTTTACCTTCTCTTCCAAACTTTTGTCAATGCCTGGCCACCATACAAAGGATCGTGCAAGTGCTTTCATCTTGACTATGCCTGGATGAGTCCCATGAAGTTCATCAAGGATTCTTTGTCTCATCTGCTTGTTGTCTGGAATGACCACTCTATGCCCCCATAATATGATGTCATCCTCAATCGAGAGTTCCTCCTTCTTCTGCGCAAAGGAACCGGTGTGTTGGCTCAGTTGGTAGAGCGTCCGTCTCACAACCGGGAGGTCGGGGGTTCAAACCCCGGCCGCGTCAGACCAAAAGACGTTAAAAGATGGGAGTTGCTGCTACCCTGTTTAGCGTTCAACGATTAAAGGGATAGAGCCTCGTCGATCTGGCGCTGCACAGCGGCTGCCGGGCCCACGATCAATTGGGCAAAGCAAATTTTCGGAGCATTTCATTTCATGTCTATTTCGAACAATAAATTATGGATTTATCATTTATTTATTTATCATTTATCAAAGGCTTTGAGCTCTGGTGGAACGTTCTTGGGGTTTGGCCATCCATTCATCACATAGGCTGTTACTCTTGCGAGAACAGGATCCCTTTTGGTGATTCTTCTGACTTCATCGGCTTCAACTGGCCTTGTGTCAATATCCAGCATGTTGATTTGAACTGGAGGCTGCTCATCCAGCTCTGCAAGACTCTGATGCGACCACACTGTTTGATCATCTGCCAAGGGTAGGCGTGAAAGGGCGTCTGCATTCTGGTGCTGTTTACCTTCCTTGTATATGATGTCATAGTCGTAGGCTGAGAGGATCATGTGCCACCTGGCTAACCGTGCAGAGGCCATGGGGCTTGCAGGTTTGGTGTCACCGAATATGCCTAACAGCGGCTTGTGGTCTGTGACGATTGTAAATCGTCTTCCGTACAGGTACTTGTGAAATTTCTTTACACCGAAAATGACAGAGAGTCCTTCTTTTTCATATTGGGCGTAATTTGCTTCACTTCTGGTGAGCGTGCGTGATGCGAAAGAAATGGGCTGCTCTAGACCATCTGTCCCTACATGGCTGAGGACTACACCTAGACCATAGGGGCTTGCATCACATTGCAACAACAAAGGCTTACTGGGGTCGTAGTGTGTCAACACTGTGTCACTCTGAACCAGTTCCTTCGACTTCTGGAAGGCTCTTTCTTGGTCTCCTCCCCACTTCAGGTTTGGATCTGCTTTGTTCCGGTCTCCCCGCTTCTTTGGCACTGAAGCATACTCTGCCTTCCACAGTGTTATTAGTGGGCGATCTCTTTTGTCAAATTTGGTATAAACTTCCGATAGTAGCCCAGAAGTCCTAGGTATGCCTGTAGTTGACTCTGGTTCTGTGGTCTTGGAGTCTTCTTTATGGCTTCTATCTTGTCCGGGAGGCGAAATTATTTTTCCCACCGAGTTCTGGACCAACATATGAATATTCATGACTTGCGTCTTCGGATTGAGAGTACGCATGCGCGTTGCTCAGAATGAATTAGCATCGTCAAATTACCGGTACCCTTACATAGTTACATATATATATATATACATCCAATTCTTAAACACTTATCAAACTAGCTGCCATTAATGGCAAGACATGTGCTAGGGTAGGGCTAGCTTAGGCTAGCGCATTAACTTTACCTCAAATCTGGACCTGTCTAATGCCTAATACTATTAGGAATAGCCGACTAATGCCATGGTTAACTTCGAACTTGTTAATTCCGAACTTTACGTTTGATTAGGTTTGGACCAATATTAGCTTATTTACCATGGTTTAATATGTCTAGTCCGTATACAGAACCAGTCCTAGATCTAAAATAAATATCTTAGTTCTAGTCTAGTCTCTAGATCTAGACTCTGATCTACGCGCTATCAGCATGGAACCACTAGTGTACCAAAGGGGGGGGGGGCAGACTGCCCCCCTGACGAGTCACAACTGATCCAGGGGACGTGCCCCCCCTTGAGAAGCCAAATTAATAATTTGTAATGTCAAAATGTAACGAAAAAAGACGTATGTCCCCTCTTTTGAACGTGAAGATCTTTTTTTTTTCTTGTCAAATTTTTTTCAGCTACGAAATCCTTAATTTTGGGTGAAGACGGGGATCAAGATCACTGACGTTAATTTGTGCCTGACGTTAGAATATGTTCCATGCATGCACTGGTGTACCTAGGATTTTCCAAAAGGGGGGCAAATTTTTTAGAGGATATTTCGTCCGCGAAAAAATGTGGCAAGCCCCCCCCCAAAAAAAAAAAGGGTCTTCACCCCAAATTATGGATTTCTTAGCTGAAAAAAAAATTGACAAGCAAAAAAAAAAGAAAAAAAGATCTTCACGTTAAAAAAAGGGGACATACGTCTATTTCATTGCATTTTTACATTACAAATTATTAATTTGGCTTCTCAAAGGGGGCACGTCCCCTGAATCAGTTGTGACTCGTCAGAGGGACAGTCTCCCCCCCCCCCCCTTGGTACACTAGTGGTTCCATGCTGATACAGCGTAGATCAGAGTCTAGATATAGAGACTAGACTAGAACTAAGATAAAATTTTTTTAGATCTACATGTAGGACTGGTTTTGTATATGGACTAGACATATTAAACCATGGCAAATAAGCTAATATTTGTCTAAACCTAATTAAACGTGAAGTTCGGAATTAACCAGTTCGAAGTTGACCATGGCATTAGTCGGCTATTCAGTGTTGTAGTCAAGGCTCAAACCTCCAAGGCCAAGGCTTTAATACCCAAGGCCAAGGCTTCAATACCAAAGGCCAAGGCCAAGGCATGGAAACCCAAGGCCAAGGCCTGAAAACCTCAAGGCCAAGGCATTTCAAACTTACGATATACAGAACAATGAACTAACAATACTTAGGCGGCAGACATCACACATGGTAAAATGTATGTGAGCGAGGGGACGGAGCGAGAAAAAAAATTAACCTTTGTACATTTAAAACAAAAATAATTTCATGATAGAGACATATTAAAATAATGATATAGTTACCTGTGTACACATAATCCATAATTTTTCTATAAGCGATTTACATTGCAATAATTATTATTACCACGGTCATCTGATCCTGGCATTCTCAACGTATGTTTTTCTCCACTCCCTGGGACAGGGGCAGCAGAAAATTATTAAGGGGGGGGGGGTCAACGCCAAAAAGGCACCCATTTATCAAAATGAGTTTTTTTTTGTGCAAACAGATACATGTATTTTCAAAATGAGATTATGAATATTAATACACATGATTATTAATACTTATTGATAATATTAATAATTATTGATTATTAAATTATTTTTTGTTAATTATTATTTCTTGAAACCATATTGACACAAAAACAAATACGTCGTTTATTTCCTTGAAACTGTAGAGAAATGAGATTCAATGTTGAACGATATATGATTAAAAAGAAGTAAACATTTTTTCCCCTTTGTTTTGTCAATCTGACCCAAAACAAATATAAAATTTAGAAGAGAGATAGAGAGAAGAAGAAGTCCCACCACCAAGAATAAACTTAGACAAGGGGGGGGGAAGGAAAAGGAAAAGATGGAGTAAATGTGATATTATTTTTTAAACAATCTATTGCAAAATTAGCTTTTCTTATAGAAAGAGGGGACAAATTTTGTTCACTCGCTCGCTTCAATCGCTTTCTTCTTTTTTTGACAGAAATTTTGCTCTATATATGCCATGCTTGGCCCCTCAAAGTTTCTGGCTCATCATGCCATTGACATAACCCATTTGGATATGACAAAATTGGAGACTGTGTTCAAGTTTACCAAATCTTTTCAGAATATCATTAAGACTTAAAACATTCTTGTTGGCCATAGAAAATAATACAAGGAAAATCCTAATGGAATAGAAATCAACCTTGTTATCGTTCTTTAGAGTAGTATGTTTAAAGTATGAAAATTGTTGTCAAAATTGCAGTCAGATGTAAAAATTATTCTTGTCATCAAAGCACTATTATCTTGATCATGACCATTATTATTTACTGTCATTATCATCATATGATTACAACACATTACCAATACATAATGCTATTTTTCACAACTGATGTATTCTTTGTTTGAATTTCATGATAATGGTGACAATTACAATTGATGACACTGCTAGTACACTTACTACTGCTGCTGCTACTGTTACTGGTGATTGGTAGTATTTACCATTAGTGTTATTAAATATATATATAAAAAAAAACAATTGAAACATAATTACTTATTTAAAACAAATGAAAGTACAAAATACAAAATGCCTTGAAAAAGCCTTGAAAATGCCTTAAAATTTCAAGGCTCAAAATCCTCAAGGCCAAGGCCCTCTCAAGGCCAAGGCTTTGAAAAAGTAGCTAGGCATTAAGGCACCTTAAGGCCAAGGCCGAGCATCAAGGCACTACAACACTGATTAGTACTAGGCATTAATTAGACAGGTCCAGATTTGAGGTAAAGTTAATGCGCTAGCCTAAGCTAGCCCTACCCTAGCACATGTCTTGCCATTAATGGCAGCTAGTTTATTAAGTGTTTAAGAATTGGATATATATATATATATAGATCTAAGCCTATAAGACCTATGTAACTATGTAAGGGTACCGGTAATTTGACGATGCTAATTCATTCTGAGCAACGTGAATGCTTACGATCGGCACTGGTCGAGGCGAAGTCCACGCGCATGCGTACTCTCAATCCGAAGACGCAAGTCATGAATATTCATATGTTGGTCCAGAACTCGGTGGGAAAAATAATTTCGCGTCCGGGAGTGGGCTAACTCCATGTTGATCCAGCTTGTGGCCAAGGAACTCCACCGAGTCCATCATGAACTCACACTTTTCCCTTTTCAGTCGAAGTCCATTACTCTCTAGGCAATGCAGTACATCTTGCAAGTTGGCAATGTGTTCTTCATCTGTCTTCCCGCTAACTATAATATCATCTAGGTACGGGCGACACATTGGTATGTCAGCTAAGAGTGACTCCATTGCTCTTTGGAAGATCGCAGGGGCTGTGGCTATACCAAAGGGTAACCTAGTGTACTGTCCTCTGTGTGTATTTACTGTGGTGTACTTCCTTGCTTGTTCATCAAGTTCTATCTGGTGGTATGCATGTGAAAGGTCCAGCTTGCTGAACTGTTGACCTCCACCTAAGTCCTGGAGCATATCCTGGAGCGACGGAATTGGGTACCGTTCCACCCTTAGAACTTTATTTGCTGTCAACTTATAGTTGCCACATATGCGTACTTTACCATTTGGTTTCTTCACCACTACGATAGGACATGCGTAATCAGCAAACTTCACCGGCTCAATCACGCCTTGGTCCTGTAGCTCATCGATGGCTTCGTCAATTTTCTGGCGCATTGCATATGGGACTGGTGCAGCTTTGTAGAACCTGGCTTTATCTCCATCATCTTGAGGATGCACCTTTGCCTGAAAGCCTTCAAGTTTACCAACTTTTGAACAGTCAAACACTTGCTTGTGCTTCACTAACATGTCTTGTAAGGTAGCTTGTATCTTATGCACGGTTTCTGGATTGTTGGAAACATGTGTTTGAAGGTTGAGGCGATTCTGTAGGAATCTGTAGATTCCTTCTGGTGCGGCTTGCATCCAGTCTCGGCCCAGTAACGCAACACCTTTCTCAACTACAAGAAGTGTCAACTTCTTTGGTGGTTGGCTGGCATCAAACTTGACTTCTACCATTGCCTCACCAATGATTGGTACTGATGACTCTGTGTATGTTTTCAAGGAAACATTTGTTTGCTTCACATCAGCTCGATGTCCCAGTTTATGGAAATCCTGCTGCGACATCATCGTCCAGGGGCTTCCTGTGTCTATTTCTAAGTTGACTTGGATCCCATTTAGGCTTAGGCTAGTCTGGAACGGTTCACTGTACTTTGCCATCTTATTTACCATTCCACCCCTAAGGTGTCTGAGTTCTCCACCAGGCATGTTTTCTGTCAGTTCTGCACCTTCCTCACCATTCAAGTGGTTTGCAGATTTCTTTCTAGATCTGTATTGCTTGATCTTCTCACACTGGCTGCGGGTGTGACCCACTTGAGAACACTGATAGCATTTCTCATCCTTAAATCTACATGCTGACTGGACATGATCACCTGAACCACATCTCCAACATCTTGAGGCAGGTCTTTCCTGTTTCTTTTGGCTTGGCTTTTGCTGCACGTCCTGCTTCTGTCTTTGATGTGTATTTTTACGCGATGAGGACACAAATGGTTTACGCTGGCTTCTGCCCTGCATCTTCTGAACTGTAGGTGACTCGGTCCCTTTACTCAATACCTTGAGCTTTTCAACATCTCTGTCTGCTACCTCCATAGCTGTGGCGGTCTGAAGTGCATGTTGTAAGGTTAGGGATGACTCACTTAACAGCTTGCGTTGAATTGCAATATCCCGACAACCCACTACTAAGCGGTCCCTAATCATGTTATCTAATTCTTTGAAATTACAGCCTTCGCTTAATTGGCGCAAATTTGCCACAAATTGCGGTATGGACTCATCTTGCTTTTGCACACTAGTGTAAAACCTATAGCGCTGAACAATTTCGGTAGGCTTTGGTACGAAGTGTGACGTAAGCGTGTTTTTGCATACTGTGTATGTTTGATCTATTGGTTTGCTCGGCTGCAAGAGAGCTCTGAGAATGTGATAGCTCTTGCTACCAAGATTGGTCTGAAATATCGCCCTTCTTTTCCCATCTTCCTGTACCTCGTTAGCATCAAACCATGCTTCTAGGAGTTCAAGCCATTCGTCAAAATTGTACCCATCACTCAGTTTGGGCACACTACCTATATGTTGGCTTGCCATAATTTTGTTTCATATGTTGTACAAAATCCAGCTGTTAACTTGATTAGCTGTAACACTAAGTATATCAAGACTTATTGATCATAAAATATAATTTTGATCTTGCAATTGCGCATTTATTTTCTTAGTACCTAATGCCTACAAAGCATTATTAATGTATACCTGAAACAAAGCTAGAACGACATATATAGTCCAACGATTGACAATACTATATCACTACACACAACTGGTATATGTGGGACTACTCCCGTGTCGTGGGGCTGCAGTTATTCAATTGCATAGCAAATATAGGCACTGGGTCCTGGTCCTAATTGCTAAGTCTTAGACTATAATCGATCAACACTTTGGGCCTAAGTTAGTCCTACAACTGATTAGACCTAGTCCCGTTTTCTTAGACCTGGACCTTGTTTGGTCCTATAACTCAGAGACCCGGTCCTACTTTAGACCTGCTCATAAGATTATACCTGGTCCTGCTTTTTAGACCTGGAACTTATTTTTGGTCCTAAATTTCATAGGCCTGGTCCTACTTGCATAGTCTTAGACCAGTTGATTGGACCAACTTGCTATATATGACTACGGCATAAACTCAGCTTAAGTTTATTGTTATTTAGGCCTAGGCCTACTGTATAAACATCAGACCTCAATTCAGTCTTGGGCTTGGCCCTGTTGGTTCTAGACCTAGATCTATAATTGCTATTTTAATGACCTAAATCTAAATACTACCTAATTGGACCAGTGACAGTGTAACAACTCACCAGGGCATGTACGGTACTTTGTTACATTAGACCAGATCTATGTTTCGACTAATTCTTTTAGTCCAACACGTTGCAATTACAACCATATAATGTATTTTTGGACCTGGACTAATTTTTCTTAATCTTACCTTTAGTCTTAGATTAAGCTACAGTTCATCATGAATAAATGCTGTGTTTATTATTATTCATAATAAGTCCATCAAAAAGTTTTTAAGTCTTTGATGTTTTGTTTCTGTTTCATTCATTACATATGCAGCTTGGCTTGAATTTGTATTTAGTCTTCTTGGCACAACAACTTTGTCCTGGCTTGCACACTCACAACTTGCTTGGCTGGACTTGACTAATGACTGCAACACCGTCTGGGCTGAAACTGGCAAAAGAGGTCTCGGCTGGGTCCTCGGCTTGGTCCTTGGGCTCTGTTGCTTGCTGTTGGGCTGGGCTGCTTTAGAGACTTCGGGCTTGAAGTTGGCTCCAATTTGCTATGCCTATGTCAATAGTCAAATGTAGTAATTAACAAGTAACATCTAGGGCTAGGCATAATTTACAGCAATTGTCAACGTTATGCCTATGCTATGGGCTGTAGACACTACATAACTCGGTCTCAATATAGGCTGGCATGAGCGGTGTGAGGCTTCTGCAAAGCGTCCATTTCAACAAGCCACATTCATCCGTCATCCAAATTACGGCTAGGCTGCGATTGACCGATCGCACTGCCACTGCTTGCACTGCAGTGTATCAATGTCCATGACAATATCCGCGGCCAATTTCCAAAAGCTATCCGGAATGCATGTCACTATAACTGGAAAACAAGTCCAATCTATACTCTCATTTTTATCCCTGCATCCTCGTCGCCAAATTGTTATGTTCTTGGGTTGTGGTTCTTAAAGGGATACATAATAATGAGATAATAGCACAGCGATGTAGAGTAGTGTCTGCCATTTAATGTTACGCCATCTTGCTCCTCTCTCGCGCATGCGTACAAGGCTGCACACGAAGCTTGCGTGGTTAGTCTTCATTTCATACATCACAAATAGATAATCTACTTGCAATATTTGAGGGATGTATCATCAGTGTGTTTTATTGAATATTTATAACATGTTAGATACTTTTATTTGCATAATATGCAAATTACACTACAGACACTAAGCTGAATACAAATGTATTCAACGTCCTTAGTGATAGCAGAATGTAAATTTCAACATTGATGAAATTTCCAAGCAGTTAATGAGAGAAAACTCACAATACCTTGAAATTTTTTCCATATAAGGATGCTTATTTGCATATTATGCAAATGAAGTAGATTTTTTTTGCACTTTTGACAAAAAACATTGAATACAGTTATTTATCATGAATTTTCGCTCAAATTCAATTGTTTTGGACACTCAAATAAATAAATAGATTTCTTGGGACTTTTAATTAGTATGTTGTTTAGGGGACCTTCCTTGAAAGCATTGCAGTGGAATATCTCGTGTTGCAATAAGTGGTGGGTCAAACCCTATATTGACTGGACTAATGTCCCTCTGTGCTATCGAAGAGTGTGTATGGTTATCACGTATTGCGCGCGACCCCCGGGGGGGGGGGGGCACTCGACCAAAAAAGTGGTAGGGGTGTGCCGCGGGCGAGGCAAAAAACGGGGGCCTTGGAGCGGGCGTATTGTAAAAAGGAGGGTCCTCGGAACGGGCTTCGGAACTACAAATGTTTGTGAAAACGGGGGTCCTCGGAACGGATCTCCGTATCTCTGTGAGTGCGTATGCATCCCTACGGAACGGGCAATCGTGCATGACACAGCTAGCGCGGCCTCCGCCGGGTGCGCTCGCGCTTAGGCGATGGTCGAAAAGCGCTCTACGGCCGCTTTTCACCAAAATTGTAGCAGATCAATGCGACCGGAACGGCGTAACGAAAAATATGCGAAGCTTTGGAGCGGATTTCTTTCTTCTTTTTTCTCGATAAGAGGGATATGCTATGCCTAATTGGAGCGGCTTTCTTTGTTCTTTTTCTCTATAAGACAAAAATGCTATGCCTTGGAACGGAAATTTGAGTGTAAAAATGGGGGTCCCCTCCGCGGCACATATACCCACTATGCATTATATACTGAGTGCCCCCCCCCCCCCCGGGGGCGCGACCACGTCTGTATCGGAGTGCTAGCTGCCCCGCTGGAGCTTAATTGAGTCGCGTTATAGGAGGGATGTTATTGGAATATGTGAAAAACTATGTAAATGATTTGCGCTTGTCGGATGTGATAATTATGTACATTATAACATATTTTAAGAAATACAGGGGGGAACCTGATTTCGTGGGGGTGCTGTCTATGGAAAATAATACACGCAGCACCCCCAGGATAATTTCTGGGGGTGCTTCAGCACCCCCAGCACCCCCGCTTCCCAGGTCCCTGCGTTTAATATAACTAAATGGTGTTTATTAATGAAATCTTCTATGATAAGTCCGTTATGATCATTTTTTACACTGCCCCAAAGGCTGTTTTGGGAATTAAAATCTCCTAGTATGAGAAACCTATCAGTACCACAGGCTACATTTAGTAATTTATTTAAAATATTTTCAAGGATTATAAAAGTTGACTATGCCAATAGACCTATATCTCTTTCTTCATGCTTTTCCAAAATATTTGAACATATGGTTAAAGGGAGACTTGAATGGTACATTGAAAATCACAATATTTTGCCTCCCATAATCAGCGGCTTCCGAAAAAACCCACAATACCACTGATATGCTTTTCACACTGCATTTCCTTAACCCCATACTATCCTTAACCCCGGACTATCCTTAACCCCATACTATCTTTTTTTAGATTCACACTGTCTTTTTTAACCCCATACTATCTGCTCAGCCGGGGATAATGCCTTAACCCCGGACTATCCCTCAGCTCGTGAATATTGATGACTTTACCATACAGAGCGTGATTAACGTGCAATTCGACTTCCGTGATTGGCTAATGCTTAGCCCCACTTTCCTTAGCCCTGTTTCGTTTTCACACTGCATCTCTTAGCAACGCAATTGTGGTGCTAGCTACATGCACAATAAGCCGGCTACCCTGCTTTTTTGCAGGGCCAGATAGTACCGTACTATTTACCGTGCTAGCCCACTTTGCTAAAACGTAGTGTGAAAACGAAGTGGGCTAAGCTTAACCCCGGGAAATTGGTAGGGCTAAGACCCCCCCCCCCCCTTAGCCCCACCAATTTCCCGGGGTTAAGGAAAAAAGTGCAGTGTGAAAAGCATATCATAGTATTGTTAATTTGGAAAACACTATTTAAAAAACTGTTAACAATGGAGAACATACTTTGGCTCTATCTTTAGACGTCGAAAAGGCATACGATAGATTATGGATGAAAGGTCTAATTTACAAATATTTGCAGCGTGGTATAAAGGGTAAAATGCTAACTTTTCTCTACAATTACCTTTCAAATAGAACATTCCAAGTTACAATTGAAAAGATTGAATGAAAAATATATGTAATGCAAAACGGACTCCCACAAGGAAGTACACTTAGTCCCATATTATATAATATCATGATGAGGGACATCCCTATCATCAATCCAGTCACCACATCCATTTATGCAGATGATATAGCAGTTTGGATGTCCGGTAATTAATTAGATGTAACCTCCAAAAAATTCAAGAATATCTTAACAAATTGCACGAATGGTTTAATAAATGGGGTTTCCGTCTTTCCTCTGATAAAATTGCTCTGGTTTTATTTACAAAAGCCCCCCCCAAAAATAATTGCCCTGAGATAAAACTAGGAGACAATCGTCTAACTTTCAACTCTGTTAAAAACACTTTTGATCACCGACTTACATGGCATGCCCATATCGAGGATATAGTGACAAGGTGTAAAAGGAAACTTAACATTCTCAGAAGCCTTACTGGAACTTAATTTGGAAGCTCCTCCAAATCTCTCCTCATTGTTTATAGGGCAATAATAAGATCGCTAATGGACTATGGATGCGAGGCTTATGATAGTGCATCCCAAACAATGAAAGCAAAATTAGATGCAGTTCAATATCAAGCAATATTTTGATTTGAATAAATAGAGAAAAATCAAACAAGCATAACACTGAAAATTTCATTAAAATCGGATGAAAAATAAGAAAGTTATGGCATTTTAAAGTTTCGCTCATTTTTCACAAAACAGTAATATACACAACTCAATGACATGCAAATGAGTCAGTCGAAGATGTCCTTCACTCACTATTTCTTTTGTTTTTTATTGTTTGAATTATACAATATTTCATTTTTACAGATTTGACCATAGTGTCGTGTAATTATAAAAAGGGAATTATAATCGGTAATTATAAAAAGGGAAGCGTAATAAGGAAACTCTGGAGAAAGTTATGCAGTTGAAATCACTAGGTATTTAATCATCAATATTCAGCTACAGTTCGAAGTACATGAAGATTCAGATATCATAGGAGACGATGAATATAAAATAATTTAGAAGTATCAGATTGAGATTGTGAAGTTAAATTAATATTCTATGGACGTCTAAGTCTTGAAGTCAGTCAGTCTCTATCTGGATGAGTGTGGGTCTAGTATTCTTCTGTATTCTATGTCTCCAATGATCAAGAAGTCTTATTTATATCATTAGTTTTGGGGGTGTAACAGTTTAAGGTGGGATTGATCTAAACTTGATCTGATTGGTCTACAAGTAACTGTCTATCAAACTTTCTCTGGTATAAGGGGTGTGGTGATGCTCTGTGCAAGTGACTGGGGCTGGAAGTGTGAGTCATACTTCTTAGAACTTTTGTTCCTTGAAGTTAGCTGACGTCACTGAGGGTTGGTATTTTTATGGTCAAGGTTTAGGAGTTAAATGGTATTGGGGGTTTGAGAATTCTTAGATGACATTGGGGGAGTTTGTAAACAAGTGAAGGTGAATGGCTGAAAGGATAACAGGAAGTTAAATACATACTACATAACAATAGGGACCGACTTGACTGACCATATAGTATTAAACGATGCTAATTCCACATGTATAGGGAGGAATTAATCACTGTTTCACTTGATAATGAGGAGAAAATTAGAATATTTCATATGATATAATACAAAAGAAATAGTGAGTGGATGACGTCATCAGTCTCCTCATTTTGTGAAATTAAGCGAAACTTTAAAATGTCATAACTTTCCTATTTTACATCCGATTTTGGTGAATTTTTCAGTGTAATGCTTGTTGGATTTTTCTCTTTTTATTCAAATAAATTATTTATTGGGGTGGACTTGTCCTTTAAGGATTTGTGTTGGAGGGCTCCCTCTTACCTCACTAGAAGCCCTGCATATGGAAAAGTAGTCGTTTCTACACCTTTTTTTATGATAATACCAAATTTTAAAGAAATTAGAGATTCAGGCTCCACGGAATTGCTGTTTATAAAACACATGTTTGAGCTTCTCCCACACCAGATTTGCGTATTATTACACGTAAACTTCCCTGTTTGCACACGCTGTGTCGAGGTGGGATGGTCTGTCAAAGACTGTATCTCATGAACCAAACATCGTACGAAAGCCGGTTTCCCGCCAATCTGTGCAGAATATATTTCTCTACAATACATGTAAGAATGATGCTGATTGGTTAAAAATTGTCTATGGAAATAAAGAAAAACTAAGACCCCTTCATTTGTTCACCCAATCAGCCGTCAGTGCGATCTCTGCCCTCATTAGCATACCGGGTCATGACGTATCAAGACGTCTGAGTTTCATCATGGTGGATTTTACATGTAGCGCGGCCTGACATTCTCGGAAAATCAGACAACATTTGAGGTTTACTTCGGGTATTTAGCTAAATTGGATTTTGATCTAGTGACATAAGACTGCAAAGAGTCTGAAACTTTCATTTATATGTATTGTTAAGAACAGAACGAGGAGAATTGTGTTTTTTTCTACAATGTCGGCTCAGGATCGCCCATTCTCATAACTGTACAAAGAGAGGTTGGATAGCACCATTTGTGTCTACGGGGGGATTCCAGCTTGACAGGACGTTCACATAACAATATGCAGAAACAACATAAACAACTTTTGTATTTACATGTAGATCTGCCCACTATAAAAAAAAACGAAAGAAAATGCCATAAACATCAAGCCTACAGTGTTCTGTATGCATGTAGATTTTACGATAATTTACCCATTTTCCATAATGGACGCGTCCGTATCGTAGTTTCGTAAGCTGGCGTGCGCATTGGACCGGAGAGCTCATGAATAATTCATGAAGCGGGCGGCGTACGTCGGTGACCCGCGGAACCCGGTCATTTTGAGCAAATGCGAATTTCCACCCCAAACTTTTCCATATGAGGCTGAACTCGGGGAAATGCCCCTCGACCTGAGAAGAAAAGCACTCACAGATAAGTTCAGAACAAAGATTGAAAGACATGAAGACCATCCAATTTTGCTTAATATAAAATCGTCCTGGCAATTCGATTTATCCAAAACTCAAAAAATAATAAACCTTTTGGAATCAGAGCAGAGAAAATAAACTACTCTGTAGAATCATATATATACGCTTTCCCTCCATGGCTTTTTCAACACCCGTAGGTTTCAATAGAACTGAAAAAGGAATTAAATAAACATGACCATCCTTTATATCAAAAACAAAAGAGCCTCGATCTTATTAATTAAAAATGGTAAAATCAACTCCATATTTACACAGATGGATCCAAAGAACCCGTCACTGGAGCCTGTGCTGCCTCCTTTTACGTTCCAGCTTTCCATTACTCCCAGTCTAAACGCCTCACTGATATACTTCATCATATAGAGCTGAATTAGCAGCAATCATCTTAGCCCTCAACTGGTTAGAAACTCTTGATGTATACGTAGGAGTAGTAATCTTAGTGACTCATTAAGCTCCCTAGTAGCAATATCAGAACAAAAAGAAATACCTTTTGGCTCAGAAATTCTTACCCTACTAACAAATTTAACATATTTAGGCATAGACATAAACTTTGAATGGATCCCCAGCCACTGTGGTATTAGTTGAAACGAGATGGCGGACACGAAAGCCAAAAATGCATTGCAGAAAAAAAATTGAAGTCAACAACAAATTATCTTTAACAGAAATAAAACATCTCATTTTCAAAAGATACAAGCTAGAATGGCAAAAAAGATGGAATGAATCCCACCGCCTACTCAAATTATACCATCCCACTGTTTATTCTCCCTTTTTTTTTGTTCCCTAATTAGATTCCACGAAACCATTATCCACAGACTCCGTTTTGGTGTAATAGGATTGAACTACGATTTAAAAAGACTTAATATACACCCCACGGGACTTTGGGATAAATGTAGGCCTAACAAATTAGAAACAGTTGAGCATTTTTTAATCGAGTGTCCCAAATATATAATAGAGAGAGCCATGCTACTTACAGAAACAAATCTATCAACCCCCCAAAAAAATAATGGATCTCTTAAAGAGTACTAAGGTAGAAACCCAATCTGCACTGGTCCGTTTCGTTCTCAGAACGAAACGACTATATAAAGTCTGAATTTTTCTCCGCCCCCTTATTTTTTATTTATTTATTTATTCATTATTACTTTTTTTTCTACAAGCGTTAAATTTATGAAAGGGAGACACAAAGCTGAAGAAGATGCAGACACATGGTTGATTTTTGCTCACTTTCCTATGGTCCTATATATTTTGATTATATGTCATTTGACTACATCGACAACAGATCGATCGTCGTGGATCCTGTTTTTTGTGTTTTTTTTTTTCTCTCTCTCGATTGGTTTGCATTGATCTCAATCGATGTACAGTCGATCGGACTTTACATATATATACGATCAGTCGCTGATCCCTGTGTTTTTCCATTAATTTTTCCCGAATTCGCTCTTTGCTGATTTTCCAGGTTCTTTAAATTTGTGATTTATCAGGGAGGATTCCCCCTTTTTATAGTCCAAAAAAGAGGAAAAGAGAGAGAAGAGAGGGAGAGGAGGGAAAGAGAAGAAAATATTTTTTTTCTCTCTCTTTTTTTCCTTATTCTTTTTTCTCTTTCTTACCCTTTGCTAATTGTCCGAGTTCTTTAATTTGGTGATTTGTCAGGGGGGACAGAAAGGAGATAAGGATGAAGAGAGAAGTTTTGTTGTTTATTTGTTAGTTTGTTTGGTTTTGCTTTCAATTTTTTTTTTTTTTTTTTTTTTTTTTGGCACTTTCATCCCATACTTTAGTTTTCGGTGTCCCGAAACCTGAAGTTTTATCAGGCCACAAATCCAGTTTACTTTTGTTTTCTCTGTTGCAGCTTACTGTAGCAGAAGAGGATCAAACGTGCTGCAAGAAACAGACCGCATACAAAGGAAGAAAAAGGAAAAAGAAAAGAAAAAAGGGGGAAAACAATAGCAGAAAAAAAAGGAAAAAAAGGAAAATTATTATTTTAAAAGGACAAAAAATACAAAAAAAAAAAAATGCAGGAAAAAAAATGAAACAAGAAAAGAAAAAAGAGAACAAAAGAAAAGAAACGAAAAAAAAAAGAAATAAAAAGAAAAAAAGAGAAAAGAAGAAAAAAATAGAAGGAAAAAGAAAAAAAGAAAAAAAATAACAAGAAAAGAAAAGAAAACACAAAAAAAGAAAAGAAAAAGAGAGAGAAGAAAAAAAAAGGAATGGAAAAGAAAAAATAAATAATAAGCTATTGAAAATGAACAAAAGCTGTGGCAAAAATAGTCAATTCTGACTGGTTGCCAACCAATGAAAGAAGAAAAAGAAGAATGATGCGACTAACGCATAAACGGCTGGCGCGCATGGCTATGCAAATGCTATTAATAAGTGTAGCTGCAGAATCAAACCCCAGAATCGACAAAGTTCAAACGCACATCAGCAACGACACTCGACGACAAAGAATTAATCCAAGCAACGCCTTGTACAGTAGAATGAATGTTTATTCTCAATAAACATGCACCTTGTGTGCGACGTATCATAATCGGGTGTATGGGTGGGGGTCCACGGTCCACCCGCTAGTCATAAGGACCACTGGTCATAATACCCGCTAGTCATAATAGTCATAAGGGTCGCTATAATTGCTAGTCATAATCAACGATGAGGGTCGCCATTCATAATCAAAGATGAGGGTCACTAGTCATAATCAAGGAAGAAGGTCACTAGTCATAATCAAGGAAGAGGGTCACTATAGCCGGGGGGGGGGGCACTTACATTGACGAGTATCCACTCGTCAATGTAAGTGCCCCCCCCCCCCGGCTATAGTGACCCGGCTATAGTGATAATGCACGACCCAAAAAACACGTAAAAATGATGTCTTTTTCAAGATAGGGCAAGTTACGTACGTAACATAATAAGGGTGTCAAAAACACTAAAATAATGAAAAAAGGGTATCTATTTTCGCTAGGAAAGCTACGTGTTTAGGGTCAAATTTACGAAGGTATAAAAAATTAAGACTAAAATGTTTTTATAAAGGATGCACTTTCTGCCTCAAGTTCAAGTTCAAGTTTATTTAAACCAATCAAAACAAGAGACATATTACACAGTTTTACAAAAATGAGAATACATGATAGGTTTGGGACCCAAAAAGAAGCAGAGCTTGTGAGAGGGGACCCTTGTAAAGTACATTACAACAATAATGAGATGAAAAATATTTACAATGATAATCTAGAGAGTAAATAAGAAAAATACATACAAACACACACCCACACACACATGGTTTATCAAGAATCAATTTAAGATATTTTGTAATCTTTCAAATAAATATTTTCGACATGAATTTTTAAATATGGGCAGTGTTGGACTGGATCTAAAGCTTTGTGGTAACTTATTCCATTCTTTTGTACAAACTATCACAAAAGAATTCAAAGCAGTATTTGTTTTTGTAAGTGGTTGGTGGATAAGATTTTTCTGCCGTGTATTGTACAAATATACATTTGAATTAACAACAAATGCATCTTTAAAAAATGAACAGTTTTGAGAGGATAGTGATCTGTACGTAAATATCAAACAATTGAAGGAGACTAAATCATCAAGAGGCAAAATCTTCAATTGCAGAAATAGAGGAATACTTGGACTTCTGTAATTCGAATATGTTATGAGCCTCATAACTTTCTTCTGAAGAACTAGCAGTCAACACAGTACTTAGGAAAAGAACGATAGTATATACTGGTCCAGTTTATTGGAATTCCTTGGATATGACACTTAAGCAACTACAAAATTATGATATTTTCAAACATCACTTCAAAGCAAAGCTTCTTCTTCGATATAAAGAAACAAACTGAAATTGCTATTTATTGGCATGCTCTATTGCATTTTTGTCCACAGAGCTTATTATCCAGAAGTTTCTTAAATTCTGTTGGATTGCAGCTGCTTACTTCATTTCTTTTGTTCTTTTATTTCTTCGTTTCTTTCTTTCCTTGTTTTTTGTCACGTTTCTGTGTTGTGTTGTTTTTGTGGGTGTAATTTAATTGATAAAATGTTGTCACGTGTATTATTACTAAGTAGTTATATCAAAAGTGAAAAAAGGAAACCTTATCTACAAGCATTCTGCTTCTAAGGTTTCCTCCACTTTTCCGTAATTTTTATGTACTTAAACATGTATTAATATGTAGTGATTAAGAATGCTTGCTATTGATACTTATATAGTCTACGTGTGTAATGGTTGCTCAGCTTAGTTATGTAAGTTAAGTTATCAAAGTTTTGTAACATAACGGATTTGTGGAAATAAAACCTATAAAAAAAAAAAAAAAAAAAACACTACCGTGCATTTTTAGAGTACGATTTGCGCGAGATGTGAGAGGTGGGGCTGTACTTGTACCATAGAGATATAACTAGTAATACATCAATTCTTGTTATTTCATTTCCATTCAAAACATAATACAAAGTAATATACAGTAATACAAATCAAGTACAATTTTACAGAAGGGCATTCTTACTTCGTAAAAAAAACAGAAAAAACAGTATAATATAGAGCATAAATGGAAATGAGGGGGATCCACTAAAAAGCAAAGCTTGTAAAGTGTGGATCCCCCTTGGAAATGAAGAAAGTATAGTAGACTTATTCTTATATGCGTACATATATGTATTACAGGAAAGAAAAAGAGAACAAAAGAAATCATACGGATGCAAATATGATTACTGAACAAATGCAAAGCTTTTCACACAAAGAGGTCTTCGTAGTAAAGGATGTGTTGCGCAAGACAGAAGAAAGGAAGAAAAAAAAACAGAAAGAGAGAGGGGATGACAAGACATAGAAGACAAGACAAAACAAAGGACAGGACAGTACAAGACAAGATAACTACTTTATAAAAGGTGGAAAACTAAGAATGTGAAAGGGCTGACCACGAACCAGCTTGATCTGGTGAAATAACAAAAGATGATATAACTGGACAATATCAGATGAAAAAGATAAAACAATAAAAGTGAAAAATGAAATGATTAAAATCAAGATAATGTGTTAGTTCCGTTGCGAAAAATTATAGGAATTAAGCAGGATAAGTTTGAGTTTACGTTTGAATGAATTTAAGGAGACACTGTCTTTAATATTATTAGCTAGTGGGTTCCAGAACTTAGGACCGTTGAATAGGAATGTATTTTTGGCCAGTAAAGCTCTGTAAAGTGGAATGTGAAGTTCGTCAGAGTGTCTCGTGGGGTAGTTATGATAAAATTGATTTTTAGGGAATATGGCATCAAAAATATGGGGAAGTGCATTATTATTATAACTATACATGAAGTGCCCTAACTGTAGTAAATAAATAAATAAATAAATAAAATCTCTATGGGCTGTACTAAACCCAATGTTGGTTAAAGGGATGGTCTGGGCTGAAAATATTTATATCTATTAAGATATAAATATTCTACATAGAGTAGAAATTCACTGAGCAAAATGCCGAAAATTTCATCAAAATCGGATAACATATAATACAGTTATTGAAGTTTAAAGTTTAGCAATATTTTGTGAAAACATTTGTCATGAATATTCATTAGGTGAGCTGATGATGTCACATCCCCACTTTCCTTTCTTATTTTTCTTATGTTATTACATGAAGTCATATTTTTTTCATTACTTCATACTTGTGTGAATAATATGTCTCCCTTATAATGAAATTGGTTGCAGCAATAAATATATAATGCACTAAATCAGTTGTCAATCAAGTTTTTCTAGTTCTTGGAGGAAAAATTTGAATAAACCTAATTTCTTATAATAAAATACAAAAGAACACGTGGGGATGTGACATCATCAGCCCACCTAATGAATATTCATGACAACTGTTTTCACAAAATATTACTAAACTTAAAAATTCAATAACTTTGTTATTTGTTTTCCGATTCTTATGAAATTTTCGGCATTTTGCTCAGTGAATTCTACACTCTTTATTAAGCTATTGTTACGATACTGCAACAAATAACAATGAAAATTTAGTTTTAGATTTGATTTCCTTTTTTATTACAGGAAATAATTAACCATACACTAAACAAATCAAAAAATAATAATGATCTTACATCTCTTGAAGTGTCAGATGTGCAATCCAAACTTATGATAGTCCAGTATTTAATCCAGATAAAATCCAAGTTGGTTGGCGAAGTCTCCTTGAATTAAAGTTTACAATGATGGCGATGATGAAATTGATGTTGAAGCACGATGAATAACAAGTCTTGTTATTCATCGTGCTTCAACATGACGATGTTGATTAACAATCAATTTCAGCAATCCATGGGTTGAAAAGCGTTCATTAAAACAGCTTGATGATCTCGAGAACTGAGAATTCCTCTCTCAAAGTAACTGTAAACAGTTCATTGATGGCGTGCAGAAGATAAATGTTGTATTCCAGTTGGAAATAAACTGTTCTGACATAAAGTCTGGTGTGAAACTCTGAGTTCTGATCTGATACGATGATCTCCTTGAAGAAACTGCCAGCTTATATATACAAATTTTCACTATTCTGGAAGCTTCTAGTATTGTCTACAAAAAGAACATTATCCTTCTTTCTAGAATAGTCCACTTCTAGAAGACCCTTGAATGACCTCAGTGAAATTAACAATGTAAACAACATAGCTAATCCTATTGTCCTTTTCACTGACACTAGTCTATTGTCTACATTCCATAAATAACAAGGATTAGTCAGCCTATTAAATAGACATGCCTAACAAAGCATTACTGAGACATTCTGGAATATTCTTAATCATTATATGCTATGAATATCCTTAAAGAGGAAATAACTAAATAAATGAATGTAATTGCTCTTACAATTCTACTTAATATATATAACACCTCCCCCATTTGGGAAAAGTAAGCTTTACTGTAGTAAAGGTTTCTTTAAGATTACTTTTTTCCTTTAACTTTTCAAAGTCATATTAAAAAATAATTTACATTATCGTGTACAAATATATACTACTAACAAACATGCTTAAATAAATGATCATCAAAGACATTTTCTTCTAATGACACACTTGGTCAAAGGCATAAATAATTTCACTTTTTATACTCTTGAAAGAGCATCAGCAATTACATTATTCTTTCCTTTTATGTGTACAATTTTCAATGGAAATGGGTGGAGCATAAGGCTCCATCTATACAGTCGTCGATTCTTTGTTTTAAATTTCTCCTAAAACGCAAGAGGATTGTGGTCTGTATAGACTGTAATCTCTCCATTGGTTAGATACACCTCAAACTGCTGAAGGGCAAGTACGAGACTCAGTGCCTCTTTTTCAATAGTTGAGTACTTCTTCTGAAACCGATTGAGTTTCTTAGAGAAGTAGCACACTGGTTTTTCGATGCCTTCTTTATCTTCTTCGAGCAATACTGCTCCTACTCCAACATCACATGCATCAATAGCTACTTTGAATGGCTTTGTGAAGTTTGGAGCTGCCAAAACAGGCTCATTTAACAAAATTGCTTTTAATTTCTCAAATGATCTCTGACATTCATCAGACCAAACATACTTCACTTTTGCCTTCAGCAGGTTTGTCAGAGGGCTAACCACCGTATTGTAATTTGGAACAAATTTCCTGTAGAAGCCACTCATACCTAAGAATCTGAGCAATTCTTTCTTAGTTGTGAGAATTGGGATCTCTAAGATAGCTTGTATCTTGGCTTCTCTTGGTAGCACTTGCCCTTGACCAACCACATGATCAAGATATGTGACATTTGCCTTGGCAAATTCACTCTTCATCAGATTCACTACTAGGTTGGCTTTATTCAGCCTGTCAAACAGTGTTCTCAAATGATCCAGATGATCATTCCAAGTATCACTGTACACTAGGATGTCGTCTATGTATATGACCAATTGTCAAGCCCAGCAATCACTTGATTTGTTAACCTTTGGAAGGTTGCTGGTGCATTTTTCATTCCAAAAGGCATGACTTTGCATTGAAATAAGCCTTCAGGTGTTACAAAGGCTGATATCTCTTTGGCTCGGTCAGTCAGTGGCACATGCCAATATCCTTTAAGCAAGTCTATCTTTGTGATATAGGCAGAATTTCCAACTCCATCAATACAATCTTCTAACCTAGGAATTGGATACGAGTCAGTCTTAGTTACTGCATTTACCTTTCGGTAATCAATGCAAATTCTCTGAGAGCCGTCTGGCTTTGGAACCATTACAATAGGGGAACTCCAACTACTCTGACTCGGTTCGATTATGTCATTATCTAACATAAAATGTATTTCCTTATTCACCATTTCCAACTTGCTTGGATTGAGCCTATAAGGGTTCTGTTTGATAGGTCTTACATCATCTACGTCTACATCATGTACAGTTAAAGGTGTACGACCTGGTTTGTTTTTACACAAATTCTCATATCCTCTTAACAGGCCAGATATATCATTTCTCTGATCTTCAGGCATGTGTTTTAATGCCTCATCCATATTTCCTAACATCTCTGAGTTAGACAACTTTACACCACGAGGTTCGTTCTTAGATACATCTGTATAAGACCATTCATAATCTGTCTTTCCATAGCATTCATCATCATGTACATCTACATGTGTCTTGTCTTCTTTGACCTGTGTTATACCTATTGGCTGACTGGCCTCTCGCTCAAAGTATTCTTTCAACATGTTTACATGACAAACTCTTTTGAGACTTTCTTCGATCAGGGGTACTGATCACATTGTTGACGTCATTCAGGTTTTTTTTTACTATGCAGGGACCACTAAACCTAGCTTTCAAGGGCTCACCTTGCAAAGGCAACAACACTAACATTTTGTCTGTCTCCAGGCTTGAAACTTCGCTCTTTTGCATTTTTGTCAGCTTGAGCTAATGAGCTTTCATTTTTCCCTGCGACACTTTTAAGTGTTCCTTAGCCACATCACAAGCTTTTGAGAGCCTTTCTCTAAACTTTGACACATAGTCTACTCTAAAAGGTTTACATCATCATCCTGAACCATAAACCTCTCTTTGATGAGCTTTAGGGGGCCCTAACCTCATGACCATAGACCAATTCAAATGGACTGAAACCCGTGGACTCATTAGGGGAATCCCTAGTTGCAAACAGTAGGAATGAGATCCCTTTATCCCAGTCATCGAGATAGTCTTCACAATATGCCCTAATCATGGTCTTCTTCTGTGGGTGATAAGCAGAGGACTTGATCTGCTTTATTCCCAACTCCCTCATGACTTGCTGAAATATTCCTGACATGAAATTTGACCCTTGGTCAGACTGAATTTCCTTAGGCAGACCATACCGAGTGGAAACATTGCATTAACGCCTGTACCACTGTCTTTGCAGTGATACTCCTCAAGGGTATCGCCTCTGGAAAACGTGTATGACAATTCCATTATCGTCAGGAGAAATCTGTGACCCGACCTCGTACTGGGTAAGAGTCCAACACAATCAACAAGAACTCTAGCAAAAGGTTCATCAAATGCAGAAATGAGTATCAATGGAGCCGGCTTGATAGAAGGCTGTGCCTTACCAATGATCTGACATGTATGACATGTCTTACAGAAATGCACCACATCCTTGTGCCTCTTAGGCCAATAGAAATGCCTCATAATTCTATCTTCTGTCTTTCGAATACCGACATGACCTGCCATAGGTAACTCATGAGCCATTTTCAGAATCTCTGTGCGGTAATAGGGAGGAACTACTACCTGATGAATTATACACCAGTCTTCATCAGCTGGTCTCCGGGGAGGTCTCCACTTCCTCATCAAAATGTCATCTTTGACATAAGAGCACTCACGAACCTTATCAGCCTCAGAACATGCTTTCTGTGACAAGCTTTTCATTCTGGGTCTGCCTGTTGTGCCTGTACAAGGGAGGATTTACTAAACAAACTATCATTGTTAGCAACAGAGCCTTCAACACTATCCCCATTCAAATCATTGAAAAAGGTTTCAGCTAACCAGACATCAGTACTCTCCTCTACATCAGCAGAATCTGCATCATCCTTTTCAGCTCTACGAGTCTGAGACCTAGTAACAACACAATCCGAGAGAGTCCCTGGAAAATCTTCCTGCAACAATTCAGTTTCAGCTACCTCAACCGGCTTCTCCGAAACCACTGGAGATGCAACAATTATATCTCCAGCCAAGTAGTTACCTAACAAGAAATAAACACCTTCCATGGGTAATTCTGGAACGACACCAACAGTCACAGGACCACTAACTGGGTCACACCTTAAGTCGACCTTATGCAAAGGAACCGACATGAAATTTGGGCCAATACCTTGAATTAAGACTTTGGCATTCTCTGAACTCTTCGGAGGAAGAGCCAAATCCCCTGGCACCATCAGGGTCTGTGCAGCCCCTGTATCCCTAAGGATCACCACTGACCTACCAGCAGCACCAGTCGAACAAGGGGATACTTCACCATCATACAAAAAGCTTCTAAAGCTTCCATCGACCTGCTTGATTTTATCAGCAAAAACCAGAGAAACACTCTCAACATCTTGAATAGGTTCTGATGGGACAAACTCCATCGAGGGAACACTTGTTTGCTTGACAAAACCCATGTCTTTCTTTACTTTGGTTGGCATTCTAACCAATTTCCAACATGATTCTTTCAAATGTCCCGATTTATGACAATGAGTACAAATTCTGGAACTACGAGTCTTAGACCTTTTGATTGATTCTGTGCCCCCACTAGCCTGATTCTTCTTAGTGTCTTGCTAGCATATTTTCCCTCACCAGGTTTATTGTGGAATTCAAATGACCCTTTACCTTTCTTTTCCAATGATTCTTGAAAGGAGGCCTATCTCCACCACCCTTATGTGTGACCTGAAATTCATCAGCTACTATGGCTGCTTTACTGACTTCAGTAACTCTATGGTCATCTAAGTGAGATTTAATGGCAAAAGTAAGACTCTTTTTGAATTCTTCTAGGAGGACAACTTTCAGTTCAGTTTCAGTTTTATTTTTTCTCATTTCCAACAAAACAGTATACAAAATCCATCATAAATACATTTATAACAATTGAAATGTATAAAGAAACATGTAACACAATATATATATTTATCTAAATTATACATTTGAAACTTAATATGGATCATTAAATATTTGTGGCTGAAAATAACATGCTGGAAATGCTTGTAAATCGTGGACCCCTCAAAACAAATTATTCATTAATATTAAATTACATTATTAAAATAATTATAGTGGCCAAAAGAGGGGAAGAAAAATGTGAAATAAACAATAACATGATGCATGAAATGAGTAATTTACGAAGAATAACCACAAGGAGAGACGATGAGAAGAACATATCTGCATGTGGACTAAAATAAGAGAATGTTTCACAGGTGATGTATAACAAGTATGAAGTAGACGCGCAAAAGAAACGGATCAAAGTGTATGCCTGGTTGAGCAATGGTGACGAGTTCTTCGATATCAACAATAATAACAATGATAGTGATAATAGAGATAATAATAATGTTGATGATATTGATAATCACAATAATAATAGTAATCATGATACTTATAACAAAAATAATCATGATAATAGTGATAATCAATAAAAGAAGGGACAATCTACGTACAACAGGGAGAGCTAGGTTTTGTAATTAGCCAATAAAAATGTCTTAAGTTTTCTTTTGAAGACTGCGAGTGAAGGGGAGTTTTTCAAATCTATGCACAAAGTATTCCAAAATTTAGGACCTTCAAAAATGAATGTATTTTGTGCTGAAAGTGTTTTTAGTAAAGGTAAATGAAATTCTTCAGACTGTCTAGTGGGATATTTATGAATAGTTTGATTCTTTATAAACATATCATGAAAAACTAAGGGAAGGGTACCAGAATTGAATTTATACATAAATTATCCAAGATGAAACAAGTAGAGATCGTTTACTTTGAGAATATTATGTTCAAGGAAAAGTGGATCTGAGTGGGCACGAAACGGAGCATTGCAGATTATACGAATTACTTTTTTTGGTAACAATATAATTTTTTCTAACAGAGTTTGATGAGTGTTTCCCCAAAGCAAAAGTCCATAATTTAGGTAGGTTAAAACAAGAGAATAATAAAGAGTAAGCAAAGATCGTTGTGGAAGATGTGATTTTAGTCTGTTAATAATACCAATATTTCGAGAGATTGTTTTGCAAATATTTTCGATATGTAATTTCCAGGAGAGCTTGCTATCAACCAAAACACCTAAGAATTTTGTATGAGAAACCTGCTTAATTGGGGTATTGTCAAACATAATTTGAGTCGGTAATGAAGCTAAGGAGTTACTAAATAATATGTAATTCGTCTTCAAAAGGTTTAATGACAGTTTATTTGTTCTTATCCATTCTAAAATATTTCGCAACTCTGCATTGACGACATCAACAAGAACATTTGGATCTCTGTGTGAAAAAAATAAGTTAGTATCATCTGCAAATAAAATGAATGACAGTGAATTGGACGATTTATGAAAATCATTTATATAAAGAATAAACAACAAAGGGCCTAAAAGACTCCCTTGCGGAACACCACAAGTAATATTTCTAAAATCAGATTCGTGCTCATTTAAATATACAAATTGTTTCCTGTTAGAAAGGTAACTCCTGAACCAATCCAAGGCCTTTCCACGGACACCGATATGATTGAGTTTATAAAGTAAAATGTCATGATTTATCGTATCGAAGGCCTTGGAGAAGTCCAGGAATATACCAACTGTGTGAGAAGAAGAGTCAATTGAATGAGCAACCTTTCTACAAAAGTCATTAAAGCGTGAACAGTACTATGTTTCTCCCTAAAACCAAATTGGAAGTTAGAAAATATATTATTTTTCTTCAAGAAAGTTATCATTCGAGTGAACACTATTTTTTCTAAAATTTTGGAAAAAGAAGACAATAACGAGATTGGCCGATAGTTACCTACTTCAAGTGTGTCACCTTTCTTAAACAATGGTATGATTTTAGCAAGTTTCATGGAATTAGGAAATTCACCATGCAGCAGTGATAAATTAAAGATGTGGACCAATGGATCTACAATGTAAGGAATAATGGCCTTTAAAATAACGTTACTGATTTCGTCAAAGCCGGAACTTTTTTTATTTTGTAAGTTGGAAACAATGTTTGTGACTTCATGTCTATTCGTAGGAAAAAGGAAAATAGAACTTGGATTAGCAGGACCTAAAAAGTCAGTAAAACACCTGTCAGAAGGGGGGATATTTTTAGATCGTTACCAATTGAGGAAAAGTAATTATTGAAAATATTCGCTATATATTTTGGATCTTCAAAAATTTCATTATTATTCCTGATTCTATTTATTTCAGAAACTCCTTTAGTTAAGTTCATCGCCTGTTTGATGATTTTCCATGTGTTTTGGGTATCGTGTTTGAACATTTCCAAACGATTTACAAAATATTTTCTTTTTTCTAAACGAATGATATTGATTAATGTGTTTTTATAGGACGTATACTTTAATTTTGCTTTCTCAGTACCTTTTAATTTGTATTTATAAAAAAGATTATTTTTTCGATTTATTGAGCGTAGAATAGATTTTGAAATCCAAGGAAGTTTTGGTGTTTTTTTATAATTTGTTTTGATTTTTTGTTTCGGCATAACTATGTCCAGCTGATTGCTTAATATTTGGGAAAAAGCTTCATATGAATTATTTATGTTTTCATTTATGTAAACACTCGACCAATCATAATTTTCCAAATTAATACCAAGACGTGCCAATCTTTCGGCGTTAACTTTACTTCTGAATAGTAAGGAACTATTGGTATTTATAGGTTGTCTCAGTGGATAGTGCATTGCAATAGGGTAGTGATCAGTAATGTCCGAAATTATTATATAAGAATCAGGATGTGGGATTACATTTGAAAATATATTATCAATTAAAGTGGCAGATGTATTCGAAACGCGCGTTGGTTTGGAAACTAGTGGCAGACAAGAGGCCGATAAAATCAACTCAAGAAATTCTTGGGAAACGTTGTTGAGTTCATGGTTCAATAAGTCTATGTTAAAATCTCCCATCAGAAAAAAATCTTTATTGTCAAAATTAATATTTCTTAATAAATCTGAAAAATATTGTAAAAATTCTTTAGTACTAGAGCTAGGGGATCTATAAATAACACCGGCGATGATATTCTTATTTCCAGGAATCAAAATTTCAATGAAGAGGGATTCAATAATGTTGTTGCAAACAGATATTTCAATCAAAATAGTATAATTAAGTGATTTGCGAATGTAGAGAGCAACACCACCACCAACTTTATTTTTTCTATTTTTATTGATGAACTCATAATCCTTTATATGAAATGGGTGGTTTAAATCGTGATTTAACCAAGTTTCCGTAAGGCCGATCAGAGAAAGTGGGCTTGACATGGGCTTATCTATAAGAAAAAGAAGGTCATCAAAATGTCGATTCAAACTTCTGATATTTAGGTGAAGTAAGGAAAATGTATTTAATTCAAATTCTTTCAAGACACGGGAAAACTGATTGACGGTTAAATAATTAGTAATTCCTCGTTGGGCTGGGTCATCGAAATCAAAATCAAACTCCAAGTTTACAGATGAAGAATTCATGCTATCTCTGATAAGACTGTCGTATAAATTAGTAGAGGTAAGAGAGGCATCATTATATTGCATAGGTCGGTGTAACTCGAAGAAATCGTCATCACTAAGCCTATGGAAAGGCAATGATTGTCTATCAAACGAATCAGACATAGTCATAGATTAAAAAGTATTTTCTCATTACAGATATTTGGCGATTAAAAGAAATCATGTCTAAAATAGCGCTATCAGTAAGATGTAGAGGATGTGGGGAATGAACAACGTCCACATGAAGTAAGGTTGGAGACGAGTAGATGGATAACAAATGCAAATGGAAGAAAGTGGTGATAAAGAACAAAAAACGATTGGAGAAATGAACACACGATGATGATGATGATGATGATGATGATGATGATGATGATGAAAAAGAAAGGAGATACAAACACAGAGTCTCTGATGGCACAACAAACTTAGGGCAATCTAAAGGCTGGAACATCATAGGAAAGAATAATCAGCATTAGAGCAAATAACAAGAACTTGTATAATGAGGGATTTTGATAGAATAGAGGTATAAATCATCAAATATACTTGTAACAAAATTCATTCTAATGAGGGAAAAAATGGCAACATTTTCTACAAAGTAGCAAATACTACTATACTGATAAAACAACCCTTATTTAGATAACTTGGAAGATATTTCATTCGCACCACTAAGGACAAACGAAAAAGGATAAACATATAGATTGAGGATGTATTCTTTCAAATAGATAAGTTTACGCGTACGAGAACGTAAGTCAGTATCAAAAGCCACATAGATTCACGCCGCCCCCCCCCAAAAAAAAAAAAAACATATAAGGCTATCCGCACAGAAAATATAGAAGTATTACTTACAATACGTATACTGTGACCTTATAGAAAGAAACAATCATTTTGAAATGAACGAGTGCCAGAATAATCCAACATTTAATCGTGGCAAGTATTTTAATTTGTGGGATAAACATGACTGTATAAACAATATGATTACGTTCTAGAATATGAACGAAGTTAGCATTTTGTAATATAAGAAGACATGCGCTACTCAGTTATCATGACAATGGATCAATGATAATCATTGTATATACAATAAATCATTGTTCAGAATAAACGAATGAAAAGAATTTGACGGCATTTGTGTTTGACCGAACTAAGAACTGTCCATCTGACTAAGCTGTTAAAATACATCTTCTCGATTCTAATCGTTAAAAAAAGAAGAAAATTGAGTAAAAAACAAATCAGCGTGACATAACTGCTTTACTAATGTTTTATTCACATCAAGATAAAATTAGGTTTACTAAGAGTAGCCTGGGCCAGGTATGTTTACCAGGCCAGTAGACGATTTTACATTTTGTAGGCACATCTGCTTTAAAATAATAAATAAAAACTTCAGCAATAGGAATCTAATGAACCACTTTCGCAATGTGTTGATTTTCTTTTCTTTTCTTTTTTTTTTACAAATTTGCTCAGTGATCATCCACTCAACCGACAACACCCTTCCAAAATCCAAACGGTCCAAATGCAAACGCGGGCACAAACACTAGGTCGGGCAAACATTAAGATTCACTCAACCCAGCAACACACGGTGCATGCAATGTGTATCATGAATACGTATAACAAAAAAATGGCAGATGTAAAGGATTTGAATATAACGAAGAAGAATGTAGAAAAAAAAATAAAAAGAAGAACCGATCACAAGTACGAAAAGGTTCATTATCCATGTTCATTACCAGTTAATGTATGCAGGAATTCAGCATGTGCATTAATAAAAAGTCAGCAGGAAAAATACTGCGATGACCAGATAACACTGATCGATGCCAATGAAAAAAGCTATTATTTGATTGTAAAAAGTATGTAAGACCCATAAACAGGTAAGTATGTTGTGCTGATACAGCTCAAATGAAAATGATTTGAAGCTACCATACTGGATAATCCTTATCTTAAACTGCACCATAAACTTAGTACATGTATAAATTTGATTTGATTTGATTTGAATTTATTTTTCCACTTTCGTTTACAATAACAAATCATATATGACAATAATACATATCAATCAAGAAATAGTTACACAAAATCGAAAAATTAACAATAATTTGTCAAAAAAGATAACAAAAGTGGGGGAACCTAAATTAAAAGCAAAGCTTGTATTGCTTAGGACCCAGTGAAATAACATTTTTTATTTATACAACATTAACAAAAAATAAAAACAAATTTGTTGGTTGGAAAATACTTGATTTTGTAAAAAAAGAAAAAAAATAATGATAACGGTGACAATATTTATTATAGCAATTATTATGCTATAGTAACTATAATCCTGCGAAGACGGACATGTAAAATAGAATATGGGACAGACAAAATTACAAAACACAAACATTTAACAAGAACAAAAAATTATAGCACAAAACTTAAACGAAAATTAAATATTTCATACCCTGAAGAATTACTGTCGAAACAAAATTGTCATAGCATCAGATAAAACATTTTAAAATTTAAATATTTAAATAAGGTAACACTGCGCGTATGGAATAAATAATAAAAGAAAGCAAGAGTGATAATGCAAAATCATTCAGATGATCAGGACAAATAATGTATGGGTGCGCGCGTAGCAGGAACAATAACTTAATCTTTGTATTTTAAGAGTAACGATAATTTCAATCTTTTTTTAAATACATATAAAGAAGGAGAATTTTTTAAGTAATCAGAAAAAGAATTCCAGAGGTTTGGACCTTCATATATAAACGTATTTTTAGCGAAGAGAGTTCTAAGCAAAGGCAAATGAAACTCTTCTGATCGTCTCGTTGGGTAATAATGAATTGCGCGATTTCTTAAAAACATATTATCGAAAGAATTTGGCAACAAATCGTTAGTATACTTAAACATAAATTGACCTAATTGAAGCAGATATAAATCTTTTACTTTCAGAATACTACTATCATAGAAAAATGGATCAGTATGAGCACGAAAATCTACTTGATTAATAATTCTAACCGCTCTTTTTTGCAACAATAAAAGTTTGTCTAAGATAGTTTGGTGAGCGTTGCCCCAAGCAAGTAAGCCGTAATTCAAATACGGTAATGTTAGAGAAAAATATAATGTTAGTAAGGCAGAAGGTGGAAGTTGGATCTTTAGTCTATTTAGTATACCTATGTTGCGTGAAATCTTTTTAGAAATATTATCGATATGAATCTTCCATGAAAGCTTATTGTCAATTATTACACCAAGAAACTTAGAATATAATACCTTTTCTAAGGGAGTGTCATCAAAAACTATATCAGCTGGTAAGGCATCAATTGAATTACTAAAAAGGATATATTTGGTCTTTTCTAAATTTAGAGATAATCTATTTGCTCGAATCCACTGAGTAATGTTTTTTAGTTCAGTATTCACAATTTCAACAAGGGTGTTTGGATTTGAGTGAGAGAAAAACAAGTTTGTATCGTCAGCAAATAATATAAAAGATGCCATATCTGATGATCTATAAAAATCGTTGATATAGATAATAAACAATAGAGGGCCTAACAAACTCCCTTGAGGGACACCACAAGTAATATCCCGCAATTCAGAGGAACAGCCATTCAGAAAAATATATTGTTTTCTATTGGAAAGATAACTCCTGAACCACTCCAAAGCCTTCCCACGTATACCATAATGTGAAAGTTTATGAAGTAAAATATTGTGGTTGATAGTGTCGAAGGCCTTGGAGAAGTCCAGGAGTATTCCAACCATATGAGAAGATGAATCGAGAGCATGGGCTACCTTTTCAACAAGTGATAATAACGCATGATTTGTACTATGTTTTGCTCTAAACCCATATTGATTATCACAAAAAATATCATGATCTTTTAAAAAAGCAATTGTTCTTTTATATATCAATTTTTCTAAAACTTTTGAGAGGGATGACAATAAAGATATAGGGCGATAATTGTTCACATCTTGATTGTCGCCTTTTTTAAACAATGGAATGACCTTTGCTATCTTCATCGTATTTGGCACTATCCCATCTAAAAAAGACAAATTAAATATATGTACGAGTGGATCAACAATAAAAGGTATTATCCCCTTTAATATAACATTGTTGATACTATCAAAACCAGAACTCTTTTTGTTATTTAAATGAGAAACAATATCCATTACCTCATTCCTGTGAGTTGGAACAAAGAAAATAGAGCTTGAATTTGGAGGATTTAAAAAATCTCTAAAAGATTTATTTGATGTAGGTATTTTTTGTGCTAACTTCTCACCAATTAAGGAAAAATGTGTATTAAACAGGTTAGCAATTAGGTTGGGATTATCGATTACATCATTATCTCTTTTTATCTTAGTAATTTCATTTTTGTTTTTGGTTAAATTCATAGCTTGTTTGAGGACTTTCCAGGTATTCTGCATGTCGCGTTTATACAACTCTAAGCGACTTGTAAAATATTTCTTCTTTTCAAAACGCAAAATTCTGGTTAAAGCATTCTTATATGAAGTATATTTTTGTTTTGTTCTATCTGTAAATTCGGATTTGTATTTGTAGTACAATTTATTCTTTTTATTTATACACTTTAAAAGAGATTTCGATATCCAGGGAAGTCTAGGAGTAATTTTATAATTTGTTTGACATTTTTGAAGGGGAATACACGCATCTAGTTCTTTATTCAGAATATCTAAAAATATGTTGTACGAACTATTAACATTATCAGTGTTGTAGACATTTGACCAGTCTACGAGCTCTAAACTCGCTCCAAGTCTAGCTATGTTTTCAGGGGAAGCTTGACGTCTTAATTTGGGAGGCTGTCCACCACTACTTAAATTAGAAAGAGTAAACTGAGAGAAAATTGGGTAATGATCAGATATATCAGACAGTATGACATATGAATTGGGATGCGGAATAATGTTACTGAATATATTATCAATCAATGTTGCCGATACATTAGTGACACGAGTTGGCTTAGTAACAAGAGGAAAGAATGAATTTGATAAAAATGTTTCTAAAAAATCATGACATGAACTTTCATTATTATATTTTAGTAAGTTGATATTGAAGTCGCCCATTATACAACAATCTTTATTATTCATTACTGGATTATGCAAAATATTCCTGAGGGATGACAGGAAGTCAATGTTATTGCTATTTGGAGGGCGGTAAATTACACCAATTATCATATTTCTCCGGCCTGGCAATTGGATTTCAATAAAAAGGGATTCTAAGATATCATTCATTATAGTAACATCCTTGCAAATATTGAAAGAATATTTTTTTGAAACGTATAGGCCAACACCGCCCCCAGACTTTTCTATCCGACTATTGAAAATAAAATCGTGTTCATATAAGGCAAAAGGTGGGTTAGGATTCGTGGACAACCAAGTCTCAGTGAGCCCAATTACAGAGGGAAGACATTGAGATGAATTATCTAAGAGCAATTGAAAATCATCAAAGTGTCTATTAATGCTTCTAATATTCAAATGAAATAAAGAAAATGTATTTTTATCGTTATTATTGCACAAAATGTTTTTAAATTGCTCGTTAGAAATATACTCAGTTAAGGAATTGGCTATAGCATCGTCGTATCGATCATCTGGAAGAGAATTAAACGCTAAATGATTATGTAATGTATCCATTTAAACCATTGATAATACGAGCGTTTTGTGACGGGTAGAAAATACAATAAATATGATAAAGCACAGTATCCCGGAGAGGTGATTCAGAGTATAGACCTACTATTCCGGCGAGGGTATGAAAGAAAAAGGTAAGACGAAACAAAACATGTAAATGTGAACAGATACAAACGGAATACAAACACATAACATTTACAAAAACATATGAATTAAAAAAGATCTTCGCAGGATTGAAAAACACATGACTCAGGTATGAGAAATCGTAATACATCATTACAAAAAACACGAAATTTGAGCTCCCTGGTAGTAAACAAAGTTTAAGAAATAGATTTTCAATAAAGCAGATAGAAAAAAAATTTTTTTTTAGATTTTTGTTGATGTAAAGGAAACACATTATGAATTAATACTTAATGTAGGAAACAAAGGAAGGGGAGAGAGAGAGGAGATTGCAAGTGAAAGGGGAAAAACAAAATTGTATCTTCTTCAACGTCATAGTGAAACAATTACCGGTATATGACAACTTTGCACTAACTACAATATATACAATATCAATATACTCATATCAACTGACTCTTACGAACATAAGAACAGAACAAGAACAAAGTTAATTTTTTTATAACATGCAAACAATTATTGGAAAAATGATCACGACAACTAAGAACTGTCGAAAAAAAAATATCTAAGAATGATTTGATCTGTTAAAGATAGTTTTCTTCTAATTTTTTTTTATTGAAAACGAGATTTGTTTATAAAAGAAATCAACAGAAAAAAAAGGGATAAGGATGGTTAAGATAATTTCAAACAGCTAAGTAAAACTGAGTGTCTTAAGAGAACGCAACCCGCTAAATTTATATTTTTGTGGGTTTTTTTTCAATCAAATTAGTGCAAAAGCATGGCTCATATAATAACTGAAATAGAAAAGTGACTAATCATCGGAATTATAAAACAAATAAAAAATTTAAAAAAAAACAATTACGCCATCCATAAAGGACGAATACATTTAATTTGTGCGACCTAGATGAAAATCTAATTAAGTATTCCGTAATGGCCAACAAATCTGCCATACAACAGATGCATTTAGCATGCCACGAAGAAATGAAAATAGATGGAAATAAATAAATAAGCGAACAAATAAAAAAATAAAAATACATAGATGCATATAGGGAGGTTCATACAGCTTTCAGAGTATAGGAGTAAATACATCAATAATTATACTTCATTAAGTAGGCGTGACGATATAATGAATACTTGCCAACATTTATGAAGCTTGTCATTAGAGCTGTGATAGAACATGAATTATCAAAAGGTAAGGTAACGGTCATTGCCTTGGTAAATCAGTAAGGTATTCAATTTTGCCTCCCTGATCGTTTGCACCGGAGATGCCAACCATTCCGGAACACTCATGAGAATAAAAATAAAATACGACGAGCCGAAGAGCCAAACAAAAGAGTTTTAATCGTAAGAAATCATGAAGTGCAGCCAGACTCCTTTGCCTAGCCATCAATTTAAGAAGAACCGTACCTACATGAGAATAAATTGTATTAAGTGTTCCACAATGCCTAGCAAATCTGTGTATATGAGCATGCCATAATAAAGGGATATTCACAAACGTAACAGACACATACAAAGAATTAAACTAATCAAAATAAACAAATGCACAACAAAACGCATACCACTTACGAAGTCATTCTATGCAACGAGAATGAATGTTACGTAATAGCACGTGTGGGAAGAGAAAAACAAAAACGAAAGAATAATTCAGTACGACCTCATCATTAGACCTTGAACAGGCCAAAAGGATGAATTAACAAACGGTCATTGCTTGAGTATTTGTATTCAGCTTGAGTATTTTCACTGCGAGCAGTGAAAAGCTGATCAAAGGGTTTGCACATGCAAACAATGACAAGATCAATTCCTTCACCCGTCATCAATTCAGGAAGAGCGTAATAGAACATTTTGGATCTAAAATAAAGTATGCCGCAAAGGTCGGCAAATCTTTATTATAATTTCATTTTGCGAAAAGAGTTCAACCGAGGAACCTTGTTTGCATGAACTGAAAATAAGCAAACAACGAAATTAATCGAAATAAGAACAATTTTTTGGTTGTCCAATATAAAATGAGTGGAATTTTTAGTCGGAAAAAAGGTTTTTATTTGAGAATGATTTGCAATTTTTGGTCGGAAAAAAATTAATTTCGTAAAATATTTATTATTTTTAAACCTTTTTTTGGGGGGGGGGTGGCAGAAATAACTGTCAAAAACCTTCCAAAGTAGTTTTTTAAAGCTATATTTCATAGTTCCATTTTCAGAGGGTCGGTCGGTTGAGGACAACAACCAAATAATAATCTTATTTTTGCCTAAATACGGGGAAAGCAAAACCTTTTCAAGATATCTAGGATACATGCATTAACAATGGCATTAACACGACGTATTTGAACACATATGGAAACAAATGAAACAAAATAAATATTAAAAAAATGAAAACAAATGACCATGCATAGAATGTCAATTGGAATGATCAACAAATATTAACACAACTCATAGTTGAAAAAAAAAAAACATATAAACTGCATCATTGAATACTTAAATCATGACAATTTGTGATCCCATGTATAGAATATAAAGTAAAATTGAACTGCAAATGGAAACATTGGTAAAATTACATGTTGGCAATTCATCGAATTTCGAATAGAGTAATTCAGAAATCCTGAAAAAGATAATATATTATAATGACCTGAACATTTTTATATTGATCTGTTCATGATTTCAACAGTTTTGACCAGCTCAATATAATAGTTCGGCATTTAAAACTGAGATTTCTTCGAAAATAATTTGTGGAGAAATTATGTATGATAGACAGATTACTTGACTTCACAGTTTTTCCACTTCCCAGGTCTTGTCAATGTTCAGATGCAGTGGTTGCCATGTTTGAAGGAAATCTCTTCGTTCTGTTTATGCGGATTCCTGTAGACAGATTTTCCTCGCTGTGGAGCTTGAATGCAGCTGCAGCAAGATAGACGTCCGCGTTCCTCGGGGATCGTGGCCATTTGCAATTCCATGTAGATAATAATGTGAATGTACAGCAAATGAAACATTGGTAGGCCTATATAAAAACATGACACTCAAACACTCTCAGATCGGTTGTCATTTCATCAAATTTGAAAAAGGTAATTTATAAATCCTGAGAAGTGAATACATTATAATGATCTGAAAATCCAGTGTTCTGTTTATGATTTCGATAACTTTGATCAGGTTGGTATACTAGTTCGGCATACAGTATAAAACGGAATTTCTTCGAAATAATTTGTGAAGAAACTTCAATAATTTTTAGCAGTTTAAAGTTTGGCATATAAAACTGGAAATTCTTCGAAAATAATTTGTGAAGAAGTTATTACATAATTATTAAAGACAAGATTACTTAACTTCGAAGTTGGTCCACTTTCCGGGTCTAGTCGATGTCCCAGATGCTGGTTGCCTCGTTTGAAGGAAAATCTTCGTTCCGTTTATGCGGATTCTTGTAGACAAACGTTCCTCTCTGCGGAGCTTGAATGCAGCTGCAGCGAGGCGTCCGCGTTCCCTTTTCATGGCGGGTGGGAGATCCGTTCTGATGGTGACACGGGCGAATTGTTCATCGGGCGTGGTCATCTGATCGGACGTCCCTGGCTTGGTCGCGGCCTGGGGGATGTTTCGAGTAGAGTCCTGGCTCGTAGAAGGCATGTCATCAGCCTGCTTGGGGCGTTGCCTTGAAGACTGCTCAAACGCGTTCAATAAGCGATCGCGATCCGCCATTCTGACGAATCGTATGATAATTGGTCGAATCGTGGGCTGGTTACTAGCTCGTTGGGGGGCAGGCAGACGATGTGCATTTACGAGGGGAATCCGGACAGCTTCAGTTCTCGAGATTTTCATAAAATGAACAAAGATGTCATAAACAGTTTCATACACATTCTCATTAATGCCCCGCTCCCCGACTCCATACACCAAAAGATTTTGCTTTCTTTCGTGAATTTCTAAGAGAGTTATCTTTTCCTCTAATAGTTTAGTTTTTGAATCAATCTCCTCCTTCAACCTAGGCAATTTTTCTTTTTCTACTTGATCAATCCTACCCGAATTGAAGTCTACCAACTCTCTCAGCCCCTCAATCGCCTTCCTAGACTCAGCAATGTCAGCCGAAACAGAATCGAAGCGTTGGCTCATATCGGCAGAAAGTTTGGCGAATAATCCCTTCATTTCGGTGATAAGATTGCTCCCAGTTGAGTCGCTTTGCTTATGTTGATCCGAATTGGGCGGGATCGCGGGATCTGCGGTCACGTGAATAGTCACGTGAATATTCCCGCCAAGGTCGTCGGCGTTTGCGTGTAGTTGCGTTAAGGCACCCTCATTGGTATGAAGAATTTGAGGTTCAAGTACTTTTTCTGAAGCAGAATTCGATGTAGAATCCATTTTTTTCTTCGCTTTCTTGGTCACTTTCTGGTGATGATGAAGTCTTGGTGGGTGTCTAAGGTTGTAGGACCTGTTGCTCATCTCAGATCTATTTCATATCTTTATAAAGCGGTACAATGTTCGGGAGCTCAAAAATACGCGTGTGTCACCTACGAGAGCATGTTGTCGAGATATATGAAGATAATTGGTGGAAGTTTAATGCCCGGAAAACAAAATATACATTCGGAGCATATACTATTTTTGTATAGAGACGTATAATATAATAAATGTGAACAATACTGATATAATGCAGAAATCTAATCATCAATGATAAAGGTTTTGTGACATCTGCATTATGCGTACTATTGAAACATCAGGTCAAACGAGATCATATCAACTGATGATCCTCAAGTGCAATATCACTTGCTTTATTCTAAAGAATAAAACAAGTAATAATTCTGTGTTACATATTTCAAATTTTAAGTAAACATGAACAGGCATTAAACATGTTTATGCTATAGCATGTATAGTAGGAACCAATGTACTATTATTAAAGCATGCAAGTGGAAAAATCTTATTAAGATGGATGTATTATGGTCACTTTCCAAGTTATCTATAGTTTTTATGCAATATTTTGAGTTGTCAAAAACCTTGTGAAAAAAGGAATGCTTGCGAAATACAAAATATGTTTGCGATAAATATCACAACACATACAGCTAGTGCACTATTTGGTTTTGGTATTATGAATATGACAAGAAAATGCTTTTCAAAGATGAATTGTGGGACATAAAAATACCAAACATGCTTGACATGCTAAAGGAGACAAGTGGCAATACAAAAATTGATTTTATCATTTCTCTGAAGTTAACGGTTCAAAGACGAGTTATGATCTTGTTGGAAGCATGTAACTCAGTATATCTATCTCAGCTATCTCGGCTCGTCCACAGGATGAGTGAGCTAAAGCAAAGATGTCATGGTTAGAAGCGAAAATAACAAGGACTCACTTAGAAAGAGGCACTTGAAAATTCTGCATTCTAATGCATTCTCTAGGTTCATCAAAAATGGAATCTGGATAATAAATCAGTGTTAACTCACTTTTGTCAGACATTTAGGCATTACTTGATGCTTTATTGGCTGATATCAAACGTAAACCATTAACCAAACCTCTTTCAATTTGGATGTAACACAAAATATAATTGAGACAGTAAATAATCTGGTTGAAAAGACTTTTTTTTCAGGATTTTTATTGCATCACTGACGAAAAAACGTAGACACTCGGATCCACAATAAATGTTAAAATAGATTCATCACTTACATGTGGATCAAAATCAGCAAAGCATTCCAGACTGCATCACTCGTCCCAGTTGATCCATGGCGATTGGGCCGAACCATTTTGCGCTTTCTTGCGGGTTTGGAGATATAGGTTGATTCCGTTGACGCGAATTCTCATAGAAAGCTGTTTTTCTTTCCTAATCTTGTAGGCGATTGAAGCTAAACGTCCACGTTCACGTTTCATATCCGGTGGGAGATCCGTACGAATCGTAACGAGATCGTAGCAATTCTCAGGTGTCTGCTGCGGTTGAGGTTGCTGGGAGGTCTGTTGATCTGGATGAGCGGAATTAGCAGGACGTTGACGGTTGGGTTTCCGCTCGAAGGATTCAATCAGTCGATTGCGGTCTTCCATAAAGGCGAATCGAACAATAATAGGGCGTGGCGGCGGCGGCGTTGACCTCCCAGGGTTTCCTTGTTTCGGGCTCGGAAGACGATGTGCATTGACAAGTGGCGTCCTAGCTGCCTCGGGGATAGGGATCTGAAGGAATTTGGCAATAACTTCGTATACTGCAGAATACACATTTTCACTTTTCTTTTCCGGGACTCCATACAACAGCAGATTTTGCTTCCTATCATGTAGCTCTAGCAGCATAAGTTTCTCTTCTATTTTTTTGTTTTTATTCTCAATGGTTTCCAAAATTTGGGGGATGATTTCCTTTTCGATCTCTCTAATCTTACTTGTGTTGAAAGTAACCGCGTTTTCTAAATCTTGTAAGACTTTCCTCGTTTCACCAAGTTCAACTTTCATCATCCGCATATCTAAGCTGACGTTATCGAAACGCGAATTCATTTCTTTACTCAAATTAGCAAACATTTCCTTCATTTCTGGCAAAAGATTAGACTGACCTGAAGCCATTGCGTGATATTCTGGGCTTGCTTGGGCGTTGGCTGTTTGAGCGGTCACGTGACTGTTCGAGCGTCCACTGGTATTTGAATTGCTGCTATGTTGGGGCGAACCACTCGGGGACCTCTGGGCTGGGTTCTCGGTGCGTGCCGTGCTGTGCTTTATAGCAACTCATGATGCCCCAGCTTTGCTGGTCTTGGAGGCCGTTAATTTACCCTTTTCCTGAGTTTTTACTGACGCTTTGGAGTTAGAAGACGATCTAAGGGTATCGGAACGTTCCTCATTAGGCATGACTCGAAATAAGGTCCTCTAACATATTCAAAATCTTGAAAATTGAGAGCTCATATGCTGATGACGTCCGCACGTTACGAATGCATAGTTAATGGTTCCCTAAGGTGAACAAAATCTTTGTCAACTTTCAGTGATCTGTACCACTTATCGAACATCATTTCCTGTTCCCTAGCAAGTTCAACATACGTCTGGCCTGATTGTCTTTGCATGTTCCTAAATTTATGTCTGTACGCTTCTGGTACCAACTCATATGCATTGAGAATTGTTTCCTTTACTGTAGCATAGTCACATGATTGCATTTCAGAGAGCGAAGCACTAGCGTACCTACGGGGGGGGGGGGGGGGGGGGGGCAGGGGGGGCACTCTGCCCCCCTGACGAGCCACAACCCATACAAAATTCATATCACAAAATTCATATCACTGCCCTGACGAGCTTTATTGCCCCCCCTGACGAGCTTGAAGACCTTTTTTTTTTTTTTTTTCTTCTTTTTTGCTTGTCAATTTTTTTGGCGGCCGATTTTGCCCCCCCTGTGGAAAATCCTAGGTACGCCACTGGAGCGAAGAATAGCCTTTTGCAGCCTTTCCAACAAAAACACTTTGGAGGAGAAGAGTCCAGTATTTCTCAGGCCAATTCAGTCTCTTGGCCACTTTTTCAAATGACACAAAATATGTATCAACTCCCTCTTCATCAAATTTTGGCACCAAGCGATTTTTTTTCGCCACATCAAAGCCTTGGGGAGATTTATCTTTAGCAGAGTTAGTATTAGTATTTGCATGAGCTAACCTCTATCTTTCAATTTTAACTGGTACTCCAATCTCATTTTCTCCATTTCAATTTTTTTAATTGTTGAAAGTCACAAGAGTCGTTTTACAGATTGTGTAAATACAAAGTTGGGCAAAGGTTGTTTTTAGGTGAATTCTATGGTGTTAATGCTGTTTTTCTATCCATCATTTGGCCACTCAGCACACAATTTTGATAACGTATGCTTATGGTTGAGTGAGCACAATTTTTGTGACGTATCATCATAGGGGTTTATAGTAGTATCCTCTACAACTTGTTAAAAACATGTTATAATTTGAAAATGTTGGTGGCTCCCCCAATTACTCGGCCCCTCCCCATTTTTAAATTCTGGAGCTACTGATTTGTCCATAAATTTAACTGATCCTGACAAATTGTTAGGAAAATATAATACATTTATGCAGTATAAAGAGTATTCTTTCCCAAGTTTTCGAATGTGCTCGCTCAACCATGAAAATTTAAAAAGTTCGGAAAGTGTGTGGTGATAAAAATGATGGATGATAAAAACAACAGCAATTAAGTCACACTTGAAACCGAATTTGCCCCCATAATTCACTCTATTACCCCTCGAAATGAGTCTGTGACATTGAAAATGCCCCCTTTGAATTGATGCGTGCTCACTCATCCATAAATAAACAAATCGATTTCATTTTTGCACAAACTTCTGCCCATAGGATGATAAACATTATTTGCAAATGACATAGCTAAAGACAGCCTTAAAAAAAGTTCCACCATATTGAATAAGGGGTTACTTATTCTTAAACATATACACCCATAGGGCAGTTTATAATCACTCGCGTCGCGTGCGGGTTCGCAATCACTCGCGTTTTTAATTGTTGGCGATTTTTTTTATTTCGGTGCGATTTTTTTTTAACGGAGTCTTCAATATGGGACAGACATGCAGGGAAAATAAAATGAAATTGAAATTCGAGTTTCGTTTTAAGCCGGCAATTAAGTGCCTTAAAATAAGATGTACTCGACTACTGTTTTAACATAACAAACAAGCAAATCAGCCATGTGGCTCAACTAACTTAGAATAGATCCGGACTTCTACTGTGTCTTATACGAGGACTCCGAGTCGGAACTTGCCATATCTGCCACATCGATATTACATCGTATCATTCCCATATGCGGACATGCCTGCATGCAATGGCCCCAAGGCGGCCGGACACGACGTGCATCGGTAGCATGGAGCAAGCTAACGTGAGTCGAGCTGAGTTAGATCCCACGTTATATATGAGGCGCCGATTGTACCAATATTATATAGAACAATTATTTGTTATATAGTCATTATTCATTAAATAATAACTATTATTTATATACAATTTACATTCTATTTGTAAATAATTACTATTATATAAAATAAAATTTCTAATCATTTATATATAATTCCAAGTAATACTTCATTACTTGTAAATAATAATAGTTCGACATTCCATTATTTATAAATAATGATTATTTGTTTTTCATTATCTATGAATAATAATTTTTGTGTTTCATTATTTATAGATAATGACACTGCATACTTCATTATTTATGAATAATTGCAATTCGTTTTTTTATTATTTATAAATAAGTTTGTCGAGTTTTCTATTATTTGTAAATGATAATTATCTATTAACAATGCCAGTGCACATTTCTTTATTTATAAATAATTTGTTGAGTTTCCCATTATTTATAAATAATGAAAATTCATCGTGTTTCATTATCTATAAATAACATTTTTGTTTGAATATCCCATTATCTATAAATAATCATTATTCATAAACGATTTTTACAGTTTGCCATTATATACAAATAATCGTTATGTATATTAGGAGTGGGCTATAAATGGGTGATTTTTGGTTTTACTGTGGGAACAGTTTTTTGTGTTCCTTTTACCTTATCTCAACATGAAATGACAATATTTTTTGTCTCGGGTCCGAGAAAAAGTGTGCCGGGCCAAAATCCAAAATGGCCGCCAAAACCCCCCAAAATCACATTTTTGGCCACAACTTTTTTATTTGGTGGTCATTTTCTCTGGTTTTGGTGTCTATTCATATGTTTTTGGGGGCAGGCAATTTGTTTTTCCTATAATTAGTACTTTTAAACCATTATTTGTAGAGTTAAAAGGTAATTATACCTAAACTTTCCCATTTTTGTAACCTTTTTTCAGCCAAAAAGTGGGTTTTATCATCCTGGGGTTCTGGGATATTAGATGGTACGAGGTCAACAATAGCAAGCAGCTTCATGTAGCTATATTGCTTTTATTCCTCCACGTTGGGTTTTACGGATATTTGTGAAATATATCTTATCAAATAAAAGAAAATGTAATTTATCCATAGGGGCTATACGGTGTACAATGCACTGTACATACTACACTGCATATACCCATGCATTGACCACCATGGCATATGACAAGGCCTGTATATAAAAACTATAGTGTCATAGAAATGAGCTTCAAAGGTTTAGAATTAGATTGTGAATTAGATTCCTTGTCAGCTGATGTACATGGTGAAACCAGTAACGTAAATTAAACTTACATGTAAATATCACATACATTTATATATACGTACATCACATTTTTAGCCATATCTTCTTCATTTGGAGGCTTTTTTAAAAACCTGGTTCTGGTGTCTAACTGCCTGGGCCTATGTTTATTGGGTCAGGTAACTACTAGTATCATGGTAACGCTGATCAACAGCCAATCAGAATAAAGGATTGCATGCAAGTTACCATTAAGTTAAGTTAACATAATGGTAAATTTTTATGCAACGGGGCCCAGAATAGCTACAGTGTAAATTACCTCTCTCCGCCCCCTGAATTATATTTAGCATATTTGACAAAACATGTCCTCAATTTCTGAGACAAAACACATCTTCAATTTCTGAGGCATCTAATTCTAAACCTGAGAGCTCATTTCTATGACACTGTAGTTTATACAAGCCTTGTTATCTGTCATGGTGGCCAATGCATTTATGCAGTGCAGTATGTATGTACAGTACATTGTATATATGTATACTGTATAGCCCCAATGGATAATTTACATTTTTTTATTTGATAAGATATATTTCACAAATATCCGTAAAACCCAAAGTGGAGGAATAAAAGCAATATAGCTATATGAAGCTGCTTGCTATTGTTGACCTCGTACCATCTAATATCCCAGAACCCCAGGATGATAAAACCCACTTTTTGGCTGAAAAAAGGTTACAAAAATTTGAAAATGTAGGTATAATTACCTTTTAACTCTACAAATAATGGTTTAAAAGTACTAATCATAGGAAAAACAAAGTGCCTGCCCCAAAAAACATATGAATAGACACCAAAACCAGAGAAATTGACCACCAAATAAAAAAATTGTGGCCAAAACTGTGATTTGGGGGGGTTTTGGCGGCCATTTTGGATTTTGGCCCGGCACACTTTTTTCTCGGACCTGAGACAAAAAATATTTTCATTTCATGTTGAGATACATTACAAGGAATAAAAAAAAACTGTTGTCATATTGAAATTACAAAAAAAGTATTTTTGACCCATGTATAGCCCACTCCTATTTATATACAAATAACCATTATTTATAAATAATGAAAAACAAATAATCATTATTTATAAATAATGAAAAACAAATTATCATTATTCATAAATAATGAAAAAAAATAATCATTATTTACAAATAATTAAAAATAAATAATCATTATTTATCAATAATGAAAAACAAACAATCAGTATTTATAAATAATGAAAAACAAATAATCATTATTTATAAATAATGAAAAACAAATAATCAGTATTTATAAATAATGAAAAACAAATAATCATTATTTATAAATAATAGAATGTCGAACTATTATTATTTACAAATAATGAAGTATTACTTGGAATTATATATAAATAATTAGAAATGTTATTTTATATAATAGTAATTATTTACAAATAGAATGTAAATTATATATAAATAATAGTTATTATTTAATGAATAATGATTATGTAACAAATAATTGTTCTATATAATATTGGTACAATCGGCGCTCATATGTAACGTGGGATCTAACTCAGCTCGACTCACGTTAGCTTGCTCCATGCTACCGATGCACGTCGTGTCCGACCGCGGCCGGGTCCGGCCGCCTTGGGGCCATTGCATGCAGGCATGTCCACATATGGGAATGATACGATGTAATATCGATGTGGCAGATATGGCAAGTTCCGACTCGGAGTCCTCGTATAAGACACAGTAGAAGTCCGGATCTATTCTAAGTTAGTTGAGCCACATGGCTGATTTGCTCGTTTGTTATGTTAAAACAGTAGTCGAGTACAATCTTATTTAAGGCATCTTGCCGGCTTAAAACGAAACTCGAATTTCAATTTCATTTTATTTTCCCAGAGTGTTTGTCCCATTGAAGACACCGTTAGAAAAAAAATCGCACCGAAATGAAAAAAAATAGCCAAAAATAAAAAACGCGTGTGATTACCAACGCGACGCGAGTGATTACGAACGCGAGTGAATATAATAAGCCACCCATAGTGTACACAATGTCTATGAGAGAGGAAGTCAAAATTTTAACAAAAGTGAAATGAGGGTTTTTTCATGGACGGTTTCTGTTACTTCTGCCAACAGTTTTTTCATGAAACTTCGCACATGGCTTCAGAGTAACACTATCCAAAAGGTGCACACACCAAAATAATCATTCGATACGGTACAGAGTGGGGCCAATGCCTTGAACTTTCTTCTCATTTGCATAATTTTCGAATATTGTGTGCTCACTGAAGCATTAGACATCGGGATTTTCATAAAAATCAAATCCAATGAACTATGCAAGGAGGTTTCTGACAGATATCCATAGTTAGCAATTGCATTTTTTCCAATAACGTCAAAAAAGAGCTAATCACATTCCACATGTTCATTCAAGCGTGAATGTTTAATCAAACGCCTTTGAATCATTGAAGCATGTTATTTGATCATGAACATAACAAAAAAAGTTGAGAAAAGATAATTTCATTTACCAAAATGAAACAATACTTGCCTATGATTTTTGAAAATCGTATTTTTTGTTTTCATTAAATGTTAATTGAACCGTGAAACGATGAGTATTGTTGAAGAAACTCTTCCCCCAAATAAATGTCATCGTATTTGATAATTTTTATCGGTAAAAATGTGTAAAAAATCAAATTATAGCAAATTTTTACTTGTTTATTCAACCGTGAAATTTAGCCAAAAAGTTGTTTCGTCCTTTAGAAAATACTTTTTTCAGGCCTTCTGACTATTTTTTATGATGAGAATGTGGAATTCGTTCCAATAAAGTGGAATCAAAGTCATGATATATGGCTTGTGACTTTTGAAGTGACAATTTTGCCTTCTAGCGGTGCTCACTGAAGCATGACACAAAATACCTCCATAATATTTACTCAGAGTGTAGCTTATAAAATTAACTACACGCTCGTGTAAAAATATATTAAAAACTCCCATTGGTTCGGAAATTACGGATGTTTCTTTAGGGGGGGGGGACTTTCTTTTTTGTTGTGTATATATACAATTGGGAGCAATATATCATCAGTTTTCATGATGGGAAATGTATAATGGTTAACAGCATTTTTAAGAGCTAAAAAAAACTTGGTTTTGTGTGAAGTTAAATTTTAGTGAATTAATTGATGATTTCCAATACACTATTTAAACCATGAATGAATGAAACTGTGTTTGTGTAAATTATGGGGCTAAAATGTTTTGATTTTTCATTTAAAATGTATATATGTCACAACTGTCACTTGTAATTCCACAAAATATTTTTTCTGAAGAAATGCGATTTTACTTTTTAAAACTTTTTCTGCATTTCATGAAACCATATGGTTTGTCTTATTTTCCAGATTTTTTTTAACAACTTGAGAAAAGTAAGGAGTTTCAATACTGTATATAAAAAAAAAAATAAAAAAAAAAAAGTTAGTGATCATGAAGGGAGGTCCAAATAGATGATTGATATGTAAATATATATATTTTTTACTTCTTTAATTTCACAATAGCATGCAAGAGGAAATCATCTTCCATGCTAGGGTTAATTAATCATAAAGGTTTTCTTTTCATGCTCAATGACAAAGAAATTAACCAGCTCTGACCAGTGAAAATCACCAGTTTAGCTGAAGGGATTCACAAAAGAATAGGCCTACATTAGGTCAATTACTAGTAAAATGGTTAGAATCACCTATTTCATGTTCTATAGAGATGAAAAAAAAATATTAAGTTCACTTAATGTCAAATCAATTACTGAAATTGAAATAGGCCTACTGTTTATAGTTTCTGAATCCAAATCCTGCAATGAAATGCAGTATATATTGTGTGTCGTACGGGACAACTTTTAATATGACAATTATTGAAAATGAAGGGCAGTAATTAGAGTAAGATTGTATCATCAAAAATAAAAGTATAAGAAAAACTTTTGCATTTTCATGTGTCGTATGGGACATTGCAAAAATTCGGTTCGGAAAATTCAGGGCTGCCCCTTTTATGGATTATGAAAATGTGGTAGATATTATTTGGAATCATCAATGATACATTATTCCATTGACCTGCAATATTTTCAATCTTCTCGTGCTTTGCCAATAATGGTTTCAGGCGGTGTTTGTACTTGACTATTGTTACGATACTGCAACAAATAACAATGAAAATTTAGTTTTAAATTTGATTTCCTTTTTTTTTATTACAAGAAATAGGTTAATCAACAAAACAAAAACAAAACATCTTACATGTCTTGAAGAGTTAGATGTGCAATCAAAGGTTATGATATTAGATCCAAATAAAATCCAAGTTGGTTGGCGAAGATTCCTTAAATTAAAGTTCACAATGATGGCAATGATTTGAACTAGAAAATCAGCACTCGTAGTGCAGTCACTATGCAAGCACCGTAAGTGCTAAATTAGCACTTCATTTTTTACAGTGTATGAAAATCATCAATGCTAACATAATATATCATTTATTATGTCATGTATGGGGAAATTGTTGTATTTAATATTCAAAATAGCTGCCACTGGCCCAAATAGTATTATTTTCTATGGCAAAGGGGTCAACAAAAATCGCAAGAGTGAGCACTAAAATGCATATTATTAAGAGAAACGACTGGAATACTGACTAAAAACACAACTGCTAACGAAATATATTATTTGATATGCCATGTATGTGATAAATGCTGTAGTTTGATATTCAAAATGGCCGCCAAAGGCACTAACAGTATTATGTACAAAGATGACCAAAGAAATCACATGAGTGAGCACTGAAATGCATTTATTTGTGATGAATAAATGGGATACTGTCTAAAAAACATAATTTTTAATGAAATATATCATTCAGGTTTAAAGTTTCTGTTTAATACTGTATTTTGACTTACAAAATCATGGCCGCCATGTATTGATTGTATTGTACAATGCGAACTAGGAAATAAATTTTCACACGAGTGAGCACCAAAAATGCACGTTATTGTGATCTATGAGTAAAATATTGTCTAAAAGCATAATTTCTAACAAGTTATATCAGTTCTTCTGCCAGGTAGGTGATAAATACTGTATTTTGAAAGTCAAAATGGCCGCTACAGGCCCCAACAGTATCATGTACAATGTGAATGGGAACAAATGATTTAACAGATTTTGGCTTTGCTTGACTAAATGGTGTTGTATGAGTGAAATATTGTCTGAAAACATGATTCCTAACGAAATATATCATATCATCTAAAATTTAGGTGATAAATGTTATATTTCAAAATTCAAAATGGCCGCCATATGCCCTTTTGTGAAAATTATCAGTCCTCATTCTAATTGTACATGATACAATAAGGGCCCATGGCGGCCACTTTCCATTTCAGAATGCAACATTTATCGCCTTAAATGCACCAGATATGATATACCTCGTTAGGAACCATGGTTTTAGACAATATTTCACTCTTACATCACAATTATATGCAATACTTATAGTCAAGCAAAGCCAAATTCTGTCAAAATTATATGTCCCAAATTACAATGTACATAATACTTTTAGGACCTATGGCAGCCATTTTGAATTTCAAATTACAGCAGATATTACCTCCATGACCAATATGTGATGTATTTATTTAGAAATCATGTTTAAGACAATATTTTTACTCATACATCACAGTTACATGCATTTTATGATAATCACTCTTCTAAAAAGAAGATTCCCTATCCGCATCAGTCAGGGCTTGTATCATCTATTTTGAATGTCAAAATACAGTATTTATCACTTACATGGAAGAAGAAATGCTATATTTCATTTAAAAAAATCATGTTTTCAAATGATGTGTTATCATACAACAGGATTTTATGGATTTCATAGTCAAGTAAATCCAAATCTAACAAAATTACATGTCCCCATTTACATTGTATATAATACAATTAGGGCCTATAGGGGCCATTTTGAATTTCACAATACAGCATTTATCTCATGCATGACAAAATAAATGATATGTTTCGCTAGAAAACATGTTTTCAGACATTATTTCACTCGGTGATCACAACATACATTTTTATAGCTCTTACTCTTGTGAAAATTAATTTCTCCAATCGCATTGTACATAATGTATAATGGGCCTATGGCGGCCATTTTGAATGTCAAAATACAGCATTTATCACATAAATTGCATTTATATATCGTTAAAAATTGTGTTTTTTGGCCAGTATTCCACTCGCTTATCTTAATACTACTAATATGCATTTTAGTAACTCACTCCTGTGATTTTCTTTTGTTCCCATTAACATTGTACATAATACTGTCAGGGCATTTGGTGGCTTTTTTAACATTAAAATGCATCATTTATTACATACATGACATAACAAATGATACATTTCGTTAGCAATCATGTTTTCATCCATTATTTCACTAAAAATCACAATTACTTGCATTTAGTGCTCACTTTTGTGAATTTTAGTGTTCCTCTTCATATTGTACATAATATAGAATACAGGTGTCTCATTGCAGCCATTTTGAATATCTAAAAAATAATTATTTTGTAAAAAATCGTTTTTTCATAGAGTATTTCACTCCTACAACACAAATACATACATTTTATAACCAATGTGCGGGCAATTTTATGATTTTCATGGGTAATTTGCATATTTTGGCGGCCATATTGGATTTTGTCAATTTGCGGAAAATACACGAGTGGCATCATTCAGATTCGTAATCAGCACCCTCGAATTGACAAGAAACCATAAAAAAATATTGTATAATTATATGAAAAAACAAGGTTTGGTCAATTATCTATGGGGCCTATCCTGGACTACTAATGGACAAGCAGTCAAGCACACTCTTGTACATGGACTCCATCCCAATCTCCCCGCTTTCTCAAGTTTCGATTTCTCAACTGTCAAGAAAACCACGGGTTTCAAAGGCACTCTCTCTCTCTCTGAATATCAATTTCCATCGCTATATTGGTTTACACAATCACATTCTTCGATATTTTTTTCATATTCAATAAAAAAAAAGGTTCTTGTGCTCATCTAAACCTAAACAATTCTCATGATATTATAGGCTACTTGCATGCACTTTAAGTCGTGTAATCTTCCAGGTATAAAACCCTTTTTATTCATTTTGCTTTTACAATACTTAGTTGATTAATTCATCAACCTTAGCTACCTTAGCTCCAAGTGCTACCATTAGATTTCTTCTTTTTATTGAAAATTATAAGTTGTCTTCTTTTTTTTATTTTGTCTTTTTGAAAAGTTACAATATAGGCCTATTTTCTTTTTGTTGTATCGTTCTATTTTTTGTCCTTTGCTTTTTGTATTGGTGGACATCTAACAGGACCCTCTGGGAGAACAATCTGCAGGCTATAGGCCTACCCTGTATAAACAGGACTTGTTAATAATAACAATAATAATAATAGTAATGATAACAATGGTAATAATAATAACAAGAAGAAGAATAATATGGATGATAGCAAAATAATAATAATAATAATAGAGTACTACTAATGAAATTGTTACTAATTATAGGCCCTATAATGTAGGGATATATTTTCATTCCTGGGGGCATGTGGGAGGGGGGATCGTTTCACATGTAGACCCCCTTCTGACTATCTGCTGACCAATTGAATGAATTATTTTTCCCATTGGAGGCACCAGGATTTTCAAACGGGGGGAGGGCAAAGGCGGACAATGTTTTTTGTTTGCCTGTTTCACAAAATCATGAGAAACATTGTTAGAAAAGATAAGACTTCAGTTGAGATTTGAAGGTCTTCAGTGATGGTATGATTCTTAAATTTAACGGCAAATTTTTCAAGAGAGAATTAGGCAGAGAAAGCTCGCGCACCATATGCTACACGTGTCTTGAGAGTCTTAAGAAGTTGCTGGTGTGATGATCTTAGGCTACGACAAGGTGTATAAGGCATGACAAGGTCTTGTAGATATTTTGGTGCCAAACCATTTAATAGTCCAGTCAATATAGAGTTTGACCCACCACTAATTGCAACACGAGATATTCCACTGCAATTTTTTCAAGGAAGGTCCCCTAAACAACATACTAAAATACCCAAGAAATCCAAGCAGTGGAAATTTATGAAATTTGCATATTATGCAAATTAGCCATAAAAAGTTAGAAAAATAAGGAAAATAGCCCAAAGATTACAAATTAAGTGTCCAAAACAATTTATTTTGAGCGAAAATTCATGATGAATAACTGAATTCAATGTTTTTTGTCAAAAGTGCAAAAAAATCTACCTCATTTGCATAATATGCAAATAAGCATCCTTATATGGAAAAATGTCAAGGTATTGTGATTTTTCTCTCATTAACTGCTTGAAAATTTCATTAATATTAACATTTACATGCTGCTATCACTAAGGACGTTGAATACATTTGTATTCAGTTTAGTGTCTGTAGTGTAATTTGCATATTATGCAAATAAAAGTATCCAACATGTTATAAATATTCAAGAAAACACACTGGTAATACATCCCTCAAAAATTGCAAGTAGATTATCTATTGAAATTGGAATATGGCAATACCTTACAGGAAGGTTTCCTAAACACCATATTAAAAGTCCTTAAATATACAAGCATATAGGAAAATCTCAAAATTTGCATTTTATGCAAATTAGCCATAATAAATTACAAATAAGGAAAATAATCCAAATATTGGAATTCAAGTGCAGTAAACAATACGAATTGAACTGAAGCCCATGATAAGTTTTACAAATTTAGTTATTTTTCAAATAAGAAATCGTAAATAAATCTACCTCATTTGCATATATATGAGCATTTTTATATGGAAAAAAATCCAGAAATTTTGATTTTTCTCACAAAAACAGTTATGAAAACATTTCAGTCTAGATCAATATGATCTGATCACTAAGAATGGCAAAAACATTAATAATCAGCTTAATATCTATTTACATATGCAAATAAGCATCCGACATGTTATAAATATTCAAGGAAACGCATAGTGATACTTTCCTCTAAAATTCCATGTAGATTATGTTTATTAACCATGATGACCTTCCCTACACTTCTTGCTTGGTTGATATTGACTTTTGTCACGAGCAATTACCCCACTCATATTGTACAATGATGATTCCATTCTTCATGGATCCCACTGCTCGAATGTTTCATTATTTCCATCCAAGTCTTGCTCTCTTCTTGACTTTGTAGAGACTTTGCTTTTCTTGCTAGTATAGTCCACGCTAGCAAGCTCCTGGATTGCCAAGTGATCAGCACAAGATGTCACACCCGTACAAATAAAAGCCCATTAGCTTCGAATATTTGGTCCTTGTAGCACACCACTTAGCTTATAAACTTGGGGTCCTTGTATTTTAAGCGCTTAACGATAAATCTCCACCCTACATATCAGAGCTCTTATCTCAGCATAGACCAACACGCAGTCTCAGATCAGCAGATCAAGCATTGCTAAGGGAATCTCTCAGCCACACAACCTGGGGTGACAGAGCCTTCTACATCTCTGGACCAATTAAAGCTGTGGAATAGCCTTCCCCAATTTGTCAGGAGAGCAGAGACCCAATCAACTTTTGAGTCTTACCTGAAGACCTTTCTGTTCCCCACTCCAACATTATCCCAAGAATAACTCAATTGTAGCATTACTAGAACAGTACTTGAACTGAATGATGATCCTAAGCACTGTTTGAAGACATTGAAATTTGTGAGATATTTCCTATTTTTGAGCAAGCGCCATGAGCACCCAGCTGAGGCGGATACCGGCGCTTTACAAGGCCATCATCATCATCATCATCATCACTTGTCTTGGTTGGTGAATATGAGTACTTGCTTGGATCACAAGATCTCTGGGCATGCTTAATAAGAGTAACAATGGGCATTTGCCTATACGAGCGACATGAAAGCCATTCATAAATTCATGATGAAGGCTTAAAGTGCATTATAGGCATCTTTCTCAGATACAGGAATCGTGATTAGACGTTCTTGCTGAATCCAGTTGCTGCTTCATGATGAAGCATCCATTTTCTGTTCTTTCCTCTTTGATAAATCTCCTATGGCAACCATCTCCAAATATTAAAGCTATAGTTTCTAAGTAAGTCGTATGCAAATAATAATATTAATGTCCTGATATTTATGGTAAACAGAAATTCCTCAGTGAGAAAATGAACAAACCAAATGGAGGACTAAGCCAGATTATTGCCTTTCCAACAAGAGGACACAACAAGAATGAATGAATGAATGAATGAATCTTTATTTCGTTTCAATTCCGATATCAAACAACAATAATAACAACAGTAAATTATTGGGATACAAGTAAATAGCAAAGAACAAAAGTAAAAATTTACAGGATAATTACAGGATAATATACATAATACATGCACTTCTTTTTATGGAACATTAGTAACACCCATGAGAAGAGATGGAAATGAAACGTGGTGACCTACTAAGAAGCTTAGCTTGTGGGCCATAGGCAACCAGAATGTTAAAAACTTACATTAGCAATCATTTTATAAACATCATAGAACAAGCAAACAAAAAATTGGAGTAAATAACCAAAGTACAGATATACATATTTACAAAAGATACACTAAAAAGTAACAAAAAGGTAAAATGCAGAATCCAAGCATTCTATTAGACCTAAAGTATAAGAATCTGAAATTCGAAAAGAAGAAAGGGGAAAAAATAAAGAAAATAGGCAGAGCTCTATTTTTGCATTGATAATTGTGGGGAGAATACAATTTATAAAGTTAGACGAGATATAACAAGCAGGCATTTGTTTAATTATCTAAGTATTTCTTCAGTAAATCGGTCTTTAACTTGTTTCTAAAACACTAAGAATAACTGATTGCTTCAATGAAGAAGGAAGGGAGTTCCATAATTTTGGCCCTGTATAAACAAATGTATTTAGCCGAAAACTAGTTTTGACCAATGGCAAGTGGAGAAAAGAAACTTGTCTTGTATAGTAAGAATGGATTTGGTCATTTCTAACACATAATGAATCAAGGGCAAGTGGAAGTTCTCTTTTATTTAATTGATACATAATGCAACCAAGGTTGAGATCAAATATGTCATGTAAATTAAAGAACTTGATTTCATAAAACAAAATATTAGTGTGAGATCGTGAACTTACTCCACATACTAGTCTAAGTACCCTTTTCTGGACTTTTAATAACCCATCTAAATGAACTTTAGCAGCGTTACCCCAGGCAAGGATGCAATAATTCAAGTAAGGCAAAATGAGAGTTGTGTACAACATGCATAAAATATTTTTTGGGAATATACTCTTCAATGAATTAATGACTCCTGAATTTCTGGAAAGAAGTTTACATAAGTAGGATATGTGAACTTTCCAGTTCAGCTTACTATCAATGTGTACCCCAAGGAATGTTGTACTCAAGACTTCAGTAATCTGAACATCACTGATTGTAATATTATCTGGCAATGTTGCTAGGGTGTTGCTGAATAACATGTAGTTTGTTTTAACAAGATTTAAGGAAAGCCTGTTAGCAATGATCCATTCGTTAACGGAAATCAATTCTTAATTGATAGTTTGCAATAAATTGCAGGGGTTCTTTTCAGAAAAAATATGCTTGAGTCATCTGCAAACAGGATAAATGAAAGGATTTTTAATGACTGAGGGAAATCGTTAATATATATGAGAAATAAGATAGGTCCAAGGAGTGAACCTTGTGGCACTCCACATGTAATTGACTGCATGGGAGACTTAACACCATTTAAAAATACAAACTGTTTTCTATCAGAGAGGTAGCTCTTGAACCACTCCAAAGCCTTACCCCGGAATCCATAGAAAGATAGTTTATACAAAAGGATGTCATGGTCAATCGTGTCGAAGGCTTTGGAGTAGTCTAGGAATATACCGACAGTATGTAGCCCATTATCTTTTGCGGAAGAAATTTTGTCAATAAAATGTAACAGAGCATGAGAGGTAGTATGTTTTTCACGAAAACCAAATTGTTCAGGAGCGAGAATATTATTAATTTTCAAAAATTTCATAACACGAACAGAAATTTCTTTTCAAGAATTTTAGAAAAACATGTAAGAAGAGAGATGGGCCGGTAATTTCCAACTTCCTGAGGGTTTCCCTTTTTGTAAATCGGCACAACTTTGGCTATCTTCATACTCAAAGGAACGATTCCATGTACAATAGATTAATTGAATATATGAGTAATAGGAGAAACAATAACATCAATAACTTCTTTAATAAGCTTATTAGATAGGCCATCATACCCAGCAGCCTTATTTGTTTTCAAATTATGAACAATGTCAATCACTTCCTTTTCAACGACAGGAGTAAAGAAAAATGAACAGGGAAGTCGATTACCAAGGTAATCATGGAAGAGTTTTTGACTTGCGGGAAGACTAGATGACAATTTATTTCCTATTGATGAGAAGAATTGATTGCAAGCGTTACTCATTTGTACATGATCTTCAGTCAAAACCCCATCTACTAAAAGTTTAGAGGGACCCTGACTCTTTTGTTTTGAATTTAGCGTTTGTCTTATAATTTTCCAGGTTCCCTTCATATCTTTGAAGACTGACTTAAACTTTTCATCATAATATGATTTTTTAGCGTCTCGTAGTACAGATGTTAAAATATTCCTATAGCAAGAGTATTTCTGCTTCGCTCCTAATGTTCTCCTTAGTTTAAACTTACAAAATAGTTTATTTTTCTTGTTGATACATTTCAATAAAGATTTGGATACCCAAGGCATCTGAGGATATTTTCTTCTATCTTTTTGTTTCTTGCTTAGGAGAGGGAAATTCTTTTCATATAGAGTTGTCAGTTGTCAACAATTCAAGAAATTTACTGTAAGCTATTTCAACGTCAGACTCATTTAAGACAACACTCCAATTGGTTGCATTTAAATCACACTTGAGCCTTTGCATATTTTCAAAGCAAAAATTACGAGAAAAATATTTTCATTCATATTCCTTGAGTTTTTTATACTTAATGGAAAAGAAGCAATTACTGGAAAGTGATCTGAAATATCATAAATTAAGATCCATGATTTTATTGATGGTTGACCAACAGAGAAAATGTTGTCTATTAATGTTGAAGTATTTTCGGTTACACGCGTTGGTCTATTGATAAGCGGGACGAGATTAAAAGAAGCAAGAGCATCTAAAAAAACATTCACTGATGCATTGGAACCATACTGCATAAGGTTTACATTAAAATCACCTAACACGCAAACCCTCTTGCCATTAAGTACAGGATTTGACAGCAGATCTTGTAGCTCATCTGTAAATTTCTCAACACTACTTTGGGGTGGTCTGTAAACAACACCAACAATAAAATTACTTTGACCAGGGATAACCACTTCAACAAAAACTGTTTCAAGAGACTGATTCATTACATTCAGATCAGGTGTAACACGATATTCTAAGGTTGAGGAGATAAATAATGCTACTCCACCGCCAGTTTTGTTGTGGCTTCAGTTGACGACTGGGTTGTGATAGCCAGGAAGAGAATAAAGGTTACTGTTATCTGAGAGCCATGTTTCAGAGAGGCCTACAACTGAAAATTTGGTAACCAATTCTTGCAATAAAATGTTCAAGTGATCAAAGTTTTTATTAATACTACGAATATTCATATGAAAATGAATTGTCATTAACAAAGCCATTTTTAAATTTGTCAATAGTAAAGTACTCTGACGAAGGCATTATAGTTTCAAAATTATCATCAACAGTGTAGACGAAAGAGTCCATGGTAGAATTAAGGAAATCAGCAATACCATTCTCTCCCTGGCCATCAATATCACTTGGGACTTGAGTCATCGAGATACAAGAACAGATGATAGAGCAAAAATAGTGCTACATAGTAAAAAGGAAACCAGAAACAAAAGGTGAAAAGGAAATTTTCATTACAAAAAGAGAAATCATGACAATTATGAGCACACAAGCGCAATCATAGGCAAATAAATTTATACTCATATTAAAATACAAACTATAAAAAACTAAAGGTCAGATATTGAAATATAGTAGTAATGAAAAACTGAACTACTGCAGGATGAAAAAAAAAGAGTGTAGACAAAAAGATACAAAAAATAAAAAAATAATTAAAGCACAATCCAGATACATGGAATTTTAACAGGGTATGGAAAAGAAAAGTGAACACGAGATTAACAAATTGAAAGCGGAGTAGCATATTCACTTCAAATAGAGTCGAGATCGGTCTTGGAGTTAATGAGTTTCTTCATGTCTCTGTTTGGGTCATTGGTTGGGATCAGGGCTGTAATACGGCCATCATGGGTCCAGGCATCCTTGACACGTGGATGATCTCTGGTGTCCTTCAGGAGCTTGGCGTTAGCTGCCGTAAGATCCTCCTGAATGGACCGCCTAGAATTGGCCAGCTTCCGACGCTGGGAGAGAACCTATGATCTTTTTTTGTAGGTTACAAACCTTACAATTATGGGGTCAGGGATCACCTCACCCTGCCGGTTTCTCTTTGGTTTTCTCTTTTTTCTCTTTTCTCACTTAAGCCGATAACATCTGTCAATGTCATGGCCGTTAATGTCAATTTGTAGTGTTTCTTTTACCAACTTAATAACCGAATCTTCAGCAGTCTCTCCTGTGTGCTCTGGAATTCCAAAGACGCGCAGAGAATTCAGCCTGCTGTACTGTTCTTGGGTGTTAAGGTCCCTTTTCAAGTTTGAAACTTCATCATCCTTCCGGGCGAGTCGTTCTTTGAGCAACCGAATTTCCATCTTCTGGTCACCCCGATGACTCTCTCAAAAATTTTTGCCTCCTGTCGGTCAGTCAATGACCTCTTGTAGTCTGGCAAGCTTGGTGTCGATATGTGAAGCCACTAGCTCCACCAGTCTGCCATCTCCAAGAAGGTCCGCTAAAACCAGGGACACCAAAGAAGCGGTGGATCCCTCGTTTTCCTTTTTCTCTTTATTTCCCCTAGGAGCCATGTTGAAGATAAGAATGAGTAGTAGGACTAAAGTAGATGACTAAGCCACAGATTTACGACACACAGATCTCATGCAAACCAAAATAATGGTGTCTAAAGGTAAAACCGACGACCGACGGACGCGTGACATAACACTAAAATATCTCTGTAATTATTTCAGGGAATACTTGCTAAGAGTATCGTTTTGTTTCCATTACTTGTTACGGGGTGCATTTTCAGAATATGGAAATTACATCGCTGTACTTGTTTAGGGGCTCAGTTCTGGGAATACTTGCCAATAGTATTTGTTTCCAATACTAGCTTGTTAAGGGTAGGGTTTCACATGCCAATACTTGTTAAGGGGTGCATTTTCAGAATGTGGAAAATACGTGTTTAGGGTGCTTTTCAAGACCCCGTGGTCGCGCATGGTATCCACTTGTCAATGGAAGTGCGCCCCCCCCCCGGGATAGAAACAGACCTTAATCCTATTGAGAAACGGAGGGCTATCCTTAAATTATTAGGTACTTCCGGTATAGTTAGATTCAATCACAATTCGAGTAGTGTTGTAAAACAGCAAAAATCCGGTGAATTTTCATCCAGTATAACAGCCGAGTATATCCTCAAGAGTACCGAGATGAATAGGGCATAAATTGTCTGCATAAAATCTTTCCTCCACTAAGTTCCAGCCTGCAACCTACACTCTTTTTTCTTGGGGGGCATCAATTCTGACACACCCTATATATACCCCTCCCCCTACACACAAGAACACACTACCTAGTGGTATCGCTCAGTGCACTGAACTATACCACTACGTAGAGGTATATTTCAGTGGTTCAGTGGCAGACACGGACGACCACGTGCATTCACTACAGTGAGTTTGGTACAGGATCTGCTATAACGGAGATTCTGATTGGACGGTCACAAAACACTTCACCCAAAGTCTGCGCATACGTATGCTATTCGCTAAATAACCATACGTATGGTATACACCATACGTATGCTACAAGCTGACGTATGGTAAAAGCATACGCGTGCATAAAACCCAAATCGAGCTCGCTGATTGGTCCATTAGAGCACACGTACTCTTAACGGAGAACACGTACTCTTTCTGGAGAACATGTACTCTTTTTTTAGCATACGTATGGTAGTTCACGTTATTGAACAGTTTGGCTTTCCATAATCGGTCCATTAGAGCACACGTACTGTTAACGTAGAACATGTAGAATTGGGGGTCGGGTGTCCGGACACTTTATATTTTTTAAGCCTTTATTTTTGTCTTTGGATTACACTAAAAATATGAATTCAATAGTTATAATCATCTTCGATTTTGTTCTCTCTAATATTTCCTAACATTTTCTACTAAAAATTTATGAAACTTAGCTTGTAAATTTTTCCAAATGACTTTCTAAAATTGATCGTCCGGACACACAACCTGTCCGGACACACAACAACTGGGTATACTGTTTTTGGCAAACACGTATGCTTATTTGAGCATACGTATGGTAGTTGGCGTTATTGAGCGGCTTGGCCTTCCATATACCGTACATGCTAGTGGTACCGCTAGCTACCAACGAACGTAGAGGACAGCAACACACAAGCGTCAAGGCCCTATATAATAAACAAATATATCAGACTTTGAGAAAGTATAGTGGAATTATTTTACGAGGTTGGTCTGGCAATTACTATTTTTCCCGAGGGGCGAAGCCCCGAGGGAAATATAGTAGTTTTGCCAGTCCAACCGAGGATTAATAATTCCCACTATGTTTTCGAATGAAACGCCTGGTATATTTGTTTTATATCCTACTTTTGATAATTTACAACCAAAATCTATGTGTTGAGCTTGCAAAGTCCGGTTACTTGAGTTGAATTGCCTACATTTCTCCGAGCCACCGCGCTCAGCGGAACGCATATTAGTGTCTGCGCCGACGCATCGCTGGACTTGCCCGGGAGAGAGAGCGCGCTGGCCGGTGCGCCCGAGAGTTTAGCTAGATATCCAGTTTTGCGAAATAATGACGTCAGAATATTGGTATATCCAAAAATATATCGAGGTCTGACGTCACGCAACATCATAGTTGAAATATATTCGGTCACATGATGCTACTTGAACCAATCACTATACAGGATTTACTCTATGTAGGATATTTATATAGGGCCTTGACAAGCGTCAGAGTTATCAATAGACAGAGTGGCGACACGCGCACTGAAAACACGATACGCGCGGTCAAAGGTCAGCCATGGGGGCCTGATTAGTTCCCTCTGCGCACATGCAATGATTTGACAATCATCGCTATTTTTATTCCTGTGTTTATTATTCCTGATTAATTGATATTCGGCAAACTAGCCTAGGTCCGGAAGAAATAATAATCGAGTCTGATTTGTACTGCAATTGCTGAGAATACTATGTAATTTCTCCTCTTTGGTTTAGAGCTTGATGATTGATCCCCTTTAACATTTTGGTTTGTCTGGCATTATTATTTATCATGTTTATTAAAGATCAATTCCATTTTTTTATTGAAAATTAATGTGAAGAAATATAAAGGTTTGATTCACTCAATCTAAATGGAAATATAGAAAAAAATAGGCAACTAAGAAATATGGGAACACGAAAAATCAACAAAGTGATGCTGAAGACATGATGGAGTGGAAAACTCGGGGAAGGGGGCAGGGCAGTTTTCTACTTCTGAAACACTGCATTGAAATTTTGTAATCACAACGCCGGTATCGTACGAGGATGATAAACAAGAAGCAAAGTATAATGATCACAAAATATATAGGAAAAGCATATATTTAAATATATGCTATTACATCTGTGGTGATTTAGGGGGTAGGGCCCAGGTGGTAACTCCTTCCCTACACAATTTTCACTGACTGTCAATCAATTAATAACTCTGACAAGCGTGTTGCTCTTAGGAAGGTCAACTCCGCTCGAATTTTGTGACCACTCTAATAATAAGGTGGGGTTTTGGGAAATTTGTCGAGTTGATTTTTTTTCATTTGTTAATTTCAAATATTTTTTAAGGAACAATTATTAGATCGGTGATTCTGGCTATAAATATAAAAAATATTAGTTTGATATTTAAAGACAATATTTAGCTTGAATTATCATGATTTTGACATTTTTCCTCATTTTGGAATATTAAGTCTATGACGAGGATACCTCTTATCTCTTATTTTCTTCTGCTGAATTTCGCTGCACCACTAATAAATGCATAGACAACCACCGTAATAATCGAGGTCATTTTTCTGGCCTGGGTGCGCCGAGTCTGGGCCGGTCGCGCAGCTAGCTAGTGACGTTGATGATGCGCTGGGGCTTCAGGCGACTCGTCATAGATCTTGTAGCAACATAGACAATGACGTCTAATTTGCCTAGTCTGATTTGAAGTGCAATGGCTTCAGGGATGATGTTTATCAACGATGATTGTTCAAGGTTAGATTTCAAATTTTTAATTTCATTCGACTTTTAAATCTATAAATCTGAAATAAAGGCGCTGTTTCCCCGAAATCCGGTAAATTTCAACTTCAAGTCCGAGACTATGGACGGCGAAAAAAAAACCCATGCATCGGATGCATTGCATTGGCTGCGCGATGCGCTGCAACTGCACAGCCAGGCTGCGTTGCGTCGAAGGTCGATTGAGCAACCAAACTTCCAAAGCCAAATTAAAGCTTAAATAAACGGCCACCTATCCACATTTCCCTGGTTTTCTTCAATAATTTCTAAGAAAAATCAGCCAGTTGATGGAAACTGATTGCAATGTTACATCGTTTGGCAGAGTGCCATCATCGTTTTGCGTTAGACCTAACCCAGTAAGTATTGAAGTTAGGGTAGGCCTGGACTAGGGATGGGGGCTAGATTAGACCATCTTAATTTATGATTTTGGGCAGAAAGTTGATTTGATAGACAGCATCCATATCTTAATTTGACCATTGATTCTCTGCAATCAATGTTTAAAGACTTTTACATAATCTGTTTGTCATATTGCAATTTGTTAATTTTCCCGGGCCTGGCATGTGCTTGGCCGGCAGGACGCGTAATTTTTGTTTGAGAAATTTCGAAAGCGAAAGAGCAAAGTGACTGAGCTTGTCGTGATTATATGCATTTTCTAAAGTGAATTTCAAGGATTTCATGTCCAACGCTAAGGCCTAACGGTAACTTGTCAACCATATAATCGTCTAGATCTAACAGTTAGACTCAAGGAAATTACCCTGTAGGCATTTAACGGACTAAAAAAATCATAACCTCCGAGCGGCTAGCCCATGCAGACTGGCCTTAATTGAACCAAAGTTAGCTTGCATGGACCAACCCTCAAATGGTCTAGGTTTAGGCGTCCTATATATAGACAGGGTGAAATCCGTCTGTTTTGAGTTTATTATTATTATTATTATTATTTTTTTTTTTTTTCATAGACTATCTCATACCAACAAGTCGTGCTAGATCTATTCTAGATCTACTTAAAGTTAGATATCCAGTGTGGAACAACATCTTAACATATCGAGACTGGTCAAAGCATTTGTCTAGTTAGACTAATAAAGTTATATCTTTAGACTTGGCTCTATCGATCAACTAGACAGGAGTAATCGTTGTTTCTGGGGATATATTCAACAATTTCTGACATATTACTATAATCTCCATCGTGAACAACCAAAATACAGAGACTGAAGCTTTTGGTCTATCGATCAACATGTTTAAGATCTAAGTTAGATGTAGACTTCACTTATTACTGATTGGAATGTATTTCTAAATTTATAAGTTTTTGAGAAAATGGTGAAAAGAAATAACATACTACTGATCGATGTACGTGAATAAGTTTGTTTAATACCCATTGGCATTGCTGCCGGTTCTAATAAATAAATGAGTCACGGCCTATGGGCTGCAGATAAATGCTGATCGACGCCTAGCATGCAGAACAAGTACCAGTTCGCCGGGGGCGAAATTATTTTTCCCACCGAGTTCTGGACCAACATATGAATATTCATGATTGTGTCTTCGAATTAAGAGTACGCATGCGCGTGGACTTTGCCTCGACCAGTGCCGGTCGTAAGCATTCACGTTGCATGCTCAGAATGAATTAGCATCGTCAAATTACCGGTACCCTTACATAGTTACATTGGCCTTATAGGCTTAGATCTATTTAAACACAAACTAGCTGCCATTAATGGCAAGACATGTGCTAGGCTAGGGCTAGCTTAGGCTAGCGCATTAACTTTACCTCAAATCTGGACCTGTCTAATGCCTAATACTAATGCCATGGTTAACTTCGAACGGGTCAATTCCGAACTTTACGTTTGATTTTATTTACCATGGTTTAATATATGTCTAGTCCGTATACAGAACCAGTCCTAGATGTAAAAAAAAAAAATCTTAGTTCTAGTCTCTAGATCTAGACTCTGATCTACGCTGTATCAGCATGGAACAACTAGTGTACCAAAGGGGGGGGGGGCAGACTGCCCCCTGACGATTTACAACTGATCCAGGGGACGTGCCCCCCCCCCCTTTGAGAAGCCAAATTAATAATTTGTAATGTCAAAATGCAACAAAAAAAGACTTATGTCCCCTCTTTTGAACGTGAAGATCTTTTCTTTTATTTTTTTTGCTTGTCAAATTTTTTCAGCTAAGAAATCCTTAATTTGGGGTGAAGATCGCTGACGTTAGAATACGTTCCATGCACTGCAGTGGCGTAGCTAGGATTTTTTTCCTGGGGGGCACTGGGGGGTCCTTGCTTTTTCAGGGGGGGCACCGGCCATTTTTTCCGGTGTGTGTGTATGTGTCAAAAGGGCGGATCGGACTTTCGCCAATAGGGGACGGGGCCCGAAATTATCTTCACCTATATTTTCCCCGATCAGTCACTTCTTAGTTTTATTCTTATAAAACACCATAAACATGAAATAATCTCATAAGCCTTATAAAAAGTGTGAGCGCGAAGCGCGAGCGATTTAAAAAAAATATATTATGGGCGATGGTATGTGTGATCATGAACAAGATTCGTATGTAACTAGATGGTTACTGCAAACGCCAAGCACGAGCAGAAATTTGTATTAACTGTTCTAGCATTATCGAAAAGGGACCTGTTAAGGACTAGCTTTCAGTTACCCACGAAGACGGTATATATTTCAATAATGCGAGCGCGAAGCGCGAGCAATTTTTGACATTCCGTCCTAAAAAATTGTCATTCTATATAAGCACTTTTTGTATTAATAAATGGGATAGGTATGTAACTAAACAATTGATGCGAGCGCGAAGCGCGAGAGGAAGAAAATTGAGATTTTAGACCTAAAAGCAGGACACTCTATTCATTTTTTAAATCATGAATAGGATATAGTTAATTGGGTATCATTAATAATGCGATCGTGAAGCGTGAGCAGACAATTATTGATATTCTGATGTGAAACTGGATAATTTAAGTACATTTTAAATAAAGAACCGTGATGCAGGCTATCGCGCATGTTTTAGATTTAGACCTAGAATCTGGGCATTCTGAATACATTTGTTTAATGGAACATTATGGAATACACGTAGACATTATGAACTTGGCAAATCAAACAATTTGACCACGCAGCGTGAGCTTAAAATGCTGATATGTAGACCATAAAACGGACATTTTACAGAGCACTTAAATTTGTAAATAAAAAAAATAATAATGAAAGCTCGAACGAAGTCCGAGCTAAAATATGTTTTGTATATTGACTTCAAAACTTGCTCCATATCAGCCTATTGAGCAAGATATGAATCTCATCGAACAGGCAATTCTGGCGCGAAGCGCAAGCAAAAATTTAATATAGTAACATGAAAGATTTTTTTTTCAAGTCTTCACCTCACATTATTCCATTCACTCGCCTTCCCTTTTTTTTCCTCTTCTTTTTTTTTCTTCTGTCTTTATTCTTCTTTTCCTTTTTCTTTTCTTCTTTCTCCCCTTTTTTTTTGCTCTACCAATTTTTTTCTGGGGGGGGGGCACCTGGGGAGGAGGCACATGCCCCCAGCCCCCCCCCCCCCGTAGCTACGCTACTGATGCACTGGCGTACCTAGGATTTTCCAAAAGGGGGGCAAATTTTTGGAGGATATTTCGTCCACGAAAAAATGTGACAAGCCCCCCCCCCTACAAAAAAAAAATCTTCACGTTCAAAAGAAGGGACATACGTCTTTTTCATTGCATTTTTACATTACAAATTATCAATTTGGCTTCTCAAAGGGGGGGGGCACGTCCCCTGAATCAGTTGTGACTCGTCAGAGGGGCAGTCTGCCCCCCCCCCCTTGGTACACTAGTGGTTCCATGCTGATACAGCGTAGATCGGAGTCTAGATCTAGAGACTAGACTCGAACTAAGATATTTTTTTTAGATCTAGGACTGGTTTTGTATACGGACTAGACAAACCATGGCAAATAAGCTAACATTTGTCTAAACCTAATTAAACGTAAAGTTCGAAGTTAACCATGGCATTAGTCGGCTATTCAGTGTTGTAGTCAAGGCTCAAACCTCTAAGGCCAAGGCTTCAATACCAAAGGCCAAGGCCAAGGCATGGAAACCCAAGGCCAATTAGGCCTGAAAACCTCAAGGCCAAGGCATTTCAAACTTACGATATACAGAACAATGAACTAACAATACTTAGGCGGCAGACATAACACATGGTAAAATGTATGTGAGCGAGCGAACTGAGCGAGAAAAAAATTAACCTATGTACATTTAAAACAAAAATAATTTCATGATAGAGACATATTAAAATAATGATATAGTTAACTGTGTACACATAATCCATAATTTTTCTAGGCGATTTACATTGCAATAATTATTATTACCACGGTCATCTGATCCTGGCATTCTCAACGTATGTTTTTCTCCACTCCCTGGGACAGGGGCAGCAGAAAATTATTATTGGGGGGGGGGGGTCAACGCCAAAAAGGCACTCATTTATCAAAATGAGTTTTTTTGTGTGCAAACAGATACATGTATTTTCAAAATGAGATCATGAACTGCCTAAAGTAATTGTGTGTTTTGTAGAAACAAAAATAATTTCATGATAGAGACATATTAAAATAATGATATAGTTAACTGTGTACACATAATCCATAATTTTTCTAGGCGATTTACATTGCAATAATTATTATTACCACGGTCATCTGATCCTGGCATTCTCAACGTATGTTTTTCTCCACTCCCTGGGACAGGGGCAGCAGAAAATTATTATTGGGGGGGGGGGTCAACGCCAAAAAGGCACTCATTTATCAAAATGAGTTTTTTTTTGTGCAAACAGATACATGTATTTTCAAAATGAGATCATGAACTGCGTAAAGTAATTGTGTGTTTTGTAGAAATTAAGTTGAGCAAAGGCTTTCTAAAGTGATTTTTAATTATAAGATAGATATTTTTATTTAGGTTTTACTACTCAGCGACAAAGCATAGCGAGCAAGCGGTTTTGAAAAAAAAAATTCTGAAGTTGTAAAACTTGATTTATGGTCAATTATGGGGTTAATCATTGTTAAAAGGGCATCCTTGCGCAATGTTGCCAGCACGAACCACCAGCTCAAACTTCTTGACATGTCGTGTAATAAAACATGGAAATTAAATATTCTGAGCTGGTTTTGTAATCATGAAAAAGATGTGTATCTAACTAAAAAATAACTTTACGCCCGCTAATTTTTTTTTATATACTGACCAGTACAGGTCTCACAGGCCTAATTCATTCCCCATAGACTCGTGTGTTAAATTGGCACTTTAAAAAATTCATAAAAAATAAGGATGAAATTCGGGGGTCGAATGTTTACTACCAGTGGATAGGATATATATCTGGCAATCCATATCTGACCAGAAAAGGGTCCCTCGACCGGCTCATTTTAAAAATAAATTGGCATGTTTGAAGACACCGTCGGGGGGAGCAGATTCATCACCTCAAACAGCAAAATAGCCCTAATCCTTCCGCCAGTCAAAATATAGTCCAAAATTGGTGATATTTCTTCCCAATTTGGGAAAAGGAAGTTCAGTAATTACCAAAAATAGAATCAGTGTTAGATGGACAATCATATGCATACAATTTGTCAATCAGCCATATCAAAATGAAAAAAATAGCAATGGGTTGGCTCGAATGAATATCTCTTGCTTTCCCAATGTTAATAGGCCCGTGTAGCCTAAAGGAAGCAGTTAATTACTGCATTTTAAATAGGATACATAACTCACCAATAAAAATAATGCGAGCGCAAAGCGCGAATTCAAAAATTTGTGATATTCCAACCTGAAAACTGGACATTCTAAGCATTTTTTTTTTGTGAACGGGAAGAGAACGAGTAGAATAATTGATGCGAGTGCAGGAAGCGAGCCAAAAATTTGTGATATTCCAACCATAAAGCAACATTCTATACATTTTTGTAATCATGAGCAGGATTAGTACTGTACTAAACAATAATTGATGCAAGCACGATTCAAAATCTGTGAGTTTCGAACCTAAAATGTATTATGTTTTATTATTAAAGACGGTATATTTCTTTTTTAAAAAGGGCATATTTCATTTTGAAAAAAAAAATCCTACAGGGAATTTTTTTTTTTGGGGGGGAGGCAAGAGAGCACAAAGCGCAAGCTATAATTTTCAAATGCTTAAACTGAAAATGAGTCATTTTTAGGACTCTTGTCAGTTTTCATATTTTTTCTGCTTACAACCACTTTTAAATTTCAATTCTCATTTCTTGTATCTTCTACACTTATTTTACCTTAAAAAACAGAATAAAGAATACTAACAAAATAGAGTTATATTCAAAAGGATATAAAATAAACAGGGCGCACCCCATACCCTTAGTTGGGAGAGGGTAAATCTTAATTATTTCTTTAAATAGTTAATCAATCATTAATTATTAATACGTATTGATAATATTAATAATTATTAATTATTCAATTATTATTTTTTTATTAATTATTATTTCTTGAAACCATATTGACACAAAAACAAATACGTTGTTTATTTCCTTGAAACTGTAGAGAAATGAAATTCACTGTTGAACGATTATATATGATTAAAAAGAAGTAAACATTTTTCCCCCTTTGTTTTGTCATTCTGACCCAAAACAAATATACAATTTAGAAAAGAGATAGAGAGAAGAAGAAGTTCCACCACCAAGAATAAACTTAGACAAGGGGGGAAAGCTAGGAAAGGAAAAAAGGAGTAAATGTGATATTATTTTTTAAACAATCTATCGCAAAATTAGCTTTTCCTATAGAAAGAGGGGGACAAATTTTGTTCACTCGCTCGCTTCAATCGCTTTCTTCTTTTTTTTTGACAGAAATTTTGCTCTATATGCCATGCTTGGCCCCTCAAAGTTTCTGGCTCATCATGCCATTGACATAACCCATTTGGATATGACAAAATTGAAGACTGTGTTCAAGTTTACCAAATCTTTTCAGAATATCATTAAGACTTAAAACATTCTTGTTGGCCAAAGAAAATAATACAAGGAAAATCCTAATGGAATAGAAATCAACCTTGTTATCGTTCTTTAGAGTTAGCTATGTTTAAAGTATATGAAAATTGTTGTCAAAATTGCAGTCAGATGTCAAATTTATTCTTGTCATCAAAGCACTATTATGTTGATCATGATCATTATTATTTACTGTCATTATCATAATTAGTCATGATTACAACACATTACCATACATAATGCTATTTTTCGTAACTGATGTATTCTTTGTTTGAAAATTCTTGATAATGGTGACCATTACAATTGATGACACTGCTAGTACACTTACTACTGCTGCTGCTAATGTTACTGGTGACTGGTACTAGTATTGACCATTAGTGTCATTAAATATAAAAAAGAACGATTTAAAACAAATGAAAGTACAAAATACAAAATGCCTTGAAAAGGCCTTGAAAATGCCTTGAAATTTCAAGGCTCAAAATCCTCAAGGCCAAGGCTTTGAAAAAGTAGGTCTTTAGGCGCCTTAAGGCCAAGGCCGAGCATCAAGGCACTACAACACTGATTAGTACTAGACAAGTCCAGATTTGAGGAAAAGTTAATGCGCTAGCCTAAGCGAGCCCTAGCCTAGCACATGTCTTGCCATTAATGGCAGCTAGTTTAATAAGTGTTTAAGAATTGGATATATATATATATATATATATATATATATATATATATATATATATATATATATATAAGCCTGTAAGGCCTATGTAACTATATGTAAGGGTACCGGTAATTTGACGATGCTGATTCATTCTGAACAACTGAATTACGACCGGCACTGGTCGAGGCAAAGTCCACGCGCATGCGTACTCTTAATCCGAAGACGCAAGTCATGAATATTCATATGTTGGTCGAGAACTCAGTGGGAAAAATAATTTCGCGCCCCGCGGGGGGGGGGCACTTTCATTGACGAGTGGATACCATGCGCGACCAAAAAAAACACGTAAAAAGGATGTCTTTTTCAAGATAGGGCACGTTACGTACGTAACGTGATAAGGGTGTCAAAAACACCAAAATAATGAAAAAAGGGTATCTAATTCGCTAGGAAAGCTACGTGTTTAGGGTCAAATTTGCGGGGATGATAAAACAAAATTAAAATGTTTATAAAGGATGTCCTTTTTGCACCAACACTACGTGTTTAGAGTCCGATTTGCAAGAGGTGTGGAAGGTGGGGCCGTACTAAACCAAATGGTGTGTAAACTGAGGTAAAACCGACGACCGACTGACCCGTGACATAACAATAAAATATCGCTGTAGGCCCTACTTGTTTAGGGGTACAATTTCAGGGAATACTTGCCAAGAGTATCATTTTGTTCCAATACTTGTTAAGGGTAGGGTTTCAGACGCCAATACTTGTTAAGGGGTGCATTTTCAGAATATGGAAAATACGTGTTTAGGGTGATTTTCGAGACCACATGGTCGCGCATGGTATCCACTCGTCAATGGAAGTGGCCCCCCGGGACCAGTGATAGACTAGGGGTTGAGATCTAAGCAGACGACGGAGCATAATGTAGCTTAAGCATAGAGTGATGATGGGTTCAGCGAAGAGCTCAGAGAAAATAAGGTGGTTATATTCAATCCCGAAATGCTTTGCGAGTGGTCACAAAATCGTCTCGGCGCAAATCACCTAATACAGCCGTCTGGTGAAATCGCTGATAACAACAATCACCGATTTGGCAATGATTTTAGTTTCCTGATACTTATATTTGTAAAGTTTTAAATATCAAAGTATGTTTTCATATGTATGTATATTCCTCAACATATTTGTTCATGTTATCTTTGATATTGTTGTAGTCATATTCTTTCATATTCGTTTCTTGATCGCTACTAATTTGTTGTTGTATTGGATCGGCATTTGATTTCGTTGGCATGAACAATAAAATATGCGCGCAGCTCAGCTGCATGCGCGTATCGAGTTGACCTTCCTAATGCCTAGTTGACACTTTCACGATTTTCGGTTCCCGCATAGTTCACGCACTGATATTGCGTCATGCGTGCCAATGCGTCGACACTTGCGGGAAGGGGCGGGACGATGAGCGGCAATGCGCAGCAATGCGTGAAGAGCGAAAAAAAATTTTCAACATGTTGAAAATTTTGCCACGCACTTCCCGCATTGCAGCAGTGCGTGAACTGTGCGCAAACTATGCGCAAACAAGTCGTGCCAATGCGTGCCAGTGCGTGGCGTAAAAACAGTGGGTACCCCACCCCCGGGGTAGTGGCACGCAGTTCGCGACTAGTTCACGACAGGGTCGCGCATACTTTGCGCATAGGTCAAGCATACTTCACGCATAGTTCGCGAATGACATGCGCAAAATTGTGAGTGCAGACCACGTGATCAATGTGAGTCGTTCTAATCAACGAACGTAGAGGGTGTCAACACCAGAACGTTGAATATTTAAATTTGCGCTAGATACGTCACAGAAATAGGGTGTCGAGAATATTTGCTGAAAGCACGTCGGGACAGTGCGTGAACACTGCGTGAACTATGCGCGAACTATGCGCAAACAATGCGCAAACATGTCGTGAACGTGTCGGGACATTGCGTGAACTGATATAGCCAAGTCGTGCCATAAAGTGTCACGCACTGGCACGCATTCATTGCGGGGCAGTGCGGGACCAAAAATCGTGAAAGTGTCAACTAGGCATTAGCAACTTTTTCTTCTTCTGTATCCTTCCTCCGCTGTATCGGAGATCCGCAGTTTAATACTGCATTAATATTAGCGTTACATATTTTGACGTGAGAGTAAGGTAGACCGAGAGAGGTGAATCTTATGCAAGAAATTTAAGACAAGTAGGTTGAGGTCGTTTCTGGAGGAGTCTGCTAATTCGACGTCAGGAAGAAACAGGATGGTTTACGACAATCATACATTGATGACTTCATAATTCCTGCAAAACTCGAAAACTGCTTCTCTGACCTTCTTATTCAGCATGATGATCCTTTAAACACCTCTGACCACTCACCGGTTAAAGTGACATTTTCACTACCACTTTTAGCCAATTATCAAGTAGATCATGATATACCTGATCGCAAAGCTGAAGGATCTGGAAAGTCTATACTTCGCCCTAAGATATCTTGGCATCAGTGCAGTGCTGACCAGCTGCACCTTCTCTATAATATACTCTTCCTATGGAACAAATATCAAAGAACCTTTTCTATAATCTTCCTGCAATGTGCTTGGATCCGACTCAAATCGACTTGCTGCTTGATCAACTTAGCGAAGAAATGTTGAAGGTATCACTAACTCTACCACACTCGAAGGGCCGTCAGAAAAGAAAAAGGAAAGGGAAAAGAGAGTGGACCAAAAAGGTAGAGGCATGTTATAAACAATCTCAATATTATTGGCGTCTCTGGAGGGCCAGCGGAAAACCAAAAGGCAAGGACCCTCTCTGGATCAAGCATGTATATACAAAACGTCTATTTAGAAGTAGCATCAGGCAAGCACGGCGGATGTATCACAATAATCTCCTTTCAGAAATTGAGGATGCTAAAGGTAGCAATGATAAACTCTTCTATAGGCTTGTCAAAAGCACTAAAGGATCTCGGTCCACTGATACACTGTCTTATAGGGGTACAACATATGAAGGAGAGGCAGTTTTAGATGGCTTCAACTCACATTTCTCAGATCTTGCTAAACCGGATTACATGAGTGCCTCTTCTCCGCCTGAATTGGATGAAGCTATTCCCACTCGCCCATTCCAGGAAAATTTGAATCAACCACTTCAACCCTCTACTTCAAAAGATCTAGATGAAGCTATTAACTCTCTCAAGAAACAAAAAGCTGCAGGACCTGATAATATATCTCCTGAGCATCTTATATATCTTGGCCCAATAGCTCGGAAATTGCTTCTCGCCCTCATCAATCGATGTATATCCCTAAAGTATATTCCTGAACCTTTGAAGTCCGGCCTTATAGTCCCAGTTCACAAAGGAAAGGGAAAAGATGTAAAAGATCCTTCTAACTACCGAGGCATAACAGTTTCTTCAACAATTGGTAAAGTTTTGGAAATGCTCATCAATTCTCAACTAGAAATTCCACTCGCAATAAATGATGTCCCAGACCAGTTACAATTTGGATTCCAGAAAGGCAAATCTTGCCTCGATCCTTACTGCATCTTCACTGGAATTAATAATCCAACTGAACTCTGCCAAGAAATGTACAACATACCTTGCTCTTCTCGACGCACAGAAAGCATTTGACATCGTTTGGCATAAAGGCCTATTTTCTAAGCTTCGAAACCTAGGCCTCCATGAATCCCTGTTATCGACACTGGAAGAGTTCTACAACGGTAGTACCAGTAGAGTCATGTGGGAAGGAAAAGTCAGCTCTCCTTTTCAAATCCTTCAAGGTGTAAAACAGGGGAGTGTGCTCTCTCCCACCTTATAATATACAGTCTTCATCGATGGCCTGATCAAATCACTAAGGAACGCTTGTCTTGGATGCTCTATTAATGGCTGCTACATGGGAGTGATAGTACTAGCAGATGACGTTGCTCTAATCAGTACATGCCCCCGAGAACTCCAATCAATGCTGGACCTCACCTTCTCTTATTCCTGTGCTTGGAGATATAAAATTAATCCACAAAAAAGTGCCGTAGTAGTAATAAACAAAAAAGCATCAACCAGTGTAAGTTCAGTCGAGTGGAAAATGGGAGGAATGCATGACAATCAAGGAAAGCAGAGAGCACCCACACCTTGGCATAGTAAAAAGCAATTGTAATATTGACCATACCAATAACATCATTTCAAAGGGATATAACACCTTCTTCTCTCTCACTGGAACTAAACAAGGAACTCTACGCCTGCTGCCACCAGTATGTACTCATCTTTGGAAGATGTTCTGCATACCAAGAATGCTATATGGGATTCAGATTATTCAACTTACCAACTACATGCTGTCTCGTTTGAACAAGGCTCAAACATTTCTTTTTAAAAGAGTGCTTGGTTTGCCAAGGAGTGCGGCGGACGAGATTGTTTATTTATTTCTCGATATCCTCCCAATGGATAAGCGAATCGACTATGAAATTCTTCTCTTACTTGGGCAATATGCAAGCCTTTCAGATGAGCGCACTGAGAGAAGAATCCTGTTGAATGGTATAGCATACAATACACCTTTGGTAAGACGCTGGATAAAAATCCTCAATAGTTATGAGCTTCCAAGTCTCACTAACATCCTTAGAGATCGCATTCCATATAAAGAATGGAAGAAGCTAGCACTGGGAAAAATTTATAAACAACACTATGCTGCCCTTGAAATTGCAATTGCAAAAAAATCTTCTCTAAGTCTATGGTCGGGCATGACCCAACGTGATAAAAAGAATTATTACCCAAAGCAAGTCTCCAGCCCTCTCCTGAGGGAAGCTATGTCCATCAGAGCTCAATTATCCTGCAGTACATACCCAACGAATAGAAGGTTATTCTCTCTGAATCAAAGTACCGCAAAGTCCTGCAAGTTCTGCCACTCCGAACTGGAAAGTGTTGTACATTTTGTTGGAGAATGCCCAGCATTTAGCACACACAGGAAAACCCTTCTAAACTTAATAAAAGAAGACGAGGAACTGCAGTATTTTTCTGTGCATTTCAATGATCAAGAACCTCAACAATTTACCGCTTCCGTCCTGTTTCTTCCTGACGTCGAATTAGCAGATTCCTCCAGAAACGACCTCAACCTACTTGTCTTAAATTTCTTGCATAAGATTCACCTCTCTCGATCTACCTTACTCTCACGTCAAAATATGTAACGCTAATGTTAATGCAGTATTAAACTGCGGATCTCCGATACAGCGGAGGAAGGATACAGAAGAAGAAGAAGGTAAATTGTTGAGGTTCTTGATCATTGAAATGCACAGAAAAATACTGCAGTTCTTCGTCTTCTTTTATTAAGTTTAGAAGTGTTTTCCTGTGTGTGCTAAACGCTGGGCATTCTCCAACAAAATGTACAACACTTTCCAGTTCGGAGTGGCAGAACTTGCAGGACTTTGTGGTACTTTGATTCAGAGAGAATAACCTTCTATTCGTTGGGTATGTACTGCAGGATAATTGAGCTCTGATGGACATAGCTTCCCTCAGGAGAGGGCTGGAAACTTGCTTTGGGTAATAATTCTTTTTATCACGTTGGGTCATGCCCGACCATAGACTCAGAGAAGATTGTTTAGCAATTGCAATTTCAAGGGCAGCATAGTGTTGTTTATAAATTTTTCCCAGTGCTAGCTTCTTCCATACTTTATATGGAATGCGATCTCTAAGGATGTTAGTGAGACTTGGAAGCTCATAACTATTGAGGATTTTTATCCAGCGTCTTACCAAGGGTGTATTGTATGCTATACCATTCAACAGGATTCTTCTCTCCGTGCGCTCGTCTGAAAGGCTTGCATATTGCCCAAGTAAGAGAAGAATTTCATAGTCGATTCGCTTATCCACGCTTGTGTGTTGCTGCCCTCTACGTTCGTTGCTAGCTACGTAGTGCAGTGATCATACAGTGCATGCAGCTATACAGTATACATGGATGGATATGGAGTGGAGCCGCCTAGCTAGCTAGCTAGCTACACGAACATCACTTGCCTGCTTGAGGTATCGGCGGCACTGTGTTTACCGTATAATATTGAAACATTTGAGAGAGAATTGGATTTACCAGTACGGCCTACGTAGGTATAAGTTAATTGGTGTGCGGCGGTTTGCCCGATTAATCAGGCCTAACGACGTTAGACCGATAATCAGTCTATTTCGGTCAGGATTATGCTCCGCTGTGTGCTGAGCCTGACTGAGTCTGTCGTCAGACCTTTGCGTCAGACCCTGCCTCGGTACCGTACTTTCGCTTTGCGCCGAAATTGCGGTAGAGGCATATCCCCGTAGCTAGGCATATACCGACGCGATGTGACGACCGTAGCCGTAGTAGCAACGTTGCCAGAACTGGCATAATTATGCTTTCTGGCATAATTTCGACCCTTTCAGCATAATTCATTATGCCGGCATAATTCTGGCATAGCCTACTAGTTAGACTTTTTTTTCTGGCATAATTTCGACCCTTTCAGCATAATTTGGGGCATACCGTATACCGACCAGAACTCGAACGGGTTCGAAATCAAAGAGATGATCCTTAAAACGGGAAATACGAATATTGTAAACTTACATTTGTGTGCCTGCAATAAGCCAAAATTCCGAGCTATTTTAATATCTACATATCGTGTCTGTGCGAGACTCGAGTTCCGAACACGGCGATTATTTCGGAGGGCTTCGCCGCTGCCAGTACTCGTACACCAGATGGCGCTATTTGATTTGCTGTAATTACCGCATTGACCCGTTCGTTTGCGCTCTTTCAGAAACGCGGACTGGATGGGATTATTACCAGTACCGTATTTAGAAAAAGAGAAGAAGAAGAAAAAGAAATCAGAAAACATGAGAATAAAAGAAAAAGGAGGGAAAAAAAGAAAGGAGGAAAAAGAAGGTGTTCACGACAATGATGAAGGTGGAGATGATGATAATCATGATGGAGATATGTTTTATTGAATCAACATAATGAAAAAAAATATATCAACGATTTTAACAATTATAATGAAAATAATAATAAATATTATTATATATTGATGAAAAGGAGGAATGATTTGAAGAATTTTACGTGGCTGTCCTTTATTAAATCGTTATTATAATCAAAATAGTCACTGGCGGACACCTCCCTTTGAGAGCCATAATACAATTTTGTAATAAAAATACCGTTTTGTCAAATTGTGCCCCCCCCCCTTGGAATTGATAACCTTTTTTTTTTGCTTCTCAATTTTTTTATCGGGGAAGGGGCGAAATGATATTTAATTTTGGATGATTTAATTGGGGGAGGCTTGTCAAATTTTCCTGGGAAAATGTGCCCCCCTTCCCTTAAAAAAAATCCTGGATCTGCACCTGAAAATAGTTAGTTATTATCGTTTATTTCTTTTACTTGTTTACCCTTTATTATCAAAGGAACTATAAAATCTTAAATTTGGATATTCTCATATCAGAAATATATCTTTTTCTTTTAATTATAACCAAGTGTACATCTGTCGCTCCCCTCCCCCCTCCCCCTCTCTCTCTATTTGTTACCACATTTTGTAGTTATCGTTTTCCACAACACCTCTTACAAATTCACCCTTTTCATCACCCTGTAAAAATTTGAGTAAATATAAATAAAGGTCACTATACATTTAAATAAGGTAAAACTTGGGCAATACTTTGCTCTTTTAATTTTTTTTCCTCATCATAATTATTTAGGACAGGTAATTTACATGTATATGAAATGCAATTTATTCATGTATTCCTCATGAGATTTTCAACATAAATCTAATGGAATAAATCTGTATATCTCATATATTTGACAATTGAAACTGTTTAATATAAGTACAATAACTCGAATTAAAATGTATTTATTTAATAATAGTATAAAATCTTCTAATTCTGGTGAATATACTTAAAATTTCCAATGCTTTATATATTAGGTATGTATAGTAAGCAGTTCTTGAAAGAGATGTTGCAGGAGATTACATTGTTTTCACAATGAAATATTATCACATTGTGTTTATAACTTGAAATAGACACTTGATGATTAATTTTGTTTTCAATAAGAAACATATTTATCGCTTATATTTATTTCAAAGTTTGTTCTTTGGAACTTTATCCATTTGGTTCATTATAAGACTCGTTTATTCGAATTCATTTCTTACATTTTTATCTTCTAAGTCACCTTCTATATCGTGGATAATATGAAATCATGTTTTTCTACAATTTACAAAAGACACAACTAAGTATTCAAACGTCAGTTCTCATTTGAAACTTAACGTCTTGGCAATATGCATGTAGTTCTTCAGGACCGTAGCCAGGATTTTCTATGAAGGGGTTACGAATCATAAAAAGCGAATCTTTCTCTTTCATGATCAGTTCCGCCCCCCTCCCCAGGACAAATCCAACTTTCGCAAACACCGGGGGGGGGGGTCATCTACATTTTCCCTGATCGGCCGCTAAAATAAATATTGAAAGCTATCATAGGACCAGGTCCATGATAGGACAAACTCATTTCAAAAATGATTTTTGTATTCTAAAAATTCAGATAAACTTTGGTAATGTGATCAAGATAGGCGCAGTGACTCATGCATGGAGAAGGTGTATATCTCATCCATCAAATTATGTGGAATAATTATATTTGATATTCTGAATTTGAAACTTAACTATCTAGGCCTTTTATTTATAAACTAATGATTAGTATCATGTTTTCTGAAGAAACGTTTGATGCGAATGAGATGCACGAGCTGACCCGAAAGCATGAAAAGCGACCTGTCTATGGAACTGTTTGCAGTCACTCATTCACTCACCTACCAAATAATGTGAGCACGAAGAGCGAGGCGATTTTTTATATTCTGAGCTGAAAGCTTCAACTTCTAAGCACTTTTTGTACTTATGATCAGGAACCTGTTTCATATAAAGAGTTACAACCATTGTGACTTTGCCATTATATGGCAACTACCAAGGAAACCTTGATTGTGATTGGATGCTGAGCAATGTTGCCATGATAGTTTCCATAGTGACAAAGTTACAACAGTTGTTTATGACACCCTGGAACCCAGGGACCCCCGTGGCTACGGCCCTGTTCTTTCTAAATTGTTATCAAATGTCACATACAGTTATCATTCTAAAACTGAGCATCTTTGCAATAGAGTTCTTTGATAAATTGTTATCAAATGTCACATACAGTTATCATTTTGATACTGAGCATCTTTGCAATAGAGTTCTTTGATAAATTGTTATCAAATGTCACATACAGTTATCATTTTGATACTGAGCATCTTTGCAATAGAATTCTTTGATAAATTGTTATCAAATGTCACATACAGTTATCATTTTGATACTGAGCATCTTTGCAATAGAATTCTTTGATAAATTGTTATCAAATGTCACATACAGTTATCATTTTGATACTGAGCATCTTTGCAATAGATTTCTTTTATGAATTGTTATCAAATGTCACATACAGTTATCATTTTGATACTGAGCATCTTTGCAATAGAGTTCTTTGATAAATTGTTATCAAATGTCGCATACAGTTATCATTTTGATACTGAGCATCTTTGCAATAGAATTCTTTGATAAATTGTTATCAAATGTCACATACAGTTATCATTTTGATACTGAGCATCTTTGCAATAGATTTCTTTTATGAATTGTTATCAAATGTCACATACACTATACAGTTATCATTTTGATACTGAGCATCTTTGCAATAGATTTCTTTTATGAATTGTTATCAAATGTCACATACAGTTATCATTTTGATACTGAGCATCTTTGCAATAGAATTCTTTGATAAATTGTTATCAAATGTCACATACAGTTATCATTTTGATACTGAGCATCTTTGCAATAGAATTCTTTGATAAATTGTTATCAAATGTCACATACACTATACAGTTATCATTTTGATACTGAGCATCTTTGCAATAGATTTCTTTTATGAATTGTTATCAAATGTCACATACAGTTATCATTTTGATACTGAGCATCTTTGCAATAGAGTTTTAAAACCTGTATCAAAGATATCGAGTGCATACCAAACTTTCAAGAAACATTATAAATCTTTGGACATATACAGATACACGTCCCTTCAAATTTTTATGTTTTTTATTTTCATTCTGAATTCATGTACATCAGAATATTATGAATTTACCCTAGCCAAGGAAGTATCTATTTTGTAATTTGAATGACTAAAATAAATGAAATGCGAAATACATATAGTGATACATTAAAAGAAAGGATTAATCTTCTTTTTGACAGATAGGACAACGATACGTAGTTGCTGTGATTTCTGCATCGGTGAGTCCCCAAACTTCAGAGCATTCATGATGCATCCACCGATTGCAGAAATCACAGCCGATCCACTTTTCACCCTCTCTGTATGCTACTTGACACATGCAACAAATATTTTGATCTATTTGCAGGCGAGGTTGCTTACGGGGTTGATTTTTGCTTTTCGTCTCGCGTTTTCTTTTCCCCCTGACATTCTCCTTCTCTTCCTTCTTTTTCCTCCTCTCCATGGCTTCCTTTTCTCTCTTCTCTCGCTTCACTCGGAGCTGTTCTTCTTTTATCTTCTTAGCTTTTTGACGCTCTTCGAGTCTCTCTCTTTTCCGTTCTTCTTCTTTTTTCTTGTTATCTTCTTTCTCCTGAAGGAATTCAAGGAAGGCTTCCCCCGATATTGCTTCTGGCAACTGCTGACGCCTCTTTCCGGTTGAGAATTCTACCCGTGGAAATCTTATATATTCGTGAAGAGCAGGGGAGACGAAGTCAGCCTCGGAGAATGCCTGTCTGTCACAAACATTGACACGATCCATAGAACTCAACCTTGGGGTTGAATGTTGAGGAATTACATCAGTCGCCTTTCTCGATGTGGATGGTTGGTCCACTTCCTCTGGTGCAGACGTAGATGACGTGCTACCAGATGCTGCTGAGAAAATTGAAGAAGGATGAAGATGATCTTTTTTGTAATTTTTCGTGAAGGGGAAGATCCCAGCAGCCTTGAATCCGTTGATTGCTATCGCCGGTCGTGATGCCACTCTCTCCCAGGCTTTCTTGAAAACTCCGGCGAATGTAGACTTCGTCACGAAGTATCCAGGGTGGGTTATTCTAAACGCCCGTTCTGCATTGTTCCACTCCGCTTTGAGTGACCTGAAGAGGGAAACATCACAGGGTTGAAGTAGGTGTGTGGCGTTAGGCGGAAGCCTGTATAAGATGATTCCGTTCTCCCGGCAGAAACTAGCAACCTCCGGTGATTGGTGAGTGCTATGGCCATCCACCATTAGCAGAACGGGGGAGTGTTTCATCAACATTTTCATCCGACAAGTTGTCAGATCTGACATCTTTCTCTGATGTTGATTGGCTGAGAGGTAATGTTACTATGGTAACTGTCGGATAAAATGGTACTTGTCGGATAAAACGTCCGACAAGTCCTTTCATGAAACGCCCCCAGGGTCTCGGAATGTTGTGTTGAGTGAGAAACGGATGGAAGAGATTCGCGACGAAGGCGAAGAAGGACTTAGAGTCCATCCATCCGCTGTCGGTTGCTGCAAAGAATGCTCCGTGGGGTGCGTCCGTCATATACCGCCCACAAGCCTCTGTCCGTTTACCTGGTACGATAATGACAGGGGGAAGGAAATCTCCGACAGCATTCATTGTTGCCAAGACGGTGATCTGCGTCTTGTCGGAGTTCCTCACCTCGTGGACGGCTTTCGATCCCTTCTCTGCAAGAACTCTCGTCCCCTTGCGCCCGCCAAGTGGGAAGCCGCTTTCGTCACAATTGAACATCCGCCTTCCTTCAAAGAGGATGCTCATGGCCCCCACTTCCTCCAGATAGGCCTCTAATTCTTTGAACCATCGATCGATTCGGCCAGGGGTGACAATGGCCCTCTCCTTGCCTATCGGTTGGGATTTTCGGAAGACAAGCCTCGGATTTCTGGTTAGAAATCTCCCAAACCATTTGTCACCTGGCCTGTTGTTGGTAAATGGTGTCTTCCTTCCATCTTTATCGATCATGTTCTTCACTACCTGCAAATAAAAACAAAGAGAAAAGACAAAACACTGTTAGCTTTATGACTAAGGTTCACTACTCCAACAATTATCACTATTTTTATTATATTATTAAGAGAAATGTGATACGAATGGATGTATGGCATCATTAATTTCTGTTATAATCAATTGAGCACAGCAAATGGTAGTACAACTATAAGCTGGTGTATCATTTAATTGTTAATCTCCAAAAGGAATATAACAGATGTATGATAGTATATTTATGCATTTTATATTTCAGTCGTAGTCATTTCACTTTGAAATAACCATATGATAGTTTCCCAATAACTGGTTGAGAATGACAATATGAATACCACCAAAGCGAGTGATGAATGATACTTACATCTTTGATGTTTTCTTTGGTTTGACCTAAACCAACTTTGGTCATTTGAATGGCCCAGTCGACGATTGCCTTCTCTTCCCCGGGGGTGATATAAGTTGAAGGGCCTTGTCTACTGTCAACGGGGGTCCTCCCATGGAATTTATCGGCCAGTGTGGCCAGGGGGATGCTATACTGCCTTGATGCAGCTCGAAGAGAGAGCTCGCCCCATTCAACTCTCCTGAGAGCGGAGTGAAGGTCTTCTTTATTCCACTCCCTGAATGTTTTCCTTTTCGGCATGATGACAGCTAAAATACATATAAACGAAAAAAGGGAATATATTTAAAAATCTGGAAGCTATGCTTGTATAGTCTAAAATATTTCAAATTACTTGATGTTGAATCCCGGTGCTTAATTTCAATTTTCAATGTTTTTACGTTATCGTTTCTGTAACATCAAGTATACTATACAGACACAAATGATAATACCAAAATGTATTTTTATTTACTTTAATCTATCATACCGCCCCATACAACGTAATGTAATACTAGTATACAAGCGAATCTAATACTAAAAAAACCAATAAAACACAATAACGTTATGATTTCCATTCACCAAATAATATCAGGTTACTTCGCTAAACGTCAAATTAGACCAACAAGAAGCATAAAAGTCGTCACCACAACAACCAAAAACTGTGTATATACATTTACATTTTTTTCTAGTTCCATTTCGCTTGGGATGACGACTTTAAGCAAATATATATCTATGGTCTAACAACTCACCAGAAGTAAGGAGATCCTGCTATTCTCGACGTCTTGATGACTGGATGCCTGGATGGAGCAACCAAAGGACAGGTGGACCAATGGGAAGTAGGCCAGAGAATGATGGACCAACCTCACACTCTGTTGGGGATCTATTGCCAAAAAAAAGAAGATAGAAAAAAAAAGGGGGAAAAAATGTCATAACCATCGTCATTTTCATTGTTATCGTCATTTTCGTCACCATCATCTACCAAGTTTGACCACTCACCAGAAGTAAGGAGATCCTGCTATTCTCGACGTCGTGATGACTGGATGCCTGGATGGAGCAACCAAAGGACAGGTGGACCAATGGGAAGTAGGCCAGAGAATGATGGACCAACCTCACACTCTGTTGGGGATCTATTGCCAAAAAAAAAAAGAAGATAGAAAAAAAAGGGGGAAAAAAACGTCATAACCATCGTCATTTTCATTGTTATCGTCATTTTCGTCACCATCATCTACCAAGTTTGACCACTCACCAGAAGTAAGGAGATCCTGCTATTCTCGACGTCGTGATGACTGGATGCCTGGATGGAGCAACCAAAGGACAGGTGGACCAATGGGAAGTAGGCCAGAGAATGATGGACCAACCTCACACTCTGTTGGGGATCTATTGCCAAAAAAAAAAGAAGATAGAAAAAAAAGGGGGAAAAAATGTCATAACCATCGTCATTTTCATTGTTATCGTCATTTTCGTCACCATCATCTACCAAGTTTGACCACTCACCAGAAGTAAGGAGATCCTGCTATTCTCGACGTCGTGATGACTGGATGCCTGGATGGAGCAACCAAAGGACAGATGGACCAATGGGAAGTAGGCCAGAGAATGATGGACCAACCTCACACTCTGTTGGGGATCTATTGCCAAAAAAAAAAGAAGATAGAAAAAAAAGGGGGGGAAAAATGTCATAACCATCGTCATTTTCATTGTTATCGTCATTTTCGTCACCATCATCTACCAAGTTTGACCACTCACCAGAAGTAAGGAGATCCTGCTATTCTCGACGTCGTGATGACTGGATGCCTGGATGGAGCAACCAAAGGACAGGTGGACCAATGGGAAGTAGGCCAGAGAATGATGGACCAACCTCACACTCTGTTGGGGATCTATTGCCAAAAAAAAGAAGAAAGAAAAAAAAGGGGGGGAAAATGTCATAACCATCGTCATTTTCATTGTTTTCGTCATTTTACGTCACCATCATCTACCAAGTTTGACCACTCACCAGAAGTAAGGAGATCCTGCTATTCTCGACGTCGTGATGACTGGATGCCTGGATGGAGCAACCAAAGGACAGATGGACCAATGGGAAGTAGGCCAGAGAATGATGGACCAACCTCACACTCTGTTGGGGATCTATTGCCAAAAAAAAAAAAGAAGATAGAAAAAAAGGGGGAAAATGTCATAACCATCGTCATTTTCATTGTTATCGTCATTTTCGTCACCATCATCTACCAAGTTTGACCACTCACCAGAAGTAAGGAGATCCTGCTATTCTCGACGTCGTGATGACTGGATGCCTGGATGGAGCAACCAAAGGACAGATGGACGAATGGGAAGTAGGCCAGAGAATGATGGACCAACCTCACACTCTGTTGGGGATCTATTGCCAAAAAAAAAGAAGATAGAAAAAAAAGGGGGGAAAAAATGTCATAACCATCGTCATTTTCATTGTTATCGTCATTTTCGTCACCATCATCTACCAAGTTTGACCACTCACCAGAAGTAAGGAGATCCTGCTATTCTCGACGTCGTGATGACTGGATGCCTGGATGGAGCAACCAAAGGACAGGTGGACCAATGGGAAGTAGGCCAGAGAATGATGGACCAACCTCACACTCTGTTGGGGATCTATTGCCCAAAAAAAAAGAAGATATAAAAAAAAGGGGGAAAAAAATGTCATAACCATCGTCATTTTCATTGTTATCGTCATTTTCGTCACCATCATCTACCAAGTTTGACCACTCACCAGAAGTAAGGAGATCCTGCTATTCTCGACGTCGTGATGACTGGATGCCTGGATGGAGCAACCAAAGGACAGGTGGACCAATGGGAAGTAGGCCAGAGAATGATGGACCAACCTCACACTCTGTTGGGGATCTATTGCCAAAAAAAAAAACAAAAAAAAAAGGGGGGGGGAAATGTCATAACCATCGTCATTTTCATTGTTATCGTCATTTTCGTCACCATCATCTACCAAGTTTGACCACTCACCAGAAGTAAGGAGATCCTGCTATTCTCGACGTCGTGATGACTGGATGCCTGGATGGAGCAACCAAAGGACAGATGGACCAATGGGAAGTAGGCCAGAGAATGATGGACCAACCTCACACTCTGTTGGGGATCTATTGCCAAAAAAAAAAAGAAAAAATTGAAAAAAAGGGGGAAAAAATGTCATAACCATCGTCATTTTCATTGTTATCGTCATTTTCGTCACCATCATCTACCAAGTTTGACCACTCACCAGAAGTAAGGAGATCCTGCTATTCTCGACGTCGTGATGACTGGATGCCTGGATGGAGCAACCAAAGGACAGATGGACGAATGGGAAGTAGGCCAGAGAATGGTGGACCAAGGATAAGCTGACCACAGAGCGATGGCCTAAACTCACCTTGGGTAGATGACCTACCATATATGTATATTAAAAAAAGAACATTGTTTGTTTTCTCATCCATATACTGGCCACGTAATTGCCATCATCACCACTACTGTCATCACCATCGTCATCATCATCATCATTTTCTTCATCATCATTATTTTTTCAACGGTTGTTTAAAAAAGCGGAAAGCTAGCTGTGATTTGTATTCCCAAATTTTTGGAACAATAAACTAATTTACTCCCCTCTAGCGTGTCTGTAGAATCGTTTTAAAAAGGACATATAAATTATATTTATTTAGTTGAAGTGTAACCTTGGAGAGATGTAAAGTGCATGGAGCAGATTTAATTGATCTTTCGCTTATGAAAACCAGTTTATTGTCATCAATGCTATGGTTTTTAATTCATCATAATTATCATTTGACCGTACTTTGTCATTTTGCTAGGCTATCGTGCTCTAACTATTATCTCGTACTTTTTTCATTCCTAGGGTCTTTTCAATACCTCGCTAGTCCGAAAAATCCAATCCCTCTTTACCATCATCTTTATCACGATCATCATAAAGCTGAACGTATTTAACAAAACTTAAGCATGCAATGCACCCCACTTCCATCATCATCACCATCCTTGTATCATTTGTCCTTCCCTTCTTTCTCAAACTCATTATTACCATCTTCATCATCGTCTTTACCATGGCCGTCAGCGCAGAAGATTATCTTTTGTGTTTAGGGGGACGCAACAATAGATGTCCCCCTAGGAACAAAAGATAATCCTTTGCGCTGACGCCCATGGTCTTAACCATCAGTATCTACACCATCATTGTCATCATCATTATCATCTTCGTCATCATTGTCATCATCATCATCATCCTTATTATAATCATCATCTTTGTCATCACCATCTTTACCACCATTATCACCAACATTTGTATCACCATCATCATCGTCGTCATTATTATCATTATCTATGCCATCATTATCATCAACATTTTTATAATCATCATCATCATCACCATTATCATCATCAGCCATCATTATCATCAACATTTTTTTATAATCATCATCATCAATATCATTATCATCATCTTTGCCATCATTATCATCATTTTTATTTCATCATCTTTGCCATTTTCATCATCATTTTTATTTCATCATCTTTGCCATTTTCACCATTATCATCATCATATTTGCTTTTATTCTGTATAATCAACATTATCATCATCATTATCATCATCATCATCATCATCATCATCATCATCATCATCATCGGCCTCGTTGTATTCAAACTGATCTATGCCGTAATGTTTCATCATCATCACCATCATCATCTTCGAGATAGGCTGCAGGTATGCAGAGCCCTTCGAAGATTACAGAAGATGATGATGAAACCATGTTATCTCTCATCATGGTTGTAATAATTTTTCCATTATTACTCATCAATGAAATATCAAAAAATCCTTTCAAATACTTTTTAAACTATGATCATTTATTGAGAGAGAGATATATAAATATAAATGTATATATATATACACACACACAAATGACCTCTTAACAACATATCGTAAAAACTTCGCGCGTGTCCATACTTCGCGGACGGTCATTATCTAAAAAACTAGCCAATATCCTTTAAATCTGACGTAATCAACGTGAAAAGCGACCTAAAATTACCCTTTGGTGTAAGTTTCTTTAGGATGAGTTCAGTATTCATGAAAATATTGGCAAAAGATCGGCAAATTTGTCACCGTTAGCGCTTGTTTTGAAGAAATCTGATATTTTCAACAAGCATCACGATATCACCATTTTGCAAGCAGAAATCATCAAAAATGTGAGTTAAATGTGGTACTAACCGATTCTATAGCATTTTGCCATCGATCTGATATAAATATTTCACTTTTTGAGCTTGAGTTTTTGTTTAAATGTCCACAAAAACTTTGGTCCGCGAAGTTAGGTCACACTTTTTCTGAACGGTTTTCCAGCACAGCGCGCATTCGCCGATCGGAATAGAATTTTGAGATCGCGATACCGGCAAATCCCCTTGACCTACTTTACATTTTCGTCCATGATTTTATAGTTTACGATCTTGCCGTCAATGTGGTTACTATTTCTTGAATTGGTTTTGTATAAATTAGGAATATTTTGTGAAAATATTTAAGCCTGATGAATATTTTTGAAAAGTGCGCGAAGTTTGGACACCCCATCATACGAGTCCTGGAAGAGCGCCAGCTCAACTGTAGTCGTTCAACGTAGTTTAGTCTAAAATCTCCGTATTACGTAATTTCGAGTTTCGCCGCCGAAGAGAAGGTCCGCGGAAGTCGCTCTCTCCGAATAATTCGATATAATTTTTCAAAATCAACTATTTCTGTCAAAAACATGGAGTTTTGAAGAAAAAGTGAGTATTGGCACCCCGTATATAAAATAACAATATCGTGGCTGAAAGACTTGTTTAAAAGACGAATTTCACTAATTTAGATCGGGATTTCTCGGTCCCATTCATATACACGGAGAGCGGACCCCCAGCTACATAGGATGGGGGATCGGGTGTCCGGACACTTTATATTTTTGAAGCCTTCTTTTTTGTCTTAAGATTACACTAAAAATATGAATTCAATAGTTGTAATCATCTTCTATTTTGTTCTCTATAATATTTTCTAAAATTTTGTACTAAAATTTGATGAAACTTAGCTTGTAATTTTTTCCAAACGACTTTCTAAAATTGATCGTCCGGACACACAACCTGTCCGGACACACAACAACTGGGTATATATGGTGAGACTACCACATATCGACCACCTCTTTTGAAACCGACCACCTTGCGCGCGTTAAAATTATTGCGTATTACCAACGATACGCGCGGGAGAGTAGGCGCAGTGTCCATAGAAACGGTAAGAATTGATTTTACGAGAAAAAAAGAAGCAACAAAAAGAAAAAATTTAGTAGAATTAATCAAAATTGTATTGACCAAACCCAAACCCCGCTGAAAAACCAAGAAATCTGATAGGAAACGGCTTTAGAACAAATACCCGTCGTCAATTGTCGAATCATGTGCCGGAGCTCGCAGTGGAAGTAGTGAGACGATCATTTAGCATTGTTGACATCATAGAAATGATTTGGAAGAGTAAAAATATTTCGCCACCGCGACAAGAATCGGCCGTAAATTTAGTGTACCGCAGGTGGTCGGTTTCAAAAGACGGGTGCAAATGAGCAAATGTAAAATCGTCGTATTCGTTTTTCGTCGATATATACGCGGATTGAATCGGAGTCGCCGAGCGAAACATGGGAATCTGATCTGCTTAATTTTCTGCACAAATGAGACGAAAACTGGGTAAAATTCATGAATATTTTCGCAGATACGATGCTTAGAAGATTAGGTGGTCGATAAGGGGTACTTCCAACCATACACGGCAGGGGCATCGTTGCGCACTTGCAATCACCTGGAAGCGTATACGCTTCCAATTTATACGCGTTGTGACCTTTGCAGCCAGGGGAGTGTTTCATGAAAGGAGTTGTCGGACGTTTTATCCGACAAGTCCCATTTTATCAGACAGTTACTATAGTAACAGAATCAAGAAAAGATGTCAGATCTGACAACTTGTCGGACGAAAATGTTGATGAAACGCTCCCCTGGGGAGTGTTTCATCAACATTTTTGTCCGACAAGTTGTCAGATCTGCCATCTTTCCTTGATGCTGATTGGCTAAGAAGCACTGTTACTATGGTAACTGTCGGATAAAACGTCCGACAAGTCCTTTCATGAAACGCCCCCCAGGTGTTCGAGTTCTGGTCGGTATACGGTAATTAGACTTTTGTAAGCAAAGAATCTGGCATATTTAATAGCATATTTATTTTAGCATAATTTTGATCTAGGCCTACCGTATGGGCACTACCGTATGGGTACTAGTATTCAACCCGGCATAATTCAAAGATTTTGACATATTCCCCAAAATATTTAGAAATAGGGAATTTATCTTAATTTCACACCTTTGTTATTTCCAGGGTAATCTGTTGTCGATATTTTCTTTGCCAATCTGTCGACTGTATGCGCGGAGGATCGAATTATGCGGCGATGGCCTTTTGCACTGAATGGTACAAAATACGAATTCAATAGTTGTAATCATCTTCTGTTTTGTTCTCTATAATATTACCTAACATTTCGTACTAAACATTTTATGAAACTTTGCTTGTAAATTTTTCCAAATGACTTTCTAAAACTGATCGTCCGGACACACAACCTGTCCGGACACACAACAACTGGGTATACTAGTATTCAACCTAGTGAGGATTGATAGCAAATCTCAAAAGGGTTTAGATTGCTAAATTAGATCTAGATCTATGCAAGTCTCTGGCTTTGATTAATTCCCTGTTTGGTCTCATCTCAAATGGTCTAGTCCATAGTCGGATGGGACAAGGGCTGATTGAGAGACGGGGCCATCTTTCATCGCTAGGTTGAATACTAGTGCCGACGGGTTGAATACTAGTACCAAAATCCGTCGCCATATAATTCGATCGCCCGCGCACACAGTCAACTGGTTGAAGAAAAAAATAATGGAAAAAGAATAACCAGCATTTGCTCTTGGAAATAAGACGGGTCTGAAATTCAGGTAAATTCTATATTTCTATATATTTGAGGAAACTCTCCAAACGGGTTGAATACTAGTGCCCTTACGGTAGTATCCACCCAACCCTAAAATGGCCTTGCTGTGTTCGATGATCAACTTCGAACCGCCCTAGTTCCACCGTGCGCGCAGTAAATTTGATGAACATCGGCAAGCTTATGGCTATGATCTTGTAGTTCTTTGCGCCCAACCGCATTGCGCATCGGCGGGGCAAAAATTTATACGAAAAAAATCTCGTAAATTCCTACCTTGTTTGTAGTAAATCAGACGATATTGGCGTGTGCTTTCCAGTGAGAAACTTGATTATCACCTATAAATTCCTCTAGAATTACTTGAAAATCTTTTGAAATGCTTAAAAACTTATTATTTTGTGGAAAACAGGTTCCGAACTCGTAGACTAGGTGAGTTTGACATCGTAAATAAGCTCCGCCGATCGTAAAAATGGAATTGAATGTGAACGTTACCGCTGAGATGGCGCTACACTAGTTTACACCCACCTGGGATTAAAACAATTACCTTATTGAGTGGTGCATATCAAAACGTTGAAAATTTCTAAATTGTCATATTTGTGCATTTTTGTGTGAATAAGTCTTATAAACCTAAATAAAACCATATATGTACATATTGATCGGTATCCCAGCAACATAATGGTAGAAATTTTAATGTATAATATTTTGTATGGTTACCATGGTAACCAATGAAGTGCATGTGAATAATACATGTAGCCACAAAAATGTTGTTTTATACAAATACAATGGAAGACATAATTTTTGGTTCATGATTGGTGAAGATCCAGCTCATAAGATAGTAAACATTGTTGAGATTTTTGAAAATTACTTTTCCCAGTTGTCATGGTAACAATTATTTAATCAAATTTCAGGTGCCAATAGCTTGAAAAACACCATCTATTATTCTACATGTACACATTTTTATCATGTTTTATGTATTACATAACATGAGTTTCATTTTACAAACAGTTTGATGTAGAATATAGACTATTAACGATGTTAACTTACATGTATAATACTGGCAGATATTTTTTTTGTTCAAGTAAATGAATGATGAAATAAGTGTTTATTTCATTTGTATTATGTTACTTGGAAAAAAAATTATATGTTATTGATGTATTGAATGAATCAAATAAATACCAAAACATAAAATGTTTATTGAATTTGAGAACATGTATCAAAGTTTCTAGAGTCAGATTGTACTTAATTTAGATAGGGGTATTAAATCATCAGTCACTTAAGTTGGAACTTTTAGGTGGTTTAAAATTATAAATGAATTTTGAGAGAGGAAATTTCACCAATTTTTACTGCTTACTTTTTTATGGAGATCAACTTATTATAGGATGAACCTCACTTTTCACATCATTGGTCTTTATTTGAAGCCTTCATAAGTATATACCTGTACAGATATATATATATTTTTTTTAAATGAAAATAAGAAATTAATCATGATTACTTGACATTGATAAATTGATATGGGTGATTATTTGGAGGCTATTTTTTCTTATTAGTTGCTTATTCAAACAAAGAAGAAGAAAAATCGGGATGATGGTGTTGATGACAAGGCTGATGATGGTGGTAACAATGATAATTATGATATGTTAAGTAATGATATCATTAATGGGTTGCTTGACAGCTCAGAAAATGGGGGAGGAATTTGAGGTTGAATTCACATTTGTAATGGTTGTATGCGTGACTTTTTTGTATGTTTATTTAAGAAAGTTGGAGACTGTCATTTAGGAACAGTAGGCCTTCAATCTGAGTTGCAGGATGGCCCTTTCCTGGATATCAATCTTCTCTAAAATCTTGCATATTTCATGTTAATCGGTATTTTGTTAGTCTATTATTATATATACATGTAATTGACATTGTCAATATCAAATACTCCTATTGCACATAATGGTAAATTGTAACTGTATTTTTTACTGTCTTTTAAACTTTTTTTTGTAAATCATGCAAGATTTTGAAATCCTAATTACATGTAGGTGTACAAGTTGTCATTAGGTTATTTTATCATTACCAGATGTATGATGAAAATGCATGAAATGCTAATTATAAAGGTAAACTTTCATTGTGTTCCTAGAACAGAAAATAAATATAAAGTTTGAACAGTTGTAGAGGAATGCTCTGATTATTTGTATAGGAATGTAGCTGCATGAAAGTTTATGTTAAATAAATGATTGACGTTAATTATTGATTTTTGAAAAAAATTATGTTCTTTTAGCAAGAGGAAATTTGAAAAAAAGTAGAACTTGGCATTGACAATATGAAATGCCAAGTGAAATTAATTTGCTTTACACAGTATTGCTTATAATTAAATGTTTCTGTTTATGAGTTTTAATTCAAGTTTCTTGAAGGTGATATTTGTGCTTAAAAATTACAATAATTGTGAAATTATTTTGTCCACAAGAAGAAAAAATTATGATTAAACAACAATATTTATGTTATAACTGTTTTTAAATAATAATTTCAAAAAATTTCATGTTGAAAATTATTTTCAAATAAATTAAAGATATAAGAGAAATAAATTGAGGAATACAAGAAGAAGATTAAATGAAATACATTTCTGTCAACCAGTATTTTCGGCAATCAAATAATGATGAATTTAAACAGACTAAAAAAGAAATATATGAAGGAAATGTTTCAAGGGATAACGTATACATTTATGTGCATTGAATATTTCTATTTATTTTTTAATTTGTTCTATAAATTTTGTTTTTGATTTTTTTATTGAGATTATGAATTAATTGAATTGAATTTGATAAAAATAAAAGTAAATACGGATCAAGTAACCATGCGGGCTTGATTTTAATTTTCATCCAATTATACCATCAAAATAAACATAATATCTTGGGGAGAAAACTATGGTCTTATACAACTTTTAGAATAGTTCATCTTGAAAACTTAGATCAAAATACTGTAGGGAAATGTCTCAGAATCCATATTGTCAATAATATTTTTAATAACGCAACATGTTCATTGCATGAAATAATATGTTAATTACAAGAACACAAAAAGCTTTCATAAATATCACATTTATTAATTGATTAAATATAAAACATTTCAAGCTGTACAATTAGTTCTAACACAGAGACTTTACACATCATCGCAACATGAAATGTTTTTAGCAAATACTTGAAATGTTAAATGAACTTAAATATGAACAAGATAAATTATGCATGATAATTATAACTTTCATAATGAATACTTTAAAGAACTTTCAAAACCATTACAATTTCTGTAATAAGTCTATTTGTATATTTTGGGTGAAATGAATAAATGTACACATATATAAGCCTATTTTAAGACTATTGATAAATTCTTGAAAAATGTATTATATTACTATTATTCTCAATCATAATTTTCACACACCTTCAAAAACATGCATCTTATTTTAAAAAAGTCACAATATGCATCATTCCATTGAAATAAAATTCCAATCATATTTTCGTTATAAAGGAATGTGATTGTATCCACAAACAAAATCACACATTCATAAATGTATACAAAAATACATGTACCCCACCTCCTGCCCATGTTAAAAAAATGTTTACTAGGGTGGATTTGGGATTGAAGTTTTGAACAGGGAGAAAAGAGTCATCTTTGGCCAATAAGGACAAGCAAAAAATATGTATAAAATGGGATAAAATATGTCAGAGAGTGATGATATATGCATGCTATACATACATGTACATGTATCATCCCTTTGTGACATATTTTATCCCATTACAAATTACACAACAGGTAAAAAACAAGTAAATGCCAACTTTAGGCGGGGGGAACATTCTAACCCCCCTTCCTGGATCCGCTAACCTCTAACTTAAATCTAATTCTGGGTCCACGATAGAGCTCCTTGGAATTGAAAACAAGCAGTGATTAATTGAGACCGTGCAAATAGCGCCATCTATATGTCTTTGGGTGTATACTAGTGACGTCTGGGTGGAAACTAGTGGTGAAAATAACCTGCGCATAATTCGATCTCTGGCGCGTATCGGCGAATTTTTTTTCAAGCGAACTCTGGTATCAAGAAGCCCAGTATTTCCTCTTCAAAGTATGATAGGAAAGTAAAAAAGGTAAATTCAATTTTCATGATTATTCAAGCAAGTTTCCGAAATTGGGTGTATACTAGGGGTCATACGGTATTTGAAGATTGAAGACCTTTTTTTTTTTTTTTTTTTTGCTTGTCAATTTTTTTTCTGGTAGGATGGGGGGTCGGGTGTCCGGACACTTTATATTTTTGAAGCCTTCTTTTTTGTCTTTGGATTACACTAAGAATATGAATTCAATATTTGTAGTCATCTTCTATTTTGTTCTTCATAATATTTCCTAACATTTTGTACTAAAAATTGCTCAAACTTCGTTTGTAATTTTTTTCAAAATGACTTTCTAAAATTGATCGTCCAGACACACAACCCGTCCGGACACACAACAACTGGGTATACGAAATCCTTAATTTGCGATTGAAGACTTTTTTTTAAATTTTTAAATATTTTTTGCTTGTCAAATTTTTTTGGCGGACGGTTTTGCCCCCCCCCCTGTGGAAAATCCTAGGGTCCAAAACGGTTTGGCATAATTTTTCGCGATTTAGCATAATTTCGCTGCTCCTCTGGCATAATTGGATTTTATCACTGGCCACGCTGAGCCGTAGGCGTAGCTCGAGTCGTATGATAATGGCAGTGAGTCCAAACTTCGCGTGTTTCCATACTTCGCGGACGGTAATTATCTAAAAAACTAGCCAATATCCATAAAATCTGGCATCATCAACGTGCGGAGTGCTGAGTATTTCGCATATTTATTTGCTGATATTTATTTTCTTGATATTCATGCGTGGATGTTTTCCTTGGTCTTCTTGGTGATATTTAGCATCTGTGAATAGTGTGCCGACAGGGAAAATAACATCCCTCATACCCCTTTCATAAACCCATCCTCCAATTAGCCGCCTAAGAGTAATGCGGATAATTCAATAAAAATTGCGTTCACAAACTCCGAAAATAATCCGCACTATTTTTACGAGCGCCCGTCCTGAAAAAGGCGGATAATCGTCATGACAACTGCACACGCCCCCTCCGATGCGGTTGTGTTGGAAAAGGGTGACCTTGTGACCGCACCATGGCAATTATCCGCATTATTTGAAAATGCATTCATAAAGTCAAAATCTGGTCCCGATGCCGCTATTATGCGGATAATTGCAGCATCAAAATAATGCGGATAACTCTGGTCCTCCTCCGATTTTATGACCAAATAATGCTGCTATTAGCCGCATAATTGGGTTTATGAAAGGGGTATTAAACTGTGGGCGAACAGTGCAGCAACTGAGCAAGCAGTCACCTACCTCGGGCGATGTTTGTGCAGGCTCCACTCCACTTCACTATCGCTACACTCCACTCCACCTACCCGAACATCGGGACCGTGAACATCGCATGCGATCGCAATCGGCAACCGATCGCGATCGCATGCGATGTTTTGAAATCAGCCGTGAATAATACGTGTGAGGAAAAAGATACTGGCCCAAAATCACCAATTTTGAGGATAACCAGAGGATGGAAACGGAGTGAAATACGGGTGTAGAGTAAGATATTAAGTCAATCATCTTTTTCGTTATATTTTTTTTTTTAAATTTTTACGATTATCATGATTTCCATCCCACCTTTGTGACTCGGTATATCCGAAATGGTTCACGGTCCCGATGTTCGGGTAGGTGGAGCGGAGTGTAGCGGTAGTGAAGTGGAGTGGAGCCTGCACGAACATCGCCCGAGGTAGCAGTCACCGAGCATTACTGAGGTGGAGCTGGGATAAATGTGATAAAGATTTGTAATTTAATCCCAGAAAACAACATCTATTAACTAATTAAACCCAAATAAACTATTTAGAGCCTACTTTGGTCTTTTGTTTCTCTTTTCTTTTCTTCCCTTTTTGACTCTAATGGAGTCTATCTCTGTTGAAGCATATTTGATTAATGATGTGTGTAAGTGGATCTGCTATTTGGTATTATTATTCAATTATAGTAGGCCTATATGTTGACTATATTGATGTTTTAATTTACGTCAGCTTTAAGTATAAAATACATAAAATACATCTGATAGCACAAATCCACTAAGCTTTTTCCTCTGTTTTTCTTTTCTGCTGATTAGATTGAATAGATATTCTTTAAGATGCAGAATAACTATTTTATGTAAACTGCAAACTCTAAGTTTTAGCAGACGTTGACAACCATCTTTTATGATTAGCCCTAACCAATATAGTTACTTGTCTGTTAGAGAAAGATATCATCATGATGAACAGGAATTCACTTTACTTGATAATTCTTTCAACTACGTTTAAGTAACTTTAAAGGTCAAGTTCACTCCAGAAAAAAGTTGATTTAAATAAATAGAGAAAAATCAAACGTGAATAACGCTGAAAACTTCATTGAAATCGGATGTAAAATAAGAAAGTTATGACATTTTAAAATTTTGTTTATTTTTCACAAAACATTTCCATGCTCAATTCAGTGATATGCAAATGAGAGAGTCGATTATGTCACTCACTATTTCTTTTGTTTTTTATTGTTTGAATTATACAATATTTCAGTTTTTGCAAATATGACAATTGGGACACCCTTGCTTGAACCACAAAATGTTAAGATAATGGAATTCCACGTGTTCAGGGAGGAATTAAACTTTGTTTCACATGACAATGACGGGAAAATCAAAATATTCATATTTCATATAATAAAATACAAAAGAAATAGTGAGTGGGTGATGTCATCAGTATCCTCATATGCATACCGAACAGGATGTGCATATAACTGTTTTGAGAAATTAAGCGAAACTTTAAAATGTTATAACTTTTTAATTTTTAATCCGATTTTGATGAAATTTTCAGTGTTATGCTTGTTTGATTTTTCTCTATCTATTCAAATCAGCTTTTTGTTGGGGTGGACTTGTCCTTTAAGTATAATGTTCTTTAAATTACAACATTTGATAAAAGTATATCTTGCTATGTTGCAAAAAGGAATGTTTCCTCATTTTTACTCTCATTCATTATACACACAGGACTTAATGCAGTGAATATTGATATTTTAAATGCATATTGATGAAATAAAAATTGTTTTTCCCATTATATTTTCACTTTTTTAATTCAGACAAAAAATAATTCATATGGAGATTTTATGGTTGTGTGTTGAATAGCCTTACACTATACAAACATTGAAAGGCTCTGTGCAAACATGATACACCAATAAATTCTTTGACTTCCTCACTTTACAGTAGGCCTATATAATATCTTTTCAAATAAAAACTATATTTTTTCCCTTTCTTGTAGGTATTGAAATTGGACTGTTGACAACCAAAGATGAGTATCAGCATTTCTGAATTCTTTAGATGTTTGTTACCGAACAAGAAGTTTTAAAGAAAATTGAGAAAAAATCCGGAGAATAAAGAACAAGTTAAGGAGACTTCAAATGAGAGCATAAGAACACTCTAACAGACATACAAGGTTTTGCTGTGTTGTGCGCTTCTAATAACAACAATGGGAAGGCAGTTAAGCCAGTTTGGTCTCCTGTTATGGAAGAACTTCATTCTTCAGGTAAGCTGTCTTAGAAATTTAGAATTTAACTTTTCTATGAAGAATATGTTATACTTCGATATATTTGTAAAACAATTCAAAGAATACTCCAAATTAAATGTACAATTTGTTTCAATTAGTTGAAAATAAATTCATACTAAAAATATTCATTGAGGTTTTCAGATAATTTTTTACTCCTGAATTGTTTCTGTCTAATAAAAAAGGAAACAAGAATACCGGTATTTGGTATTTCACACTGTCAAATTTTTGATGTTGCATGCCATGATTTATTTCATAAATTGCAACATTTCAATATCTCCATAGAAGCATGTTTGAAATGAATGTGTCTGACTAAAGCAATTATGGCCATGTATGTATTTTTCTCATTTATTGCATGAAGTATTGGGGAAGATAGTACAGTATGTGAGGTCAGTGAATTAAAACTTAAAGGACAAGTCCACCCCAACAAAAAGTTGATTTGAATAAAAAGAGAAAAATCCAACAAGCATATGGAGGCGCGATAGCTCAGTCGGTAGAGCGGGGTTTCGGATTCCGGTGACCCGGGTTCGATTCCCAAGTGGTGCGCTAGTGCCCTTTGGTAAGGCATTTATCCTCATTACCAGGTCCCTCGGAGAGGACCTAAAGCTGTCGGTCCCCTGGTTGCTTGCTCACAGGCATTCGTGCTTTCTTAGCAGTCAGGTAAAAAAACCTCGATATATAACATAACACTGAAAATTTCATCAAATTCAGATGTAAAATAAGAAAGTTATGATATTTTAAAATTTTGCTTAAATTCACAAAACAGTTATATGCACATCCTGGTAGGTATGCAAATGAGGACACTGATGAGGTCATCCACTCACTATTTCTTTTGTATTTTATTATATGAAATGTGAAATATTCAAATTTTGTCCTCATTGTCAAGCGAAACAACGATTAATTCTTCCCTCGACGTGTGGAATTAGCATTGTTTAATAGTAGGCCTATATGGTTCATTCAAGCTGGTCCTTATTGTCAACATGTAAAAAATGAAATATTGTATAATTCAAACAATAAAAAAACAAAAGAAATAGTGAGTGAAGGACATCATCGACAGTCTCATTTGCATGTCACTGAACTGTGCATATCACTGTTTTGTGAAAAAAAGCGAAACTTTGAAATGTCATAACTTTCTTATATTACATCCAATTTTGATGAAATTTTCAGCATTATGTTAATTTGATTTTTCTGTATTTATTGAAATCAACACTTCTGGGGTTGACTTGACCTTTAACAAATCCCTTACCACTGACTTTTTTAAAATTGTTTTTCTCTGACCTCTCAACTCTAGAGCTGCTTTTATTAAAATTAAGTTAAATTAAGACTTCAGGGTGCTGAATTTCCCTTAAAATACCCAAAATCATTTACATGTACTTTCTATCAACTTTAGTAAATATCTATTCCTAGGACTTGGTGTAGATTGAGAATTTCAGAGATAATTACTTTTTGGAAGTAAGATATAAATCTTAAGCCAAAGCATTGTCTGATCTAGGGAATTATATATCCTGTGGACTTGGCCAAATGATTTTTCGTGTTGTCTGCTGTACTTAGTGTTTAAAAATAACTGGATTGACTTAAACTTGGTTGACACTTGCACGCATTGTGGTTCCCGCATAGTTTGCGCATGGGCGTGCACTCATGCGGACCAATGCGTGAACTATGCGTGCCAGTTCGTGGATAGGTGCGGGGCAGTGCGTGAAATGCGTGCCAAAATTTTCAGCATGTTGAAAATTTTGGCACGCATTACACATTCGTGAACTATGCGCAACCTAGTCGTGCCACTGCGTGGCGTCTAAATAGAAATATGGTGGCTCAAAAAATAGTAGACACACCCCTGGGGTAGAGGCACGCAGTTCACAACTAGTTCACGACAGGGTCGTGCATACTTCACACATAGTTTGCGATATGATATGCGCAAAATTGTGAGTGCAGACCACGTGATCAGTGTAAGTAGTCCTAATCTACAAATGTAGAGGGCGTCATCTCCAGAACGTTGTATTGTATTGTACTGTATTTATTTTTTGTCAATTGAAATGTACGAACAGTGATTTATATATACAGTGCGTCCCAGAAAAAATGAAACTGGGATTCCTATGTATTTTTCCTTTAAAGGCATAAGAATTATGATATTTCATTTACATAATCATATAATTCAATTATTTCTCTATATTGTGATACCTAATATATGAGACGAACACTTCACGCATTAATGAGCAAGACGAGTTTGAAATTTTAATGTCAATGCGCAGGAAAATTGGACAGGATTTGTTTGTGATATTTTTTATTCTTTGTTAAGCTTCTCTCACTGATCCCTGAAATGAGAGTGGAATCAGATTCACACATAAGTTTCTGCGCAAATTGTTTCTGATATGGCTCAATGTTTATTGTTTGTAATCTGCCATGTGTGAACTGCTTGCTAAGCTGTTGGTTTCAAATGAGTTTCAGGTGAGATTCCATTGACGAGTGGATACCATGTGCGACCATGGGGTCTCGAAAAGCACCCTAAACACGATTTTTCCATATTATGAAAATGCACCCCTTAACAAGTATTGGCGTGTGAAACCCTACCCTTAACAAGTATTGGAAACAAAACGATACTCTTGGCAAGTATTCCCTGAATTGAACCCCTAAACAAGTATAGCGATATTTAAGTTGTTATGCCACGGACGACGTCGGTTTTACCTATACATCATTGGGTTTAGCATGTTTAGTACAGCCTGGCCAACTCCCCACACCTCGTGCAAACCTACTTTTAACACGTAGTGTTGACACTTGGGGTAAAAAGTACATCCTATGTAAAACATTTTAGTCTTAATTTTTTATACCCTCGAAAATTTGACCCTAAACACGTAGTTTTCCTATCGAAAATAGATACCCTTTTTTCATTATTTTAGTGTTTTTGACACCCTTATTACGTTACGTACGTAACGTGCCCTATCTTGTTTTTTTGGTCGCGCATGGTATCCACTCATCAATGTAAGTTCCCCCCCCCCCCCCCCCGGATGCACTGTATATTCACAGTAACAAAGAAATGATCAATAAAAAGACAGGGATTGCATTGATAACATAATTATCAACGCTGTTTTACAGAGCGGTTCTTAACATAGATATACATGTAAACACTTGTGAAATCTTTAAAGAAGAACCATAATTACAATATATACACAAGATAAAAATGTAAGAATTAGAGATCTGAAGTAAATGTTACAAAAAAGTCTGGGAAAATGTTCTTAAGGCCTTTAAAAAAAACTTTTAATCAATATTTTCCAATAATTTCATCTGATGGGGAAGAGTATTATAATGAGATGCACCTCTAGATTAGATAGTACAACAAGAATATTTTGTTTTGGGTTTTGGTAAAGCAAAGTTATGAGAATTACGGAGTGAATAATGATGAGAAGATGGTTGACACATTTTGAACATGATTGAAGACAGCATGTCATGGACTGGTTTATAAACAACTTTGTTTAGATTTTTCTTACGTTTCAAATCAAGGGAAGAACATTGCAATATGTAAATTTGCGCTAGATATGTGACAGAATAGGGTTTTGAGAATATTTTGCTGAAAGCATGTCGGGACAGTACGTGAACTGATAAAGTGTCCCACACTGGCACGCATCAATGCGGGCACCACAATGCGTGCAAGTGTCAACCAGGCATAGTGGTTTAATCTTTGAATATTTTTGTCACCTTGATTTAGAACGTCAGTTTGATGAAGCATTAAATACAGTTGAATTACATATCTACATATCTCTTAAATTGTCAACCTATAACAATTTGTATTTTTTTCTAAAGTTTCGGAGGCCAGTTGGAACAACCTTTGAGATTCTGGTTCCTGTAGCCTGTGCATCGTTACTCCTATTAGCAAGGTACAGTACATGTACAATCTAGGCAAAGTAATTTTCCCCTTATAGACTAGAGCCATTCTGGAAAAAGAGGCCTATATAAACTTCTAGAGGAATTTTGGGGTCAAAGTTTGGGACTGATCTATTTCCCACAATTCAAATGTGCTGAATCTGATTAGAGTGGTTCCCAAGCTGATTTCTCATGTTTTAACCACCTAATTTGCATAAACAAAATGGCTGCCAAATTGACCATTCAGAATCTTATTTCTACAATATTCTCTTATAATATTCAATTTCACAGACATGGATACTGCAATATCATGTATGTACATAACAAGTACCATTCGGGAAAATTTGTTGATTCTGTTTGCAGTTAATTAATTATCCAAATTTATGTATATTTTGCAATATTATGCTATAATTTGATCATTTCACCTCACACGTTTTTAATTTTTGGTAAAAATAATATTTTCATTATTATGAATAATTGTATTGCCCTTAAAATATAATATCACAGTCAATGTTTATGTATTTGATTGGTTTTTTATTATGTATTTCTTTGTATTTTCTATCATTTGTTTGGTACGTGGTTTGTTATGCGATCTGTCAAAGTATTGATTATCAAATGGCGCGTTTCTATAGAGAATGGTTAAAAACTGTTTATCTTTTTCAGAATGAAAAAAACGTATTGCCCTTAAACCAACCTGTGTCTACAGAGCGAATAATCCGATTATCTCACATTGTGCGTCACTGGACACGGCAATAACCACCTCCCAGAGGTTGTTATGAAAAACCATATTTTGCAACAGAGAAGTTTTCCGGAATTCTGGATAATTATGCGGGTAATACCGTTTAACGAGTCTCTGAAGAAACACACCAAAAGACAGAAAAATGATTGGCTTCAAAGATTTAATTATTTTATCAAGCTTTTTGTTAAACTTTTAATTTGTATATATATCCATGGACATACACACATGCACCCACTCCCACACCCGCATCTGCATACAAAGTAAAATGCTTACACGGTGGACCTTCCCATTTAAAAGCATACTGGTGGTGATCTAACGAATTTCACGAACCTGTCTGTATTCAAAGCGAATGTGTTTTTTGATTTGCTTCAATTTCAATTATAAAATGATTTATTGAATTATGAGATTAACCAATTCATTTATATTTAGAATTTTAGATGATTAATAATAATAATAATACATGAGATTTGTAAAGCGCACTTTCCATCGTTATTAGATGCTCAAGGCGCTTCAGAGCAGAACAACAAACACTATTTACATATAATACATATAATACATGTCTGAACAATAAGTCAATGTCTATCAAAAAACACTCTTATACAGGTATGTTTTCAGGTTGCCCTTAAAGGTGGTCACTGAAGTCTGGGTTTTCAAACTCTGTGGGAGGCCCTGCATGAGCAAAGGCCCATCCCCCCCGCATGATTTCTTAGCAACTGGAATTTGTAAGAGATTAGATGATGAGGATTGTAAATTTCTTGAGGGTTGGTAATTATGCATCAAAGACGTAATAGGGCCGTCTGCACCATCCTGAGTTTTCAAATTAGCGCTCTATTTCTGATCCGGCCAATTATCCTGATCTGAACAATCTCGAGATTATTTGCAATGGAGACGCAATTATCGCGCTAGTTCGTAGGATTAATCTCGAGATTGCAATCCCAAGTCAACTTGGGATTATTTGCAAAATATTGCGCTATTTTACGAATTATCGCGCTAATTCGTAGGTGCAGACGCACTCGGGATTATTTATTCACAGCGTCAGACCATAATGCAGCGATGCCTCGCTCGAGCAGGAATCGCTCTTCTTGCGATGGTGGAGACAGGGTTTCTTGAATCGCGAAGAGGGCCTATCGGGCTAAAATCTCGAGATTGAGCAAACTCGGGATGGTGCAGCACCGCCTATTGTAACTGGGGGAAGTTCCATTGACTATATGAAAAATCAAAAGGATTTTAAAGACTATGCGTTTCTTCAGTGGCAATCAGTGAAGAGTTTTTAATATAGGGGTGATGTGGCTGCGCTTGCTAGATAGAGTTACAATACGAGCAGCTGCATTTTGCAACCTTTGCAATTTCCCAAGTTGAGAATCTGGTAAGTTGTAAAGGAGGCTATTACCAAAATCGAATCGTGGAGAAATTAGTGAATGTACCAGTTTCTCTGTTGCTGAGCGAGTGAGATATTTTCTTATGAAGCCAATATTGCGCAATTGATAACAAACTGACCTGCAAATGCTTGTAATCTGGTTGGACATGGACAAGTGAGAATAAAAAATAACTCAAAAATTACGACATGATTTTGACAAGGTGATGTCATTGCCTGAGATAGAAATGGAATCAATGTTGAATTTGTTAAGTTGAAACTTTGAGCCAAAAACTAAAAACTCACATTTTAATACTATGGTTCAAAAGTAGCGAGTTTGACTTCAACCAAGTGTCAATGTCCATTATGCATCTTTCAAGATTACACAGGGCTTGTGTGGCACTAGTTTGATTTGGTAAAAATGATATGAAAATCTGGATATCATCTGCATATAAATGATAGTGAACAGAGTGACGTTTAAAAATATCTTGAAGCCCTGTCAAATAAATTGGAAAACAAAGTGGGCGGCAGAGCGAATTTGAAAGTGGGCGCACAGGGAAAAAGGGCACATTTTTTTTCGAAAGAGGCACTATTTTAATACTAAGAAAACAAATTACTTATTTAAAGCGGCGTAATGAGCCAAATATTTTTAGGCAGCTAGATACATGTATGTCGTATCACGTTAAATTTATAAGAAGTTGCGAGCAAGTGAAGCGAAAGAGCAAAAATGTTGACATTTTTATAACGAAAATCCAACTTTGTGATAGATTTTGACATAATATTCAGAAAATAATCATATTTCACCCATCTCTCTTTCTTAGGCTCATATAATTTGGTGTGTATGATACTAGCATGGATCCCAGGAAGCATATTGATTTTGAGGTCAAAAGGTCAAAGTCACAGTGACATATTTTCATCTTACCTTCTGCAGTCTTTGTAAACGCGATAACTTTAGTTTAACTTAACCTAGGCTCATACTTTTTGGTGTGTATGTTACTAGATCCAATCCAAAGAAGCCTATGTATTTTGAGGTCAAAAGGTCAAAGGTCAAGATTACAGTGACATGTTTTCATCTTACCCAAGTTCGTAATTCCTTGTAAACGCGATAATTTTAGTTTAACTTAACGTAGGCTCATATAATTTGTTGTTATGACACTAGCATGGATCCCAGGAAGCCTATTGAGTTTGAGGTCCAAAGGTCAAGGTCACATTGACATGTTTTCATCTTACCCTTCTGAAGTCTTTGTAAACGTGATAACTTCAGTATAACCACTTGACTGCGTAGCACGTAATATTACGTGCTGGGCGAGTGTACGATCTGTGCGGGGCACGTAATATTACGTGCTTGACCTATCTTCTGTTTGAGGCCTCAGGCACCATGCTGTTAATACCCCTACGATGAAAACAGCGCATGTATATCAAATTTCAGACTATGGTCACCAGATGGCGCTATTCAACAAAAGTTATCAAAACTTTTGCAGTGATTTATAAATGTTTGTATTCACTTTTCCATAGTGATAGTGTACGGCGCTCAGTTCAAAATGGCAACTCGCAGTGGAGAAGTGAATCGGAAGGATTTTGAGGAAAGTTTAGACGATAGGAGTAATAAATTTAGTGAAAGATCTGTGTCAGAAGGGGAGGGTGATTTTTTGTATGGATATTGGAAATAGTGATGAGGAAAGTGATGTGATTATTTACAATTCTCCTCCAAGTTGCTGTCGGTTGTAGTCCAAAGTAGATCTACATGTAACTTGTTAGTCCCATTCTGTAGCACCAGGGGGGTCAGTGCGCATTACAGCCTATAGCAGTCAAGTGGTTAACTAAACCTAGGCTCATATAATTTGGTGCATATGATACTAGCATGGATCCCAGGAAGCCTATGGATTTTGAGGTCAAAGGTCAAGGTCACAGTGACATGTTTATCTTACCCTTCTGTAGTCCTTGTAAATGCTATAACTTCAGTTTAACCTAACCTAGGTTCATACTATTTGGTGTGTTATTGATACTAGCATGGATCCCAGTCAACTTTGGTGAAAAATAAAATTCTTCTTATCATCCTCTTGCTCTCTTTCTTTTTCTCCGTTTCCCTTTCCTCTTTTTTGTTGTTGTAATCTCTCTCTTTCTCCTTTCATTTTGTCTCGCCTGCATAGCAGAGCGAGACTATAGGCGCCGCTTTTCCAACAGCGGCGACTGCGGCGTCGTCAACATTGAAATCTTAACCAAGGTTAAGTTTTTGAAGTGTCATCATAACTTAGTAAGTATATGGACCTAGTTCATAAAACTTGGACATAAAGGTAATCAAGTATTACTGAACATCCTGCCTGAGTTTCAGGTCACATGACCAAGGTCAAAGGTCATTTAGGGTCAATGAACTTAGACCATGTTGGGGGAATCAATATCAAAATCTTAACCAAGGTTAAAGGAGAATGAAACCCTTGAAACCAGCTGAATCCATATCAAAGAGAAAAATCAAAGAAACATATTGTTGAAAGTTTGAGGAAGATTGAATGAATAATAAGAAAGTTATGAGCATTTGAACCAAAGATTGTGCGTTCGAGTCCACCCCGGGCGGATGACTGAAGCCAGTGCGTTATGTGTAAACGTCTCTCCCATGTTTCATAGATGCAGGCAATGTTACAATGGAAAACACTCCGTCCCTCGGATAGGACGTTAAATGGAGGCCCCGTGAAGAGGAGAGTCACCACCTTTGCACGTTAAGAACCCACTGCACTATTCGTATAAGAGTAGGGGGTAACCCCGGTGTAGTGGTCCACCTGCATTCCCCCCAATCAGTTATATCGGGAGGAGAGACCTGCAGGCCATAGTGATTCAGTTCGCTTTTCGCCTCCCAGGCACAGGTGACGCCAAACAAATAATAATAATAATAAAAAATTTTTGTATTGGTGTGTTTCTAGATTTATTGAAGGCATTTGATACTATCGATCATGATATATTACTGTACAAGCTTGAGCATTATGGTGTTCGTGGGGTAGCCTTAAGTTGGTTTAAAAACTACTTAACGAATAGATGTCAGTATGTAATGATTAATTGAGTTAAATCGCAATCTAAGGAGGTTAAATGTGGTGTACCCCAAGGCTCGGTTCTGGGTCCCTTATTTTTCTTGATTTATGTTAATGACATCATAAATTAATCAAAATTGTTTACTTATTCACTATTCGCAGATGACAATTGCTTACTTTCCCATCACAAATACTTTATGCATACTCTCATGTTCTCAACTAACAATGAAATTGAAAATATATTTAAATGGTTTTAGCTTTTATTAAATGCTAGTAAAACTCAATATGTTGTTTTTAGAACAAGGGGTAAAAGAGTCCCTGAAGATACTAATCCATTATCAATAGGAGGCCATCAGATCAATCGAAGTCAAGATGTAAGGTTTCTGGGAGTTGTAGTTGATGATCACTTATCTTGGAAAAATCACCTCAGTTTGTACTAAGGTATCAAGGAGTGTTGGTGTCATTTATAAGTTACGTCTCTCTTTACCTCAGCAGACCTTAGTAACTCTTTACAATGCTATTATTATGCCACACTTAAATTATTGTAATGTTGCATGGGGAAATACATATAGGAACCATTTAAACAAACTGCTAGTTCTTCAGAAGAAAGTTATAAGGCTCATAACATATTCGAATTACAGATGTCCAAGTATTCCTCTATTTCTGCAATTGAAGGTTTTGCCTCTTGATGATTTAGTCTCCTTCAATTTTTTAATATTTATGTACAAATCACTTTCCTCTCAAAACTGTTCATTTTTAAAAGATGCATTTGTTGTTAATTCAAATGTACATTTGTACAATACACGGCAGAAAAATCTTATCCACCAACCACTTACAACAACAAATACTGCTTTGAATACTTTTTTTTTGATAGTTTGTACAAAAGAATGGACTAAGTTACCACAAAGCTTTAAATCAAGTCCAACACTGCCCATATTTATAAATTCATGTCAAAAATATTTATTTGAAAGATAACAAAATATCTTAAATTGATTCTTGATAAACCATGTGTGTGTGTGTGTGTGTGTGTTTGTATGTATTTTTCATATTTACTCTAGATTATCAATGTAGATATTTTTTTCATCTCATTACATTACAAGGGGCCCCTCTCACAAGCTCTGCTTCTTTGGGGTCCCAAACCTATCATATATTCTCATTTTTGTTAAACTGTGTAATATGTCTCTTGTTTTGATTGGTTTGAATAAACTTGAACTTGAACTTGTTTTCATGCACCTTAACATCAACATTAACATGAAATCAAACACACCTCTGCACAAGCAAACACATAACAAACAAGCAAACGCATGGATATTTCAAACCACGACTCAAACCAAGTTATCTCACAGAACCATCACTACATAACCACAACAAAACATAAAAAATGAAGAAGCAGGGGCTTGATTTGAATGGATTTTCATCTCTATTGGCACAGACAAAAGAATCATGTTCTGTTTTCGACCCTTCATGACTATTTCTGCTCATTTTGCAGCTTTTCAATTCAGACCTCATCCAACACTTTTCGTGATGGCATGATCATAACAAGCATGGTATCATTTAAAGAGAATTAAATGATCTTTTGAATGATATCAAATGTGCATTGTGTAAAATTGGGAGTTGGGAGAAATTAATGGCCAAACTCAGATTTCCAAACTATTTTTTGCTCATTTTGCAGCTTTTCAATTCAGACCTCATCCAACACTTTTGTATCCTGCTCTTTTCGTGATGGCATGATCGGCATCATTATAAAGAGAATTAAATGATCTCTTGAATGATGTCAAATATGTATAGTGTAAAATTGGGAGTTGGGAGAAATTAATGGCCAAACTCAGATTTCCAAACTTTTTTGAGGGGTTTATAATTCTGATCAAATTGATACCTCAATCAGCTCTTCAGAACGAATGGGGACCCCCAATTTTTTTTTCATATTTCGATAGAGTATGAATCATAGATATGATTTCATGTCTAATTTGACCGTAACGTATATCATGATGTCATCAAAATGGCGTCAGAATTCAAAATATCCATTTTGCGTGTTATGACGTCATAATGATTATGCAAATATGACTCTAACTTCGTGAATATTGGTCAATTTTTGATATGTTGTAACTTAGGACTTATGTTTTCTAAATTATTGCTTTTATTTTTCATTTAGAGAAAAGAATCGTCCTGAAAAATGGCAAATTATATAGGCATGTCATTTTGCGTTTAATCTCTATGGGAGATGACTTTTTCTCAAAACTGGATTCTACATTTCTCTATTTCGTGAGCCATATCTTGTCAGTTTTCCCTGAGCTGTTAGTCAGGGCTCCACACTAACCCTTTTTTTCTACTGGTCCAACCTATTCATGTCGGAGCAGTAGATACCCATTTTTTACTGGTCCGAACCTAAAATCTACTGGTCCCCAAAAATAAAGAAAACATTTAAAAAAGGTGCAAGTTCATTTTGCTGTCCTTTCTTGTTGCCCCCCCCCAAATAATGACGGAATGAATGAATGAAAGACAAAAAGGAAGGAAGGAAAGAGAAAAGGTAAAGAAATGCTAGATGTGAAGGAAGGAAAAAAGAAAGAACTAATGAAAGAAAGAAGGAAAGGAAGGAAGGAAGGAAAGAACAAAAATCAGAAAGAAAGAACAAAGAAATAAAAGAATGAAGAAAAGAAAGGAAGAAGGAAAGAAATGAAGCAATTAATAAAAGAAAGAACAAAAGACAGAAAGTAGCGAAGAAACGAAGCAATAGAAAAGAAAGAAAGGGTAAAAGGAGAGATGGAAAGAAGGAAAAAGAAAGAAAGACGGGGAAGAAAGAAAGAAAGGTAGGAAGGATTGAAAGAAGGAAGAAAGGAATTAAGGAAGAAATAAAGAAAAGGTAAAATGATAGATGTAACAAAGGGAAAAAAAAAACAAGACAGAAAGAAGAAAGGAAGGAATTAATGACAGAAAGAAAGGGCTGAAAGAAGGAAGAAATACAAAAAACAAGAAAGGGTAAAGAAAGAATGGATGGAAGGAAGAAAGTAAGAAACAAAGAAAGTAACAATGAAGGAAAGAAAGGGTAAAAAGAAGGAAGGAAGGAAAGAAAGAAGAGATAAATAAAGGATGGATGGGCTCAAGAATTTAAGAAAGAAAGAAAGAGAGAGAAAAATATTTTTTTAAAGGATAGAAAGAAAAAAGGAAAAGTAAAAAAGAAAGACAGTAACAAAAACATGAAAGAAGAGAGTGGAGAAACAAAGAAAGATTGAAAAGAAAGAAGGAAAAAAAGAGAACAGAGGAAGAAAGCTAAAACTATCATCATAAATGAATTAACAGTTTCTTTTTGGCTCAATTAAAATATAGCTACGAAAGAAACCAAGTGTATCAACACACACACAAATGCATATGTGGGGCTATCATGTATTCAGACGATATACGTACGTAGCCAGCCACACAGCCCACATGGTAAATTTTCTACTGGCTGCACGAACGAAGCTTGGCTAACATCCCGAGCTAACCTCTGGCAGAAATCTCTCACAGAACTGTCAAAATTCACATTTCACACTCATGAAAAGCTCTTATAATGTCCATATTTCCTGAAAATAAGGGTAACTCTGTCATTTGTAAGCAGTAAAAGGAGAAATTTTCACTTCTGTTTTAGTTCAAACAGATCGGGTTTCGAGTGATATCGTCTGAACACATGATAGCCCCACATATGCAGTACTGTATGTTTCATTCTGTGTGTATCTGTGTGTGAATGACAGAAAATCACGGGAGGAAAATGGTTTGCAATTTGAGTCATGGAATGTTTTTTATGTTTATGTTGGACCAGTGAATTTGACCATTTCTGGAAAAGTTACTGGCCCAACAATGGTTTTTATTACTGGTCATGTCGGACCCATAAGTCTTATTATTTTTGGAAAAATTACTGGCCCAACATTGATATTTTTTTACTGGTCATGTCGGACCAGTAAATCTTGCTATTTCTGAAAATCTACTGGCCCGACAGCGATTTTTACTGGTCCGGGACCGTCGGACCGGCGCTAGTGTCGCGCCCTGTTTTAGTATGTTGTAGCTGATAGTCAAGTAGAACCACAACATGACCGCCAAGTTGGGTATATATGCAATTTTTTTAAAGAAAGTTGTAGTATAGGGTGTCTACTTCAAGAATCTGACGGGTGCCACTTGGGCACCCTTGGGCATTTTTTTTAAATTGACGTCATAGGCCACGCCCACTTTTTTACATACCTCTTAAAAATGACTTTCATATTTTACGAAATAAACATGTCATGTTTGGTATCAAATTAAAGCTAATGAAAAATCAAATGCAAATATATGGATCACTGGGCATTTAATAACATGTTTAAAATACAAATAAGTTAGGTATTTTATGCCTTTTTTGTTGAAAGTTCATTTGAGGGTGTGCATATATAGAATCCGATGGGTGCAACCTTGGCATCTTGAGGAATGTTATTTATGTGACGTCATAAACCACACAAACTTTTTAACATTCATCGTAATTGTTAATTTTCTATTGAGCTGAATAAACATATCATGTTTGAGATCAAATTATAGCAAATGCAAAATCAAATCCACATATGAATCAAAAGGCATTTAAATTGCGTTCAGACCAATTAAAGGTCATTTAAGGTCATGAAAGTTCAAGTTAGGTCACAAATGTAAGCAATGCAACATATTATGTTTTGAATATCATGTTTGAAATACAAACAAGTTCGCTAGCTCAACCGGAAATAAATATTTTCCTATTGAGCCTCTTTCTTTGCAAAAGAAACATATACTATATAATTAATAAATTAAAATTATATTACCTTGAGAGGCACCGTACTTCAGCTGCAGGGACAAGACATTTTCTCTGCTCTCTCTCTCTTTCCTTTGACTTACATTCGTGATAAAACAGGAATCAGAAAAAAAGGAAGTTTTATACCTGGATTGTCAAAATTGGTTAATTGATAGACATGAGTTTATTAATGTTCTTGACATAAAAATTATACCTCCAATTATCTTAAACGAAGTCATTCTACACAGTGTTTAGACTCATTCATTTATCCACTACTTTGTGGAAAATTACGTTTAAAGTTGATCTCAGCATCAATAAGAAACTACGTAATTGCAATTCATCAATGATCACTTAAACATTGTGAATTTCGTGTAAAAACTGAAGGGAAAATATAAATGAGTTTTTAGAAGCGTGAAAACGGTCCATTATTCAAACGACTCTTACATCACTGCACACAGTTTAACTTTCCCGCCTCCCCAGTTGATTGCATACTTGGAATGCAAAGCACGTAACCAACAATAGGAAACGCCATTATTTCCTAATTCGCTAGCTCAACCGGAAATAAATATTTTCCTATTGAGCCTCTTTCTTTGCAAAAGAAACATATATACTTTATAATTAATAAATTAGAATTATATTACCTTGAGAGGCACCGTACTTCAGCTGCAGGGATAAGACATTTTCTCTGCTCTCTCTAAGTCGAGACTAAAGAACGGTAATGGTGTATAGAGGTGATAAATATTGCTAGTTATTCATTTTATAATTAATTTAGATATTCATTAAAACAAAAATCAAGTTATCAAAGCAATGATCAATACTGGAATGATATGCTGAGATCAACTTTAAAACCATATTACAATGATTTGCATAAATTTGAAATACCCAAATTCAATGACAAAACATCATATTTTCAAGAGATTCTTTGATATATCTGTCTTTAGAAGAATCTGATGCCCATCTGCCTTGCCTTTGAAATAGGCGATCTGGTACTCCGAATTGGGCTGCTGCCGTAGCACCGCCCACCCTCAGGCTATGTAACCCAAACTGTTTCGAGTTCACCCCGATAGTTTCCAGAACTTCTTTGAAATTCTCCCTGCATCTCGAATTGGACATCTTTCCATTTCTGAGTTTGTAACAATTCTGAGATTTACAAATAGTGAGAGGCCTGAACACAAAATCATTTGCATCTATAGATGCAGATTGTGTACTCTCTAAATATCTGCGCATCATATTTACTGGACATGTTGCTTTTCCAGTGGTAGAAACGATTACCCAGGCTCCTCTCGAAATTGGTCAGTTTTACTTTCTCAAGGAAAACTTTCATATGAGAATCAAATAATTCAATGTCACTAAGCTTAATGTTGGAAAGTTCATCAAATCTTAAAAATCCTGCATATGCTAACCATAACATAGAACAATTACGAAGATCTTTCACAGATCCCAAGTCAAACTTAGAAACGATACTCAAAAGCATGTCAGGGGTAACAGATTCTTTCCTATTCATCGGTCTTGCCAGGATCCTCTTGATCCCTTCTAAAATCAATTTCAAGAACTTAGATTCGCAAGGATTACTTCTGTTCCTTGTATTGAATGGACAATCAATTGCCATTTTAAAGCATAAAAAGCTGTCTCTATTTTGCTATATGGGGATCCTCCATTGAACAATAATATAAAGTACATAAGTCTTGACATGACGTGTCACTGTTACTACACCACGCATTCCATGCTTCTACTGCACGTTTATATTTTTTGACCGTGCTCTCTGCCCGGGAGGCTTCTACAACTCTCGTGAGCGTGTCTTTGAAGTCAATGTCCTGTATAAAATACAAAATGAAAGCAGAGGATACATCCTCCTCTGTGAAGATGAATTCTCCATGAAAAACTGCCAGTGCAATCATTAATAAAATATGTCATTTTGCTACTGCCAGTGCAGATGCAAACAGACAACACTTCACAATTAAGGAAAACCAGTGTTTACTTTACACATTCTCCAGTGAGACAGTGTAATTTATCATTATCTCCAGTGAGATACTATCGCTCTACTGTCAATCTATCTACCGTCTAAACGTAGACAAATGACTCCACTTTTGAATTTATCGGATCTGAAAACTGTATTTCTATTTCGGCCTTGATAGAAAATGTGATTTGGATCAGAAAACTTGATAATCTGACGAATAATGCTTGAAAATATGCTATTTCTGGAGAAAGTAAAGGCCAAAAGGGTGCAGAAGGCCAATTAGGAACCACAAGAATAGCTACTGTTCTGCTTGCTTAAGTGTGTCTGATAACTTTTGGTACCAATTTGATTGGGGAAACTACCTAATTATTGTGATGTTCCCAGGACACTGAAAATGCATCTACTTGATTAGTCTTGGGGATACAAATTTGGAATTGAAATTCGGAATCTTAGCGTTGTGGTCGTCTGCAAATCTATCAACTGTGTGTGGTCTTCAAAGTCTATCCATGGAGCTATTAAACACAGTAATAGCTCTATGGTCTATCCATAAGAGAAAAATGTTTCTGAAACACCCCAATCATCAAAATCTATTTCTCTGCTCAATGCATCTGCCTCTTGATTTTGATTTCTCGGTATCCACTGTACAGTCTCCATTACTATATTCATTTGATTACAGTAATCTTTTAACTCAATACTATGCTGATGCAGATCATTTTTCATATTGCCCTTCTTTATGATCTTCTCTACTCCAGTAATATCTGTGAATATCTTTACTGTTTGGTTTCTTATAGTCTTTCCAAATGCATTTACTGCCAGTGCAACACCTTTAAGTTCTCTCCAAGTGGAACTTTTACCTTGCTCTTCTTCTGACCAGATGTGTTGGAATTTGAGTCCGCCACACTCTGCTGACCAAGCTCCACACCCAATGTGGCTGGCGTCTGAAAAGACAAGTATCTGTGGTATAGAATAATGCAAGATATTTCATACATTTAATGACTTCACATTATCTCTCCAGAAGAACAAATCTTTTAAGATATCATTTCGTGTGGATAGATTAATTTCTTTGTCCCAGTGTTTGCATGAGGCAACAGCAATAGATGAAAATCTAGTTCTCAACTGTGCGATCTGCCCAGTTACAGGTTACAATCTGATGCATGTAAGGTGCCACTTTTGGAATCCCACGTTAAACCAAGCCAATCAATTTTCTGAGTAGGTATCCATACTGACTTCTCTACGTCAGGCACTAAACCCGCATTCAATAAGTCATTTCTGACTGCTGTGGCAATTTCTTCACATTCTTGAAAGGAGGGTGTTCTAATCCATCCATCATCAGAAATACAACTACAAATACATGTTTATTCCATAGAGCTATTCTATGTTTATTCCTCCAGTACTTGACAAGAGGTCTGATTGTTTTAGTGAAAATATATGGAGCAGAGGACAATCCAAAAGGAAGTACCTTAAAAGAGAAATATGTAATAATTCCGTTGAAGTTCCAGGTGAAACATAAATACTTACAATGTTCTTCAAATATATCAATATGGTGATAACCCGACTTAGGTCAAAAGAAACCATGTAGTCACCCTTTTGAAAGTATTCCAGTGCTATATTCCAATCTTCAAAGGATACATTTTGTTTCCAGACGTATTGATTAATATATCTTAAATCCAAAATAAGGCGCTTCTTGTCAGAAATTTGAACAGAAACTGTAAGAGGATTGACGTATTCTGGTACAGAACTCACTTCGGAAATCAAATCTTTATTCAATAGTTCAAGAACAGCTTCAGAAACGAAGTCTGTATGCTCAAGGGCTGATTTGTTATTATGAAACACTTTTGGAGGAGGGTCTCAATAAAGGGTATCTTATAACCATATTGAATCATTTTCACTTCTTTTTCTGTGGCTCGTATTAATTTCCAGAAGTCAACGTTGACTTTCATTAATCCTCTAAAAATGGGTTTAGCTCTACCTTGTTCGTATTCAAAATAGCTGATTCTGTAATTTTCTATTTCATACCGATTCATTTCTCCCCTCTCCGATTCCAGATCTCTTTCGACTCTTTCACTTAATTCAGGTAATGCTGAAAACAAGAATCCAAGAAAACATACTGATATTCAATGAAAGCAAAGATATTGTGCTCATTGCATGCATGTGTTTGATTCTTAAATGAGTGACAATTTTCAGGATTTCTATAAGACCCATACAACGTGACAGTATTTCTCAGTAGAATTTGACTTCTTAGAGTCTATTCAATAAATCATGTTCAAGTGAATTTTTTTTAACCATATAATTATCTGTAAGATTCCAACTCGGCCCACTTTTTTTTGAAAAACATTCAAACAATTTGAAAAACATTCAAACAATTAACTTCACACCATTAGTACCACGTACTCACACCAATGCTATAGGATTATATCCAGACGAATGCTTCAAATATGTCTATAAATATTGTCAAAATTATGCTTACCGAATCTGGTATCTTTAGAGGCCTGTGCCTTCTTTGGTGGGTTTGCTATTCGGGCAATTCCTCCTCCAATGTCACGACTTGCCGCAACCGAAGCATAAGTCGAATGGTCTTGAAGTATGAACCTGGTTAAATTGGGGTCGACCTTGTTGCATATAGCTACGAAAAGTAGCATCAGGATTAGTAGTCCGGGTTATAATTGAGCAAGGTGCCACACGGAAAAGGAGAAATTTTCATATAGTGCTTCTAGACCAGTTTTTTACGCTGAAAATTAATATATGAGGTAACCAGGCTGTATCCTGAAAATTAACCCGTAAGGGCGCTTTTTTCAAAATGGCCGCCAAATTTTCAGAACATTTGAATTTTCGTACATAGATTTTGACGTAAACATTTCATTGCCACAAAATTAGTGTCATATGAAAGACAAATAAATTTCCTACAATTTGTTACCATTTATAGGGGATAAGTAGGTCATTTGGCTGAGATTTTAAGTAGAAAACTTAATTTTTTGTCATTTTTTCCAAAAATTGAAAATTTTGCAAATACATGATTTTACATAATTCTAAGAAATATGAATCAATTACCTTGAAATGTTCCAGAAAACTTTATTGATATACTATTATCATGTGAATGAAATTCCAACTCTGTATCATTCTTCTTAGCAAATTTATAAGGTATCAAACTTGAATACTCCAATTTCAGAAATGTCGCTTTTTGTATGCATTTCCATAGACTAATACGTATAACGTGTATAATATGTATAATGTATAGTTACAAATTAAAGGCAATTATCTCTGCTCGTTAATCACTTGGATAGTTAAGAGTAGGCTTTTCTCTATCAGCTACATAAAACAAAATGTTGGCACATCAAGGCCTAACACTCTCATGGGGTGGGGGTGTCGAAGCCCCTCCCTCTGGCTATATCATGTTGTTGTATATTGCCTATTTGTTGGAAAAAATCACTGTTTTTTGGAGCACCCATTGAAGCAAAAACTGGCATTTTTATAATACAGTACAGCCACTTTGATTGCTTTGAAACCACTTTAGTCCAGGATAGGCCCCATAGAAAATTGACCAAACCTTGTTTTTTCATATATACAATATTTTTTCATGGTTTCTTGTCAATTCGAGGATGCTGATTACGAATATGAATGATGCCACTCGTGTAACCTTGAGCATTTTCCGCAAATTGGCAAAACCTAATGTGGCCGCCAAAATATGCAAATTACCCATGAAAATCATAAAATTGCCAGCAGATTGGCTATAAAATGTATGTAATTGTGTTGCAGGAGTGAAATACTCTGTGAAAAAATGATTTTTGAAAAAAATATTTATTTTCTTGATATTGAAAATGGCTGCTATAGACCGCTGTATTCAACATTATGTACAATATGAATGGGGAAAATAATTTTCACAAAAGTGAGCACTAAATGCAAGTAATTGTGATTTTCTTTGTGAACTAATGGATGAAAACATGATTACTAACGAAATGTATCATTTGTTATATCATGTATGTAACAAATGAAGCATTTAAGTATTAAAAAAACCCACCAAACGCCCTGACAGTATATGTATAATGTTAATGGGGACAAAAGAAAATCACAAGAGTACTAAAATGCATATTATTAAGTAAGCCTGAGTCGAATCGATTTTAAAATCGGTGTTCGATCGATGTCATCGAGCGCCGGTGCAGATTTTGCATAATCGGTGCATCGGAAAAAAAAAAAAAATATGTCGGCCAGCCGATTCGTTTGGTTCACACAATCAATCATCAAAAATCAAAATAACAGTAATGTCCAACTTGACTACTACTTACTTGATTTATATTGCCCCCAAAATGAAACCGATTGTGTAATTATGATGCCTATTCACCATTAATTTGAAGTTTATTTCAATCACAGTTCGAGTCTTACTCGTCTGCTCGTGCCGCGCCGAGATAATTTATGCACGATGAATTCATGAATGGAAGTCATCGCCATCGATCGTGCATGCGCAGTACCGGTACTGTGCTTTAATCAAACCAGAAAATGGCCGGAAAATTGGCGCGATCAACGTAAAATAAATCTTGCTTTCATGAACAATATTAATATCATGACCATAGAACACGATTTAATCGTAATAATTAACAATAATTCGCATATATGATAATCATTAATATGAATTTAGAGCTTGATGTGAAACGTTTGTATTTCGTATCAATTTTCAATGACGGACATCACATGACGATCGACTTGAGTGAGTGCACTTGTCTAAAAAAATAATTTTCACGTCAGGATTGATTCTCGAACATTGTCAACATGCAGAAACTTCAAGATCGTAATATCACCATATAATAAATTTTACATGACAAAACAGAGAAAATTGAGTTTGATATTTTTTCCCATCAATTTGAAGCTAGTTTGTGCTCAACTTTGGGCTCTGATTTCATGAATGGAAAATATGTCATACGTCATCGAACGCGCATGCGCATTGTGCTTCTTTTCTCGGAGCTCGGAGACGTCGTCCAGAGATGGAATAAAAATAAAGATAATGCCAGTATAATTCTTCCATATGAACATAACATACTTTGCTGACATCGTCATTATTTTTAGTATGGCCATAAAATCTTATTAAATCGTAATTATTTAACATCCAATAATAATTTATATGAATTTAGAGATCGATCCGAGACATTCGTATTTATTTCGATCACATGCTCTTGTGTCTGACTCTAAAATAAAGAATGGATTATCAGGATTAATTCTCGAACATCGTCATCGTCATAACTCATATTCCACAATATTTCCTCACAATCATTATATCAGCATTGAATACCAATTCAAATGACCGTCCAGAGAAAATTACGTATTTATTCCCATCAATTTATTTGGAGCTCATTTTGGATCCAACTACACAATCTCAGGCAAGTTACAGCGCTCTCCGCTGGTCGCACTTGTTTGCTGGTGCTGGCAAGCACGCCTGTCGTTACGGGAGGGTGAGTGTACGGGCCCGGGGCTGGTGTGTGCGAGTCTGTACTGCGAGTGCTAGTTGACCGAAAATCATTTGGATCGACTCTGCGTGATTCATGTCTTTAATATTGTTTCATTTTAAACTTATATGTTGTCATCTGCAAATATCTTTGTTGGAGATATTTTGGGAAGAATTCTGCATTGGTACCCGGCCTTTTTGTGTTTTGTGATGATGGAAAATACAAACGAAATTTGCTCCGTCATCTGCTTGTGCAACGCTCACCCGGCCAGCGCATACCATCAGTGCATGCGGTGCGTGCATAGTGCATCGACGCGATGGCCGGAGCAAACAAAAAATGACTCGATTTCCCCGCCTTCAAAATTCGATGCATCCAAGTTCGATCGAATTAAAGCTGTCGAACACCGATTTTCAAAATAATCGATATGACTCAGGCAGATAAGCGAGTGGAATACTGGCTAAAATTCAGTTTTAACGGAATATAATATTCAAGATGCAAGTTATGTGATAAATTCAAAATGGCCGCCATAGGCCCATTATACATTATGTACAATGTGAATGGAGAAACTAATTTTCACAAGAATAAGTACATAAAATGCATGTAATTGTATTATACGAGTAAAATATTGTCTGAAAACATGTTTTCTAGCTAGACATATCATTTCTTTTATCCATATAATCCTTTTGTATTAGTTAAATATTATTTGAAAGCATGATTTTTATAAAATATAGCATTTCTTCTGCCATGTACGTGATAAATACTGTATTTTGACGTTCAAAATAGCCGCTACAAGCCCTAACTAAGTGTTACATGCGTTTAGGGGAATCATAAAATATGCATGTTGCTGTGATGTACGAGTACCAATATTGTCTTAAATATGATTACTAAATAAATACATCACATGTTGGTCATGGAGGTAATAAATGCTGTACTTTGAAATTCAAAATGGCTGCCATAGGCCCTAAAAGTATTATGTACATTGTACTTTGATACATATAATTTTGACAGAATTTGGCTTTGCTTGATTATAAGTATTGCAAATATTGTGATGTAAGAGTGAAATAATGTCTAAAACCATGGTTTCTAACGAGATATATCATATCTGGTGTAATTAAGGTGACAAATGGTGCATTCTAAAATTGAAAATGGCCGCCAAAGGCCCTTTACTGTATTATATGTACAATTTGAATGAGGACAGATAATTTTCACAAAAGGGCATATGGCGGCCATTTTGAATTTTGAAATATAACATTAATCACCTAAATTTTATATATGATATATTTCGTTAGTAATCATGTTTTCAGACAATATTTTACTCATACACCACCATTTAGTCAAGCAAAGCGAAAATCTTTAAAAAATCATTTGTCCCCATTCACATTGTACATAATAATTTTAGAGCCTGTAGCGGCCATTTTGACTATCAAAATACAGTATTTTCACCTATCTGGCAGGAGAACTGACATATCTTGTTAGAAATCATGCTTTCAGACAATATTTTACTCATAGATCAGAATTACGCGCATTTATGGTGCTCACTCCTGTGAAAATTGATTTCCCAGAACTTCGCATTGTACATAATACAATGTATGTCTATGGCGGCCATTTTAAAAGTCAAAATACAGTATTAAACACAAACTTTAAACCTGATTGATATATTTCGTTAAAAATGATGTTCTTAGACAGTATCCGATTTATTTACCACAAATAAATGCATTTCAGTGCTCACTCTGATTTCTTTGGTCCTCTTATTTCTCATTGTACATAATACTTTTAGGGCCTTTGGCAGCCATTTTGAGTATCAAAATACAACATTTATCACATGCATGGCATATTAAATAATATATTTTGTGAACAATTATGTTTTTGGTCAATATTCCACTTGTTTATCTTAATAATATGCATTTTAGTGCTCACTCTTGTGATTTGTTTTTGCCCCCTTTGCTATAGTACATAATACTATTTGGGCCAGTGGCGGCTATTTTGAATATAAAATACAACAATTTTCCCATACATGACATGATAAATGACATATCTTGTTAGCATTGATGATTTTCATACATTACTTCATCCATAGATCACAGTTACTTGCAGTTTAGGGATCATTTTTGTAAATAATAGTTTTCCCTTTTCATATTGTACATAATAGGGTATATGGCGGCCATTTTGAATATCAAGAAAATAAATATTTTTTCGAAAAACATTATTTCAGAGAGTATTTCACTCCTGCAACACGATTCCATACATTTTGTAGCCAGTATGCTGGCAATTTTATGATTTTCATGGGTAATTTGCATATTTTGGCGGCCATATTGGATTTTGCCAATTTGCGGAAAATGCTCAAGGTTACACGAGTGGCATCATTCAGATTCGCAATCAGCGCCCTCGAATTGACAAGAAACCATGAAAAAATATTGTATATATGAAAAAACAAGGTTATGCCTCTTCTATCCTGGACTACTTGGAGAGGAAAGAGTAGGCCTTGTTCTACCAGCTACATCCAAAGAAGTGGCACATCAAACCTACCCCTCTCGGGGGGGGGGGGGGGGGGCTTTTGCTTAATATTGCATATTTATTTGAAAATTCACAATTTTTGACCCAACATTGAGGCCAAAGAGCGTTTGAAACCATTTAGGAAAGAGTAGAGTTTGTTCTACAAGCTACATATAAATAAGCACTGGCACATCGAACCCTAGCCCTCTCAGGGGCTAAGTCACCCCACCCCCCTCTATATCATGTATATTGCTGATTTATTGGATATTTCACCATTGATGCAAAAGCGCGTTCCTACTATATAGTACAGCCAATTTTATTTTCTTGCAATGACTTGGAGAAGAAAGAGTAGGCTTTGCTCTATCAGCTACATAAAAGAAGTGTTGGCAAATCGAAACCTATCTCCTTCATGCGGCTGTAGAAGTTACCCCACTAATTTTCGGTATTTGGCTATTTGTTGAAAAGTCACCATTTTGGAGCCCCATTGAAGCAAAAAGGTCTCTCTGATATTATAGTTCTGCCACTTTTATTGCCTTGAAACCACTTAGAGAGGAAAGAATAGGCTTTGCTCTATCAGCTACACAATTTTGTGCTGGCAAATAAAAGCCTACCCCTTCTGGGGGCTGTCGAAATCAGCCCCCTCACCCCTTTGCGTTATTGCCTATTTATCGGAAATTCACAGTTTTTGAGCCCCCATTGAGGTAAAAAGGCATCTCTGATATATAGTTCTGCCACTTTTACTGCCTCGAAACCAATTAAGGAGGAAAGAATATGCTTTGCTCTATAAAGAAGTGCTGGCACATTGAAGCTTACCCATCTGGGCGGCTGTCAAATTACCCCACCGCTCTTGCATTATTGCCTAATTATTTGAAAATTCACAAATTTTGAGCCCCCATTGAGGCGATATGCACTTCTGCTGTATAAAACACCCAATTTCTCTTTTTGAAACCACTTGGAGAGGAAAGAGTAGGTTCCCCTCTTTCAGCTATATATAACGAATTGCTGCCATAACGAAGCCTGACCCACTTCAGGGGACTATAAATGTTACCCCACTTTTTTTACGATTTTTGCCAATTCATTGGAAAACTCGCCATTTTGGAGCCCCCATTGAGGCAAAAAACGTGTTTCTGGTATATAGTAGAGCCACTTCTTCATATGTAGCTGTTAGAGGAAAGCCTACTCTTTCCTCTCCAAGTAGTTTTAAGGCGGTAATAGTGGCAGAACTATATATCAGAACCGCCTTTTTGCCTAAATGGGGGCTCCAAAATGGTCAATTTTCCAATAAATAAGCAATAATGAAAAAGGGGTGGGTTGAATTCAACAGCCCTCTGATGGGGATAGGCTTAGATTTCTTGTTGTCATCGGAATCACTTGCGAGTTCCTCCGATAAGTACTCATCAACCACCTTCTAACCATCTTCAGACTTGTCTGCAATCTCAATGAGCTTGTTGCGCTTGTGGATATCATCCTCTACTTACTGAAGCTCTGAAATCACGGAAGCAGCATCTCCCTTCTTGATCGCCTTCATCTCGGTTTGCACATGCACGCTCAAGTTGGGAATTGTTAAATTCAAATTGAAGCTTATTACCTTTGAATTTGAAATTTACTTTAACTGATTCAATCACTTTAGATGTAGCTTCTTTTTGTGAAGCTATGGCTTGATCAACATATTCCCTGAATCTACCAACAGCCTCTTTGATAATAGCCGAGATATTGTCGGCGCTGATGATTTGAAACTGGTCTGGCTGTTGTCCTTGTGGGTTAGGATTTACCGAAATGTTAATTACTAGGACCAAGTATGCATTAGGTGATAAACTATTATCAGGCTTTCTCACAGAGGTGGTTAATGATCCCAAAATTATTTTGTCTGAGGATTCCGCCATAATATAGCTCTTACCTAGTGTAAAAATATGGCTAAACAATGTCGCTAAGCTAGAAAAGCTTACAATAATACATAGATCCAACGAGGAGGATTTAGAAATGCGACTTGTCCACTTCGTGCTGAAAACGGTCAATGATTCAAACGACTCTTACATGACTGCACACAGTTTAACTTTCCCGCCTCCCCTGCTGATTTGCATACTTGGAATGCAAAGCACGTAACCAACGATAGGAAACACCATGTATTTTTGGCTGATAGTTATGATGAGGATGTGTATATTTAGAATCTGACAGGGGCTACTTTGGTACCCTTGGGGCAACGTCATTTTCTGATGTCCACACCATCCTTTTCACATAGGTAAACCTCTTAATTATGATTTACAGTATCTTTTTTCTAGTGTACGGAATGAACATAACATATTTGGTATCAAATTAAAGCTTATGGAAAATGGAATGTACATTTACACAAAAATAAAACACATGCCAAGTTCACCTTTAGGTCATTTTAGCCCATTAAAGGTCTAATGAAGGTGGGAGTTTAAAGGGATGGTCCGGGCTGAAAATATTTATATCTATATAAATAGAGTAAAAGTCACAGAGCAAAATGCTGAAAATTTCATCAAAATTGGATAACAAATAACAAAGTTATTGAATTTTTAAGTTTATCAATATTTTGTGAAAACAGTTCTATGCACATTGTCATGAATATTCATTACGTGGGCTGATAATGTCCCATCCCCACTTTCTTTTTTTCTTAAGTTATTACATGAAATCATAAATGTTTTTTTTTTTCATACATGTGTAAATGATGTGTCTCCATTATGATGAAATAATTTGTGACAATAAATAACTAATGCACTTATCAGTTGTCAATCCAATTGTTTTAGTTCTTGGTAGAAAATTTTTGAATAAACCTAATTTCATATAATAAGATACAGAAGAACAAGTAGAGATATGACATCAGCACACCTAATGAATATTCATAGAGACATGCCTAGAACTGTTTCACCGGAATAATGCAAACCTTTAAAATTCAATAACTTTGTTACTTGTTATCCGATTTTGATCAAATTTTCAGCGTTTTGCTCGGTGAATTTTACTCTATTTATTGAGATATAAATATTTCCAGCCTGGACCATCCCTTTAACAGTACTTAAAAAAGTGTAACATTTTTGTATCAAATCAGTCCATGTGATTCAAAATAATCTACACAAATGTAACATTTTACACCATATCCTGTTATATTTGTCTGTCAACTTTCCTTTGTCCCATTCCTCTTCGACTCCCTTTCCTCAACAATCTCGACTGCATGTCTCTGCCTTAGCTGTATACTTCATCATGTTCGTTTCACACTTGCAGTATGAATTATGAAATACATGATTTGACGGCTGGCAGCAACTGCATTAAGCCTCATAGAACAGGGTGACACTGACTTGCATCTGCAAGCAAGTTAATTCATGGGGAGCAACCACTGTGTCATGATCAAGTACGGGTAGGCCTAATGTCCTGTTCCACATACTATCAGTTATCTCCTGAAGATGTCATGGGAGTAGAGCACGTATAATTTTTCTCTGACAACACTGACATTTGTGTTCTACCAGACTGTTCTCCTTTTAGGGTTTACAAGTCTTCTGCATACTGATGAAAAAGTGATCGATATTATTAAAGTTATGGTATTGACACTAGGAGAAAAAAGCTGGCTGTGCACAGACAATTCCTTTATTTCGGTTGGGATACCATATTGTGTCAATTTTGCAACGGAAAGACTTCCACTCTGAACTTGCTTAATCCTCTTTCAGACAGATTTCACCCTCTTCAATATCAATTGCATGTTAAGTTATACTTGTGTATAGAATGGCACAATACGATACACCAAAGTGGCAAATGCTAGCCCTAGAATATGCATATGGTGGCCCTGATATTAATCCACATGGAACAAGTTCTGATAATTCCATGATGGGAGTATCCACTGTGCTATGAACAGGTACAGGAATGCCCTCCTAACTTATACTTCCCATCCATACATGAAAGGTAAGCTGCAGGAGAGTCTTTCGGATAAGATTTTGTCCGGATAAAGATCCTGGAGAAGAGCACATTTGACACGCTCTTTTGCTGACTTTTCAGTTGGGGTAGGCTCTTAATCTTTACATTTATTATTAGTTAAGAAAGAGATAAAGTATAAATACTACAGCTTTAATTGATCCTGATTCCTGTCTACTTCTTCTGCATCAGGCTCTGTAGAGTAAGCACATAGTAAGTTCAGAGTGGAAGTATTTCCCTTGCCAAATTAACACAACATGGTATCCCAACCTAATTAAAGTAATTGTCTGTGCACAGCCAGCTTTTTCTCCTAGTTTCTATACCATACATAATATCGATTACCTTTTCATCAGTATGCAGAAGACTTGTAAACCCTAAAAGCAGATCAGTCTGGTAGAACACAAATGTCAGTGTTGTCGGAGAAAAATTATATGTGCTCGACTCCCATGACATCTTCAGAAGATAACTGATAGTATGTGGAACAGGACATTAGGCCTACCCGTACTTGATCATGACACAGTGGTTGCTCCCCATGAATTACAATAACTTACTTTTCCATGTCAGTCATAATTCATTTTGCAAGTGTGAAACGAAGTATACGGCTAAGGCAGAGACATGCAGTCGAGATTGTTGAGGAAGGGGAATCCGACGAGCATCTGGTCGGAGAGGAATGAGACAAAGGAAAGTTGAGAGAGGAATATAACAGGACGTGGTGTAAAATGTTACATTTTTGTAGATTATTTGGAATCACATGGATTGGTTTGATACAGAAATGTTACACTTTTTTAAGTACTGATAAACTTCCACTTTCATTTGACCATTCATTAGCGTAAATGACTTAAAGGACAAGTCCACCCCAACAAAAAGTTGTTTTGAATAAAAAGAGAAAAATCCAACAAGCATCCAACAAGCACAACACTGAAAATTTCATCAAAATCGGATGTAAAATAAGAAAGTTATGACATTTTAAAATTTCGCTTAATTTCACACAACAGTTATATGTACATCCTGGTTCTTATGCAAATGAGGGGACTGATGATGTCACCCACTCACTGTTTCTTTTGTATTCTATTATATGAAATATGAAATATTCAGAATTTGTCCCCCTTGTCATGTGAAATCGAGTTTTATTCCTCCCTGAAAATGTGGAATTAACATTGTTTAAAGTTGAATTAAGAAGGGGGTGAGTTTCCATAAATATGGGTTCCACACACAATATATAGTATCACTTGTTCAAACAGATAGCATGTCACAAATACCCTCTGCCTTCTCAATATTTTGCTTTGAAAGTCTATGAAATTAGCCACCTGTCAGAGCCCGAGAGACGAGTGTATAGAAAATTACTCTCGAGTGTGACGTCAGCGCCGGGAATTTAGTATAAGAGGTGCCCGGATGTGATACAGAATGCTATGCAGAGAGAGAGAGATGATTTTACATATTTTTTTCAAAGCAACTCAAATCAAACAGGAATCATATGTACAAATCTTTACTTTCCCTGTATAAAAAATAGTATGAATAACAATTATGAACTCTTAAATCATGAAGTAAGATTGCAAACAGTGAGTTATTGAATGATATTTTCACTATTTCATTTATTTTATCACGATGTTCGATCAAGTGAGTAGCTGGAAAGTAGATCCGGCGGCTAGCTCAGCTCTGCGCTGCACGCCTATACAATACACACAACACAACACAGCTAGCGCGCGGCTTTCAAATTTGTAACTTTTGCATGTTTACGTATACCGTATTTCAAATTGCGATGGATTTATATTTCTCACCATGCAGCGTAGACAGCTGGTAGCCGTCTGTTTCGAGGAGTTTTTTAACATTTTATTTTTATTTTTTAAATTCTCCTCGTACACAGACGGCTTGCTATCGTGCAGCCACCATTAGGGGGTTAACAATGCAAAATTCCCCAGACGGGGCTCATCGACTTTTGTCTTTATTTCATAAAAATATATAAAAAGAACTGCATATTATTCTGTTTTGGCCTGAAATGCACCAAAACAGGGGAAAAATAAACTTAAAAAGGAAAAAACAGTGACTTACTTCGGCTGTCGCGCAACTTCCACTTACCTGGTTTATCCGAACTTCATACATAAACATATGGCCATTGAGTCCCTGTACAGATTGAGTTAAAACTTTGGTCTCTGTATTTGGTGAGTGAGGCCAACGGAGTTCAGCGTAACAACCAATATCACAGAGACCGAAGCTTTTGGTCTACACGCAGCGATCCCCTGACGTCTTCTATTTCTTCTTTCCTTTTGACTCCATTTTACCCTCTGGATCATTTCCACTCATTCCACAGAACAATCGTGAATCAATCCTACTATTCCTCTCGGCCTTCCGAGTTGTTTTTATATTTACGCTAGAGATCTGCGAGAGCCGTCACATATACAAACGCAAGTGAGTTGAAGACAGCAAGCACGTATAAGGTATACGGTACGGTAGCTCGACAGCTAGCTGCACTGGCTCGGGCTGCCGGTCGGCACAGAGCAATTCCGCAACCAACTGTGTTTTTTGCAAGAGCCGCGTCACACGCGGATAAATATGTTATAATAACACGTCTGCTACGTTATCGACTGGTGAGAATATCGCAAATTTCATATTATTCGCCTTGAATTTATTCCTTTAGGGTCTATGGTATAATTTTGAGGGAATTTACATATTTGGGATAATAGTACGACCATAAATATACTTTTAATCATTTCCTCTTTGCAAGTTCTCTGGCTCGCAGATACAACTTCAACTGCAGTTCATTCCATTATGACTTGTTTCGCCACGGACACAGTCCCGAACGAAAACAAGGCATTAAAATGTCTAAAATCGCTACAAAGAAGAAAAGTTTAACAATGTAGGGACATATCATTGACTATATAAGGCTTTGAATAATTATTACTTCCTTTCAAAATCGTTCACATAAAATCAATGGCGATAAAATGAAGTTATGACACAAAAGTAAATATGAAGGCGTACGTGCATAGTACACAAAACGGCACTGCCTTGTTTACTACTACTACACTGGGACCGAATACCCGTCCGTGACGTCACAGTCAGAGAACACCCGTCTTGGTAGGCATTGCAGGAGCAAACTCAGGGAAAATGGGTAGGGATAAATCGTTCAAATTCACTATTTAAAAAAAAAATTGGGGGGTCGAATCACCTCTTAGTGTTTTGGGGGGTTGTAAGGTTGCTACTAATGTAAATATCTCAATAATTGGAATCGTCTTCTTAATTCAACTTTAACATTATGTGGTTCAGTCAAGTTTTACATTATCGTCAATTTTGTAAATATTGAAATATTGTATAATTCAAACAATAAAAAACAAAAGAAATAGTGAGTGATAGATATCATCGACTCTCATTTGCATATCACTGAGTTGTGCATATAACTGTTATGAAAAAAAATAAGGGAAACTTTAAAATGTCACAACTTTCTTATTTTACATCCGATTTTGATGAAATTTTCAGCGTTTATGCTTCATAGATTTTTCTCTAGTGATTCAAATCAACACTTTTCTGGGGTGGACTTGACCTTTAAAGGTGACCTTTGCATGTGTTTTATTTTTGTATAAATGTAGATTCCATTTTCCATAAACTTTAATTTGATACCAAACATGATATGTTTATTCCATACACAATAGGTGGTTTCAGACCGCCTCGAAGTTCGTCAGTTCCAGGTATTCTCTGATCGGGAAATTTACCCCGATCAGAAAATACCAGGTATTTTGGTAATGTGAAAGCAAACTACGCGTAATTTCCCCGAAAGAAAATACCCGCTAAATAGTAGGTATTTGGCGAAATTACGAGAACTTTCGCGGGGATTTTTCCAAGGTCGCAGGTATTTTGGCAATGTGAAAGCAATTTACGGGAACTTTTAGCCCAGCCTGTTGTTGGGCGCGGGCGCCGTGGGTGGCTGCTGGGCTAGTGGTTTTGAATCTCGCGCCTTGCCTGCTTATTAGACCATACTGCGCATGCTCCTAACTTCAGGAATTTATCCCGAAGGGTATGTTTCGGGGCGGTGTGAATGCAGGAATAATTAATGGGTATTCTTTAGCCTAAAAATGTTCTCGTAATTTAACGGGGATTCTTGTGATACAGGCGCCTTATGTCAGGATCAAACCTGGGTTTTTGTTTACCTAAAGATTTGGTCACCAATCACCCCAAATCACATAAACAACCTCACATACCCCAGGCATCCTCTTTTAAAGTGAAAAGAGCTATGATGTAGTCAAAGTACACATAAGTAATTGCACTGCACAATAATCATTCCGGTTTAAAGTTGTTTATTACAACTCTATCAATTTGCTCCAAATGCGATTCATTTCCATGGAAATTTCAACAATGAATATAACATAAGTTCACATATAAATGATATTGACTTTCAAAAGATCTTTAAAAAAATGAGTTCGATTTTATCAATTTCGAATTTGATTTGGAATATTAAAAAAAATATATCGGTAATGGATGGGAGAAATAATAATTTGTCCGGACAATATAAAGGGTTTATTAAATTAAAGGACTTCCCTGATTAATCATGGATGCAGTCCGTAAGATGTCAATGAAAAAATGACAGGTTGACCGAAATAGCGGTTATCCGATGACCTAGAAGACCGATGACATAGAATGACGTGTGTCGAGGGTTATCGAAGATCCACGACGTCTGTCGAAGAATGGCATCACCGAAGTCTAGGTGCTTTCAACCTGTCGCATGACGTCGAGAAGAAACTAAGCAGAACTGAGGGTTGAATACTCAGGATATGACATCTTGGTTCAGGGCTGACGATAACTGAAGGCTTCTAAGGATGTAGCCCCAGAATAAAATGGCTGTCCATGGGTAACAGCACCCTGACCAAAGGACCCACCATTGTGGGTAGGAAAACTCCAAAACAAATTAAAAACTGAGGGTCATTTCTTCCTTGCTCCTCAGAACACAACCTCTCTCAAAGAGTAACAAAATGAAAGTGATCCTACTCTCTGTGCACAGCAATTAGGTGCACTGTACAATCAATGGACCTTGGGCGGGTCTTGGAATGCTAAGTGTTTATTCCACCTGTTACTAGAACCTGGAACCTACAACAAAAGTTCCTGGAAGAGCTGAATACATTATAGCCCTTCCTATTTAATGTAATTAAATACATTTTTTTTTACAACTCAATCAATAATACTGCCATCACAAGGCCAAAAATGAGTAATTTATCAATACCTTTTAAATCTAGATTATTTTCTTCATTTAAACACAACTTTCAAAATTACACTTTTACAATTTTTCCTGTTAACATTTTCTATGTTGAAAAAACAAATTTTAGAATTTGGCTTGAGTGCAAAAATAGAAAAGAATTGCTTGTGACACACTAGATAAGAGATAAGTCATGATTTACATCAATAACTGGGATATACTCATTTGATTTGCTAGTTCATTACGATTAACTTGCACGCCGAATAAAAGTACACAGCATCTCAGCAGCATCTCCCTACGCACGCACTATCCCAAGATCATCACGCAAATAGGCGTCCATTTCCTCTTTTACTTTCGCCTGCCGCCATGATCAGACGTTAGCTAAGTACACTCCCACTTTACTACAAAAAGTGTCCGTTGTTTACATATTTATCTATGTATTTACAGCCTATTTCAATCCTTTGCCTTTCGGCTTTAGATTGATTTCATTTATATCATAGTGCATGGAGCATTCGTGTTATTATTCACGTTTTTCTTTAAATAAACTTGTGAGTTCCGAACGTCAGTTTCGTTTTCTCACAGATGGGTTGCTTCCGCTTCCCTTACCCGTAGCTCCACGCACTATTCCTGCGTGCCGCAGGCATTGATACGACGCCAAATCTTTTTAATTTTTTATTATTCTTGACTTGCACCTTTGCCTCGTCTTGAATTGAATTGATTTTATTTCCTCCCCACAGCTTAGGCTATGGGACAGATAGGAGCGTCGTCCTTGTTTGTTCTCAAACTTGTTTTCAACTTGTTCCTTTGTGAGTTGGTTGATTGTCTCAATCAATCTTTTGTTTTTGTTTGATTAATTGATTGATTGATTAATTAATGAATTAATTAATCGTTAATTAACCAATTGGTTAATTGTTTAATTATTAATTAATTTTAATAATTATTTTTGTATTGAAATTTTTTTTTTTAGACTTATTGTCTTAAAAAAAAATTTCTCTTAAATTTTTTTTGGGAAGCCCCCCCTGTTTTCTATTAGCGTCCTTTAAAAAAGTTTTCGCTAATGAGTTTTCGGCTTTCCAGTTTAAGGGAAGTAAGTTTTTACTTCTTCCTTTCAGATCAGCTCCCTTACTTATTTCTTTTGACCCTTGTCAAAAAAAAAAAAAAAAAAAAACTTGTGTTTTTTTTTCTTAGCTGATCCTGCTCTTCGTCCTTGGACTTAGACGTTTCTGTTTTTAATTAATTAACGTCATGTTTACGTGTAATTGATTTAAAAAAAAAACCAGCCCCTAGTCGCTAGAGACACGTGAGCTCGACTCCGTCAATCTCACGATTATCTGATCAGGGTGGAACCGTGGAATCGCGTCCACGTGCCCTTAAAGGTGGAACCGTGGAATTAGCGTTCATGTGCCTAAACGGCTTGATCAGATTAGGGTGATTTTTCTCATGCGAGATATCACGTCCCCCCTGTCTCTTGTGCCCTCTTCTGCCCCCCGGCGGGGGCCGCATAGAAGAGGAAGAAGAAGAAATTCTAGGTTGCTAACCCCGCTTCGCGGGCAGACCCTTTCTTTCTAATTCTTGTGCCGATGGTCAGGCGTCGTAACTTCATGTTACAACAGAACGCCCTCGAGCATCACAGATTTTTATCCTCATGCTCTCTGTCAGCTAAAACCGCCGTGTCAAACACCAGGCAGGTCAAGCAGACATTCGCCATCTCACACCTCGGAGAGTCACCGGCAATTTCATGATTCGCCGGCGCACGCACCTGCAAGGGAAATTCCCGCTAATACACAGGTGTTATCGACATACGGGCATCGCCCCCATTATGTCACCAGACTCCCGCTTCATGTCAGCTTTAGCCGCCGTGCTAAGCACCGTGCGGTTCAAGCAGTCACCTGCCCTCTCACGCCGGGCTTTTATTGAAACGCTGTTCACCTACACGGTGACCCCGTTTCCATGCAGGTGCTTCCAACATACGGCTTTCAAGCCAACATGTCGGCAAGCTCTCGATGACCGACATCTGGACGTTGCATCCTTACAGGTTGCATCAACACGTCCCGAGCATTACGGGTTCTTACCCTCGTGTTCTCCGTCATTACAGACCGCCGCTACGCGACGGCTGGGCTTATCAACAGCCTCGCCCCAGCCACCGGCCCTTTTCACCCGCACGGGTGTTTTCATGATATGCACAGGTGCTGCTGACGTTATGGGTCTCACCCAGCAAGTCGGCAAGCCCCCATATGTCGCTGGTTGGTCGCTGCAGCCGCTTGGCTGTTTTCTGTCGGTCTTATTGCCGGTGACGGGCATTGAGCGGATTGAGTTTCTCCCGCCAGCCCGCACTCCGGGGAGCCGTCGGCGAGTTCACCTGCATGGGTATCCCCCATTAATATGCAGGTACTCCCGAATTCGCCCTCTACGTCAAGCCTCACAGTTTGACCGGGCATCGCTTTCGGCAACGGCTCTTTCAGCGGTAACTCTCTCCATTCTACCCCCTAGGCGGGCCTGTAGATTGGAGGTAAGATTTTCTAACATACCGCATGCCTTCCTTCTCTCATGAGAATGTTTGGCTGTTTTTGAGAGGGCAACCTATCACGCCCGCGGACCGTCCGCCCAGGCGACGGGACCGTCAGCTTTTGGCCTGAACCTCACTTTCTGTTTTTTCTGTCGGCATTTCTATGCCTACTTCCTGGACGCACCCACCGTGCCGGGTCGGCGAGTTCACACCAAACTGTCCGCCACCAGGCCATCGGTCGAGCTCAAACGATAGACTGCCCTCTATGTGGGTCAAGCTTGCGGGCGTCTCCGCCGCTTCCTCGTGTGGAGTGGGCTACGGTCGATGCATTTACCGTGCCCGTGTGTCGAGTTGTCTTCTTTTTAGAAGCTTTTTCAATCGGCACACTTGAGTCGCCTCGCAGGCTGCTTTCATCCTCCTTCCATGCTATGTATGTGACCATGGTCACTGCGTGACCGAGGATGATGTAATCGTGGTGGATATACATTTATGTATAAAATGTATTCGTGTGTGTATGCATACTTATGCCTGTCTAACCACGATCACCACGACCCGCTTTCTCTCGGGCCGACTGTGGATGAGTCCCTCCATGAAAGTGATTTACTTCACTGGAGTTCTTCTTTTTAGAAGCATAGATTCTCATCCCCCGCTGCTTAGGGCGTCATTTTTGCCGCCCCCCGCAGTTTCTCGGAACTCCTTATCTTACCGATATCGGACTGTTCCATGCTGTTGCAACCGGCGCCGGCGGTGCTTGCCCTTGCGATCACCAGAGAAACCAGGCCTTGTGGCTGTTTTCGTAAACAACTGGTTCTCATCGCAGACTGAGGGAAATATTGGTGATTATTTTCCTCAAGTCGCTTTTCTCCTCCGCTTGTTTCGTCAAGCGAGGACTTAGACACTCTTAGCCAGTTTCCGTCCCTAATCTTGATAGGACAGGGCCGTTGTTACCTCACTCGATTCCGTCGGGAACGTAACTGTTGAGGTATCATGTCTGGCGTTGTCTGTTGGTTCAGAACATCTTGACCGACATCTCTTGATCGTCGTTTACACGTAAGATCATGACAGAGACATTGTTCGCCAGCTCATCTCTGGCGTACGCTTGCTGCGACTAGGGATTACTCCGCTCAGCGGACATCCATCATAGCCTAGTCTTACGGACCCTCTCGGCGATGGTGGCTTCAGCCAAACCACCGCCCACCTCTCTCGCCGCGGGCACTGCACCCTCGGGCGGGTGTTTTATTTAGTACGGGAGAAAAGGGATCCGCTGTCTATCACACTTATTATTTCGTGATGCGTGCCGCCTTTTTCTCAGACACGCCCGTTTGAGCTGCTTTGACCAGACTGTTCTATTCTACATAGACAGCAGGTCCGTGGCATTTTCTTATTAACAGAATGGCACTCAGTCGCTTTTCTCGACACATTGACTGCCTTACGAGTGGTTTACTTCAACCTTACTCTCTGTCGTTCCATTTCCTTTTTGGACCGCTGGAAACGTCCTGCCACAGCTCTCTATCAGAATTCTGCAGATGTTCTGCCCTCACGCATTTGAGACAGATATCGAATTCTGGGCGCCTTCTCCCACGCGGGGGCTTCTGAGATATCTCGCATCCCTTACGTTTGCATTGTTGCGGCTTGGCTTAAATTATTAAGCCGGTGACTTGACCGTGGCTTTTATTAGCCCCGCTGTCGCCTTCTCAGATTGATTGATGGATCACTTACTGAACCGTACAAGTTTCAGTCTTCCGATCACGATTCTTGTCGAAATTTTCAACAAAATCGGATCGTTTTTTGATCATCGGCAATTATCATCCCTCCGGTTACGGATGATTAATACCTTCAATCCGAATCTTACAACCTCTTAAGTTTTTCTCAAACGTTGAGCTTGTATGGTTCAGTCCGTCATGGCACCTGTCGGTTGTTCTTGACGCTTGACTAACTCCCTCTTGGGTCGGTTTTCAGGGTATCTTTTGTCTGTCTATCAGTCGAGATCCCCCCTGTATCTGTTTATATATAACCATTTACAGTACAAAGCTTTGCATACTTATGCATTGCTCCCGGACCGTTGCCGGGATTGGCTTAGATTAGGTGTTACTTCTAACCCTCGTCTTTGTTTGCCATTCTTCAGACAATTCCCAACTCTGTGCAGTTGGTTGTTTTGTCGCGCGAGCCGTTTGCGGCAGCTTATCGAGACATCTTTTCACGCTGGATTGTTGAAACGATCAAGTCAGTTGGTGATGATGTTCTCCTTCTGACACTAGGCCGAGGGCCCATGATACTATACTATCATTCTTCTTGGGCTCTTTCTATGGAATCGTCGTATACGACATCTTGAGGACCGCCCTTTTGGCGCTCTTCTAATTCCTTGTTCTTAAGGACCTTTCTTCACATGAGGCCTTATTTACCTCCTCTGTCCTTAAGGCAGCGGCCTTTCGTGTCTTCATCTCCCTATTTTTGTACGCACTTTCTTAGTCTAGACATGCCTCCCTTCACGTTGAATCTGTGTTGGTCTAGCAAATCAATTGAGTATATCCCAGTTATTGATGTAAATTATGAAAATACTTACCATGATTTTCTTATTTACGAGATAACTGGATATACTCATTTGAACCCTCCCACCGACCCCTCGCCTTGCGTGGCAACATGTCTTGCGTTCAGGCTCATGAGAGGAAATGGACGCCTTTTTGCGTGATGATCTTGGGATAGTGCGTGCGTAGGGAGATGCTGCGCGCGCGCAGGAAAAATTGTGTACTTTTATTCGGCGTGCAAGTTAATCGTAATGAACTAGCAAATCAAATGAGTATATCCAGTTATCTCGTAAATAAGAAAATCATGGTAAGTATTTTCATAATTAACCCTATACATGTCACGGGCCGTTTAGATCGGCCATGTGCTCGTGGCCAGGATGCATGGGCCGATTTGGGACGCCCACATTTCCATTGGCTGCTGCTCAGCAGCGATGTATCGTATGGGCTTGTAAGGCGAGCTATGATTGGTTGAAATAATATGGAATTAATGAAGTATTGTATCGAACCGGTGCCGAAGTTTATCCAATGAAATTGTGTGGTTTATTTCTCATGATTTTGCTCCCGAGGCATGAAAGTTGAATTCGGCCGATGATGCGTTGTTGTGTATAGTGCTAGTGCAGTGTGCTCGGCGCTGATCAGCTGTGTTGGGCGCTGATCAGCTGTGTTGTTATTGTCTGACGTGCCGTGTGATGAATAGCAGAAATCGATGTTTGAGTGGATGGAAATAAAGATAGAATGGGTGATATAGAGAATCCGTCGACTTCAACTGGTGAGCGCCGTAATTTATTTGATATGTTTGCAATTCGTGATGTTGACGATCCCGTGGATGGTTCAGATTTTGACTGAGATATTGATGAATCCGATGTGGATTTTGGCGATGGCGACGCGAGCATGCAAAGTGCAAGTGGTAGCGACATGGAATCAGTGGTTAGGCCGGCCAGCCCGGCGTTTGATGGCCAAGCGAGCCGGTGGATTCCCGTTCAGCCCCCTGAACCTATGCGAAATGCAACAAACATGCCGAGGTTTACAGTCAGGGAAGTTGGGCCTGGGAGAGCTATGTAATTTGCTTTTTGTTTCATTGTGTATTATACCTTGCAAATTTTTATTCTCAAGAATACTCAAACTGTAAAATGAAGCAATAAAAAAATGAAGCAATAACAAAAGAGATGTATTTTTACACAAAATTTATTACATGACATAGTCACACAAATTTTATTCCACAACGGTCATAAAGAGTCAAATTGTAAAAAACTAATGTTTTTCTGAAAGCCAAATATATGTTCTAAAACATGAAAATACTTTTTTTCCCATATGATATGTGTTTGAAAGAGAAAACATGGTGCTCAGATGCATTACTGACAATGAATGAATTAGTGCAATGGTATATGAAAGCGCCCTTTGCTGACAGTGAGGGTGCCCTTCATTCGAAAATCATATCAAAAGATAGGAAATATCATAACCTTCAAAATGGTATATAATTTGTCATGTTTTCTATCAACCGAATATAATAAATCAAGAATTAAAATAAACCTCAAGTTCCTGCATATAGCCCTGACATGCCCCATTTCCCCATGTGATACTTATAGGGTTAAGAGGTTGACCTATGTGAAAAGGATGGTGTGGTTTCTGACGTCAGAAGATGACGTTGCCCCAAGGGTACCAAAGTAGCCCCTGTCAGATTCTTAATATACACATCCTCAACATAACCTAATAGTCCAGGATAGAAGACGCATAACCTTGTTTTTTTATATATACAATATTTTTTTATGGTTTCTTGTCAATTCGAGGGTGCTGATTACGAATCTGAATGATGCCACTCGTGTAACCTTGAACATTTTCCGCAAATTGGCAAAATCCAATATGGCCTCCAAAATATGCAAATTACCCATGAAAATCATAAAATTGCCAGCAGTCTGGCTATAAAATGTATGTATGATATTCAAAATGGCCGCCATAAACCTCAATATATACTATTATGTACAATATAAATAGGGAAAACTAATTTTCACCAAAATCATCCCTAAACTGCAAGTAATTGTGATCTATGGGCAAAGCAATGTATGAAAATCATCAATGCTAACACGATATATAATTTAATTTTATTATGTCATGTATGGGAAAACTGTTGTATTTTATATCCAAAATAGCCGCCACTGGCCCAAATGGTATCATGTACTATAGCAAAGGGGGACAAAAAAATCACAAGAATGAGCACTAAAATGCATATTATTAAGATAAACGAGCGGAATACTGACTAAAAACATAATTGTTCAAAAAATATATTATTTGATATGTCATGTATGTGATAAATGTTGTATTTTGATATTCAAAATGGCCGCCAAAGGTCCTAAAAGTATTATGTACAATGAGAAAGAGGACCAAAGAAATCGCAAAAGTGAGCACTGAAATTTGTGATATTTGCGATAAATAAATGGGATGCTGTCTATAAACATCATTTTTGTCTCGCCTGCATAGCAGAGCGAGACTATAGGCGCCGCTTTTCCGACGGCGACGGCGGCGGCGTCAACATCAAATCTTAACCTAAGGTTAAGTTTTTGAAATGACATCATAACTTAGAAAGTATATGGACCTAGTTCATGAAACTTGGACATAAGCTTAATCAAGTATTACTGAACATCCTGCCTGAGTTTCAGATCACATGACCAAGGTCAAAGGTCATTTAGGGTCAATGAACTTAGACCATGTTGGGAGAATTTTTTTCAAAATCTTAACCGAAGATTAAGTTTTTGAAATGACATCATAACTTAGAAAGTATATGGACCTAGTTCATGAAACTTGGGCATAAGATTAATCAAGTATTAGTGAAGATCCTGCTTGAGTTTTAGGTCACATGACCAAGGTCAAAGGTCATTTAGGGTCAATGAACTTTGGTCAAGTTGGGGGTATTTGTTGAATTACTATCATAACTTTGAAAATTTATGGATCTAGTTCATGAAACTTGGACATGAGGTTAATCAAGTATTAGTGAACATCCTTCCTGAGTTTCAGGTCACATGACCAAGGTCAAAGGTCATTTAGGGTCAATTAACTTTGGCCAAGTTGGGGGTATTTGTTGAATTACCATCATAACTTTTGAAAATTTATGGATCTAGTTCATGAAACTTAAACATTAGGTTAATCAAGTACCACTGAATATCCTGTGCGAGTTTCAGGTCACATGACCATGGTCAATGGTCATTTAAGGTCAATGAACTTTGGCCGTGTTGGGGGTATTTGTTAAATTACCATCCTAACTCTGAAAGTTTATGGATCTAGTTCATAAAACTTGGACATAAGAGTAATCAAGTATCACTGAACATCCTGTACGAGTTTCAGGTCACATGACCATGGTCAAAGGTCATTAAAGGTCAATAAACTTTGGCCATGTTGGGGGTATTTGTTGAATTACCATCCTAACTATGAAAGTTTATGGGTCTAGTTCATAAAACTTGGGATACAAGAGTAATCAAGTATCACTGAACATACCCTATGAGTTTCAGGTCACAAAACCAAGGTCAAAGGTCAGTTAAGGTCAATAAACTTAGGCCATGTTGCAGAGATGCCAACCGTTACGGATTCGCCGTATTTGTTCCGATTTTATTCCTCCAATTACGGTGTTACGGCAACAATAAAAAGGTTACGGAAAAAACAACTACAATACATGTGTATTGTGTATTGCTTTGCTGTACATGTGTATATATGCGTGTATTGTGTATTGTGCATGTATATGCGTGTATTGTGTATACATGTATCGTGCATGCAGCGTGTGTGTGGCCAACAGTAAACCAACGGGAGTTTCTCTACTGAGATTTCTATTGCAAGCGCCTCCGCGCGCTGCTGCTTAATACACAGCGAAGTGCGGAGTGCAAGCCGCGGTTCATGCATGCACATTGTCAATGGCGATTGAGCGTATAAACGATGCTACTTCGCGGGGTGTTCCTGAGAAACTCCCATTTGTTCCTGACAAATATGGTAAATATTCCTGACAACCATCCCTTTAGGTTGGCATCTCTGATGTTGGCGTAATTGTTGAATTGCCATCAAAATTTATGGATAGAGTGAATGAAATGTGGACATGGGTGTAGTTGACAAGTCTTAAGTCACCTTTCAAATGTCATTTATGGTCAATGAATGTGGTATTATGTCATTATATGAATGGTGTTTTTGTGAATGATTATTTTATAGTAGTTTTCAAAGTTAGCACTGCTGCTATATTAAATCGCGTAATGCAGGCGAGACTGCCAGAGGCGTTCCTCTTGTAAAAGAAATATATCATTCAGGTTTAAAGTTTGTCTTTAATACTGTATTTTGACTTTCAAAATGGCCGCCATAGACATTGAGTGTATCATGTACAATGCAAACTGGGAAATCAATTTTCACAGGAGTGAGCACCATAAATGCACCTAATTCTAATCTATGACTCATGAGTAAAATATTGTTTGAAAGCATAATTTCTAACAAGATATATCAGTTCTCCTGCCAGGTAGGTGATAAATACTGTATTTTGAAATACAAAATGGCTGCTACAGGCCCTAAAAACATTGTTGTGTACAATGTGAACAGGGACAAATAATTGTAACTGTAATTTTTCGCTTAGCTTAACTAAATGGTGGTGTATGAGTAAAAAATTGTCTGAAAACATGATTACACACAAAATATATCACATTGTATAAAATTCAGGTGATTAATGTTATATTTCAAATATCAAAAGGGCCGTCATATGCCCTTTTGTGAAAATTATCTGTCCTCATTCAAATTGTACATATACAGTAAGGGCCTATGGCGGCCATTTTCAATTTTAGAATTCAGCATTTATCACCTTTATTACACCAGATATGATATATCTCGTTAGAAAATATGGTTTTAGACAATATTTCACTCTTACATCACAATTATATGCAATACTTATAGACAAGCAAATCCAAATTCTGTCAAAATTATATTATGTACCAAGTTACAATGTACATAATACTTTTAGGGCCTATGGCAGCCATTTTGAATTTCAAAGTACAGCATTTATTACCTCCCTGACCAACATGTGATGTATGTATTTAGAAATCATATTTGAGACAATATTTTTACTCGTACATCAGAGTTACATGCATATTTTATGATTCCCACTGAAAATAAGTTTCCCTAAACGCATGTAACATAATTTAGTTAGGGCTTGTAGCGGCTATTTTGAATGTCAAAATACATTATTTATCACTTACGTGGCAGAAGAAATGCTATCATAATAATCATGCTTTCAAATAACATTTTACTCATACAAAAGGATTATATGGATTTCATAGTCAAGCAAATCCAAATTCTTACAAAATTTCATGTCCCCATTTACATTGTAGATAATACTGTTAGGGCCTAAAGGGGCCATTTTTGAATTTAACAATACCGCATTTATCTCATGCATGACAAAAGAAATGACATGTTTCGCTAGAAAACATGTTTTCAGACAATATTTTTTCTCATATATCACAATTACATGCATTTTATGTTCTTATTCTCATGAAAATTAGTTTCTCCGTTCGCATTGTACATAATGTATAATGGGCCTATGGCGGCCATTTTGAATTTCAAAATACAGCTTTTATCACATAAATTGCATTTTAAATATAATATTTCGTTAAAGTTGTGTTTTAGTCAGTATTCCACTCGCTTATATAATATGCATTTTAGTACTCTTGTGATTTTCTTCTGCCCCCATTAACATTATACATAATACTGTCAGGACGTTTGGTGGCTCTTTGAATACTAAAATGCTTCATTTATTACATACATGACATAAAAAACGATACATTCCGTTAGCAATCATTTTTCATCCATTAGTTCACACAAAAAATTCACAAGTATTTGCATTTAGTGCTCACTTTTGTGAAAATTATTTTTCCCCATTCATATTGTACATAATGTTGAATACAGCGGTCTATGGTGGCCATTTTAAATATCTAGAAAATAAACATTTTTTCAAATAGTTTTTCAGAGAGTATTCCACTCCTGCAACACAATTACATACATTTTATAACCAATCTGCAGGCATTTTTATGATTTTCAGTGGTAATTTGCATATTTTGGCGGCCATATTGGATTTTGCCAATTTGCGGAAAATGCTCAAGGTTACAAGAGTGGCATCATTCAGATTTGTAATCAGCACGCTCGAATTGACAAGGAACTATCAAAAATATTGTATATATGAAAAAACAAGGTTCGGTCAGTTTTCTATGGAGCCTATCCTGGACTATAAAGCCCAAAATACATATATGATACCCAACTTGTTTGTATTCCATTCATGAGTCCGCATTATATGTTGCATTGCTTAAACTTCTGACCTAAATTTACCTTTCATGACCTTAAATGACCTTTCATTGCCCTGAATGCGTTTTAAGTGCCTTGTGATTCAGATATGTGGATTTGATTTTACATTGTACTTTGATATCACACATGATATGTTTATTCTGCCTAATCGAAAAGTAATAATTCAGAGGAATGTAAGAAAGTTTGTGTGGTTTATGACGTCAGAAAAATAAAAATTCCTCAAGATGCGAAGGTCGCGCCCATCGGATTCTTAATATGCACACCCTCAACTTATCTTTCAGCAAAAAATGCACATAATACCTAACTTATTTGTATTCAAGCACAATATTTTTCGCCTTATATTTGTAAAGCAATTTGACCTTTCATGTCCTTAAATCACCTTTAACTGACATGTGCGTGATTTAAATGCCCAGTGATTCATATATTTGCATTTGATTTTTCATTAGCTTTAATTTGATACCAAACATGACGTACTTATTTGTAAAATATGAAAGTCATATTTAAGAGGTATGTAAAAAGTGGGAGTGGCCTATGACGTCATTAAAAAAAAATGCCCAAGGGTGCCCAAGTGGCACCCGTCAGATTCTTGAAGTAGACACCCTACACTACAACTTTCAGCAAAAAAAATGCATATATACCCAATTTGACAGTCATGCAATAATTTTGATCATATCTACCCGACTATGAGATTCTAAGCTTTCGTAAGTGTTCCCTTCATTTTCGATCAGATGCCGGGATCATGCCCGTATTTCACTTGCAAAATTGGATTTGAGATTCTTGTATTTTGCATACGTGTAAAGTGTAAGGGAAATATTGTAGCTCAATTGGTCAGGCATCAGACTTGCATCTCATTCAGTCATGCGGGTCCGAGTCCGAGGGTGAACATGATTTTTTTTTCTTTTTTTTTCTTTTTAATATCTCCCACATGATCTTTTATTACAATGGATAATAGTTAAATTATTGCAAAATAGAACAGATTATAATTTTTTTCATATTATATCCATCCTTCTAATCATAACTGTCTATATATCCGTTATCTATGTTATAAATCTATCTATCTATCTGTCTGTCTGTCTATCTACCTACAAGATATATCTATCTATCTAATCTAGGCCTATCTATCTATCTATATATCTATCTATCAATATATAATATATCTGTCTATCTTCTATTAATCTAGATCCAACCTTTCATTTATCTCTCCATCCAAGTTATGTGTATCCGTTAAATATGTATGTCTATCTGTCTGTCTATTTATCTTCCAATCTAATATCTACTCATTTGTTTAAATAATTATATATGTTTTACCTATCTACGACAGACCACCTAATTCGTCCACATGGCGAATTGAAATCTAGTTATTATTCAAACTTCTCTGTATCCTCATATTTCTGTTTCATCATGTTCACACAGCTTTATGTCACTACTAATAGCCGGTTGTTTTATTTGTATGTAATTTGCCAATTTAACTCTTGGTTTTCATAGTGTGCCAGTATCCATTGATCTCCAACCAAGTAAAATCAATTTCCCTAAGTGCGCTGTATATTAATATGCCAATGTGGACAGACCACTCCTGGTATGTACTGTTATTGAGTAGTGATAGGCAGAGACATCTCCATTAATCTTCAAGGGTACAAACTACAATGCTGCATGTTTGGTGGGCAGACTGTTGTGTTTGCATGTATTGAAAAATATATTGGCCTGCCTATGAGTAGTCATTGTATGAAAATGTTCAGTATGAAAGGACACTTTAATCCTTCCTAAGAAAACCTTGTTTTCCGTACAGATTTTTTAGAATGAATAGTTAAAGTATTTATTAAATTTTCTTCCCTTCTGAATAATGCTCAAGTCCGCCTCCCAAATAAGATCATGTAAATGAAAAGAAAAACAAAATCAAACAGGCATAGCAACAAAGATTATTTAAGATCTGGTGTAAATTAAGAAATCTGTAAAGTTTTGCTTGATTTTAGTAAGAGCAACATACAAGAGTCAGTGATGACATTGAATCACTGTTTTGTATTTCTCTATTTTTGATCAAATAATCATCGGTTACAATAATGACAAATCTACATGTTCGAGGGGGAGTTAAACCACTTGGATCTTTAAAAAAGCGTGTTGCTGTTGACTTGTTACTATATGGTGACCCTCTCTCTCTCTCTCTCTCTCTCTCTCTCTCTCTCTCTCTCTCTCTATATATATATACGGTATATATATATATGTACTTCGGGAATTCTACCCTTGTATAGAGTGCTCGATGTCCTTCACAGGAAGAGCTTTGAATAATAAACACAAGTTCACAAGGTTGACTGGAGGTTCATCAAATTTAATTGCAACTCTGAGTTTCACGCAACCTACGTGAGGTGCGATCTTCAGGCAACTGATAAAACTTTTCAATAACATTGAACAATGCATGTCGCGATAACGCAAGCGCGTTACACCAAACACACACATAGTGGGCGCAGGAAACTAGGTAACCAGTGCGCGCTGAGGTTTTTATAATTTGAATGTTTTTCAAATAATCGATACTCCGCGATGGGCGGTTGATCGATTAATCGATAATAAGATGAGATGCCATAGAATTCGATAATAATGAAAGTGAAAATGAAAATTATGCCTATAAATGCTGCATCACTAGTATTGGTGATGTCACTGCATTATACGATGTGCGTGCATGGTGATTACGGAAGATTGTCTTTAAAATTGCCATCGCGGAGTATCGATTATTTGAAAAACATTCAAATTATAAAAACCTCAGCGCGCACTGGTTACCTAGTTTCCTGCGCCCACTATGTGCGTGTTTGGTGTAACGCGCTTTGCGCGATCGCGACATGTATTGTTCAATGGTATTGAAAAGTTTTATCAGTTGCCTGAAGATTGCACCTCACATAGGTTGCGTGAAACTCAGAGTTGCAATTAAATTTGATGAACCTCCAGTCATCCTTGTGAACTTGTGTTTATTATATATATGTAAATATAAATATATATGTACATATATATAGAGAGAGCACCATATAGTGTTACAGTCCTTCACGTTTATAATTTCGTGGAGCTCAATAAATCGCTCTCCTCAATTGAGCTCCTCAGAATCGCTTTCCTTGAGGAGCTCAAATCAATTCAAATACAATACATGTATGATAAATTGTAGATTTTTCTTAACATCGTATATGCAAAAGCTGTGTAGCTATTAATTAATCTGTGGTGAAACTAGGCCTGGGTCAATACGTTAACAAAATATCGCGCTCCTGCTAAAAAAAAATAAAAAAAAATTTTACATCTTTAAATCCATGAAATGGCCATTTATTTTCCATAATTCCTTGAAATTATTTTGATTTAGTTGAAAACTATCAGAAAAATGAAGAATATTCACCTCTTTCCCGACTCTGATTTGAACTTACACTCGGTAAATATTGTAGTCCCACATGTAGACTTCCATGGTGTTGCCATGAAAATCTACATATGGGACTACAATTACAATTATTGCAAAGGTTTGTTACTCCGAAAACAAAATAAGGTTCTTAATTCAGAAGGTTCGTTAGTCCGAAAACCAAATAAGGTTCTTTATTTCAAAGCTTCGTTAGTCCGAAAACAAAATAAGGTTCGTTAATCCGAAAATTAAATAAATTTCGTTATTTCGAAGGTTCGTTAATCTGAAAAATGAAATAATCTGTGGCGAAGCCGGGAAAACCGAAAGGGCAAGCTTGGTGGAGGGGGGGGGGGGGGTTAGAAACACTGTTTCATTTTCAACTGTTATGAGGGTGGGAAGGCAGTTGCGCTGCCGAGCGTAATTTCTGGGGGGGGGGCAAAGCCAGAAAGGGGGCACTCCTCATGTCAAAATGGGCCTTTTGGTAATATTTCCACAATGGAATTATCATCTATGTGATGTCATTGGGTGTTTTGTAGTAATTAATTTGAGCAAGCCTTTTTTAAAGTGATTTCTGATTATTATGGTATATTGTGAAGTTCTAAAACTCGATTTTTTGTCTATTATGGGTCTAATTAAGCCATACTGTTAAAAGGGCATTCCTCGTGCGTTTTTTTTTACCGCTAATGCGTAAAATCACACATTTTTAATCGTGGAGCGGCATGATTAGAGGCATATACGCGCGCATCAAAATTTTAAAATGCCCCAAATCGACCATGGTTGGGTACGTTGCATTTCATTTTGAACATTTCAACAATTTGCATGCGCACGGGTATGCATGTGTGTTTTTGCTTGTAACATTATTATGCATCTTCGAGTTATAATTTCTCTGTCTATTGACATTATCTTCTGATTAATTTGATACCTCCCTCAGCCTCTTACGATCAATAATACGGGAATTCGCGTCCTTTCAAATTTGCATCACTTGCGCGTGCAAACCTAGGGACAGTGATTTTCCGTTTAAAAAAATTGCCTTTTCCGTTTCAGAAAATCCTAAAATCCGTTTCAGCATGTCAGAAAACGGAAATTCCGTTTCCCATAGACTTTGTGTACAAAAAAATTGACAGTTCTGTTTACCCATTGAATAGCAATATCACAACACTTGCGCTGGTCAAAATTTGTATCTGCCACTGTACCAACAACGCAGTAGAATCTGTTCTAATCGGACCTATGTGGGTACACAAATATTTTGACAAACGCATTTAACATGAATACATTCATGTTAAATGCGTTTGTCAAAATACCTTTCACATTATTTTACGGTAAAATGAAATTTTATCGATAATTTGGGGTTTTTTTTGACATCGTTTTCAGCAGTCAACGATTTTCGCCTATCCGCCATTTTGGATTTCAAGCTTTACTTCTGCAAATATGCAATATTCATGTATAGTCCCCCGCTTGTTTGCGTGCACTGTTTGTAGTGTGCTGTGTCTATGTGCAATCCTAGCATATACATTCCTGTACTGTACACTACATGCATGTAGTGATGAAATGGTGGTTTTATTGATTTTTCTCAGCTTTTTTCCCTTCTTTTCTTGTTGTTTATACCTGACCATAAATGTTTGATAGGAAAGAAAGTAATCTCACTCATCCATAATCTCCTCTAATCCCCTGACTCTTTTATCACTTCCTGGGTTTTGCTCCATTGACCCCCAAAATGAGTGGATATGTCCTAATTCATCCTAATGCATCCTTTTCTACTTTTATACATAACAGGAATCCTCACTCTATTTTCTACAGTTATCTCGTAATTCCTTATGGATGAACATAATATTGATTTAAATGATAATGGCCACTTCCAGCGTTACTTAAACCTGGAAATGCCAGAACTCCAATTTGATTTCCATCCTGAAGATCGTTCTATGCACTCCATATGTACCAAATACTTCTCTGAGTACGATACTGTTGTAAATTCCCTCAATTCAAAAAATAAACTCTTTCTCCTCCATCATAATATAAGAAGCATTAATAAAAAGATCGACCAATTTCAGACATTCATTGAGCAACTTTGTTATGGATATTACGTTATCGGATTTTCTGAAACGTGGTTGAATGACCAGCAGCGATCCTTCGTAACCATTGACGGCTTTACTTTTTATACAAACAATCGGGAACACAAAAGAGGAGGCGGGGTTCGGTTTTATGTATCAAATAACTTGAAAGTCAATGAACTTACCGAGCTTTATGTGATGTCTGAGGTTATTGAATGCATATTTATCCAAATAGAATTACCTGATAAAAAACAAATAGTTGTTGGAGAAATATACAGACCCCCTAAAGGTAGTGTCCATGATTTTTTACACTGTGCTCAAAGTCTTTTGTCAATGCATGTTTTGAATAATAAAAAGGTTTTTATAATGGGAGATTTTAATTTGAACTTGTTAGATCGTAATACCCCCTGTAATCAAGAATTTATAGATATGATGTTATCCAACTTTTTCATTCCATTAGTAACAAAACCCACACGGATTACAGATTGTTATCAACCTTAATTGATAATATTTTTGTTAACGATTTTTCCCATATATCATCTGGCATCTTGGTATCGGATATATCCGACCATTTCCCAATATTTGTTGAAATTGTATTTGATAGAGTCTCTAAAGATAACAATATTAAACATACATTTCGTGACTTATCGGATGACAATATTATTAGACTTCGAGAGAGACTGGAATTGGTTGACTGGAGTGAAATATACAATATTCACGACGTTAATGTTTGTTTTGACAAGTTTATGGACATATTTATGTCGATTTATCAAGAAACTATACCACTAAGAAAATTTTTCCGATCTAATTATAAAAAAATACCAAGACTTCCGTGGGTTTCTAAATCGCTCCTGAAGTCAATAAATCGTAAAAACAATTTATATTGTAAATACAAAAAGAATCCTGAAAATAGTCATTTAAAACGTAAATATGTTCGTTATCGGAACGTTCTTACATCCCTGTTACGTTTAGCTAAAAAACAGTATTTTGCTAATCAATTTAATAAGTATAAAAATGATGCATCGAGTACATGGAAGGTGATAAATAATGTTTTACAAACAAAGAAATCGAAGGAGTTCACTAAAGAAATTATAAATAATAATGTAACGGTTGTTAATCCTGCAGATATGGCTGACGTGTTTAACAACTATTTTGTTGATATTGGTGCGACTCTTTGCCATAATATTCCTGAACCTGACAAAAGATTCCAATACTTTCTAAAAAATCCCAACTCTAAAACCATTTTCCTTACTCCGATCACTGAATTTGAAATTAAAAATATTGTAAATAATTTAAAACCTAAGAAAAGTCCTGGATGCGACGAACTTACGAATTGTGTCATAAAACGTGTCATTAATGAAATTTTAACTCCCTTGACTTTTATATTCAACCAATCTTTGGTAACTGGTCTGGTTCCTCAAAATATGAAAGTAGCCAAGGTTGTTCCAGTGTTTAAAAAAGGCGATAGACGGATTGTCAGCAACTATCGTCCAATTTCACTCCTTACTTCCCTGTCTAAAATTCTTGAAAGATTAATCTATTCTCGTTTGACAAATTCCTTATCTGATAATCATATTTTATGCGACTCCCAATTCGGTTTTAGAAAAAAACATTCCACTGTACAAGCCTTACTTTCTTTTATTCACAAAGTGGCAAATGCTATTGATAATTCTCTGCACACAGTTGGGTGTATTCCTGGACCTTTCCAAGGCCTTTGACACGATTAATCATGATATTTTGCTTTTCAAGTTATCACATTATGGTGTGCGTGGAAAGGCCTTGGAATGGTTCATGAGTTACCTAACTAACAGAAAACAATTTGTTTCAATAGAAGACCATAAATCTCAAATGAAAACTATTTCTTGCGGTGTACCGCAAGGATCACTCCTAGGCCCACTGCTTTTCTTGTTGTATATTAATGATTTTAATAATTCATCAAATGACCTATCATTTATTCTTTTCGCGGATGACTCGAACCTTTTTTTGTCACACCGTAACCCTAATTTACTACTTACCATTTTGAATAGGGAATTGCGGTCTGTTCAGACATGGATTCAAGCAAATAAGTTGTCACTCAATGTAAACAAAACAAATTTTATGCTTTTCAGTAACTCTGTGAATTCTTTGCCGGACCATGTAATTATAAACAATGTTAATTTGCAACAAGTTAATTCCACCAAATTTCTTGGTCTTTACATTGATCATGAATTATCATGGAAATGTCAAATTGATTATATATGTAAGTTATCTTCTCGTAACACTGGCATTTTGAATAAACTTAAATATTTTTTTCCTGATCACATTTTAAAAACATTATATTCTACACTTGTTTTATCCCATATGAATTATGGAATATTGGCCTGGGGTAATTGCAATACAACCTTAAGTAATAAAATATTCACGATACAAAAACGAGCAATTAGGGTGGTTAATCAAGTTGGTTTTTATTCCCATACAAACCCATTATTTTTCCAAAATAGAGTACTCAAAATTTCTGATATATATGCATTTAAAGTTGGTATATTTATGTTTCAGCTTTCAAGAGGTGAATTGCCTGATACATTTGTTTCTATGTTTCAAAGGAACAATCTAATCCACACATATCCCACCCGGCTAAGTGACTCCTATCACCTTCCGCGTACTCGCACTCTCCTTGCTCAAAGAACTATCGCATTTGAAGGGCCCAGGTTTTGGAACGATCTTCCCGATGATATGGTACATAATGCCTCACTTAATATATTCAAACGTAAATTGAAAGCGATGCTTATCAATTCTTATAATTTCCCTTTGTAAACTTTTATATTCATGCACTTTGTTAATACGCTCTGGCCGAGTAATGAGTAATAAATAATTGTCATAGAGTGGCGGACTCTTTTTTATTTTTTTATTTTTTTGTATTCCTTACACAATCGTCACATTTTTGGCATTACTCTTTGTTATAATCAATTTACTTACCTGTCATCTCCTCATTAAGACCGATTTTTTTCTGGATCCTGCAGACTTAACAAGCCTTGCTTTTTTATGCAGGTTCCCTCATATTTCACTCTTTTAAATTGTCTTTAATTCCAAATCGCTATTTTGTCTAATTTGAATTAATTGTTATGCCTTGTCTGATTTGTATTCTCATAAGTTTTCTGATATTGTTTCATAATTTTGTTTGTACTTGTGAAATATGTGAAATAAAATAAAATCAAATCAAATCAAATTCCACTAACAACAAAGTATTGATTTTCTGTGTTATATGCAGCACCTAATTACTCTTGTACGTTCACAAGTAGCTCTTGTTCTATGTAATTCCTGCATTACCTACATGTATTTATAATCCCTGTATAACAATGATCACATTTGTGTACTACATGCTTTACTTGAAAGATTGTTTAGAAGGGAAAGAATTCGAAAATAGACCTGACTTGTAGACAATTTTGAAATAAGTTTAATTTCTATGAAAAAAAATCATCCCATCTTTATTTATGTAACCATGCAGCCTCATAATACTTATTGTTTTAGTTTCTTTTAGTGTTTTATAGGATTCGTTCTTAAATACATTAATTAGTATTTGATGTGTACATATAATTATAATAGGTATAATAGGTATGCGATTCATATTTTCAGTCAGGGATGTAGGGACAGTGATTTTCCGCGATCGCGGAAAACGGACGGAATTCACGGAAATTGCCTTTTGAAACGGAAAGTGCCATTTCAAACGGAAAATCACAGAAAACTTTTTTTTCCTCAGAATACACAGAACAGCAACAGTAATTACTCCAAAATCTCAACAAAATAAGAATATTAACTGGCCACAAAACCTCACAAAACACGATCTCACTTCACTACAAAGTATGACAATCCACACATCGTGACTGCTCTTGACTCCATCACTCCTGATCGTACCCCGCGGGCCTTGCCCGCGTCCGTCCCGGGTCGATCTTGGCCGGCGGCGGGGTCGGCCGTATCGAAAACATTCACATGCAAACAACACGGTCGTGTGTTGCTGCCCTCTACGTTTGAAGATGTAACAGCATGATATTCCGGTCTTGAAATCCAAAATGGCGGATAGGCTAAAGTCGTTGACTGGTCGAAACAATGTCCAAAAACCCCCAAAATTATCGTTTAAAATTTAATTTAACAAAAAAATAATGCTAATAATGTGAAAGGTAAGGATGTATTTATGTCAGATGTGTTTGTAAAATGATTTTGTGTACCCGCATAGATCCGATTAGAGCGGATTCTACTGCGTTGTTGGTACAGTGGCAGATACAAATTTTGACCAGCGCAACGCGAGTGATATATTGCTCCTGAATGGTAAACGGAATTGCCAATTTTCCGCGTACACAAAGTCTATGGGGAAACAGAATTTCCGTTTTCTGACATGCTGAAACGGAATTTACGATTTTCTGAAACGGAAAATCACTGTCCCTAGGGATGTAATGCATAACCACCCCCCCCCCCTTCTCCAAGCGTGTATAGGAACTGGTTATGGTAATTTTTTCTCTCTTTCTCTCTCTCTCTCTACTTCCTACCCCCTCATCCTTCACGTGCACTCTTTTGCTATAGTTTTTTTTGTCTCGCCTGCATAGCAGAGCGAGACTATAGGCGCCGCTTTTCCGACGGCGGCGGTGGCGGCGGCGTCAACATAAAATCTTAACCTAAGGTTAAGTTTTTGAAATGACATCATAACTAAGAAAGTATATGGACCTAGTTCATGAAACTTGGACATAAGGTTAATCAAGTATTACTGAACATCCTGCCTGAGTTTCAGGTCACATGACCAAGGTCAAAGGTCATTTAGGGTCAATGAACTTAGACCATGTTGGGAGAATTATTTTCAAAATCTTAACCAAAGGTTAAGTTTTTGAAATGACATCATAACTTAGAAAGTATATAGACCTAGTCCATGAAACTTGGACATAAGGTTAATCAAGTATTAGTGAACATCCTTCCTGAGTTTCAGGTCACATGACCAAGGTCAAAGGTCATTTAGGGTCAATGAACTTTGGCCAAGTTGGGGGTATTTGTTGAATTACCTTCATAACTTTGAAAATTTATGGATCTAGTTCATGAAACTTGGACATTAGGTTAATCAAGTACCACTGAATATCCTGTGCGAGTTTCAGGTCACATGACCATGGTCAATGGTCATTTAAGGTCAATGAAATTTGGCCACGTTGGGGTAATTGTTGAATTGCCATCATAACTTTGAAAGTTTATGGATAGAGTGAATGAAGTGTGGACATTGGTGTAGTTGACAAGTCTTAAGTCACCGTTCAAATGTCATCTATGGTCAATGAACGTGGTATTATGTCATTATATGGATGGAGTTTTTGTGAATGATTATTTTATAGTAGTTTTCAAAGTTAGCACTGCTGCTATATTAAATCGCGTAATGCAGGCGAGACTGCCAGAGGCGTTCCACTTGTTGTTTTATGATGTCACCACACTCGTGTAAATTTCAAGACTGACGATATTGTTGATGTTGTATTGATGTTGGCCCAACACTACTTCTGCGACATCCAAAAGAAGTAGAAGTTACAACTTCGGTCCAGTATTTATATGTTGACTCTTTGCCAACCTTTCCCTATTGTCAACATTGTGTTGTTGGCATGATGTTGGACAGATATCAATTTTTGCGATATCATAATGAGGTTAGATATTTACATTGGCCTAACGTTATGATTTTTACCAAATGCCAACACTTCGAGATTGACGATATTCTTGACGTTGTATTGATGTTTGCCCAACACTACTTTTGCGACATCATAATAAAGTCGAGATTCTAATATTGGCTTAGCATTTATATTTTCTGACCTTTCCCAGATGATGTTGGCGTGATCGGATATCAATTTCGCGATATCCTATTCAGGTCTAAGTAATTACAAAGGCCCAACATTATTTTTTAGACTGTTTGCCAACGTTTCACGACTGACGATATTGTTGACGTTGTATTGATGTTGTTCCAACACAACTTTTGTGACATCATAAAGAAGTCGAATTACAACGTTAGCCCAATATTATACGTTGACACTTTTCCAACCTTTCCTTATTGTCAACATTGTGACGTTGGCATGATGTTGGTTGGATATCAATTTTGCGATATTGTAATCAGGTTAAAATATTTACATTGGCCCAACATAATTTGACTCGTTGCCAACATTGCATAAATGCCGATAATGCCAACATTGGCGCGATGTTAGTTCAATGTCGATTTGTGCACTTTATTCTAACACTTTATTGTTCTTCATGTACATGTAATACTCTGATTCTTGTAATTTCAATTCCATATCATATTGTTAACTTCATTGTTTCAATTGCTTTCACAGATACTTGATCGAAATTGATGAGAAATGTTTCAGTAAGTATTGATTTTTGTGTTCTATAGTAAAGGGACACAACACACCTTTCATAAAGATTACAAATATAACTGTGAAGTTAAGTTAAATGTAAAAAGAAAATGCCTCTCTCTTTCTATCCGACTGTCTTTTCCCTCTACATGTTAAAATCCAGTATTTTCATCTCTTTTACCTCATACCTCACACTTTAAATGTGAGCCCAATAATAAATTTTTGTTTTAAGTTTGAATAAAATTGTGAAATCTTCAAAGGGGAAGTTCACCCTGAGAAAAAGTTTATTGAAAAATAGTAGAAAATAATATTAAAAGATATTGGTGAGGGTTTGAAGAAAATCCACGAAGTGTCTCGCCTGCATAGCAGAGCGAGACTACAGGCGCCACTTTTCCGACGGCGGCGACGGCGGCGTCGTCAACATTGAAATCTTAACCAAGGTTAAGTTTTTGAAATGTCATAACTTAGTAAGTATATGGACCTAGCTCATGAAACTTGGACATAAAAGTAATCAAGTATTACTGGACACACTGCCTGAGTTTCAGGTCACATGACCAAGGTCAAAGGTCATTTAGGGTCAATGAACTTAGACCATGTTTGGGGAATCTATATTAATATCTTAACCAAGGTTAAGTTTTTGAAATGTTGTCATAACTTCGAAAGTATATAGACCTTGTTCATAAAACTTAGATATAAGGGTAATAGTGTATCACTGAAGATCTTGCCTGAGTTTCAGGTCACATGATTAAGGTCAAAGGTCACTTAGGGTCAACAAACTTTAGCCATGTTTGGGTTATTTGGGGAATTGTCATCATAACTTTAAAAGTTTATGGATCTAATTCATGAAACTTGAACAAAGGAGCAACCATGTATCCTTGAATATTATGTGTGAGTTTCAGGTCACATGATGAAGGTCAAAGGTCACTTAGGGTCAACGAACTTTGGCCATGTTGGGGTTATTTGGGGAATTGTCATCATAACTTTAAAAGTTTATGGATCTACTTCATGAAACTTGGACATAAGAGCAATCAAGTTTTCTTGACCATCCTGTGCTAGTTTCAGGTCACATGACCAAGGGCAAAGGTCATTTATGGTCCACAAACTTTGGTAATGTTGGGGGTATTCGTGGAATTGCCATCATAACTTTAAAAGTCTATGGAGCTAGTTCATGAAACTTGGACGTAAGAGCAGCAATGTATCCCTTAATACCCTGTGTGCATTTCAGGAACATGGCCAAGATCAAAGGTCATTTAAAGGTTGCATCTTACCCTTCTGAAGTCCTTGTAAAAGTGGTTACTTTAGTTCAACTTTACCTAGGTTCATATAATTTGGTGTGTACGATACCAGCATGGATCCCAGGTCATCATCAAAGGTCATTTTCAGGTTAACGTTAAAGTTTACATGCAAGACTCTTATGACAAATAACACTGCAACCATAAATTATTTTTCAATCAAACTTGAATGTTAGATGAACTTAGGGGACCTGCATGTTATGCTGTAGTCAGAGGTCACATGGTAAGGTCAAAGGACATTTTCAGGTCAACGTTAAAGTTTATGTGCAAGACTTTCTTATGACACGTAACTATGCAACCGTATGTCACTTTTCAACCAAACTTGGATGGTAGATGTAGTTAGGGGACCTGCATTTCATTTTGCAGTCGGAGGTCACATGGTAAGGTCAAAGGTCATTTTCAGGTCAACGTCAGGGATGCCACTTTTCCGTCTTTATACGGAATTCTGGCTTTTTCCCTGCTATCTGTCTTTTTTCCATATTTCAGACTTTTCCTTTTTCCTGTGTAATAAAAGAATCAGAAAGTCCTCCTTTTTTCCGCCCTCTCTCTCTCGATTGCGATGCATGTCGATCGACCGAGTGAGAGATATTTGTTCTTATACAGTACATAATTTATAAACGTGCGCACTACCCACTACTTTCATTGAGTAATGCTTTTATCAAGGCTTTCCGATTAGAATTTTCGATATCCTGGCCAATCAATGCAAGCGACAAGTTCCGAACGCACGCACATAGACAAGCGCAAAGCAGCGGCACAAATCGCGATATATAGCGGCTGGTACATACGTATGTAAGGATGATGACGTCATCCAAGATGGCAACTTACGTTGACCAACGAAAGGATCGAAGATGACTATGTTTCGATCATCATTTGAACAGAATTAGCGGTAACTGCGGTCTGAGGTACGGAGTAGATGTAATTCGATTACATTTATAATTGAAATTGATTTACATTAAATCTATAATAATAGCATTATATTTTAAAGATACATCATACTTGAGGATATTGTACTCATTACATGTAATTTTCCTGATATTATGAGGCACTTAACCAATTGTTTTTAAACCCCCGCCAAATGAAGTTTGAAGGGGGTATATAGGGTACGGTCAGGCGGTCTGTTGCAGATCTTGCGCATTGCACGTATTCCTACTTATTTTTTTACCAATTGTCATGAAACTTGGAACACATATTGGCATGTGTCGGAAATTGTGTTGCCATGGTAACGGTATATTTTGGCCAAAATAAAGTAAAAATATTGCAGTTCAAACTTATTCCTCAGATTTCAACCAATTCTCATGAAATTTTGAACACACATTGGTATTGTTGTAAAGATGTGCAAGACATATTTTTGTGTGTGTGTCAGAAAATATGTTGCCATGGTAACAACAGATATGCCAAAAATTGGGTTAAAAATTTGCAGTTTTAATTACTTCCTCAGTTTTCAACCAATTCTCATGAAATTTGGCTCACACATTGGTCTTGAGGTAAAGATGTGCAAGACACATTTTGTGTGTGTCGGAAATCGTGTTGCCATGGTAGCAGCATAATATATGCCCCAAATTGTGTAAAAATCTTTTGGTTCAAACTACTTGATCAGTTTTCAACCAATTCTCATGAACTTTGGCTCACACATTGGTCTTGAGGTAAAGATGTTCAGGAGATATTTTTGGATGTGTTGGAAATTGTGTTGCCATGGTAACAATATCTTATATGTAAAAAATTAGGCAAAAATCTTGTAGTTCAAACTACATCAGTTTTTGTCTCACCTGCATAGCAGAGTGAGACTATAGGCGCCACTACGGCGACGGCGGCGGTAGTTTTCAAAGTCAGCACTGATGCTATATTGAATCGCGTGATGCAGGTGAGACAGCCAGAGGCATTCCACTTGTTAACCAATTCTTATGATATTTTGCTCACACACAGGTCTTTGGATAAAGATGGGAAAGACATATTTTTTTCCCTGTGTTGCAATCTGTTGCCATGGTAACAACATAGGGCGGGGTATTAATCACCTTCAGTGATAGTTGTAGTTAGATTTTGCTGATAATAATCTGATATAATTTACAACTGTGGTGCAGTAGTCATTTGTCCTATGAAGGGAAGAATATGTTGACAGTTATATCTCTGTTTTTAAACCTTCCAGCTACTTTTGAAGAAGGGTTTGTGGATCCTGGTCATGGCTTTAGCTTGGATGATTTAAGTACAATAGACGGATGCTTAGAAAATGGAACGTCATGTCCTGCCTTTGCCTACTATCCAAACAGTACCGTTAGTGAGTATATTCAATCCTGATATTTTTTATGAAAGTTAATGTTATCATATTTTTTATTAATAAAATAAAGTGGATATTTGTGTACATGTATATGGCTCTATCATTAAGCAAAAATACAATGGTGCAAACCCTTCTATTGAATTCCTTTGATGTACATGTTTTTATTTTGTCATCTTCTTTTATCTATCTCTCTTTATATATATAGACAGTATATTTATATTATTATGCCTCTGGTCTGTGCCCATGAAAGGTTGCTGAAGCCATTTTGTTTTCAGGTCATCTGTCCATTTGTCTTGTTTTAACTAAAGAATTGTTTGAGAGATCAAATTTAAACTTGGTCCAAATGTAAAATGTAGAGAATAGAGATTTTCAGCTTCGGCATCCAAGGAATACAATCATCACAATTGCTAACAGTAGAATGCTGTAGAAATGAAATAATCCATTTTAAAAGAAAAGGGAGCATAGCTCTCAAAAATGAAAGTAAAGTCACACTCATTCTCAGTGCTCATGGTATGGCAAAAAAGAAATGAAAATTCAAAATCCATTTCTGAAACATTCGTGAAAAACATGTGCATATGAATTGTTAGACTCACATTTAAAAGAAAGCTTCACCTTTTTTGCCTCGTGATATATGCGCCTGGATTTTTTTTTTGCTTCCATCATTTTTTTGTGGGGGGGGGGGTGAAGATGGTCATGATACCCGAGGTAACGTCCAATGAGATCACTCACATGCCAAAGTGTCTTTAAATTATGTGGCTTTATGAGATTGCTAATGCTATAGACAAAAACATTGAATTTTAGAGTTACACCATATACTACAAACATGACTATATTGAAACCACTGTAGAGTATTCAATTAGTCACTGGATATGTATTAAAAATAAAATACTTAAAGGTAAATTGTGACATTGGTTTAATTCCATTTTTTTTAATATATTTCGCGCTTTGCTTTCCGCAATATTGATATACAAGTTCTGATTCCTAACAATGCCTGGATTGGCCAGAATGTACTGTTTTGTTTTTCCAAAAAAATAAAATAGATGAGAAGTCCCGAATTGTCTGCTTTATTTGGAAGTATGGTTAATCGAAGGAAGGAAATATGAAGAGCGCCACCTTGAGACCAAATGATTCGATAACTTCCGATCAGTGCAAGACAACACCGCCCAGATTCGTGCCGTGTGCACAACATTTACTTTGAAACGTACGATCGACCTTGATCACATTGTCAACAATACGGGGAAAGTCCCGCTTTGCTGCACATTGACCGCGCAGACAGAAATCAGGGTTGTTCTGTTCCTATATTTCCTTCGATTTCGTAGAAAGCGTGTGTAAATACGGAAGATGCCTTGGACGTGCAGGCCCCTGTAATGCACATTTCAAAGAATCAGATACCGCGGACATGTAAAATCCTTGGTCAAACGTGCTTCGTGCAGTGACCATCACGACAATGACGTTATGCATGTTCAGCCCGGCTACCCCCACTTCTTTCAAATTGCGGTGATTTGGGTTTGTGTGTGTGTGTGTATATGAGAGATTTTTTCCTTTCTCTCATATATTTCGTTTCTCTCTTTATTACTTCCTCAGTGTATGGAAGGCTAGGCAAGCAGGACGGGAGGCGTGTAAGGATGCTTGTGAAAGGGAAAGAAAATGGCTATTCGTATTTCTTTCTTCCTTCCTTCCTTTCTTTTTTTTCTTTCTTTCTTATTTTCTTTCTTTCTTTCTTCCTGTTTAGTTACATTTTATTATACACAACTTTTCCTTTTCTAATTCCGTTCACTAAACTGTTATCACGTTTTTTTATTTGCTCATTATGATTCATATCACGTGTTGTATGATGTCTTTATTTATGATACTCTTGAAAAAAAGAAGGAAAAATAATAACTGTGCGTCCTATATAGACTACCTCTATCAGTAAATTACAGCCTCCACCTACAATACCGCGTGCTCTGTTTTTTGTAATATATATAGCCTACTATTCCGTTTCTTTTATTTTGAGGCCAGCTATAATAAAGGTTACGAGTCAATCAATGACATGTCAAGCTGCCTACGTGCTTGGGTCGAAGAACATCACGAATATTGTTATATTTTGGGGATTTCATTTCATCTTTCGTTCCAATGGGGTGTATGGCTTTACGATTTAAAAAATCTGCTCGCGGGCGAGCATAAATGTAATTTTTTGATAGTATATTCACGATTATTATTATACCTCACCCTTTTTCTTTTTTCTGTCTTTATTTTCTCCCCCGGGGGGGGGGGGGCACTCGACCAAAAAAAGTGGTAGGGGTGTGCCGCTGGCGAGACTAAAAACGGGGTCTTGGAGCGGGCTTATCGAGGAGGGCCCTCGGAACGGGCTTTTGGAACTACAAATGTTTGTGAAAATGGGGGTCCTTGGAACGGATCGCCAGCGTGTGAGTGCGTATCATTGGCGGCGGAAGCAAAAAAAATTAGGGTAGGTCCACCTGAAATTTTGGGATGGACACCAAAAAAAAAGGTTATCAACCTAAATTTTAGGAAAGTGGATCACCCAAATTGTTTGACAAGGAAAATGAAAAAAAGGTCATCAGCCTACATTTTAGGGGGGGACCACAAACATTTCAGGGGGGTCCACGTGAATTTAAGGGGGGGGGGACGCACGAAACAAAATTGACAAGCAAAAAAAAAAAAGGTTATCAACAAAAAATTTTAGGGGAACCGTCCCCCCCCCCACCTCAAGTCCCCCCTGTCCTCCCCCCCCCCCGCTTTTATGGTGCGTATGTATCCCTATGGAACGGGCATGCGTGCATGATGCAGCGAGTCCGGCGGGCGCCGAGTGCGCTCGCGTAGAGGTGGTCGGACAGCGCTCTGCGGCCGCTTTTTACCAAAATTGCAGCTTATTGTAGCAGATCAATGCGACCGGAACGGCGTAACGAAAAATATGCGAAGTTTTCGAGCGGATTTCTTTCTTCTTTTTTTCTCGATAAGAAGAAAAATGCTATGCTTTGGAGCAGCTTTCTTTGTTCTTTTCTCAATAACACAAAAATGCTATGCCTTGGAACGGAAATTTGAGTGTCAAAAAATGGGGGTCCCCTTCGCGGCACATACCCACTATGCATTATATACTGAGTGCCCCCCCCCATCCTTCTTTCTTGGAGGTACAAGCTTTTAGAGGGGACCGTGAGTCCTGAGCCCTTTCTGTACGCCCATGTATAGGGGGTCGAGTATATACTTGAGTAAACTAAATTTAGTCCTACGAGCGCGTGAGCTGCAATAAAAAAAAAAAAACTGACTGACAATAGTGCTAATGTTTAGTAGGTGCATGCTTATTCGCGCCGTCTCCGGGAAGGGGCAGGTTGTGGCGGAGGGGGGGGGGTGAGGTAATTGGTTGCCGACAGATATGAGTCATTAGGCTTTAGTGTTCCTCATCTTTACTTCTTTCGTCAATATACGGGCAGACCAAGAACAAAATATCTCGAATATTGTTCGGAGCGCAAACTGACTTTTGTTAAAGATTTAGACATAAAACAGGGACATTCTAGCCACTATTTATAACCATAATATGATTAGGAAGAGTATCATGCTCAATAAATGAAGAGCCCACTTGCAAAAGGGGTTAGGTCCATTTTTCATCAAATATGATTTTTTTTTTGTTTCAATGTATAGATTTGTAGTAGCTCTATAAGGTGATTCCAAAAAAAGTTGAAATTTCCATTAAAAAGTGATCTAATGGCAAAGAAAAATCACTTTTTTTAAAGGGGTTAGGTCCATTTCAGTTTAGTTGCAAAAGGGGTTAGGTCCACACAGAATTTTTTTAAAGATATGAAGACTGGTTGATTTCTTTTATATCCAATTTTATGTTCTCATGGTAGGGTATCACAAACATTAAATTTCGCATAAGAATATTGCAATAGGGGAGAATAAAAAAAAAAAAATTCTTGGAGTTGACCTATAACCCCTTTTGCAAACAAACTATTCTGAAGAGCTCATTTGACAAAAGGGGTTAGGTCCATTGTTCATTATTTGTTTTGTTTTCTGTCTCGAATCCTCTAAAATTTTAGTCGTTCTGATGAAAACAACGAAATTTTGAAATTCGAATCATATGAAAACGTGAATAAAAGTGGCAAAAATAAATCACCTTTTTAATCAAAATAGATTGGATTCATTCCAGTTTAGTAGCAAAAGGGGTTAGGTCCACAATGATAATTTTTAAAAGAATATATAGAAAAAAATTGAAGACAGGTAGATTTACTTCATACCTAATTTTATGTTCACATGATAGGGTAGTACATCATGACAATTTAGTTCCTCATAAAAGTATTGCAGTAAGTGAGAATAAAAAACATGGTTTTTCTCGGAATGGTAAAAAGTGGACCTAACCCCTTTTGCAACTAAACTCTTCAAATAATGCGAGCGCGAAGCGCTATCTTATTTTTTTATATTCAGTCTGACATGAAAATTGTAGATTTTAATCACAATCTATGTATGTCGATGAGTAATCAATGACAGCGCATAAGATAAAGCATAAGATAATAGTTTTTATACAAACCCGAGCATTTAATTTTCACGTACATGTAATGGATGATACGTCGAGCGCGACAGCCCTGCATGAACTGTCATCGGTTTTCATGGATGAAAAAAAAACCTTTCATGCACTCTTTTAAATTTCACTTCTCATTTCTTTTTTATATATTCTCCACCCTTTTACAACATGAACCTGAATAAAGGAAACTTCGAGAAAATTTAAAAGGGTGGTGAAATAAACGGAACACAAAAAGCAGGCCATGCAATGCGCTTACTTGCGTGGATGTGTACATCTCAAAATGATAATATCATGTATAAAAATATAAACATGAGGATATTATTTCATTTCATCTTGGATTAAAAAAAAAAAATTCGCAGTTAGTATCACTTCCCGAAAGGAATGTTTTCATTCAATAGCAATACATTAGAAGACAAATTGATTTCGAGAAAAATAATGAGAAAAACAATATAAATGGTCATTAGTGCGTAAATCCGATATCCATCACTTCCAACGTCATGATAATTACGTACATTATTATTACTATTATTAATACACCATCGTTATCATTTTTATTATATTGGGGGATATATACCCCACCCACTCCCGGGATCGAAACCTATATCTGTTATAGTCAAATAACAGAACGTTCCATCATTGTTTCCGCTCACCACACATGGTATTTCGTCATTATTTTATCATTTATCAATGATATGAACTATCATGACTAAAAATTTTGTCTACCATGTAGATATTTTGTTTCAATTATATTCTGTTGAAATCGCTGGATTACAGATGGGGTGAGGGCCATGGACACCTCCCCCGGCCCATAAAAAAAATCACCGTTAAGAAAACAGAAGAGAATAGGAAAGAACTGAGAGACAATAGGAAATAAATTATCATCTCAATAATAGGTCAAAATCTATCACAATCAGTGTTTTGTTATGAGGAATGTCAAGACATTTGCCCGATACGCCATTCTGTCCATCTCAATTTTTGCCCATTTTACGCTATTGGTCACTTATCATTGTCAATTTGGAATTAATGAGTTCTTGATTAATTCAGTATTGTTTTTATCTTTCTGTATTTTCGTTGCTATACAATTCCTATATCCGGTTGTGTCTATAGTCTTCATGTTCACATTTTCAAAGGGACTTTCTTTTATTTCAATATTGTTCTCCAACTCTTTTTTGGAAATTTTTTTTCGATTTATTGATTGGATAAACAAAATAAACTATTTACAATGCATGTAGCATAATCATAATACGGCCTGAAATACAATTGACAATGTTTTAACTGTATGAAACTAGGACTTAGACATAAAGAATGTAAAAGCATATAACTATCATGAACAATGCAGAAAATGCAGAGTAAAACTCCAAAAGCAAAGAAATGCTTGAAACGTATCAGCCAAAAAGGGGGAGAAGGGCTACACGGAAACTTATGAATTAAATTGGTCCGTAAGAAAAATTTAATGTCACAAATAATCAAAGTATTACAGGGGCCATGGAAACGGCGGGAGGGGCTGCAGCCCACGCACTGCAAAAAAACGTAAAAGTTACCATCGGATTATGATTATTTGCATGGGCAGCCCCCACCCCATCACACTTTCCAATCCGTTTCGCGGCCCTTGAGAAAGGGAAAAAAGTAGGAATCCAAAAGTGAAGTGTGAGCTTTATTTTGGTATATGCCTAGATTCAAAGAAATATATCACTTGTGAGTTATTGCCCCGTGGCCGCTGTGCATTCATATACTTCTACATATCGAATTACCGCTCAGTGAGGATTCACAAGTATAATTATAATTTTTCTCCTGGAGTTTATGAAAACATAATAGGCAAGAATATTTTCATCGGCAACATGAAAAATGTGCATCTCATATTCGTTAAACCTCGGGACCTGCCCATCATTTTCAAACAAGAATGTCATCTTTACTTCCAAAGGTAGGCTTTTCCCGCCCCAAACTATTCTTACAAGCCATATATAGACGAGTATATTTACTTTATCATCAATAATGATTTCAACATTATTTTCCGCCTGAGTTGTAAAATGTTGATGACGCCGTGGAGCTTAAGGCGTCGGATATAATACAACATTTAATTCGTCTTTCTATATATACTCTAAAAATGCGTTACAGGATAATTATGCCCTTTAATGATAACACCCACTTTTTCATGTATTCTACCATATTGATTGTTTTTGTTGTTGTTTTTGTGTAACTTTCGTTGGTATTTTATTTTGTTTATTTACACCCAGCTATCACTTCGGACCGTCTCGACCTCATATTCTTTCGGTTGTGTATTCAATAGTCCAGATACTTCTTTCATTCTCTTTCCCCTATTTCACGACGGCAGCATATCATATTTTGGAATCTATGAATTGAGGGGTTCGGGTTACTCTACATCTTTTAAACATATAGCAAGATAAAACGCAAAAAAATGCCATGTGATTTTTTTATGGCCAGCCCCCTTCACCCTTTCTGCTCAGCCCCCACACTTTCAACTCCATGCTGCCACTGCCTTAGCGTTAAATGACCCAACAACTCGACGCAAACAACATTATTTTTTGTGCGAGTGAACTAAGCGAGGGAATCCAGAAAATTATTCCTTCTTTCATGTCATTGTTTTCTCAATTTCTATTTCTACATCTTTTCTATTTCTATATCTTGGTCACAGATCTTCTTTCTTGAGGGCGGATGGTCCCCAAGTCCCCGCCCCCAACATGTACGCCATGCAGTGACATTGCATGTACTCTATTTATGTGACGCCCCTTTCCCCTTCTTGATATCAAAGCCATTTAAACCTCGCAGATTGCCGGTTTTTTAATCAAATCGCAGGTATATACAGAATATAGCTTTTACACATTACATTTATTCAACCCAGTTGAACCGAATATTTTGAGGTGGCCAAACATAGCAATGTGGGAAAATTTGTAAAAAGTCGCCAGCACGCGAGCAAATCGAGCTAGAAAAAATTGCCCATCGAAATTGACATTTCATTGTTTCCTTTCATTTCATCATACGTTGTCTCCTATAATTTATTTTATTACTTCTTGGGTGTAAAACCACTTGTAGGCCAGTGATTGAACTTAAAGGAATGGTCCCTACAAGGAGCGTTACAGAGCCATTTGAAGGTTATAGATGAAGAGCTCCTACCGCGTGGGCAATTTAGCAAGTTTATAGCACTATGTTGTAAGCAGTCCTTCTTTTTTCCCACTCTTTATTTTCATTCCTCGGCAGCCCGGTTGTGTCATTAATTTTTTTTCTTGTCTTTTTTCTTTGATTTCCAATGTAGCTTTTGACTATTTCCATTCCGACCTTCATTTACCGCTATGTTTTCTATTGCATTAAATATAGGCCTATTTCGGAATGATTTTTTCTTTCTCAAATGTTCTTCTTTCATTCCTTTTCCGTCCGATATCCGTCCTTTTCCATTAAAAAAAATCTTCGTTTTCTTTCACTTTTCTCTTGCCCTTCCCTTTTCCTCCTTTCCTTTTCTTTCCCCTTCCCCTTTCACCCTTATGTTTGTTAAAATATCCCTCCCTTTTCCCCGTTTTTTTTTTTTTTTTTTTTCCAGTGAAATCCGTTAGGGGGCAGCTTGCCCCCCCCCCCCCGCCTGTTACGCCACTGGTCGTGCCGAAACAGAATCTACGGTATTGTTTACATAGCAAATCTCAGAATTTCCTTGCTCTATGAAGTTTCAATCTTGGCAGAGGCTGGGACGAGCATGTGGAAGTAGCTAGCGATCGACCACTTTGTGTGCGACCATGGTGCAACTCCCCTAAAACCCATGCCTCAGGGGCCGCGGAAGCGGGTCCGGGGGGGGGGGGGGCTGGGGGAATTCAGCCCCCCGGCCCCCTCACTTATTTCCAAAACAGTGTATAAAAAACGTAAAAATGACATTAGGATTGTGATATTTTGAATGGTCAGCCCCCCCCCCCACTTTGAAAACTGTTCCGCGACCCATATTGCCGTACCTATTACCCCATACCACTGGTAGAACACGAAACGGTAGCTATAGGCCTACGTCTAATCCGTAAGACTATGAAAAAAACTGAAGGCCAATGCATGCAGCTGCCTCTACCTGTACCAAGATCATATCATGTACGCATAAGTGGGGTAAACCCATCCCGAAACCCATATATACCTAACAGTGCTGTAACTTCCATTTCATTTTGTAAAGACGCAGAGAATCTTATTTGCGATGACCGTAGCAAGTGGTTCCTCTCATGCCCCCAAACAAAGTGTGAGCCGTGTAATTGTCATTTTCACCGCCAAGCACGTACAAGCAGTCATTTACATTTTTTTCTCAAATAAACATAGAGCGAATGCGTATTTTCTGCTATTTTTTCTACATGACCAGCTCATCTGTCCAGCCACCAATTCATTTTATTTCATCATTTTATCATTGGTATACATTCGTTCATCCATTCAATCCAAACAAAGTGTGAGCCGTGTAATTGTCATTTTCACCGCCAAGCACGTACAAGCAGTCATTTACATTTTTTTCTCAAATAAACAAAGAGCGAATGCGTATTTTCTGCTATTTTTTCTACATGACCAGCTCATCTGTCCAGCCACCAATTCATTTTATTTCATCATTTTATCATTGGTATACATTCGTTCATCCATTCAATCCGTCCATCCTGGGGGGTTATCAGTAGGCCTATCCATCGGATGATCGGGTGGATGATACAATACACCCATACCCAGGCCCAGCTATCAATCCATCATTCATTCTCTTCACTCGATCTTCAGTCATTTCTCCATCCAAGGAGATTGCTCCATCCGTCCATAGAATATAGCTTTAGATCTGTCCATTGGTAATAAGGCTACCACCCTCTCTTCTGCCGCCCCCAACTTTCCGGCTCATGGGCTCGCATGAGTGTGTGTGAGCGAGTTGATCTCCTCGAAATTGATACACAAATCATACACCATGGGGCTATAAATAGCTCCATGCTTACACATTACGTTGGTCTGTTCTCTTCTGCTTCTCCAAGTTTGCGTAGTCTTCTTCACGTACCTTGCTTCCCGGATTCCCCACGCGTTCATTGTAAATACCGTCTTAGGAATGAGACCCAAATACACATTGTATCTTGCCTGTACTCATGTTATTATTTGTACTTTGTGTATATTTTTATGATTGCATGTGACTGTGCTTTTTAAACAAGCAAATAAAGAAGAATTAATAACTCTGGGTCTATAGCACAGAGTTCGGTCCTGTATATATATATCCCCAGATAAAAATCACACTTTTACTGCTGAGCAATACTGAACTTCTCATTATTAAAAATCGAGATGCAAGTTTCCTTGCAGGGCTGCAAAATTAATAGCTATTTTGTCACTGTTTTTTGTTGTTGTTGAAATCTTGCCGAGTACGTCATGTCTGCCCCATCCCTCAATTTTCTCTGCTCATCATCTGCTTGTGAATTAAAATTCCAAAACGTGCATCGATACTCGCATACACGCACTATTCGGTCTATATGTGTAGACTATACTCACGTACTTTGCATGCGATGATAATGTCCTGTGACTATGATGTGAACCGGTAGCTTGTGTGCAAAGCGTAAACAAGTCACTAGCCGGCTGGCATCGGCGCTTTGAGCTTGCACGCACCGTTCGACGTTTGCTTTCTCAGCTACACACATACGGGGATTTCTAGATACTGCGCATGCGCGATGACGTATTCATCAATATGCATGACGTCGTAATGAATATGCATTATTCGAACAGTGTTCTAAGATATATTTATTTTTTAACCCGAGAGGGCGTCAATAGAAAGGTCCTAAGTATAAACGGTTAACCGATAAATATATAATACATGTTTCACCCCTCAATATCATGAAAATAGAAAAGTTATGCAAGTTTTTTTTCCGTGATAAAATCGAGCAATAATATAGGTATTTAATTAATGTAATAATTTTGAAATTGATTCATTGCCCTTTTCTGAGAACAACCAATCATACACTATACCTTTAATAGATTAGAGGAGGCTGCTGAAATATTAATTTCTCTGTTTGAATAAATCATGTATATTTGTGGTTACGAGGTTAAATGAAATGAAATAGAAACAAATTGTATAATTTGAAAATTCAAACGTGTTAAGTGTGTTTTGATCACAGTATTTTTGCACCTTTATCTTGGAATAGCCTGTATAATAATTTGTAATTCTTCAAAATATACTTTGTTGATTCAAAGGTGCAATCTGAGTAATGGAGGAGTATTTAGAGTATATTCCTGTCAGACTGACAATATCCTGGTTTCTACAGCATAGTGTAATCCTAATGCTTTGAGTTGAATATACTAGACATAATGGAATCATTAGGTGGTTTCAAACCGCCTCGATCACAAGAATCCCTGTTAAATTACGAGAACTTTTTTAGGCTGAAAAATACCCATTAATTATTCCTGCATTCACACCGCCCTGAAACATACCCTTCGGGATAAGTTCCTGAAGTTACGAACATGCGCAGTATGGTCTGATAAGCAGCAAGGCGCGAAATTCAAAATCACTAGCCCAGCAGCAACCCATGCACGGCGCCGCACCCAACGACACGCTGGGCTAAAAGTTCCCGTAATTTGCTTTCAGACCGCCAAAATACCCACGACCTTGGAAAAATCCCCGCGAAAGTTCTCGTAATTTCGCCAAGTACCTACTATTTATCAGGTATTTTCTTTTGGGGATATTACGCGTAGTTTGCTTTCACACCGCCAAAATACCTGGTATTTTCTGATCGGGGTAAATTTCCCGATCAGAGAATACCTGGAACTGGCGAACTTCGAGGCGGTCTGAAACCACCTATTGATCCTGATGACTCACCAGTCACCAGGCTGTACATGTGATGTCTACTTTATACAAAATTACGTAATCTTGCCTTTATGCAACTTCCCTTTGGGTAAAATCAGAAGTGTAGCAACTAGAAGTGAATGAGGATGATTATCTATTTTTTTCATAAAAAGTTTTTACAATATCCTACTCAGTATCGTGAGAAAGCATACAAAAGATTCAGAAATTATGTTACCTTAAAGCTTAGGCAAGCTAAGAGTAATTTTTATTTCAAGAAATTCAATGCTTTCAAAGACAATACAAGAAAGACTTGGCAATGTATTAATACAATTTTGGGAAAAAACAAAAGCTCATATTCAAGTATTAATTCTATAAAACTTAATGGTGAAATTGTAACTAATAAAGAAACAATTGCAAATGCCTTTAATGATTTTTTTGCTACAATTGGTACTAAATTGTCTTCTCAACACATTAATAATTCTAACGATAATTTTGCTTCTTATCTAGATGACCCCAATTTGCAATCGTTATATCTCAAACCAATAAAACCAAGTGAAATAATTGATATAGTTTTAAAAATGAAAAGCAATACAAGTTCTGGTCAAGATTCTATAGGTATCAAAGTTGTCAAGAAAATAATTCGTTTACCAGTCATTTGCGAAAATCTTAGTCATATTTTTAACTGTAGTATATCTACTGGCAAATATCCCGACTTAATGAAAATAGCCAGAGTAAGCCTGAGTCATATCGATTATTTTGAAAACCGGTGTTCGACAGCTTTAATTCGATCGAACATCAAATATTGAAGGCAGGGAAAATTTCGTCTTTTTTTTTGCTCCGTCCGTCCGTCGCGTCGATGCGCTATGCACTGCATGCATGCACTGAGCTGACGGTACAATGCGCTGAGCTAACGGTACAATGCGCTGGCGTTGGCTGCGTGAGCGTTGCACAAGCAGATGACAGAGCAACTACGGTTGTTCGTTTGTATTTCCCATGATCACAAAACACAAAAAAGGCCGGGGACCAATGCAGAATTCTTCCCAAAATATCTTCAACAATGATATTTGCAGATGACAACATATACATTTAAAATGAAACAATGATAAAGACATGAATCACGCAGAGTCGATCCGAATGATTTTCGGTCAACTAGCATTCGCAGTCCAGACTCGCATTCACCAGCCCCGTACACTCACTCTCCCGAAAGGACAGGCGTGCTTGTCAGCACCAGCAAACAAGTGCACAAATGGAGAGCGCTGTAACTTGCCTGAGATTGTGTAGTTGGATCCAAAATGAGCTCCAAATAAATTTATGGGAATAAATACGTAATTTTCTCTGGGTGGTCATTTGAATTTCTATTCAATGCTGATATAACGATTGTGAGGAAATATTGTGGAATTTGAGTTATGACGATGTTCGAGAATTAATCCTGATAATGACAATCCATTTTTTTAGACACAAGAGCATGCGATCGAGATAAATACGAATGTTTCGAATCGAGCCTAAATTCATATGAATTATTACGATTTAACAAGATTTTATGGTCATACTAAGAATATTGACGAAGTATGTTATTATGGAAGAATTAACACTGGCATTATTTCTATTGATATTCCATCTCTGGACGTCTCCTCCGAGCTCCGAGAAAAGAAGCACAATGCGCATGCGTGTTCGATGACGTATGACATATTTTCCATTCATGAAATCAGAGCCCTAAGTTGGGCACAAACTAGCTTCGAATTGATGGGAAAAAATATCAAACGCAATTTTCTCTGTTTTGTCATGTAAAATTACGATCTTGAAAAGAGTTTTTGCATGTAGACAATGTTCGAGAATCAATCATGACGTGATAATTATTTTTTTTAGACAAGTGCACTCACTTAAGTCGATCGTCATGAGATGTCCGCCATTGAAAATTGAAACGAAATACAAACGTTTCACATCAAGCTCTAAATTCATATTAATGATTATCATATGCAAATTATTGTTAAGTATTACGATTAATTAATGTTCTGTGGTCATGATATTAATATATTTCATGAAAGCAAGATTTATTTTACGTTGATCGCGTCAATTTCCGGCCATTTTCTGGTTTGATTAAAGAACAGTACTGCGCATGCACGATCGATGGCCATGACTTCCGGAATTCCATTCATGCATTCATCATGCATAAATTATCTCGGCACGAGCAGACGAGTAAGACTCGAACTATGATCGAAATAAACTTCAAATTAATGGTGAATAGGCATCATAATTACACTATCGGTTTCATTCGGGGGCAATAGAAATCAAGTAAGTAGTAGTCAAGTTGGACATTACTGATATTTTGATGATTGATTGTGTGAACCAAACGAATCGGCCGGCCGACGTATTTTTTTTTCTTTTTCGATGCACCGATTTTGCAAAATCTACACCGGTGTTCGATGACATCGATCGAACACCGATTTTAAAATCGATTCGACTCAGGCTTAAGCCAGAGTAACCCCAATTTATAAAAAAGGTGATACGAGTGAACTTAATAATTATAGACCAATCTCTATACTCTCAATATTTGCTAAAATACTCGAAAGATGTATGTATATAAATAGAGTTGTTTCTTTTTTTGATAAACTCCAAGTTCTTTTCTGTACTCAGTTTGGCTTTAGATGTGGGCACTCCACATCTTCTGCAATATTGGAATTGATTCATACAATTACGCAAACAATAGAAAGGAAAGAATATACATTAACAGTTTTTATTGATTTGTCAAAAGCTTTTGACCTTATAGATCACTCAATTTTATTTCATAAATTGCATTACTATGGGATCAGAGGTATTGTTTTAAACTGGTTTCGAAGATATTTGAATGAACGACAACAGTATACAGTTATAGATGGTATGGAATCAAAATACAATACAGTAAGATGTGGAGTGCCCCAGGGCTCTATACTCGGTCCCTTTCTGTTTTTGATTTATATAAATGACTTGCCAAAATGTTCGACCTTATTAAATTACAGACGACACCAGTATTTTCCTTTCCAATCCTGATCCAACTCAGCTTATCAATACCATGAACACCCAATTAAAGGAGAATGAAACCCTTGAAACCAGCTGAATCCATATCAAAGAGAAAAATCAAAGAAACATATTGTTGAAAGTTTGAGGAAGATTGAATGAATAATAAGAAAGTTATGAGCATTCGAATATTGAGATCACTAGTGCCATGTAGATCCTCCCAACGGCAATGCGACCAAGATCTGTGATATCACACACGTACAACTCCCTCATTACTTTAGTACTTATTTTACTTATATTCTCACTTTTATATAGTCTCTATCACAAGGTGAGGTGTTCTCTTTATGAGATGACAAGTACAGAGGTTTCACAACATTATATCATTGATGAATCGTTTGTCATATGATTAGAATGAGCAAAAAGAGATGTTTTGGGGTATATTTTCGGTGTCCAAATGGGAGAGTTGTACGTGTGTGACATCACAGATCTTGGTCGCATTGCCAATGGGAGGATCTCCATAGCATTAGTGATCTCGACATTCAAATGCTCATAACTCTTTTATTGCTAGTCCTATTTTACTCAAAGTTTTGTTGATCTTATTCTTTGATTTTTCTGCTTTCACAAAAGCTAACTTGCTCCAAGAGTTTCATTCTCCTTTAATGAAATTACATCAATGGATGTGTGCCAATAAGTTGATTTTAAATGTAGATAAAACTAACTATGTAATATTTGGTGCACGTAAAATTAAACATCCCAGATATATATTATAATCATCGTATTATTAATAGAGTGTCAAGTACTAAGTTCTTAGGTGTTATTATTGATGATAAGTTGTCTTGGAACAATCATATAAGTCATCTATGTTGTACCATATCTAGAAATATTGGAATTCTTAGGAAATTATCATTTTTGCCCAGAAATGTTCTTAAATTATTGTATCATTCTTTAATATCTTCTCATTTAAGTTATTGTTCCACAGTGTGGGGCTTTTCATCAAAATATAATGTTAATCGTTTATTTCGTCTACAGAAAAGGGCACTTAGAATTATAACTCATTCTCATCATTTACATCCTTCTTCCCCTCTATTTTCCAAAATGAATATTCTTTCAATACATAGTATTATTTCTTTTATACAAACTGGTTCATTCATGAATAACTGTTATCATGGTAATATACCACTGTCACTTTTGTATTATTTTATATTGAATCAATCCATTCATTCCCATAATACACGAAATAGGTGTAAATTTCATCCTCCTCTGTGTCGCACAGAGCTAGCCAAATCAACAATTTTTTATCAGGGCCCTATACTGTGGAACAATCTCTCTGTTAAACTTCAGACAGCAAAGACATGTAAACTTTTCAACTTTAATTACAAACGACATTTACTTTACACTCAGCAACCCCTTTCTCTTGACAAATAATCATAGCCTCTCTGTTTCTTTCCTCCTTCTTTCCTGTCCTGTCTGATGCCATATGGATGTATTTTTATGATTATGTATTTATTATGTTTTATGTATTATGTTTTATGTATTACGTACTATGTGCGCTTATGAATGTTATTTTGGGCCATCCAAACAAGCCTGATGAGCTTTCATTTGGTCCACCACTATTTTAAAATGTACTTGTATATTGCTTTGTATATATTTTAATTTTGTGGAAATAAATAAATGAAATGAAAATTGATAGATAGATAGGGAGAGAATTTTACAGATGGCCTGGCTTATAAAGAGGAATGGGGGGGGGGGGGGGTAGAATAAGATGGGAGCACACAGCCACCCCCCCTCCTTAGTTGAGCACTATTAGATACCTTCCTTACTCTGTGCCTTTTTCTAAATCAACCTTCTTGGAGGTACCACTCTTCTCTTCACTAAAGTTCTCAGAGCTCTATCTCCTCTCTACCCCTTTCCAAAGAACAATTTTAACACGAGCAATTTGTAAAGGTCTTTCTTAAGCCTGAGTCGAATCGATTTTAAAATCGGTGTTCGATCGATGTCATCGAACGCCGATGCACATTTTGCAAAATCGGTGCATTCATTTGGTTCACACAATCAAACATCAAAATAAATCAAACATCAAAATAAACAGTAATATCCAACTCGACTACTACTTACTTCATTTATATTGCCCCCAAAATGAAACCGATTGTGTAATTATGATGCCTATTCACCATTAATTTAAAGTTTATTTCGATCATAGTTCGAGTCTTACTCGTCTGCACGGCTCGTCTGCTCGTGCCGAGATAATTTATGCTCGATGAATTTACGAATGGAAGTCGCCATTGATTGGCATGCGCAGTACTGTGCTTTAATCAAATCAGAAAATTGACGCGATCAACGTATAAAAGTAAATCTTGCTTTCATGAACAATATTGATATCATGACCATAGAACATGATTTAATCGTAATATTTAACAATAATTTGCATATGATAATCATTAATATGAATTTAGAGCTTGATGTGAAACGTTTGTATTTCGTTTCAATTTTCAATGGCGGACATCACATGACGATCGACTTGAGTGAGTGGAATCGCACTTGTCTAAAAAAATAATTACACGTCAGGATTGATTATCGAACATTGTCAACATGTAGAAACTCTTTTGAAGATCGTAATATCACCATATAATAATATTTTACATGACAAAACAGAGAAAATTACATTTGATATTTTTTCCCATCAATTTGAAGCTTGTTTGTGCCCAACTTTGGGCTCTAATTTCATGAATGGAAAATATGTCAGACGTCATCAAACGCGCATGCGCATTGTGCTTCTTTTCTCGGAGCTCGGAGACGTCCAGAGATGGAATAAAAAATAAAAATAATGCCACTATAATACTATTAATTCTTCCATATGAACATAACATACTTTGCTGACATCGTCAATATTTTTAGTATGGCCATAAAATCTTATTAAATCGTAATTATTTAACATCAAATAATTATATGAATTTAGAGCTCGATCCGAGACATTCGTATTTATTTCGATCACAAGCTCTTGTGTCTAAAATAAATGGATTATCATTATCAGGATTAAGTCTCGAACATCGTCAGAACTCATATTCCACAATCTTTCCTCACAATCGTTATACCAGCATTGAATACTAATTCAAATGACCATCCAGAGAAAATTACGTATTTATTCCCATCAATTTATTTGGAGCTAATTTTGGATCCAACTACCCCGCCAACTACACAATCTCAGGCAAGTTACAGTGCTCTCCCCGCTGTTTGCACTTGTTAGATGGCGCTGGCAAGCACGCCTGTCGTTTCGGGAGAGTGAGTGAACGGGGCTGCGGACGGGGCTGGTGTGTGCGAGGCTGGACTGCGAATGCTAGTTGACCGAAAATCATTCGGATCGACTCTGCATGATTCATGTCTTTAATATTGTTTCATTTTAAACTTATATGTTATCATCTGCAAATATCATTGTTGAAGATATTTTTTGTGTTTTGTGATCATGGAAAATACAAACGAACTTTGCTCTGTCATCTGCTTTTGCAATGCTCACTCGGCGCAGCCAGCGCAGACCGTCAATGCATGTAGTGCATGCATAGCGCATGCATCGACGGCCGGCCGGAGCAAAAAAAATGACTCGTTTTTCCCCGCCTTCAAATTTCGATGCATCGATGTTTGATCAAATTAAAGCTGTCGAACACCGGTTTTCAAAATAATCGATATGACTCAGGCTTAGTCTTTCTACACTAACACAAACCAATGATGAATCAGAACATAAAGAGGCCTACATGTAGACTATATCATTTGAATAAAGCCTCTTGCCTACATGTATATAAGGGAATATTCAGGGGAAATATCTTTCTGTCCAGAAGGACATTATCTAGTACATTACTATTACATTAGATTTTCTCTTGACTGCAAAAATCTGGCTTAATATGGCTGCATGGCTCTGGTTTAACACACAATGTCCCTGACACGCACTTTTACAGAGCGAGTCCAAGACACAAGTTTTCATCAGGTTTTTATGATAAGAGCCCTGCTAGTAAATTCTTCGAATTACATTCTATGCAAATTATTCACTGGTCTAGTGAATCATTATACACAAATGATGGTTTCTTCTTCTTCAAGCTACACTGCCTCCTTCAATCCTGAAGATTCTTGCAGTATTGTAGTACCGAGGACCGGCAGGTGCAATACACCGGGTGAACACCCTACTCTTTGACGAATAGTGTATTGGTTTTAACATGCATAGGTTGTGACTCTCCTATACACGGGACCAACATTTGCGTCCTTTCCGATGGACGGAGTGTTTTCCAACTGCATTCACACCCGCACTGAACACAGCGGTGAGGCACGTTAACACACAACGCTAGCATCAGTGTTTTTGTTAGACTTCTTCCGGCATGCTGCGGGACTCGAACCCACGCACGTTGAGATCTACGATCTTTTCCGGAACAGGCGCTCTAACCGACTGAGCTACACTGCCTCCCTATTTTATTCACATGATTTATTCACATGGTTTATTCACATGATTTTTCATGATATATACAGTTGAATCAAAGCTTTTTCAAGATCATGCGATGTCATTCTCACTGCTTTTGATATACTATTTCTGATGAATATCAAAGTTATTAAGCATTTTTGTCTCGCCTGCATAGAAGAGCGTCGGGACTACAGGTGCCGCTTTTCTGGTGGCGGCGTCATCAACATTGAAATCTTAACCAAGGTTAAGTTTTTGAAATGTCATAACTTAGAAAGTATATGGACCTACTTCATGAAACTTGGACATAAGAGTAATCAAGTATTACTGAACATCCTCCCTGAGTTTCAGGTCGCATGACCAAGGTCAAAGGTCATTTTCGGTCAATGAACTTAGACTATGTTGGGGGGATCAATATCAAAATCTTTACCAAGGTTAAGTTTTTGAAATGTTTTCATAACTTCGAAAGTAGTTTTTGAAATGTCATCATAACTTAGAAAGTATATGGATCTAGTTCATAAAACTTATACATAAGGGTAATAGTGTATCACTGTCACTGTCACATGATTAAGGTCAAAGGTCACTTAGGGTCAACAAACTTTGGCCATATTGTGGTTATTTGAGGAATTGTCATCATAGCTTAAAAGTTTATGGATCTAGTTTATGAAACTTGGACATAAGAGCAACCACGTATCCTTGAATATCATGTGCAAGTTTCAGGTCACATGACCAAGGTCAAAGGTCACTTGCTGTAGGTTCAATGAACTTTGGCCATGTTGGGGGTATTCGAGGAATTGTCGTCATAACTTTGAAATTTTATGGGTCTAGTCCATGAAACTTAGACATAAGAGCATCAGGTATCCTTGAACATCCTGTGCGAGTTTCAGGTCACATGACCAAGGTCAAAGGTCATTTAGAGTCAATGCACTTTTGTAATGTTGGGTTATTTGTGGAATTGTCATAATTTTTAAAGATTATGGATCTAGTTCATGAAGCTTGGACATAAGAGCAGCAATGTATCCCTGAATACCGTAAGTAACGGTCTATTAACCCGCACCTTTTTCTCGGCGGGATAGAAGCAAAAGTCGGGGGTGCGGTTTATCCACGGTGACGAGTCTGAGCCAGCCCGTCGTAACCCCTCCCGAACATGTCTGCCAGTTCACAACACATCGAGTGGCCGGGCGTAGCCGCCCAGGGCAATGTCGTTTAGAGGGGTATGAGCCGCGGGTAATGAGAAGCGATTATAACAAACGCATCCACCTTCATGACACTAATTTCGACTTTATTCTCGGTTCAAAGCAGCGAAGTTCCCTGGCTAAGTTCAAAGAGAAGCCAAGCATACTCGGTAATATGTTGTCACAGCTGAGCTGAGCGAGTGCGAGAGTTGAGTTAGCTGAGCTTGCTTGCGTTGTATTGTGGTTACAGTGCAACTTAAGCTAGTGCTATTCATTTTAACCCTCGATCCCCTCCAAAGTCCCGTTTCGCGCCAGCTTATTTTTTCTTTCCCGTTTACTTTTCATAAGATACCATGTACACCACGCAACGAGAGAGACGGCACGAAGCCGTCAAAACAACTGTAAAAAATGCCAATTTCTTTGTTTCTTGAACCTTCCTGTAATCCCGTATCCAAAATTCATGCTAAGACATCGAATGCTAGACAAATTCTGAAAGTGATTGTGAGTTTGTGATGCAAGAAATGTGAATGTTTCTTCCTCCTACGGCGGGAAAGACACAGATCATTATTTGATAAGATGTACTGGTACCGTATCGTAGTTTGCAATGTACAAGAACGGCAGTGCTGTGTGTGTACACTGTGACTGTGAGGTGAGTGAGTGTGTAAGTGGCCAATATTGTCGGGACCTTTCTTTCTTGCAAACATTTGTAGATGAATTGATCAAGAACAGCAGATTTCCGCATACCGGTAATCTCTTTGGATACTTTGAAATCTTTAACTTAGTTTTTGTCTCACCTGCATAGCAGAGTGAGACTATAGGCGCCGCTTTTCCGACGGCGATGGCGACGGCGGCGGCGGCGTCAACACCAAATCTTAACCTGAGGTTAAGTTTTTGAAATGACAGCATAACTTAGAAAGTATATGGACCTAGTTCATGAAACTTGGCTATAAGGTTAATCAAGTATTACTGAACATCCTGCTTGAGTTTCATGTCACATGACCAAGGTCAAAGGTCATTTAGGGTCAATGAACTTAGACCATGTTGGGGGAATCAACATCAAAATCTTAACCTAAGGTTAAGTTTTTGAAATGTCATCATAACTTAGAAAATATATCGACCTAGTTCATGAAACTTATACATAAGGTTAATCAAGTATCACTGAACATCCTGCATGAGTTTCACGTCACATGACCAAGGTCAAAGGTCATTTAGGGTCAATGAACTTTGGCCGAATTGGGGGTATCTGTTGAATTACCATCATAACTTTGAAAGTTTATGGATCTGATTCATGAAACTTGGACATAATAGTAATCAAGTATTACTGAACATCCTGTGCAAGTTTCAGGTCACATGATCAAGGTCAAAGGTCATTTAGGGTCAATGAACTTTGGCCAAATTGGGGTATTTGTTGAATTACAGCCATAAATTTGAAAGTGTGTTGGTCTAGTTCATAAAACTTGGACATAATAGTAATCAAGTATCACTGAACATCCTGTGCGAGTTTCAGGTCACATGATCAAGGTCAAAGGTCATGTAAGGTCAAAGAACTTTGGCCACGTTGGGGGTATTTGTTGAATTGCCATCATATCTCTATAAGTGTATTGGTCTAGTTCATAAAATGTGGAAATAAGAGTAACCAAGTATCACTGAACATCTTGTGCGAGTTATAGTAGTTTTCAAAATCAGCACTGCTGCTATATTGAATCGCGTGATGCAGGTGAGACGGCCAGAGGCATTCCACTTGTTGTTTCTTCGTACCTCAAATATAATGTGAGGATTTTTTTTTTTTTTTTTTTTTTTTTTTTTTAGTCCAAAGTTGGGGGTGCGTTTAATCCACGGGTGCGGTTTACTGTCCGTTACTTACGGTACCCTGTACACATTTCAGGAACATGGCCAAGGTCGGGTCATTTAAAGGTCAATGAACTCTGGCCGTTTTGGGAGTATGTGTTGAATTGGCATCATAGCTTAGAAAGTTTATGGATCTAGCCCATGAAACATTGACATACATGTAAGGGTAATCAAGTATGAATGATTGTTTTGCTCATGTCTTAGGTCACATGATCCTGGTCAATGGACATAATATTTTATTATCACAGTCAACCAAAAAATTACGTTTTTTCTTTCCAGGGCTCTTTTTGGAGAAACTTAAAAATTTTCCAGGGCTACTTTTTCATTTTCCAGGGCTCTTTTTCCACTTTCCAGGGCTACAATTTCTGGAGCTATTTCGCGGCTTTTTTGCGTTTGTGTGTGTGTGTGAGGGTATGTCTGTGTGTGTGTATGTGAGGGTGTGTGTGTGTGTGTGTGTGTGTGTGTGTGTGTGCCACATTGAAGGGATGCTGGTCAGCACATGTACCACATGCACTATTCATGCCCGTAAACAGAGATTCACAGGTAAGTTCTCTTAGCTGACACGATCCTATGATGGACTCGCGTGCGCTGAAATGAGCAATGTTATTGTGCCACTGTATCTTGTATTTGCTTGTGTGACTCTGCGGGCAGCTCCGCGGTGATTTACGTACATATATACGTGATGTTCGCAACTGCAGTCGGGCAATGAGTTTGGGATTTTGTAGCACAATTGGTGTGCGCGTAGGAAACAGCTCAAGATTGTAATATAAGCGGTCACACGCAAATGCAAACAAGTACACATTTAAATGCAATATAATGTATAATGTATAATTTAAATGCAATCACGTACGTATGCATGAAATGCTACATAAATATACAGTGTTGACGGGGGCGATTATGAGTTTTGCAGTCGCCCTCGTGTGAATGTTTTTAGCCCTTTTCCGGGGCTCTTTTTGGACTTTCCGGGGCGAATTCGCCCGCCGCCCCCGTGTAATTTTTTGGTTGATCACAGTGTTTTCTTCTGTGAATAAATATTCATTAGCTGTTTTCAAAGGCAGCACTGCTGCTATATCGAATTGCATAATGCAGGCAATACTGCCAGGAGCATTCCACTTGTTAAAGGATGGCAATACCGTTTAACATTTTTAAATGTACATGTATCAAGTCTCTAAATGTATTATTAGTTTCTTTGAAGATATTTTGGTACTCAGTTACTGATTATAGTAACTCATGTTACAATATCTTTGAAACCTAAATCTCTGATATATTTCATATATGTGTACCTGAATTTCACGTTTATTTAATAGAATATCTTTAGTTCACCATATCTGGCAAAATGTTTTCTCAGATTACATAAATTACACATATTAAAGGTTTGGGGAATTTTTGCTTTAGAACAGGGTGGGCGCTGAGAAACAAGTGAAAACTTAAGCTTGGTATGCTACCCCCCCCCCCACGGAAAAACGCAGTATTTGACTTTTTTTTCCTTCAAAATTTCACGTTTTTTCCACAGATGTAGTCAGTAAACCACAATTTTTGTCTCGCCTGCATAGCAGAGCAAGACTCAAGGCGCCGCTTTTCCAACGGCGGCGGCGTCAACATCAAATCTTAATCTAAGGTTAAGTTTTTGAAATGACATAAATTAGAAAGAATATGGACCTAGTTCATGAAACTTGGACATAAGAATAATCAAGTATTAATTACTGAACATCCTGCCCTGGTTTCACGTCACATGACCAATGTCAAAGGTCATTTAGGGTCAATGAACTTAGACCATGTTTCAATTCAGGTTTATTGCAAAAAAAACATGATTGGCAGTCACAGACTGAATTGTACATGTTTACACAATGCCATTATAAAACAATAATCAAAATTACTAAGATATACAATGAATATACAAATTAAAATTACATATGCAGTTAAAAATGGAGTTAAAATTGATAAAAATTGAGATGATAGATATTACAATATTGCACATTCGTTACATAAATTTCAAACTTATTTACCATGGTACTTATTTAATAATCTTGTCAGACTTGGAAGAGCACTGTTCTGAAATCTTTTTGTTTTACATGGAATTTCCTTATATTTATTCATATGTCGTAAATTGAATGTGTTTGTTTTCAGTGGAGGTAACCAGTTTTTGTACAATTGATTCATTTCTAATTTTAAAGCGAAATCTGTGGTAAGTTTTACTCTTCGACTTTCAAGCGATGTCAAATTTAAGGTATTTAGAGCCATGTCATAAGATAGATACTTGGTTCCTAATATTATCTTGCATGCTCTTTTCTGGACAGTTTCAATAACTTTTATCTGTTTCAAAGTAAGAGATGCGGCGAATAGAGGTACACAATACTCTAGGACTGGTCTTACATACCCTATATACACTGTTAACAAATCACATTCAGGTAGATTGTAAGCTTTCAATCTTCTTAGCATGTATAACTTTTTATTGCTCTTTTTCATTATTTCGGTTACACGAGCATTCCACTTTAAATCATTCTGAATTGTAATTCCTAGGATTTTCACCGTGGTTACACATTGCAGTTGGGTATTATTTATATAAATCACTTGCGGTTGAAGAGGTTGTTTTGAAAATGAAATTGACATTGTTGAGCATTTTGATGCATTGAGTTCCATACCATTTCGAGAAGTCCATGATTCGAGTAATTCAATTTCAGTTTGCATTTGTGAAGTTTGATTAGTCATTCTACACTCTACCATGGTTAAATCATCTACATACTTAAAATATGACAAATTGCTATCACTACATGCATCATTTATCATTATCAAGTAGTAATTCATCACTTTATTAACATTCAAATCGTTCAAACAAAGGAATAAAATATATACAAACATAGAAGAAAGGAACGCCCAGGACATATCTGAGTAACAGAACAAGCAGGGCATACATAAAATGGGACCAAGTTTGGTACCCTGGGGTACACCCGTGACACTGCTTTTTGATTTCGATAACTGGCCCCTATACTTCACAGTTTGTTGACGATTACTTAAGAAATCTACTACCAAAGATATAATACAAGGTCGAACATGCATTTCACATAATTTAGTAATAAGAATATTGTGATTTATCCGATCGAAAGCTTTCGAAAAATCCGTCAGTATGACTGTTGATATTGACTTAGGTTTATCCGCATTCCTAATTAATTCATGTAACAACCCAATCAAATAGTGACATGTAGAAATTCCTTTTCTGTTTCCGTACTGATTTTGATCAATTCTGTTCGAAATATCTTCCCAAAGCCATTTTGCAATAAATGTTTCCGCAATCTTCGCAAAAAATGATGTTAATGCAATTGGTCTTAACTCGTTGATTGTTGGTGGGGAAGACTTAGGAACAGGAATGATCTCAGCATACTTCCACATTTGAGGAAAGACACCTAGATGGAAAGATGAGTTTAATATATCAGCTAACGGAGTACTCAATTCAACTGCAAACTCTCGAATAATGCGGACTGGTAAATCATTTGAGATACTTGATTTTTGTAATTTTAGTTTACAAAGTAGTTTAAATATTTCATACGGCTGAACAATAGGGCACATAGAGGGCGCCGGTAAGAAACACGGTAATAGTTGTTTATTCAACCTAGGTAAGTTTGAAGCAATTTGTAGAAAATGGTCATTTATACGATTGGCAGTTTCTTTATAATTATTTGGAGCATCCGTTAACAGACCCGGAATGCTAATTGGTGCTAGATTTTGAGGACCATTTGTCAGATACTTAATTTGTCGATACCAGTTAGCAGGATTCTGAGTTTTAAGGTTGCGTACTCTTTTATTGTAAAACTCTTTTTTAGCAACCCTAATCGATTTTATTACTTTATTTCTTGAATACCGCCAAAGGACTTGGTTACGAGCATGCCAAGATGTTTGCCTTTGCAAAATTAATGACTTAATATTACAGTTCATCCATGGTTTGTCATTTACATGCATAGATACGGATTTTACTGGTAAGTATCGATCAAGATTGGTGTGAAGAGTATGAAGAAATAAATCACATTTTAAAGAAGGATCTTCTGTGGTGTATACTTCCTCCCAAGAATGATCAATTAACCAAGACCCAAAGTCACGAATTCCGCTATCAGGTAAAGGACGCACAGATCTCTTTTTGATCTTATTTTGCAATGACACATTTTCTGAAGAAGGGCACCACAAAACACAATTATGGTCACTCATACCTACAGGCGCAAGAATCTGTGGATTTTTAAAGTGATTGTAACAGTTAGAAATGATTTTGTCTAAAATATTGTTTCCACGAGTTGGTTCTGTTACAACTTGTTTAAAGCAGTCATTATGTAGAATCAGGCTTTCATCCAAATCATTAAAATCTCCTAATATAGAAATAGCTGCATCTGGATCCCGAACCAACAACCTGTCAACTGTAGCAGTCAGATGTTCGATGTATTGATCAGCCATAGGATGTCTTGGTGGATAGTATAAAATACATATAATAAAACACGGAATATCTCGAGGTAATCTTGGTGGTCTCATTATTAACCACAGGGCTTCAATTTCAGGAGGTACATCAATCGGTAAAATACGGGGCTTATATCTATGTTTGATGAAAGTCGCTACGCCGCCGCCTTGCTTTCCTGATCGGCTTTTAGAGAACATTGCATATCCCGGGATTGAAAATAATTCGTTTGGAGTATTTTCATCCCACCATGTCTCTGTGATTGCAAGGACATCCACATCATATTGATTTGCAAGAATTGACACTTCATCAAATTTATTGGTGATAGATCGAACATTGGATAACAGACAAGTTGGAATATCATAACACAATTTTTTACGACTGGCAATTGGTTTAAGCTGTTTCAAATTTATAGCATTGCGTTTTCTTGTAGGAGCCATTCTCAGACACTTTCGTTGTGTTACGACAACCTGAATTTCATATGTCTTGCACGACAACATTTTATTTTTCCTTGATCCTGCACGCTTACCACGACGAATTATAGGGCGAGAGGATATATTGGATTTCTTGATCATATTCCATGTTTCAAAAGGCAACTTTTGTAGATTTGGTTCAGTTTTTAAAGCATAAAGTTGAGAAATTGAATATCTCCTTACTTTGTCTTTTTGTTGAATTTCGGGACCAGGATTTGGGTGTATATCACCACATGACAATAATAGTTCAAAATTGAAGGTCGCTGAAGAATTTGCATAATACGTAATAGGTAGTTTCAAGTATTTGTTGTGAAATAAACGGCAACATGATCGGTTAGGGCTTAAACATGACGGAGCAGTTATCTGATGTATACAACCCACGACCAGTGTATAAAGTAATACGGCTACCACCAACATGATGACCTAAGCTCACAAGCATTTACTCACTCACTCTGCTTTGTCCACAAACAAAAGTTTACTAAGTTGAGTGAATCTCAACAAAAGTAAAGGTATATGGTAACAAAAGAAGCACTACCCTGGGATCATAGCACACAAACGTTACTCAAGTTCATCGCAATGGATACCAACTGTGCACATTTCACATAAGCACCAAATCACTTTCGTAAAGTCAAGAAAACACAACTCCTGTGCAGTACAAATCTCTCAAACTTGTCCAGCAAGGTCCATGTAGTATTGGGGGAATCAATATCGAAATCTTAATCTAAGGTTAAGTTTATGAACTGTCATCATAACTTAGAAAGTATATGGACCTTACACATCGTAATTTTTATGGAGCTAATTCATAAAACTTGGCCATTAGAGTAATCAAGTATCACTGAACACCATGTGCGAGAAATATTACATACGGTATGTCAATGGAAAGGTAGTGATGTGGGGATTATCATCATGTCATCTGAAAATAATTGAAAACAAATACAAAGGACAAAAATCACCAGTTATGAAGCGCTAAATGCCTCTCTGATTTGACTTAAAAAATTATATGGTTTGGATATTTTCACTTATTTGTAAGTACAGTTATATCATTTTCCTTTTCATTAAGAATAAGTTTCGTTCAGGGAAGATACTCTGGATGTGGTCATGCTGAAATTCATTTTCATGGATTTGTTGTGGGTCGTATGCTCGGTGCAGCTAGCAGCTGCATGAGTTAGTAGCGAATTGGAGAGTGAATTTGTCCGGCTCGGTCCAACTCACCATCACCGATGTAATTCCCCTAATTCACCGTCATTCACATAACTTTGGTGTTCACTAGAGCTAGAATCTCTATCATCAATTTCTTAAAAATCATCAATTTCAAAATCCAAATCTAGATAAACTTTTGGGTTTTCTTCCATTTTGTGATCAAAGTATTCAGTGACAGTGTGGAGAAAAGTACCATCGCAACAGGTTTTGCACGCAAGTGGAGCTTAACGTGGGAGAGCCAATCGCGTCTCTTGTACACACATACACGTCATAAAAAACCCCCAATTTCGCGGACGTAGTTCTACGTGTTCAAAGCCTTCAGAGAGAGAACTCTAAAACTATCAATTAATGACTTTCATCGGTCTCCATGATAAATAAAGTATGCCATCGTGTTCTTCTTAATTTCCCCTTTAATTTGATGTATAATTCTCCATTTTTTGAATTTGCAATATATTTCTACTTTAAAATGATTTTTGAATTTTTAATGTAGAGTTTTGTTTCTCTTGCCCTAAAATTTGGTCTGTACAACAAGATCATTAAAGAATTTATTTGTTTAATTTCACAGCCTATTTGATCATGAATCAAGTATCTGGGATAGCTCGCTTTCCTCTCTCCACAAGGGAATTCTCATCTGCCTCAGAAATGGCTGACATAGTAACAGAAGGAGATCTTGAATATTATGCAGGTGAGTAGGCTACTTTTAAATCAAGATCAAATAAAAATATCAGAAAAAATGGGAACTTCTCTTTTAAATGGTTTTTTTTTTAAAATCATAGAACATTACATGTATTTGTATTTCAATCTTCTGTACATGGAAACAAAATACAAGGAATCGAATCATAATGAACATGATGCTGATGATAATGCACAAAATTTATGTAATACCATTGCCATTTTACTGATAGTAAAAGTCATCATTTAGGGGATATGGTTTTAACACTAACAGCACACTAGTTTGAACATTTATCACATCAGCATGAAATAAATTACAGTGTTCAAGTCGTGAAAGGGGGCAAGACAATTGTGCCTCTTATTTATTCACATTTGAAGATGTATGGTATTTTTAATGTTAAAGTCAAACCAAAGAAACCAACTCCAGATTGATCAAAGATGTTATGTTTGTTTGAATTGTATTTCATTGGTCACTTTGGAGTTGGTTTTGATGGTGTGACTGTACTAGCATATATGTAGCATTGTAACATGTCTTTCTTGTATTCCATTCACTATAGCTGTGGAGTTTGATGTGGACCCAGATGCGACTGAGATACCTATGGATATGAGATACACTATTCGTTTACCTCATGATATTGCAGCATTTGGTTCTTGGTATACTGAGCTGAATGTCTTTCCATGGCTAGGAGTCGGCCCATCTGAAATTAAGTAAATGCTTTTTTTTATCTATGAAAATCAAAAGCCAACTGCAGTCAGCTGTAATCACAGTCATATAATTGAATCTGACAAATCTTATTAGTTTTCTTATTCATCAATGTACCAATTCATTATAATACAAGAGAAATCAATAATAGGCAGATTTATGTACATATACACAATTTGTGCCTCCTATTAATTCACCTGTGAATGAGTTAAACTGCTGATTCTAATTCAACTATTGAAATATTGCTAGCAAACGATTACTATTTATGCATCTGACCCACTGAGTTAACCATATCTGCAAGAATCTTGAAGGAGGCAGATCAACCCTGAAGAAAAAGAAGATATTGTTTTCATTTACTTTTGTGGATTGTTAATTACTTTTGATTTTATAAGCAGGAGACTTATTTTTTTCTCTCTCCCTTGAACTTATGAAAACATAATGGATGGTACTCTGATAGCCATGGTTTAGTTAACCCTGGGTTAACCTAGACCACACTTTCATGGAGTGCCAGTTGTCAAATCTTTCACCTTGTACAATAATTTTATTTCTGCAGCAAAACACTATCCAATATTAAGTGTGTCGTGAAATGAGAAGAATTATAAATATGAAAATATAATGATTTTTAAAAGATTAATTGGTACATCATCTTTGCCATGGTTATGGAGGTTCTGAAACCCAGCATTCTATAGAAGTTTGGTCTAACATTATAATTTAGACTACAGTTAAAGATAAATACCAAAATGAGTTCGAACAGAATCCGATGAAATTACACCAAAGTGTTTGTATGTATAAATAAAAAATATGTGCCGAATAACTCTGGAAGAAAATGCTGTAATTGCTGAGAAATTAGCAAAATAAGCACGGAATTCCATCAAATGTATTTTTCGAAGCTATATTAAAGGTAAATTGTGTCATTGGTTTATTTCAAAACTTTCTTTTAAATTTCACCCTTTGCTTTCCACAATATTCATAAACAAGTTCTGAGTCCATACAATGTATTGCATTGGCCAGAAAGAATTGTTTTTATTCTCAAAAAAATATATAGAGATGAGAAGATTTGCCGAGTGAGCTTTCTTGGATTTATTTTTAGAACTAACATAAAAAATGAAGAGCGCCACCTTGAGACAAAATGACATCAATACCTGCTCATGAGTATTCATATATCTAGCTCTCGCCTCTGCGCGAGTCTCAAGTGCCGATGCAAGGTACGGAGGCATGGGCGGGTACGGAATCTGTACACAGTGAATGCACGGGTTTCTATTGCATTTCGTAGAAAGCGTGTACATTGATAACAAAGTCTGACGGCTTTTACCTTGCTTTCATCTTTGCTTCGTTGATCTGTATTGTTGATCTATTTCTCCAGGGTATGGAGGGAGGGAGGGAGAAGGGTGCTTGTGAAAGGGAGAGAAAGGGCTATATTCTTATTTATTATATTTTTTCAAGTTTTTTCTTTCTATTTTTTATTATATATACATATGTATTTTTGTTTTGTTTCCGATTCACTGAATTGTTATCATTTTCTTCAGGTTCTGTATTTTGATTTGTTCATTATTATCACGTGTAGTAGTAATATACGTTGTAATTTCTTAATTGTTTAAATAAAAGGCCTATGCTACATTTTTTTAAAGGAAAAATTAGAAATCATTTTGTATTGAACTAGCTTGGCCACCAATTTCGTTATTTGCTTTGTGTGTACTATAGGCCTATAAGATCTCTCTCTCCACCACTGAATTCGTCAATATACTGCCTCAACGTATTTATCAATTAAATTGGACAAATACCGCGTGGCCTAGTGTTTTTTTTACAATATCCAGGGGCGGATCCAGCTTTCACTAATAAAGAGGGAGGGGGGTTGAAAAATATTTTCCCCGATCGATCGGCAGCTCAAAGGTAATTTTTGTCTCGCCTGCATAGCAGAGCGAGACTATAGGCGCCGCTTTTCTGACGGTGGCGGCGGCGTCAACATCAAATCTTAACCTAAGGTTAAGTTTTTGAAATGACATCATAACTTAGAAAGTCTATGGACCTAGTTCATGAAACTTGGACATCAGCTTAATCAAGTATTACTGAACATCCTGCCTGAGTTTCAGGTCACATGACTAAGGTCAAAGGTCATTTAGGGTCAATGAACTTAGACCATGTTGGGAGAATTATTTTCAAAATCTTAACTGGAGGTTAAGTTTTTGAAATGACATCATAACTTAAAAAGTATATGGACCTAGTTCATGAAACTTGGGCATAAGGTTAATCAAGTTTTAGTGAACATCCTGCACCAGTTTCAGGTCACATGACCAAGGTCAAAGGTCATTTAGGGTCAATGAACTTTGGTCAAGTTTGGGGTATTTTTTAAATTACTATCATAACTTTAAAAATTTATGGATCTAGTTCATGAAACTTGGACATTAGGTTAATCAAGTACCTCTGAATATTCTGTGCGAGTTTCAGGTCACATGACCATGGTCAATGGTCATTTAAGGTCAATGAACTTTGGCCGTGTGGGGGGTCTTTGTTGAATTACCATCCTAACTCTGAAGTTTATGGATCTATTTCATAAAACTTGGGATATAAGAGTAATCAAGTATCACTGAACATCCCCTGTGAGTTTCAGGTCACAAAACCAAGGTCAAAGGTCACTTAAGGTCAATAAACGTACATGTAGGCCATGTTGGGGTAATTGTTGAATTGCCATCATAACTTTGAAAGTTTATGGATAGAGTGAATGAAATGTGGACATGGGTGTAGTTGACAAGTCTTAAGTTACCGTTCAAATGTCATCTATGGTCAATGAACGTGGTATTATGTCATTATATGAATGGTGTTTTTGTGAATGATTATTTTATAGTAGTTTTCAAAGTTAGCACTGCTGCTATATTAAATCGCGTAATGCAGGCGAGACTGCAAGAGGCGTTCCACTTGTTTTGTATCTATACAGTGCGTATAAAAAAAAACGGGACAGATTTGAAAAGTCTATAAAATTTTAGTTTCAAATTATTATGTCTATATTTTGGTGTTAATCGGTGCTCTAAGGTCTTGTCTTTCAAATGCTATTAAAAAAATTTAGTTTTGTTCATGCTTGAGCGAACACGGGACGTTTTTGTTGGGGGTTCAAAAAGAGGCTTGCGCCAGAATTGCAGAATATGAGTAATATGATGATCGGACTTCTTGCTAATTAGCAGACTTCCTCTTAACCTTTTCATTATCTTTGCCATAATTTTCAAATCATGCGGTCAAAATTCATTTTCAGATCTATTTATTTGATTGAATTATTCTGTTATTTCTTTTTAATATGCTCTCTGTTAGCTTTGAATATTCCTTCTTCAAGCTAAAATTATTTTTTTCAACCGAATTATGGGAGAGCATGGATTTTTTATTCAAATCCTTTCATTATGTGCTACAAAGGTTATGGTGCCTTTTGAACAAAGCCACACAGATGGGCGGGCGCTCGGGGGTTGCTCCCCCCCCCCCCTCAATTAAAAAAAATCATGACCAAGGAAAAAAGTGGACAGGAAATAAAAGGAAAGATAGAAAGTAAAATATGATATTATTTGCTGAATATTATGTCAAAATCTATCACAAAATTTGATATTGTAATAAAAAAAAAAGTGGGAATATTTGCGTGCTCACTTCGCTCGCTCACAACTTTTTAATACATTTTACCCGATCTGCCATATCTAGCTCCTTCAAAATTGACTCAATACACCATTGTCATTGAAAGACATGAATCCCTTCCTGTGTTTCCTGTCAAGCAATTAAACTTGGTCAACGAATTAATGACCCATTGAAAAATAGATTCATGTCTTTTAAAAGGTACATAACATAATTTGTTTCACATAATAAAACGATTTGAATAATCACAAGTTTTCCCAATTAATAATTCAAATCTTCTTGCTTGGGTTAACCAAAAAAATCTTCTTTTCTCAGTTACTTATGAAGGAAAATTAAAAGGTAAGAGAAGTTTAAATGAAAAAACAAAATAATTCAATTAAATAAATAACTTTGTAAATGAAATTTGACAACATAATTCGAAAATTGTGGCACAGATAATGAAAAGGTCAAGAGGAAGTCTCCTGATTAGCAAGAAGTCTGATCATTGTATTACACATATTCTGCAATTCTGGCGCAAGCCTCTTTTTGAACCCCCAACAAAAACGTCCCGTGTTCGGTCAAGCATGAATAAAATTTATTTTTTTAAATTGCATTTCAAAGATAAGACCTTAGAGCATCTATTAACACCAAAATATAGACATCATTATTTGAAACTAAAATTTTATAGACTTTTCAAATCTGTCCCGTTTTTTTTGATACGCACTGTATAGTCGTAACAGTTACTCATAAGCCCTATAGAAATGAGAGCGCGAGGTAAAATTTTCGGAAATCGTGTATTGTGTCCTGTAAATTGACGGATCCATGCAGCACCGGCCGGCTGTGCCCCCCCCCCCCCCTTCAGAGGCACAATCAATATTTCTTATGTAAAAATCTATCGTTATAACCATTTTTTTTTTTTGCTTGTCAAATTTTCCTCGGGAAAATGTGCCCCCCCCCTTTGGAAAATCTTAGATCTGCCTCTGAAGATTAATCATAATAAAACAAAATAATCATAACGGTACGTAGGGCCTATGGTGCACCGGGTAGCCACTTCAGTTCCGTAAACTGTTCTCCCAGCGGGCCATGCTAATACCCCGGCTTTAGCTTGGCTACCTAGGCGCTCAAGCATTTGAATTAGTAAATGGTAGTTCCCTTGTTTGTTTTACTAAGGCCTGTTTTTGTTTACATTGATCAGCTGATATTTCTTTAATTTGATATGAATAATACCTTGTTATTGTAATTGCTATTTTACTATGTTTTATTATACAAGGACCAAGATGAAAAAAACAGTAATTACAACTCTGATCTTGTGAACCTGTTTAAATATGACTGAATGAATAAATAAATGAATAGGTATTGATAAATAGATATTCCATCGAACAGGCAATGCGAACACGAAGCGCGGGCTAAATTGTTTTATATAGTGACAAGTCTGAATTACCCTCACCTTATTTTATTCATTCTTCCTCTTTATATTTTTTCTTCTCCCCCCACCCTCTGCTTTCCATTCTATTACTTGTTTCCCTTTCTTTCCCCCTATTATGCGCCGCCAATAGGGTGGGGGCGCCCCGTTGGCCTCCTGGACCCGCCTATGATACCGGTACGTCAGGCCTGTATATTATAAGCAATTGATGTTTATGTAACATCGATTACCCCCCCCCCCCCCGAAAGTTTCTCTTTGTATTTTTCTTTTCAACTTGTTATGGTAGTATATACTAAACAAGTATCACGTTTGACTTTGTCCAACTTTGTGACCAAAACTTTAGTACGGTTTTCTCAGTGAAATTGATGATGACGTCTCCTGGGGGCCTCCCCCTTCACCCCACTCCTCCTTGGTCCTCTGGGCTTGGCGAATAAAATTACGTACGTATCATGGAGATATATATATATATATATTCGAGGACATACAGCTAGGCGGAATTATTTGGGGAAGGGGTCTTCCATTTCTTTGTTATTCTGAAGTTCCGATGATGGTTCAGCGAATGTGCTCTATGCAAAATCACGTTTTGGCACGACTTCTAAGCGCTGGGCATGTCAACGGACAATAACAAAATAAATGCAAACATGTCATGGATCGAAATGGTAAAAAAAATTTTTTTTAAAGAAAACCATCGTTATCAAAATTTGATGCAGTCAAACCAACATTTTTTGTTAATACCAGTTTCAACTTACATCAAAAATTATAACCCGAGGCCATATTAGCACCGGGGGGGGGGGGGGGGGGGCAGAGAGCACTTGCACCCCCCAAAAAAAATCCCAGTAGGAAAAAAAATATTTTTTTTCAAAATGGAAAGTGCCCTTCATCCAAAATGATGTGTGCCCCTTTTCAAAAATAAAATACCTTTTTTGAAGTCAAACAATACATTTTAGGTTAGAAAATCACAAAATTTTTGGCTCGCGCTTCGCACTCACATCATTTTGAAAAAAGGGCACTTTCCATTTTTTCCCCTACTGGGATTTTTTTTTGGGGAGGGGTGCAAGTGTTTTGGTTACAACTTTTGCTTACAATGTTCAATTTTCAAGTTTGAATATCACAAATTTTCAGCTCGTGCTTTCCGCTTGCATCAATTATTGTTTATTCTTGGTTTCAAAACTTAGAATGTCCAGTTCTCAGGTTGAAATATCACAAATTTTCGGCTCACGCTTCGCGCTCGCATCAATTATTATTTATTGGTTTCAAAAAGTGCTTAGCTTGTCCAGTTTTCAGGTTGGAATATTGCACTCATGTCCATTATTCAGTTAGATACACATCTTTTTCATGATAACAAAAACAATTGCTCGGAATGCTCGAATTTCTTATTAGTACATGCAATGTCCAAAATTTTGAGCCCGCGATTCGCGCTCACAACATCTCTCAAGGATGCTCTTTTAACAATCATTTGCGCGGTAATAATTGACCAAAAAGCGAGTTTCACAACTTCAGATTTGAAAATGTTTCCAAACCGCTTGCTTGCTACGCTCGCTCCCGGAAAAATAAAGCCTGATTACATATTTAATCAATCAGAAAAAACTTCAAAAAGGCTTTGCTCAACTTAATTACTATAAAACGCACAACTACTTAACGCAGATGATAATCTCATGGTGAAAATTTCAATTGCATAAAAAAATACATATAAGTGCCCTCTTTTGCCCCCCAAATGAAAATATGTTCCGCCGCCCCTGATTAGCACCCATCGCACTTGCTGGTATTTTTGTCTCGCCTGCATAGCAGAGCGAGACTATAGGCGCCGCTTTTCCGACGGCGACGGCGGCGGCGGCGTCAACATCAAATCTTAACCTAAGGTTAAGTTTTTGAAATGACATCATAACTTAGAAAGTCTATGGACCTAGTTCATGAAACTTGGACATAAGGTTAATCAAGTATTACTAAACATCCTGCCTGAGTTTCAGGTCACGTGACCAAGGTCGAAGGTCATTTAGGGTCAATGAACTTTGACCATGTTGGGAGAATTATTTTCAAAATCTTAACCGAAGGTTAAGTTTTTGAAATGACATCATAACTTAGAAAGTATATGGACCTAGTTCATGAAACTTGGACATAAGGTTAATCAAGTAAAAATGAACATCCTGCTTGAGTTTCAGGTCACGTGACCAAGGTCGAAGGTCATTTAGGGTCAATGAACTTTGGTCAAGTTGGGGGTATTTGTTGAATTACCATCATAACTTTGAAAATGTATGGATCTAGTTCATGAAACTTGGACATTAGGTTGATTAAGTACCACTGAATATCCTGTGCGAGTTTAAGGTCACATGACTATGGTCAATGGTCATTTAAGGTCAATGATCTTTGGCCGTGTTGGGGGTATTTGTTAAATTACCATCCTAACTCTGAAAGTTTACGGATCTAGTTCGTAAAACTTGGACAAAAGAGTAATCAAGTATCACTGAACATCCTGTACGAGTTTCAGGTCACATGACCATGGTCAAAGGTCATTAAAGGTCAATGAACTTTGGCCGTGTTGGGGGTATTTGTTGAATTACCATCGTAACTCTGAAAGTTTATGGATCTAGTTCATAAAACTTGGGATATAAGAGTAATCAAGTATCACTGAACATCCCCTGTGAGTTTCAGGTCACAAAACCAAGGTCAAAGGTCAGTTAAGGTCAATAAACTTAGGCAATGTTGGGGTAATTGTTGAATTGCCATCATAACTTTGAAAGTTTATAGATAGAGTGAATGAAATGTGGACATGGGTGTAGTTGACAAGTCTTAAGTCACCGTTCAAATGTCATTTATGGTCAATGAACGTGGTATTATGTCATTATATGAATGGTGTTTTTGTGAATGATTATTTTATAGTAGTTTTCAAAGTTAGCACTGCTGCTATATTAAATTGTGTAATGCAGGCAAGACTGCCAGAGGCGTTCCACTTGTTGTTTACCGTCATTCCCCCCTCTCAAAGAAAAAACTTATACTTTTGCCCTTTATTTAGCCTGCAATGGAACTTTTGCAGGAAATTTTATTTAAATGCAAGCATATCAAACAGGATGCAAATGGAGGTCTATTCAGCCGGTCATTATTTATACGCTTTGGATTCTAGTTTGCCTAGAAAATATAAAATATTTCAAGAGTTCTTATATTTTCATTACATCTTTGTCCTTATTTCTCTATATCCGCAGCTCCACCATGCGCGTATTCGAGGGCCCTCGGGGCACGCCCCCCCCCCCGGTAGGCGAAAAAGGGGCGCCAAAAATAGGGAGAAAAGGGAGGGAAAGAAAAAGGGGAGAAAAAATGAGGGAAAGAAGAAGAGAAAGAGAAAAGGGGGAAAGAAAGAGAGGAGGAAAACAAGAGGGAAAGGGGAGCGCCGAATTGATGTTCGCCCTAGGGAGGGGGCGCCCAATTGATAATCGACCTATAGGGGCGCCGAATTTAAGTCCAACATAGTTAGGGGAGCCGAACCGATGTTCGACATAGGGGGCATCAACTTGATGTCCGAATTAGGGAGGCGCCGAATTGATGTTCGACCTAGGGGGTGCCAATTGATGTTCAGCCTAGGTGGGGGGGGGGGGACGAATTAATGTTTTACCTCGGGGCACCGTATAGATGTTCCACATAGGAGGGGCCGCATTGAAGTTCGACATAGGGGCACCGAGGGGGCGCCGAATTGATGTTCAAACTAGGGGCTGGGGCGTCGAATCGATATTTTCCATAGTGTTGCCGAATTGATGTTTGACATAGGGGGGCGCCGAATTGATGTTCAACCTAGGGGGTGCCAAATTGATGTTCAACCTAGGTGGAGGGGGGGGGGGGCGAATTAATGCTTTACCTCAGGGCGCCGTATAGATGTTCGACATAGGGGCACCGAGGGAGTGCCGAATTGATGTTCAACCTAGGGGCTGGGGCGCCGAATCGATATTTTTCATAGGGTTGCCGAATCGATGTTTGACATAGGGGGGCGCCGAATTGATGTTCGACCTAGGGGGTGCCAATTGATGTTCAGCCTAGGTGGGGGGGGGGGCACGAATTAATGTTTTACCTCGGGGCTCCGTATAGATGTTCCACATAGGAGGGGCCGCATTGAAGTTCGACATAGGGGCACCGAGGGGGCGCCAAATTGATGTTCAAACTAGGGGCTGGGGCGTCGAATCGATATTTTCCATAGTGTTGCCGAATTGATGTTTGACATACAGTCAGTAGGCAGGTCCCAAAAAAGTGGCTTCTTTCATCCAAGTGATATTCATGACTTAAGAAGTTTTGCATATTTAATGAGCTTGATGCGGACCAAAACACCTCTTTTGATTCTGTCATTGCTGCTCTAATTGTGCATCGAATTTCATGATTCTGGTATCATTGTAAAGAAGAAGAATCATTCTTTCAGGTCATGTGTTTGAATTTATTCAAAGATTTTGTAATATAGGTTAAAATTGTGATCTAAAATATGCTACAAAATAATTATTTTCACCTGACAAAAGCTGCTATTTTCACACTTTATTTTTGTTTGAGCCCAAATGATTTTTATATCATTATAAAGCTGAATATGTATGCTTTAAAATGGTATAGGTTTCAAAATAAGAATTAGTTTAATCGGGTCAAGATCACACTTTTCATTGTCCAAGTACATAAAGCAGCTTGAAAACAAGAATACTGCACTCTGATTGGTCAAAGGGACCACACACTGGCAAATTCCAACGGTTCCACTGCCTGGGCTCATGGGAAGGTCACACTTCCCATGTGGTAATCTCCTCAAACTACCCGCGCCTGTTGTTCTGTGAACCTTATCCAGCCAATCAGAACTCTGGATTTCATGCAAGTACAAAATTTCAGAAATCTCGTCTTGTACCTTGGTGGGAAAAGTGTGATCTTGACCCGATTAAAAGGTGCCGCATATCAAGAGTGGCATTATGAGAAAGCACAGAAGTTCAGCTTTATGGTGATATATATATCATTGAGGCTCAAAATAAAAAGTTTTGCACAATTTGCAAAAGAAAACGGAGGAAGAAAATTCAGTTTTGAGGCACATTTTCAGGCCAGAAATTCACTTATTTCTCAAACTATTGTATACAAAATAAATGACCAATGTGAAAGAATAACATTTACTCTATCTGATGGTGCAATGATATTTCATTTAACTAGAGGTTAAAACAGGTAAATTATTAGAGAAAGAAAATCTCACGAATCACGAGATTTTGCAAGGAGGAGGATTCAGCCACGAGATGATTTGGATGAATCTGGCCTTTTTGCTCATTAGCATAGGGACATGCGGTCTGACTGCATAGGGGGGCGCCGAATTGATGTTCAACCTAGGGGGTGCCAAATTGATGTTTTAGGTGGAGGGGGGGGGGGGCGAATTAATGCTTTACCTCAGGGCACCGTATAGATGTTTGACATAAAAGGGGGCCGCATTGAAGTTCGACATAGGGGCACCGAGGGAGCGCCGAATTGATGTTCAACCTAGGGGCTGGGGCGCCGAATCGATATTTTTCATAGGGTTGCCGAATCGATGTTTGACATAGGGGGGCGCCGAATTGATGTTCAACCTAGGGGGTGCCTAATGGATGTTCACCACACGCGGGTGCCTATTTCATGTTTGTCCCGGTGCGCCAAATTCAGGTTCAATTAACCAAGGGAGGGGGGTGGGCGCCAAATTCATGTTTGCTTGCATCAAATACTCATCCTGTTCATGATAACCAAAAGTGCCTATAATTTTAGATCAGAATACCAAAAAAAATCATCCTACTCTACGCGCTCGCATTAATTGTTTAGTAAGGTGACGATCCTGTTCATGGTTAGACGCACCACAGTCATTCAAATTTTTTTCAAAAGTTGAACTGCTCGTGCACACACTGTATGCGTAGGCCTATATCCCGTAGGCCTATCTTCCTCTCATTTGTTGCAATAAAAGTTCATCTTTCCATCTATTTTTATTCGTTTATTGTTTATTTAATAAGGGGTAGCCCATTCAACAACAGCTCCCATGGGGCGCCCCTATCTATTATTCGTCATTGGTATCCATCTGTCTTTGTCCATCCATTCTTGGGGTTATACATTCATCGGATGATCCATTCATATATATGCCTATTCATCCATCTATTCATTCTTTCAGTCATCCATCCACTGATGGATTGATTAGGCCTAAAGGCTACCCCCACCCTCCCCATACTGGAGAAATACTCTGCGACCCATTCTCTGGAAATCCTTATTGATACACGTTTCAAAGCAGACGTAAATTACCAGTATGTGCAATCCCCTCGGACGTTGCTTCTCCAAGTTTGCTTAGTCTTCTTTCACGTACTTCGTTGCTCTATTTCACACGGCATGACTTGTAAAGTTCTGTTGTAAAACATGCTGGTCGGCCCCCGGGGTCGGCCCCGAAATTCACCCCTCTGCATACATAGAGCGGTTCTACCATAGACCATAGCGCCGCGCAATATTGAATATACTCAACTTCTAGCTACAAGCTTTCTTTTGTGGCTGCAAGAATAAGAGTTTTCCGAGAAATCTTGCCCCTTACGTCTACCCCCCCCCCATTTTTTTTTTGCTTTTGCTCATGACGCCTCTGCTCTGCTTGTAAAGATTGACCAAATAACACTTTATTCTAAATTTGCAACTTGATGCATTGGTCGCATACACACACTATCACGGTCTACACGATGTAGACTACGCTACATACTTCGCATCAACAGGTTTCTCAGCTCACCTTTTGACCTCGCAAGTTCAGTCTAAACAACGAAGAATAATCCTACTTTCATGTCAATACTGTGTGTCCTCCATGGTCCTATCAACTTTTATCTTCCTTTTATGTTTTACTATTTTGTATCCCGCCCTGAAAATAATCGTTTTTCTCTTCGCCCTTCCCTTTCTTCATACTCGGCCCTAGACAGAATGGGGGTGGCCGTCTATATAAATACATATGAAATTTTTTCATCTCGCTCTTTGCGCTCGCTTCAATATTGTTTAGTTAAAATTAGATGACAATCCTGTTCATGATTACCAAATGTGCTTAGAATGTCAAAATTTTAGGTCAGAATATCAATCACTTGAGCTTAAAAAGTGATTGATATTCTGACCTAAAATTTTGACATTCTAAGCACTTTTGGTAATCATGAACAGGATTGTCATCATAGATATCATTCTCTGATTGTCATCTACCTAACAATATTGATGCGAGCGCAAAGAGCGAGGTGGCCGTCTAATCAAACTCGGCCCTTGCCCTTCTCTGGGATTCTCGTATCTCTTTTAGTCTTGGACTCCTTTCAGATTCATGACATAAGATTCCGAAAGTAAGCCATATTGGGCAATCCTTTGCTTCGTCATTCACGTCCGATAATCCACGTGTCTGAATCCTTATTCACGTACTATACAATCATGGAGCTATAGCTCCATATAATACATGCTTGTCCTGTGTTTGCTATCGCTAATAGTGGATTATGTCTAAAGTAAACGTGCATGCAGAGCGCAAGCATATAGCTAGCTAGTCCACCTCCTGGACTGTTGGTATTTTGTACGATACGACTACCAAACACAACACACTACATCCCCATAACACGCATACACACACCCCCTGAATAGTCACACGAAACAACATTTTTTTTTCGGGGAAAGTGAATCAGTGGGTTAGGTGAATCACTGGGGGTAAGTGAATCAGTGGAGGGCGTGTGTGTGTTGGTTATGTGTGCACGCGGGGGTACCGTTACGGTCCGATAGGGTTTGCCCCTGGTTTGCCCAATCAATAAAAATCGTCCAGGACGTGGACTAAGCGCCAGCCGGCTAGCATCGGCTCATTGAGCTTGTACGCACCGTTCGGTGTTTGCTTCTACTCAGCTACTTCTGCACACAGCGCTGCACTTTGTTGATACAGGGATTTCTTGATACCGCGCATGCGCCATGACGTACTTCATCAATATGCATGAGGTCGTAATGAATATGCATGATTCGAATGGTGTTCTAATATCAATTTATTTGTTAACTCGAGAGGGCGGAAACAAAATTAATAGGTTAACCGAGATCTTATAATATATATTTCACCCCTCAATATCATGAAAACAGAAGAGTTATACCAATTTCTTTTGAGTGATAAAGTAGAGCATTGATATAGATATTTAATGAAAATAATATCTTTACAATTGATTCACTGACCTTGTCTGAGATTAACCAATCATACACTATACCTTTAATACACTGTCCCACATATGCTTTTCTGTGTTAGTTATCATCAGAATTATCAATTTTGAGCTAAGATTTCATGATTTTACAAAGATAAGTTTACATTAATGTACCAGATCTAGATGTATGATAATATTTTGACAATTAGCCTTGATTTAAAAGACTCTCTGAAGAAATAATTGTTTGCTGCAACTACTGTCTTTTACCTTTAAACCTATTTTTAATTATCAGAATACCCAGCGCACGACACTAGCACTGGTCCGACGGTCCCAGACCGGTAAAAATTGCCGTTGGGCCAGTAACTTTTCAGATTTACTGGTCCGAAATTACCAGTAAAAATTATATCTTACTGATACAAATATTTTTTTCTCTTTTGTAAATCATGGCTTTGGTGTCTCACTAAAAATGCTCTACAAAATTGAGAAATGCAAATGGCTCTCATGAATTATGTTGTGTGTGTGTACTGTTTGATTGTTTTTGTTTTTTTTGGGGGGGGGATAACAATAAGCAATATAAGACGGCAAGGTAATCTCAAGCCTTTTTATGTTTTTCTTTATTTTTGGAGACCAGTAAATTTTAGGTTCGGACCAGTAAAATATGGTAGAACTGACTATCTACTGGTTTGACATGATCAGGTTGGGCCAGTAGAAAAAAAGGATTAGTGTGGAGCCCTGGAATACCACTCATTATTTTGAATGCAATAATTCATGAATAACATTATTATGCAGAAAACATGTAATACATCGACTAGTAAGTATTCTCTTCATATATTTTTCTTACAGCAACTACAAGAACCGATTCATGTTGATTCAGAGTATCATTGACCGGGTAGTGATTGCTGTCCAAGCATATGACTATACTTCAAGTCTTGCAGTATTTGGTGCTGCCCTTGACTTGGAGTTTGGCATGCAAGTATGTTTTTCCTATAATATGTAATCATTATTGTAAGTCAAATAGTATAACTTTTGTAATCAATCGGGTGTTGCAAGAAACTTTTTGTTAGTTCAAAATCAAGCGTAAGTCTCTAAAAGAAGGGTAACTTTTTAGATTCGTTGATTAAATGGAAATTTGTCCTTGATTTGCTTTAAACTTTTCTTGCAATGCCTCATTACTTTTAATTTTGGGCTTAAATTAGATTTTTGATTAATGTTTCTTGCGATGGCCCATATGCTGTTATTTATGTAATGCTTATTTGATATTTAAATTTTGTGTTTTGTTCCTGTCTTTTAATCTACTTCATGTATATTATTTTAACTGACATTTGAGTGTTTTTTTTTTAATGCCCCCGCAGACGAAGTCTGGAGGGGGCTTTAAGCGTTGCCCCTGTCAGTCCGTCCGTCCCCCCACTTGGTTTCCACGCAATAACTCGAAAAATATATAATGGATTTTAAATATTTCATATAGATGACACTAAAATACAAGCGAAGTTCGAATTCGGAGTCCGCAGGTCAAAGGTCATAGCTCATTAACTATGCGAGTTGGTTTCCGCGCAATAACTCGAAAAATATTTAATGGATTAAAAAAAAAATTGTTGTGTAGGTAGATGACACCAAAATACAGGCTAAGTTTGAATTCGAAGTCTGCAGGTTAAAGGACACAGCTCATTAAATATGCGAGTTGGTTTTTGCGCAATAACTCAAAAAATATTTAATGGATTTTAAATATTTTTGGTATGTAGGTAGATGACACCAAAATACAGGCTAAGTTCGAATTTGGAGTCCGCAGGTCAAAGGTCACAGCTCATTAAATATGTGAGTTGGTTTCCGCATGATAACTTATGAAATATTCAACAGATTTTAAAAAATTTGGGTGTGTAGGTAGATGACACCAAAATACAGGCTAAGTTCGAATTTGGAGTCCACAGGTCAAAGGTCACAGCTCATATATGCGAGTTGGTTCAAAGGTCTTAATTTGTTCATTATATATATGCATATTGGTTAATCTGCATGATATTAATTTCAATCATATAGAATGAATTTCTGATCGCGTTAAACGTGGGCATCTGTGTCCTTTGGACACGTCAAATTTCTAGTTGAAGATACACTTCTGAATATCATAAGCTGAAGAACGTTAATTTCCATTTTTGTCTCGCCTGAATAAAGTTCGGCAGAGACCGAGTAATCACTTTTCCTGTTGGTCTGTTCAAAAATGTTTTTTGTTCAAGTATTTGTTCAACTTGCTCTCATTTTTTTTTTTTGCATTAATTATGTTCAAAAGGTCAAAATATATGAAATCATGTCTATCCTTTTTAGATGAGCTTATGCTGTCGTCCATTGTCTGTCATCCGTCCACAATCTCAAAATGCTTCTTCTTCGTCATTTCAAGTCCGATTTCAATTCTGTTTGCTTTATATGATAGCACTAGGTGGGGATTCAAAACGGAATTTTGAAACTCATTAAATATGTTCATTTATGCGCATTTTTCAAAATTCACAATAAATGCTTCTTCTATATAAATGTTAATCATATTATTATTATTATTATTTATTTGTTGACTGATTTTGATTTTTTGCTTCCAACTGGTACAGCTTCATGAGGTTCACCAAACTTCTACACAGAATTTTGAAACTTTGACTAGAAAAAATTTTATGTGGGGATTCAAAACGGAATTTTGAAACTCATTAAATATGCTCATTTATGCGCATTTTTCAAAATTCACAATAAATGCTTCTTTATTTGTTGACTGATTTTGATTTTTTGCTTCCAACTGGTACAGCTTCATGAGGTTCACCAAACTTCTACACAGAATTTTGAAACTTTGACTAGAAAAAATTTTATGTGGGGATTCAAAACGGAATTTTGAAACTCATTAAATATGCTCATTTATGCGCATTTTTCAAAATTCACAATAAATGCTTCTTTATTTGTTGACTGATTTTGATTTTTTGCTTCCAACTGGTACAGCTTCATGAGGTTCACCAAACTTCTACACAGAATTTTGAAACTTTGACTAGAAAAAAATTTATGCTAATTTATGTGGAATTAATTGATGCGTATTTTTAAAAATTCACATAGAATGCTTCTTTATTTGTTGACCTATTTTGATTTTTTTCCTTCCATCTGGTAGAACCTTATGAGGTTCACCACACTTGTACACAGAATTTTGAAATTCTGAGTAGAAAATTACTTATGCTAATTTATGCAAAATTTATTTATAAATCACAGAAAATGCCTCTTCTTTATTTGTTGACCGATTTTGATTTTTTTCTTCCATCTGGTGGAGCTGCGTGAGGTTCACCAAACTCGTTCACAGAATTTCGAAATTTTTACTAGAAAATTATGCTAATTTATGCAAAATTTATTCATAATCACAAAAATTATTTTTCTTTCATTTTGATTCTTTTTTTCTTCCATCTGGTAGGGCTGCATGATTGTCACTAAATTTCCACCCAGAATTTTGAAATTTTGACTAGAAAATCATTCATGCTAATTTATGCAAAATTTATTCATAAATCATGAAAAATGCCTTTTCTCCTTCATTTGTTGACCAATTCCAATTTTGTTTTGCTCTATATGATAGCTCTAGGTGGGGATACAAATTTCAACACAGAATTTTGAAACTCATTAAATATGCTAATTTATGCGTATTTTTCAAAATTCACAAAAAATACTAATTTTGTTGACTGATTTTTATTTATTTTTTGTTCCATTTGAGAGCAACATGAGGTTCACCAAGGTTCTACACAGAGTTAAGACATTTTGACTAGAAAATAATTTATGCTAATTTATACAAAATTTATTCATAAATCACAAAAAATGCTTCTTTGTCATTTCTTCATCAATTTCAATTCTGTTTCCTCAATTTATATCACAATATAATTCACTACAGTGTCAACTGGGCTGAAATAAAAAAAATGGAATCAAATTGCGTTGCGAGATGACGATGAGCTCTACATCATTGATGGGCTAGTTTCAAGTTTTTGTGCAACTTGTTCTCATTTCGTTAAATCTGCATTAATTGTGTTCATACTCGATACAAATGATCTTTAGGTAATACCACATGTGCCTTCTTAACGATAATGGAGTCAAATGTCATCTAGGTGTCAAAAAGTATTTTTTTTTTCAAAATGCTCTCAATTCTTTATTTCTGCATCAGTTATGTTCACATTTTATACAAATGATCATTGGGTAATACCACATGTGTATTGTTGAGGATGAAGGGGTCAAAGGTCATCTAGTTGTTTAATGGTCAAGTTTTTGTTCAAATTGCTCTCATTTCTTTATATCTGCATTAGTTATGTTCACGTACGCTTTGTACAATGGATCCTTGGGAATGCTACATGCATGTGTAGTCATGAGGATGATGGGGTCAAAGGTTGTCTAGGGGTTAAAAGGTCAAACGATATTAGGTCATGTTCATTCTTTTTTCAAGTTTTTGTTCAACTTGCTCTTTTTTCTTTATATCTTCATCAATTGTGTTCATACTTGGTACAAATGATCTTTGGACAATACCACATGTGTTCTTGAGGATGATAAGCTCAAAGGTCATAAGATCATATTGTATCTTTTATTGATCGCGAAATCAGGCGAGACTCGTTCGTGAATCACCTTGTTTTTTTTAATAGTTCATAATTGTTGAGTTTTAGAATTAGTATGGAAATAAACTCTGGTGAGGGTAAAACAGAAATTTTCTGGGTGAGAACTTGGTGAAATCGAAATCTCCTTTAATTTGCTTTTTTTATATCAGTGTTGTCTTCTGTTAGTTTTAGTGTTATTATCATTGACATTACTGCTTTTGGTATTTATTTCATTTATAAAACTCTGGAATAATCTTTCTTCGGATCATGTGTTAACTTATTCAATACTTAACTGAAAACCTCCCTTTTTCAGGAGAATTTAAAATAAGTTGCTGTTTTGTAATGAAATTTGTAGACATAGTAGGCTTCTCTTATTTTCCTTCATTTATGACTTGATCATACATTATTTTGCTTAATATGGTTTCATGTTGGCCTGCTGCACAATTGAGTATATCCATTTAGAAATTGCACAATATTATATACAATTATCATTATAATTATATTATAATTTTTATTTGGGTTTGATATTTAGAGGAATCGCATTTTTTCGTGCAACTAACTTTTCTTCCAATTTTCTCTTTCTCTGCAGCAATTTCCTTATCCATCATATACTGATGATCCATTCATTGTAACAATTGAGAACATGATGCCCCTTCTTCTGTTTTTGAGTTTTATCTATGGTGCTGGGTCTATAACAAGGGTAGGTCTGTAGTGTTGTTAAGATCGTTGCTTGTTTTGTGCATATCACTTCAATTCAATTCAATTTATTTTATTTTTTCATTCTTTAACATAATACAAATAAGTACAAGATAAATTAATTCAATTTAAATAAAAGCATGAACAAAATTCAACATTGAATAAATGATATACATATTCAATAAGTAATTCAAATATAAATTAACATGCATGTCAAATTTAAATTAATATAATCAATATAATTAAATCAATATAATTTTATATCATGAGAAGAATGGAGAATTATACACCGCATTGTATAGTTAATGGCTTTCATTTCTTGCCATGACTCCGTGAAAAAGGAAGGTAAAGTACAGATCATGTATGTATATGAGTGAATATTAGGAAAAAAATTATTTTAAGAAGAGGTATTAACCACCCTCTTGACTTTTAAAGTCAAATGGAACAGCTTGGCTGAGTCAAGATAATCATTTGGGATGAATCACAGCTCACCTGCATAGCAGAGCAATACTATAGGCGCTGATTTTCCGATGGCAGTGGCGGCGGGGGAATTTTAACCAAGGCAAGGATTTTGAAGTTTCATCATAAACTTCAAAAAGTATATGGGTCACATGACCACGGTCAAAGGTCATTGACGGTGAACGGACTTTGACCATGTTGGGGTATTTTTTTAAATGTCATAACTGATAGTTTATGGATCTACATCATGAAAGTTAGATAAAAGTAAAAGGGTATTTGAGTATCTCTGTCTTGCACGAGTTGCAGATCACATGATTTAGGTCAAAGGTCATGTAGGGTCAGTGAACTTGTCAACATTGAAATATTAAAATCTTAACCAAGGTTAAATTCTTGAAATGTTATAACTTTGAGAGTAAATGGATCCATTGCATATAACTTACACTAATTGGTAATCAAGTATCACTTATCATTTTGTATGAGTTTTAGGTCACATGATCTGAGTCAAGGGTCATTTTTAGGGTCAATGAACTTATTATTTCATTATCATATGAATGGTGTTTTAACGAATAACCATTCATCATTCAGTTTTCTGAGTCATCGCTGCTGCTATATTGAATTGCGTAATGCAGATGAGTCTGCCAGAGGCGTTCCACTTGTTCATTTCAGGATGTTCCAGTGTTAAAATGAAATCCATGTCATTTTCACAAAATTTTGCACTGAGTTACTTTAGCACCTGAATCTTTCAAAAATGCCAAAAGTGATATGGGTTCATGTGCTAGATTTTTTGCTATTGAGCTTTGAAGTTCACCCAAATGGAAGTTCTCAAGAATTGTACCTGTAAGAGAATTTGGCATTTTTAGACCCCATTGGTCCATGAATTATTTTCAGCTAATTAGCTTTATGAGATAAGACATCTTATCTGCAGTTAGAATGCAGATCATGTGCAAAATCATCTGATACCTATGGCGGATTAATCACCTGTTTATCCATTATGACGTCAATGCGCATACGCATAAAATATGGACAGATCATGATGCGCACAAACATAAGTGTGGAACGTAGAAATATCTACATATACGTATATTTTGTATAATAATATGTGGTCTTATTCACGGTAAAGGGTATTTTCAAATTCAAGGTCAAAATTTCAGAATGGATTTTCATAAACATTTCTACTGAAAACGGGTCAATTTACTGCCAATAACTGGGATATATTCATTTGATTTGCACGTTACGATTAACTTGCACACTGATTAAAAGTACATAATTTTTCCTGCGCGCGCTGCATCTCCCTACGTACGCACTATCCCAAGATTATCACGCAAATTGGTATCCATTCCGTCTTACTTTCGCCTGCTACCGTGATATGACGTCAGATAAGTGCACTCTCAAAATTTGCGATATAACATGTAATTTGGTACTCTTATTTTGCATTTCGGTCCCTCTTTTAATCTAACGGTAGGCATCATAATTACACAATGGGTTTTATTTTGGGGAAATGGAAATCAAGTATGTAGTAGTTAAGTACTATGAAGGCAGGGCATAAAGCTCATGGCTTTTTTTATCAAGCATTACGTCACTGCATCGTATGTAAACTTCGTGCACGCTGCCCGCACCCCATGCTGGCCCAAGACAGATTTCATTCGTGAGTGAGCACTGTGGCTTCTTGCGCAAATACAGAACTTCAAGGGTGGGTATAAAAGTGGAATTTTAGTGCTTAAAACTTGTGCAGCGTCTGAGAACTTAGAATTAATGTGAAGCTGTGAGGATTGAAATAGAATTGCATTCAATTAAATAATTGTTCACTTGCTTACAACTCCCACACAAGTTTTATACACTTGCTACCATGTACACGAGTACCCGAAACAGGCCTACTCCGAATCAGAGTAACAATCTCAAATGAAAAATATTTTTCCACCAAAATTACCACAAAATCAGCATGAATTTTTGTAATTATATGGATTCTCAGATTACTAATTTGGTGATGTGATCGTAGAAGCAAGTTATTGAGTTTTCACATCTAATTGTTTCAATTTGTTTTGAGTCTTATGATCGGTGTGAAGTTGTAGTGGGAAGAAAGCTAGCTAAAGGTGCGTGCGTGTACTGTATGCCGCAATGATTCATCTAATTTGACAATGTTTCACTTTGAAATTTTACTCATTTCTAAAACCTTTTTAGTTTTCTAACAATTTTTGTTCACCCTCCCTTTCCTTTTCTTTCTGTTTTTCATTTTCTTTCTTTCTTTTTTCCTTCTTTGATTATTTTGTGCCATACAAAAGTACAAGAAAATATATGAGAGGAAATTAATCAAATGACATATTGACACTAATTTCGGTCATGGCAGTCAAGATAAATCACCTTTAAAAAAAATACAATATTACAAGGTACATCAGTTCATGATAAAAAGAGAGGAAAAAAGTCAGTACTATATAAAACCGCAATACTTTCTTTTGAAGCAATAAAACATTGCAAGTGAAATATATTTTGGGGCAAATATTTTCCAACTATTTAGAAATTCACTTGCCTGACTGGGCAAGTGCTTCAAAAAAGTTATGAAGCACCCTGTTTATAAGGGATATATCATTAGGAATAATAAAGAAAGAACATTCATGATGCATAAACAAAGTGATGAAATGCGGAAGCTTGTGTTTTAGTGGCTTTACTAGGGTTCACAGTGTTTTGGAGACTTCAATCATGTATGCATTTTCCAGCCTTTAGCTAACAGATTGATTAAAGGATGGATCTTGGGCACAAATGAGCTTCAAATTGATGGAAATAAATATCAAATGTAATTTTTCTGCTTGGTCATGTAACATGATATTCTATGGTGATATTACGATCATGAGAATTGTTTCAACAATGACGATGTTCTAGAATCAATCCTGACGTATAATTGTTTGAGACAAGTGCAGGTCATCACTCTTTCACAAATTTGTGATGCCCATCATTTAAAATGGAAACTGAATAAAATTAATGCTTCATATCAAGCTCTATGTGCAAATTATTGTTAGAATATTGTGATTAAATAATGTTCTATAGTCATAGTAAGAAATATTGTTAATGAGATCAAGGTTTATTTTACATTGATCGTGGTATAATTTTCCATTTCGATCTGGTTTGATTAAAGCACAGTGCGCATGCGCGCTCGAAGACAATGAATTCCATTCATGAATCCATTGTGCATAAATTATCTCAGCATGAACAGATGAGCAAGACTTGAACTGAGATCAAAATAAACTTCAAATTAATGGCGATTATGCATCATAATTATAAAATAGGTTTCATGAACGGAGCAGCAAGCACGAGGACACCAGGCCCCACCAGGATGTAGTTGGGAATTCTAGTGGGTGATGATGCAAGGCTGTACTTGTAGTGTATAAAGATGTCATTGTCAACTTCATTTACATATATTTTGTAGTTGTTTATACTATAAAATGTATAAGACATTAATATATAAAGGAACTGTTGCACTAGCGCCATTAGCGTCTCTGGACAGTGTGTGCACTCAAGACATTGCTATTATTATTTATTTTTATAATTTTTTGGGGAAAATAATTTAAGTATGTAGTAGTTAACTTAGACATTATTTTTCATTTTGATGATTGTGTGTACCAAACAAAAACTCCTTATTTCTTTCCTTCACACTGTCTTTTTTTTTTTGATGCACCGATTTTGCAAAATCTGCACTGGCGCTCGATGACATCGACCAAACACTAATTTTAAAATCAATTCGACTCGGGCGTAGTATGTAGTGTACAAATAATTCTTGGAGACACTGTATGTTACAGTCTTATCTACATTGATGTAAATTTGAAATGAGAAATCATTTGTTAACATTAATTGCACTATCTTTGACTAAAAAATCCAAACATCACTGTCATCATTTTACATTGTTGGTGGAGAGTGCATATCTGAAATACTGTTGCATCTGTTCCTCTCTCTGATCTTAGGAGCTGACGTTTGAGAAAGAATGCCGTCTAAAGGAGAGTATGAAGATGATGGGTTTAGCTAATTGGATGCATTGGCTTGCTTGGTTTGTCAAGTATTTTGTCTATCTTCTCATACCAACCCTCCTCATTCTTACCATAGTTGTGGTGAGTATACTGAGCAACTTTTACTTAAAAAAAGAAATTGTTTGGTGAAAAGCGAATTGAATCACCGTGACCACAGGGCTCTCCTCCTGATATAATTAATTGGGGTATGCAAGTGGACCGCTACACCAGGGCGTCTTCTTACTCTTATACAAATAGTACCATGTGATCTTAACATGTAAATGACAATGATGAGGATTATGAGAATGGTACAAGAAAGCTTATTATCATAGTACGGGACAGATAATTACCATCAAGCATTGATAATATTTAGTTATCCCAATAAGTATAACATATCATTTGACTCTTAAATGCATTCTTTTGTAGGTGGGCAACATTTTCCCAAACTCTGGTATTGGTATTCTCCTGATCTACTTTGTATTATGGATGATAGCAACCATTGCTTGGAGTTTTCTCATCTCATGTTTCTTCTCTCGTGCTCGACTGGGTCTTATCTTTGGGATGGTCCTTTGGTTCCTCAACTACCTCCCAATGTTCTTCCTCGACTACAAATCATCTTCTGAGTAAGTTTGTCCTTCAGTTTGGAGGCTTCATGGCACACCATCTTTATTCCTATGTGGGTAACACACATGCATATACTTCCCATTGATGAGTAGGTCATCAACTTTTAAATGTAAGAAAGAACTAAAACACATCTTGAAGGAAAATAATCATAAACATTCAAGGAAGTTAGATAACTTTTTGAACATGGGTTGAGTTGTACCAATTTTTATATCAACAGGCAAACTATTCCATTCTTTATGCAAGATATATAGTCCGGTTAATATATGATATGACCAAAAGTACCCTTACATTAGGTCCAAGTTACAAGGAAAGTCAGTGGTCTGGAATGTACAAAAATCCAAGATGGCTTCCAAAAATTGATTCTAAAATGGCTGCTGAAACCTAACCCTATCTTTACTGGGCTATTTCAGACCAGGATATCTGGGGGGGGGGGGGGTCAATCTGACCCCCCCCCCCTCAGATCTCCGCCGCTGATTTCGTGATCACCGTGAAAATTTGCACGCGCCTAGAGTTGGATGTAAACTACAAGACTGTATAGTAAAACTTTTTAAAAAATTGTTTATATTTTTAGCTCATCCGGCCCAAAGGGCTGGATAAGCTTATGCCGTGGCGTGGTGTCCATCGTCTGTCGTCTGTCCACATTTCAAAATGCTTCTATGTCGTCATTTCAAGTCTGATTTTAATTAGGTGGGCGATTCAAAACTTCTACACAGAATTTTGAAACTCATTAATTATGCTAATTTATGCACATTTTTCAAAGTTCAAAAATGCTTTTTCATTTGTTGTAAGATTTTTTTGTTTTTTTTGCTTCCATCTGGTAGAGCTTCATGATGTTCACCAAACTTGTACACAGAATTTTTAAATTTTAAGTAGAAAATTATTTATGCTAATTTATGCGAAATTCATAAATGACAGAAAATGCCTCTTCTTCTTTATTTGTTGACCGATTTTGATTTTTTTTACTTCCATCTGCTAGAGCTGCATGAGGTTCACAAAAATTACACAGAATTTTGAAATTTTGACAAGAAAATTATTTTTGCTAATTATGCAAAATTTATTAATAAATCACAAAAAATGCTTCTTCATTTGTTGACCGATTTTGATTTTTTTTACTTCCATCTGCTAGAGCTGCATGAGGTTCACGAAAATTACACAGAATTTTGAAATTTTGACAAAATTATTTTTGCTAATTATGCAAAATTTATTAATAAATCACAAAAAAGAATCTTCTTTATTTTTGACAAATTTTGATTTTTTTTCATCCATCTGGTACAGCTATATGAGGGTCACCAAATATCCACACATAATTTTGAAATTTTGACTAGAAAATGTTTCATGCTAATTTATGCAAAATTTATTCATAAATCTCAAAAAATGTTTTTTTCCCTTCATTTGTTGATCAATTTCAATTTTGTTTGCTTTATATAACTCTAGGTAGGGATACAAAATTTCTACACAGAATTTTGAAACTCATTAATCATGCTATTTTATGCATATTCTACATGTACAACACTCACCCAAAAAATGCTTATTTATTTGTTGACTGATTTTGATTTTTTTTGTTCCATCTGAGAGCTACCTGAGGTTGACCAAGGTTCTAGACAGAGTTTAGAAATTATGCTAATTTATACAAAATTTATTCATAAATCACAAAAAATGCTTCTCTGTCATTTCTTCATCAATTTCAAATTCTGTTTCCTCAATTTATGTCAACAATATAATTCACTACAATGTCAACTGGGCTGAAATTATAAATTATGTTATATTTCGTTGCAAGATGCCGGATGAGCTCCACATCCATTGATGTGCTAGTTTAATTAATCAATTATGCAAATAAGCATATGAATATGAAATTTGCCCTAAATTTTTTTTTGTGTATGTTTTTGTCTTTAACTAATTTTATATAGCTAGTAGAATTTCTTGATGAGGGGACTACCTTGCTTTCATCTAGTGTGCGTGCACAAGATACTAGGGGCATAGCTTCCTCCTGGGCCCTGTTCCAGGGGGTTGCCCTTGAAGATATTTTGAAAGCAGCCTATTGGAAAACCCCTAATAACCTTCACATCATGTTACCTCTCAGATGTTATCATGAAGGAGGCTGTCTTTGCTTCTGCAATTTTCTCTTGCCCCAATAGAAAGAATTAAGTGAACTGGACACTTACTTTATACATATAATTTTAGATTCCTTGGGTTCAGTTGGGATGAATTTTGAGAAGTAAAAAACTTACTGCAATTTTACAGATGAACATTCTTATCTCGTAAAAATAAACAGTATAAGATTGAGCATACATGTAAATGGAAATGAGGGGATCCACTAAAAGCAAGGCTTGTGGGTGATCAAAAATTATTATACTTAAACAACTGGGATACATCCCTTTATCTATGCTATTCATCCACTCGAATGGCTATACCGAAGACAATAAGACAAAAAAATTCCTTGCGCGGTGACCCATCTCCCTCACCCAAGCACTACGCCCAGTTACTCAATCATGGCCATGTCACGTCCTTTCACTTTGTGTCTTAACCGAGTCAAGACGTCCAAAGCTATGTCTCTCTCCAACATAAGAATTTTAATGTTTGGAGACTCTTTTCTTGGTGTTTTTGTTTTATGTGACTCTTTTTGCTGTTACATCAATCTGAGTCTAGCCCCGAGTTTTCGTGTTTTTTAAGACCCTTTTTGGTCTTCTACGTTTGAGCTTGTTTTGCCTTCACACGTCGCTCGTATGGTTGGAGAGTCCGATAGAGCCTCTCCCCGTACCTCTCTTTCTTCTAAATTACCTTGCGTTGGTAATGTTGTGTGCGGCGCTGGACTTGTAATTTTTATGCCGACGCAGACGAAGTCCGGAGGGGCGATTCCATACGTGTCGTACGGGACATTTAGAGAACATTTGACAGTTTTTTTACAAGAAAAACAAAAAATATTCCAGTAACTAAAGGTGATCATCAAGTACTACCAGAGTGTTAGGAAAACCAAAACTTAACATGACTTGAATTCACATCCTGTATAATACAGATTTAAAATAGTAATGTGTCGTACGGACGCAGAAAAAGTGGCTTTTTTAGAAACCACAAGTTTGTACTCTAAAGTCTGTGAGTTGGACAGATAATTTTCATAGAAACTAAACTCAAAGTGATATTCAATTACCCAAGAACAAACACATCTATGAAAGAGAGCAAAATAAACATTCATGAATAAATAAAGCAAATTACAATATTCGAGAACAATGTGGCGTACGGGACACTCAAAATGTGTCATACGGGACATCTCTAAATTGAAGCCAAACTTTCTTACTTTATGTCTCTTTGACTTCTTCGATCACTTTATTTGGCTGATGATAATGATAATCCTATCAAACTAAAGACATTCATTATGTTAGAAACCGCTTTTGGCTGAATATTTCTGTCAATATATCATAAACAAAATAATGTGTCGTACGGGACACTTGTGTGTCGTACGGGACACATGGGTGTCGTACGGGACACTTGTGTATTGAACAGACACTTGCGTGTTGTACTGGACAGCCTGAATAAAACAATAAACTTTTTTATCAATCGGAAGGGGAGCATTGCCCCTAAATTCTTCCTTTTAATGAAAAGCCTTTTAATAAGTAGTCATTCAGGACAATATAATTAAGTAACCTCAATATATACAATCGGGAGCAATATATTATCTTTTTTTTTCATGATGAGAAATGTACTATGGTTCACAACATTTTTACGAGCTGAAAAACTTGAGGTTTTGTGTGAAGTTATATATTAGTGAATTAACTGATGATTTCCAATACACTTTTTAAACAATGAATGAATGCTGTTTTTGTAAATTGTGGGGCTAAAATTTTATGATTTTTCATATAAAATTTATACATACATGATATATGCCACTACTGTCACTTGAAATTCCACTAAATATTTGCTTTCTAAAAAAAATGCAATTCTGCTTTTTCAAACCTTTCTGCATTTCATGAAACCATATGGTTTGTCTTATTTTCCAGATTTTTTTTACAACTTGAAAAAAGTAAGGAGTTTCAATACTGTATATAAAAAAAATAGTGATCATTAAGGGAAGTCCAAATAGATGATTGATAGGTAAATATTTTTTTTTACATCTTATAATAATTTTACATTAGCATGCAAGAGGAAGTCATCTTCCAAGATAGGGTGAATCAATCATAAAGATTTTATTTTCATGCTCAATGACAAAGAAATTAACCTGCTCTGACCAGTGAAAATCACCAGTTTAGCTGAAGGGATTCACAAAAGAATACGCCTACATGAAGTCAATTAAAATGGTTAGAATCACCTATTTCATGTTCTATGGAGATAAAAAAAGTACTTTTTCAGTTCACTTTATGTCAAATCAATTACTCAAATTAAAATAGGCCTACTATTTATAGTTTCTGAATCCAAATCCTGCAATTAAATGCAGTATATATTGTGTGTCGTACGGGACAACTATTAATAGGACAATTATTGAAAAATGAAGGGCAGTAATTAGATCCTTACGGGATAAATCAATCACCCATGGGTCAAAGATAGAGAAACTGATGTTGTGAAATTGCATCATCAAAAATAAAATTATAGGAAAAACTTTTGCATTTTCATGTGTCGTACGGGACATTGCCAAATTATGGAACATGAAAATGTTGTAGATATTATTTGGAACCATCAATGATACATTATTCCATTGACCCGCAATATTTTCAATCTTCTCGTGCTTTGCCAATAATTGTTTCAGGCAGTGTTTGTACTTGACTATTATTTATTTAGCAAAATTATTGAAAATTGAAAATTCAATTGTTTCCCCCCAAAAAAACTATATCTGACTTCCTTTTTGGTTAAAACTCATAATTTTCATAAAATTTAGGTATCATAGTAAAATATTACACTACTTATGACTTATTGAAAGCATGTTGAAATTTATGATATTTTTGAAGTTCTAGTGTGGATTCGCCCGGAGGGGGCATTAAGCGTTGCCCCTGTCCGTCCGTCCCCCCACTTGGTTTTGGCGCAATAACTCGAAAATTATTTAATGGATTTTAACAATTTTGGGTGTGTAGGTAGATGAAACCAAAATACAGGCTAAGTTTGAATTCGGAGTCCGCAGGTCAAAGGTTACAGCTCATTAAATATGCGAGTTGGTTTCCGTGCAATAACTCAAAAAATATTTAACGGATTTTAAAAAATTTTGATGTGTAGGTAGATGACACCAAAATACAGGCTAAGTTCGAATTCGGAGTCCGCAGGTCAAAGATCAAAGTTCACAGCTCATTAAATAAGCGAGTCGGTTCAAAGGTTTAAATTATATTGATTTCTGCACGATATTAAGTTTAATCATATTGAATTAATTTCTGATCGCGTTAAGCGGGGGCATCTGTGTCCGTCAAATTTCTAGTTTCTTGCTTCGTCTTGAATTCTTATTCTACGTCTTGTCTTGAATTAATTCTCGTTCTGACTTCTCCTCCATATATAGGGGGAGTGTTATGCGTCACCATTATTATTGTTGTATCCTATGAAAAAGCCTTTTTCTATCTCCTCTCTCGTTTTCTTCCTTCACCTAACTCTTTGACCTTTTATTTCTTGTTTTTTTTTATTTCTGTTCGCATATTGTCCCCCTTTCCAATATCTTGCTGTCTACTCCTTATGTTTCTTTCTCCATTTCGTTACCTCTATTTTTTTCATTATCTTTTTCCTCTTGTTGATCTCCTACTTGACCACCCTTTTTGTCTCCCCACCAGAGGTGAAGGCGAGACTTAGGGATCCAAATGTCGTCCGTCCGTCACAAACCTAATGACACATAACTCCACAACCGTAAGTCACTTTTCAACCAAACTTGGATGGTAGATGGACTTGGGAGACCTGCATGTTATGCTGCAGTCAGAGGTCACATGGTAAGGTCAAAGGTCATTTTCAGGTCAACGTTAAAGTTTACATGCAAGACTCTCTTATGACACCTAATTCCGCAACCGTAAGTCGCTTTTCAACCAAACTTGGATGGGGGATGGACTTGGGGGACCTGCATGTTATGCTGCAGTCAGAGGTCACAAGGTAAGGTTTAAGGTCATTTTCAGGTCAACATTAAAGTTAAATGCAATACTCTAGTGACACCTAACTCCGCAACAGTAAGTCGCTTTTCAACCAAACTTGGATGGTAGATGGACTTGGGGGACCTGCATGTTACGATACAGTTGGAGGTCACATGATAAGGTCAAAGGTCATTTTCAGGTCAACGTTAAAGTTTACATGCAAGACTCTCTTATGACACCGAACTCCGCAACCGTAAGTCACTTTCAACCAAACGTGGATGGTAGATGGACTTGGGGGACCTGCATGTTATGCTGCAGTTGGAGGTCACATGGTAAGGTCAAAAGTAATTTTCAGGTCAACATTAAAGATTACGTGCAAGGCTCTTATGACAAGTGTTATTCCATCCCAGTCATTTCACAATGAAGTTTCTATACAATTCTGTTTCATGCCCTCGCAAATCACGATATTTCTGGTTATTTTCATAAGTGGGCGAGACACAAAATCGCTTATGCCTTGTTATTGTTTTCATCTGTTACAACTTCTTTTCCCTCTCTTTTTTTATTTCCCCATTCTGTCATCCCTTATCCCTTCACTTCTTCCTACCTTTTCTTTCTCCTTTATTTATTTTCCTATTTTTTGCCAAATCCTTATGTTGTTCTTTCTCACCCTTCTATTCTCGTTCTAATTTGTGACCTTGTGCCTCCATATCTTTGATTGGCGACGCGCAAAATATTGGCGTTGTGTTATCGTGATACACGCAAAGAATTATGGGATACTAGCTTGTGCAGGCGCACGCACTGGTATGTGTGTCCGCTTTTCACCCATACATGTGCATATCTGTGCACGAGTTTCGACGAAAAAAATACACACAGAATTTAGTCACCGATTTTTGAAAGAGGTTTTACTCCGAATTTTCAAATGGGAAACATGTAGGGACAGTGATTTTCCGCGATCGCGGAAAACGGACGGAATTCACGGAAAGGGCCTTTTGAAACGGAAAGTGGCATTTCAAACGGAAAATCACGGAAAATGTATTTTCCCTCAAAATACACAGAATAGCAACAGAAATTACTCCAAAATCACAACAAATAGAGAATATTAAATGGCCACAAAACCCCAGAAAACACGATATCACTTCGCTACTAGCATGACAATTCACACATCGTGACTGCACTCGACATCAGCACACTCGATTGTACCCCGCAGTACCCGTACCCGCGCGGCCGGCCGGCCGGGTTGGGCTTCACATGCACACATATCGTTCAACTACACGGTCGTGTGTTGCTGCCCTCTACGTTTGAAGATGTAACAGCACGATATCGTGGTCTTAAAATCCAAGATGGCGGATTGGCAAAAGCCGTTGACTGATGATAACGATGTCCAAAAACCCCCAAAATTATCGATGAAATATCATCTCACCGTGGAATAATGCTAATAATGTGAAAGGTGAGGATGAATGCATGCTAAATGGGTTTGTAAAAATATTTTATGCACCCGCATAGATCCGATTAGAACGGATTCTATTGTGTTGTTGGTACAGTAGCAGATACAAATTTTGACCAGTGCGAGTGTACGTATTGTGATTTTGCTATTCAATGTGTAAACGGAATTGTCACTTTTCCGTGTGTACAAAGTCTATGGGGAAACGGAATTTCCGTTTTCTGACATGCTGAAACGGAATTTGAGATTTTCTGAAACGGAAATGGCAATTTTTTTAAACGGAAAATCACTGTCCCTAAACATGTGATATTTTTGCACAATAGTATTATTTGGTCATCTGTGGAAGAATTCCAGTACTTAACTCGAATCAATTCGAAATAATGGGGAAATACTACACTGAATAAATTTTCCTTTTGTGGTCCATATACATGTATGGGCCTGCCGTCTGAGCGAGTAGCATGCGAATGGGCCATATTTGGGCCTGCCGCACCGGAAGGGTTAAAGCCACTTAAGTAAGTAATAGATGAATTGTGGATTTTTAGCCTACAGCATCCATATTGGATTCCATCTTGGATTTTCCAGGTACCCTTTAGTGCTTATATTCACTCTAACCTGTATCAACAAATCCTTTTACCTCCTAGACCATGGAATGGTTCCATGACAATTGCTCCGCCGACATCTGCTCCGCCGACAATTGCTACGCAAAATACGACAACTGCTCCGCCGACAATTGCTCCGGACAGTTGCTCCGCCGACAGTTGCTCCGTCGACACTTGCTCCGCCGATATGTGCTCCGCCGATATTTGCTCCGCCGACATCTGCTCCGCCGACATCTGCTCCGCCGAAAATTGCTCCGCCGATATTTGCTCCGCCGACATCTGCTCCGCCGACATCTGCTCCGCCGAAAATTGCTCCGCCGACAATTGCTCCGCCGATAATTGCTCCGCCGACATCTGCTCCGATTATACGACAATTGCTCCGCCGATATTTGCTCCGCCGAAAATTGCTCCGATTATACGACAATTGCTCCGCGACAATTGCTCCGCCGATATTTGCTCCGCCGACATCTGCTCCGATTATACGACAATAGCTCCGCCGATAATTGCTCCGCCGACATCTGCTCCGCCGTAAATTGCTCCGATAATGCGACAATGAATTTACAAAGTAAACTTAAACTATGCTTGCATGATATATTACATGTCATACACAGGGGCCGCGGGACGGTTTTCAAAGTGAGGGCTGAGTCAAAAGTGGGGGGGGGGGGGGCTGTCCATGCTAAAAATCACAATCATATGGTCATTCTTACGTTTTTTGGTACACGGCTTTGGAAAATTGGGGGGCTAAAGCCCCCCGGCTCCGCGGCCCCTGATACATGCATATAGAAAGAAATAGAAAAAAAGGGGTAAGCACAAAGGAGGGAGAGATATTCTTAATGCTTATTCATGGTGGGGGGGGGGAGCTTTTGTGTAAGTTTTATTACGTGCCTGGCGATTAAAATGAAGAAAAAAAAACGTGTTTTCATGTAATTATTATAACCATATAGCTCCATGTTATAACAGTAGAAACAAATTAGACATACCCCATTCTTAGCGTCAAAGTCGCTCAGACTGGCGAAATATGCTCCGAAGTGGAGACATTTGCTCCAGGTGAAATTCAACGGTCTACCCCACCTTATTTTGTCGAAAACCTGTACTGTAGTCACGCAAAATGTTTACTGTCGGCAAATTTTGTGCCACACAAACATGACCAAGACATTCAGTAAGTAAAAATTAATATTCAAGAAAATACCAACTTGTGAAAGGCTACATGTCGTGTCACCTTCTCGGCACACCCCTCCACTCTGGTTTCCATATCCTCTCGTACACACAGTGCTCTCAGTCTGGTCTCCACATCCACATCATGTCATACACACCGTAGGTTTTAGATTATGATAATATTGTATATAATAGTGAGTTGCTTTTTTGTTTTATGTTGATCATGATTGTTTTCTTCACTGATAGAAAAAGGATAATTAATTTTTTTTAAATAATCCAAAAATAAAATCCATATGTTCTGTTTTATATAGTTATTAGTCAAGGTTACTTTAGTTCGCATTAGTTCTCATTGTTTATACGTTCTAATTCCTATGCATTATTCCGATTGATATTGTACTTTAAAGTTGACTATGTATTGTTACTTTGATTATGTTGTGCTTTGTGAACGGAAAATGAATAAATCTTAATCTAAATCTAAATATGGTCCGCCAATAGTCGAATTATATTCATTATGATGTTATAATGTAAGTAACAATTTGTTGTTGATGGGGGATATAATTTTACACGTAGTTTCAAAAAATAAAAAAAATCAATCAAACAAGATTTTCTTCTATAAATGATATACCTTCATGTGTATATGGCAGCCTATGTATTTTCCAAAAATGAACTATATGAGAAGAAAACGTGTGTTCATGTACTTATTATCATTATCATTGTACCACCATTATTATCATCAGCATCTTCATCATCATTATCATTGTCGTCGTCGTTTTGCTTATGCGGAAATCAAACAAAAATGATTGTGAAAAGGGTTATGGAGGGAAAGAGAGAGAGAGAAAGAGGGGGAGTGAGTGAGAGCTTGAGGAAAAAAGGAGGTGTATGACTTATTATTTCTGAATATCGCGATTTCTGTTTATTCATGGGATTGAAATAAAAGGATAAACTTAACAAGTTCTTGTCATTATCATTTTTTTATTTGATTTACTGATCAGAACATGAGATAAATGAAATCATGAAGACTGTACGTTCTCGACAGTTTTATTAACGTTTTCCAACCAAAACTACACTTTAATGACTGCAAACACCTTCATTTTCACACACTCGCAACTATGGACACAGTATACATGTAATTGAGAGTAGTGTCATTTTCAAAACCTTTCTTAGCTGCAAGGAATACTGAATCTCATTTCCACGATGTGCATCTGAATGCACAATGCCTGTGTTTTTAACATGTACCCAAATTACCAAATTTAAAGAACACATGTTAAGATCTAATAAATCAGCTAAATAATCCACATTCTATCATGATCAGCAGGCATAACAGCCTATATACTCTTCAATACTTCAATTACAGTTTGTCGAAAGAAATAACACAAAGAAAAAGAAATATATAGAATTGTAACTCTGGTAAATATATCAAAACTATTCAATTAACGCATCGTGCTCTCATTTCTTTTACGAGATATCTCCCCCCCCCCCCCCGAGATATGCTTCATGTTTACAATTTTAAAAAAGGCGTATAAATGTCCCCTTTCCATGTCAATAACAGCTCGTGCTTTGTGCTCGCATTATAAATTCAGTGAGATGCGTATTGGGTTTCATGAATTTGTAACTATATTATTGCTGGTATATATATTATTGTCTTTTAAAAATAACATTATTTGTTTAGACGTAATGAGAGAGATACATACATACATGTATATGCATTTATTATAATATATTTATATTGTCGCTATTGCACAGAATAGAACAAAAATACAACCGAAGTCTAGTTTAATAGTAACTCACCAGTAGCGTAATGAGCCAGCAACAAAAAATGGAGGGGGCGAGACAAGGATGACATTTATTTTCCTTTCCTTTATTCTTTTTTTTTCATTGGTAGGGAGAATGGGGGGATCCGTGACCCCTAGCACACCCCTCCCCCATCTGTACGCCAGTGATGATCATACTTTCGTTTGAAACAAATTGAAGGAAAAAAGTGCAAGGGTAGATAAGGCCGAAGACGTAAATAAAAATTATTGATAAAAATATTAATGATTATAATACTGATATATATACAATAAATCAAGCGGTCACCAATAAAAATAAACAACGTGAAAGAACAAAACGAGAAAGAGCCCGCGCGAATGTATGGTGTATAATTTGCTGGAAAGCAGAAGAGATATTGTGTCCAACACCCCCCCCCCCCCAAATTCTCTCCCCGCTCAAGACCGGAGTGAAACCAATGATAATAATATAATATATTAAAACAAAAATCCAGATTCACAATTTCAATGGGGAGTGTGTCATTCCCCTTCTCCGTTACAATTTGTCAAGTGGCAGCGGCAGGGAGAACAATTTGTTTTGTTTTTTAAGCAGAAAGCTGCGATGATAGGGAGAGAATAAAATAAATAAAACATTAACGAATAACAAGAACAAAACAACGACAAAACAATTTGTATCAGGATGAATTTCTTATCATTTAACCTAGACCAACTTGGAGAAATAAGATGTTCATGCAATTGTCGTATAATCGGAGCAGATGTCGGCGGAGCAAATATCGGCGGAGCAATTGTCGCGGAGCAATTGTCGTATAATCGGAGCAATTTTCGGCGGAGCAAATATCGGCGGAGCAATTGTCGCGGAGCAATTGTCGTATAATCGGAGCAATTTTTGGCGGAGCAAATATCGGCGGAGCAATTGTCGTATAATCGGAGCAGATGTCGGCGGAGCAATTATCGGCGGAGCAATTGTCGGCGGAGCAATTGTCGGCGGAGCAGATGTCGGCGGAGCACATGTCGGCGGAGCAAATATCGGCGGAGCAAATATCGGCGGAGCAAGTGTCGACGGAGCACATATCGGCGGAGCAAGTGTCGACGGAGCAACTGTCGGCGGAGCAATTGTCCGGAGCAATTGTCGGCGGAGCAATTGTCTTATTTTGCGTAGCAATCGTCGGCGGAGCAGATGTCGGCGGAGCAATTGTCGGGTCACCCATGGAATATGCACCGAAATAGGGTTCTAGGTTGGAGACTGAGTAGAACTTTATGTCCATTTTCAGTGAATGGTGGCCATCTTGGACGTTATCTTGAAAATAACCACTTTCTCAGATGCGGATTTTGGTAGATTTTTAGAATGTTATTCTTGAAGTTGAATAGTATCAGAAACAGTTGAAAAATTTCTTGTTGCAAATTATTTGGGGTCACAGCATATATTGACCTGACTAAAATGAAAGGAGGTGACATGTGTTCTCACAAAAGGCTGATTAACAAGATAATTTTTATGTGTATAATAATTGTGTATTTGTGAGTTTTGAAGAACTATTTTTTAATGTATACTCTTGAAGCATTGATTGTAGTTTGAACATACACAATACACAATTGAATGACAAAGTTCACTGAGTGGTACATTTTCAGACAAAGCTTATATAGCTTATTGCCATCAAACCATACATACAGCTTCCTAATTTTTCTTGATTTGCAACTAGTAAATTTTCTATAGATTTATCAGCTAAATGTAGCATCAGATTGGTATCATCAGAAAACAGGCAGTATGAAAATAATGTTTATGAGTGTATTATATCATTTATATGGATCAGAAACAACAGGGGACCAAGATACCTTGTGGTACACCATACTTAATCGTAGCATGTTTGGATCTATATCTGTCACATTACATTGTGTCCTGTCACACAAAGCTTCGGGACCATGACAATGCTACACCACAAATTCCTTAATGTTCAAGTTTCTTGAGAAGGATATCATTGTCAGTGGTATCAAATATTTTCGACAGATCTAAAAATATCCCCAGACAATATTTGTTTCCATCAATAGCTTTTATGACATTACTCGATAATTAAAAACACCCATTTATGTGGAGAAGTTTCTACGAAATCTACACTGTTGAGAAATCAAGATATTCTTCTTAGATAAAAAAAACTCATTTAAACGTTTATGAATTATCTTCTCAAGAATCTTTTAAACAATTGGTATCAATTCTATTGGCCCGTAATTTATGACATTTTTGCGTTCAGATGTTTTATACACTGGCACAACTTTAGCTACCTTAGTTTATCTGGAAGGCCAACCTGTGCAGTGTTGACTTCTATTTTTGTCATTATTTGATATTTATGATTACAGTACCACTAAGACAGCAGTATGTCTCCTGTCCAATACCTGTATGGGTCAAGGTGTCCTGGTGTTAGCCCGCTTTGAGCTGAAGGGTGAAGGGGTCCAGTTCTCCAACATCGGTGTGAGCCCTTCTGAGGGTAGTAACTTTACTATGGCAACCGTTTTTGGAATGCTCATCCTGGATACCATCCTCTATCTTCTGTTGACATGGTAATATTATTTTTTTATTTTACTTTTATATTTATCTTTCAAAAATTTGTTGTATTTTTGTCTCGCCAGCATAACAGAGCAAGATGATATCTTCAAAGTTTTTGAAATGTCATAACTTAGAAAGTATATGGACCTAGTTCATGAAACTTGGACATAAGGGTAATCAAGTATCATGGATTATCTTGCACGAGTTTCAGGTCACATGACCAAGGTCAAAGGTCATTTAGGGTCAATTAACATTGACCATGTTTTGGGTATCAACTATGAAATCTTAACCAAAGTTAAGTTTTAGAAATGTCATTATAACTTACAAGTTTTTGGATCTATTTCATGAAACTTGGACATAGGACAATCAAGTATCATTGATCGTTTTGCATGAGTCTTAGGTCATATGATCAATGTCAAAGGTCATTTAGGGAGATTTCATATACATGTATCTGTATAATAATTATAATATTCTGTAATCACTGTTAAGCTTTCTTGCCATCGTCATCTATACTCTATTTGAAGAGTCATGGTCATTACATTATTACACCCTGTATATTCATCCTTTAATTTTCAGTATTTTTAGTGCCATGATTATCAACTTTCAGTTCAAATATAAAGATGTTATACATGTTTGTGCATTAATAATTACCTTCATTTTTTTGTCTCACCTGCATAGCAGAGTGAGACTATAGGCGCCGCTTTTCCGACGGCGGCGGCGACGGCGACGGCGGCGGCGGCGGCGACGGCGGCGTCAACACCAAATCTTAACCTGAGGTTAAGTTTTTGAAATGACAGCATAACTTAGAAAGTATATGGACCTAGTTCATGAAACTTGGCCATAAGGTTAATCAAGTATTACTAAACATCCTGCCTGAGTTTCATGTCACATGACCAAGGTCAAAGGTCATTTAGGGTCAATGAACTTAGACCATGTTGGGGGAATCAACATCAAAATCTTAACCTAAGGTTAAGTTTTTGAAATGTCATCATAACTTAGAAAATATATGGACCTAGTTCATGAAACTTATACATAAGGTTAATCAAGTATCACTGAACATCCTGCATGAGTTTCACGTCACATGACCAAGGTCAAAGGTCATTTAGGGTCAATGAACTTTGGCCGAATTGGGGGTATCTGTTGAATTACCATCATAACTTTGAAAGTTTATGGATCTGATTCATGAAATTTGGACATAATAGTAATCAAGTATTACTGAACATCCTGTGCAAGTTTCAGGTCACATGATCAAGGTCAAAGGTCATTTAGGGTCAATGAACTTTGGCCAAATTGGGGTATTTGTTGAATTACAGCCATAAATTTGAAAGTGTGTTGGTCTAGTTCATAAAACTTGGACATAATAGTAATCAAGTATCACTGAACATCCTGTGCGAGTTTCAGGTCACATGATCAAGGTCAAAGGTCATGTAAGGTCAAAGAACTTTGGCCACGTTGGGGGTATTTGTTGAATTGCCATCATATCTCTATAAGTGTATTGGTCTAGTTCATAAAACGTGGAAATAAGAGTAACCAAGTATCACTGAACATCTTGTGCGAGTTATAGTAGTTTTCAAAATCAGCACTGCTGCTATATTGAATCGCGTGATGCAGGTGAGACGGCCAGAGGCATTCCACTTGTTATTATGATATATTCCTAAATTTCAGTTCTACATTTACTTACCTGTATACTGATTACCTTATCCTTAGACCCCTTTGAATATAACATTTAGTTGAAATCGGACATCTACATTTATTGCAATAATTTTCAATTTGATAATCCCTATTTATTTTCTGATTCGATTTTTTTTCAAGCAACTCCTAATTCAATGTTTCCAATTCTGTATAAATCCGGCTGCTCATATCGGGAATCCTCTTAACACTGCTTATCTAAGTTCAGTACATACCTCGCACGATTTCACATTTTGTTTTTTTCTGATTCGATTTTTTTCAAGCAACTCCTAATTCAATGTTTCCAATTCTGTATAAATCCGGCTGCTCATATCGGGAATCCTCTTAACACTGCTTATCTAAGTTCAGTACATACCTCGCACGATTTCACATTTTGTTTTATAACATTTTATTTCTAATTTATGATTTTCTATCTTGAATATATCTTTTTTTTCTTTGTTATAAAGGCGTAATATTGATTTTTTCCTTTATTATGTATCATAATCCACGCAATTGTCATTGTATTTTTCTTTATGCTATATTTTACCAGTATTCCCAGTGCATCGGTTGGTTGGGCGGAGCTACCATCAGGTCACAGTGATTAAGTTTGCTCTCCTCTTCCCTGGCCACCAACTGATGCACTTGGCAAACTGCTATCAAATATTGCACGTACCTGTATAATTTTTATGTCATTTTATGTAATGATTGATATTGCTTTGTAATCTTGAATATGTTTGAAGTGCCGAATAAATGAAAATAGATAAAATGAGCTTTGAATATGTTGTGGTATTAACATTGAAATCTTAACCACTGTTAAGTTTTGAAATAGTATCATAACTTTGAAGGTAAATGGATCTTTTTCATGAAAGTTGAAAAGGGTTAAAAAGTCAAAACTGATGAATATATGTAAATGGGTGCATAGTCAGAAAAATCCTTGTGTACAGTCAATGCAATATTAAATTACTATAGGAATACATGTAGCTGCCTTGACCCCCCCCCCCCCCCTGAGTAAGTAAAACATAAATTTCTTATCTTTTGATAATTCAAAATGTGAAGTATTAAAAAGCCTTACATATAAATACTAAGAAAATTATGCCTTTGAAAATCATATAGCACTGGTAAATGTCAATGTGTAATGTCAGTTACCGACAAGTAATAATAGAATGTTCAAATCAAAGAAAAGGAATTATGAAAAAGAAAAAGTTTTTTCATTGAAATGTTCCTAGAACCTCAGGTATACTTCCACATCAAGCTCACTTTCATGTGAAGCCCTGCACAGAAGATACAATGCAATGATTCCACACATTTGACTTCCATATGTTATCTCTATGGCACATTAAGTGTAACGTCAGTTACCAGCATGGTCGTGGAAAAATGATCATAGCCCCCAAAAGACAAAAACAAATCATTTAATATTTTGACACATCTTAACCTAGTAACGAAGGTTTATTTACATATTCAAATTATTACTCTATCTACTCAGGGACATGAGATATTTCAATTTGACTGAACACCCTGAAATTGCATGTCCTTTTTGCGTAACATCAGTTACCGACACATGTTTGCTTGCTCATGCGTAACAAATGTGGTTACATTGAAAAACTTAGTATCAGATTATACAGCAAGGTTCACTTTATTAACTCTATCAAAAGTAAACTCCCATCATTTGTTGTTTTAGAGATTCACACAATGAAAGGTGTGTAAAATTGTGCCGTGTAACGTCAGTTACCGTGAAAATGCCCATTTATGTATCAATTGCGTACACTTGGTACTGTTACGATACTGCAAGAAATGACAAGTTAGATTAATTCTAAATTTGATTCCTTTCTTTATTTACAGGAAATAGATCATAGACTAAACAAAATAAAAATTTATCTTACATATCTTGAAGAGTCAGTTCTGGATAATCCACAAAGAAATCCTGTATTAAGTCCGAATAATATTCAACTTGGCTGGCAATGATTCCTTAGATTAAAGTCCACAATGCTGGTGATGACGAAAGTGATGCTGAAATGTGATGGATAATTACAGTCACTGTTGAGAGTTGAAATGTCCGTGAAGATGAAGTGGATGATGATAAACAGTTGATTTCAGTAATCCATGGGTTGACAAATGTTCTTTAGAACAGGTTAATGATCTCGATGAGAACTGAGAATTCCTTTCTCAAATTAACTGCAAACAGTTCATTGATGGTGTGCAAATATTTCTACAGAAGTTAATGTTGTACACCAGGTAGAAATAAACTTTACTCTGACATGAAGTCTAGCCTGAAACTCTGAGTTCTAATCTGATATATCCTTGAAGAAACTGCCAGCTTATATATATATATTTCCACTATTCTGGAAGCTTCTAGTATTATCTTTAAAAAAAAAACATTCTCCTTCTTTCTTGAATAGTCCAAAACTGGGATCAAGTTGTCTGTCAATAAATTTCCATTTGTTTAACCACGGACAAAAGTCAATGAGAAAATGCGTGGAAATGTAGCGGGCAATAAGGCAGAGCTAACATCCGGGTATTCTACGCGCTTTTGTACGCGGCCTTGGACCGCGCAATGTGCTGTACGTCACAATGCTAATAAAGTTGAGACAACGCTGGATCCTGCGTCCCTAGGCCAGGGACGCGTCATGTCAATTACGTCACAATGGTAAAGTTCAGAGGCCCAGTCTGCTCAACATGACAAAATAGATTCCCATTCTTAAACTCTAAAATATTTAAATTTTAACGATTTTTGCTCTAGCTGTCTGATTTGGTTAATAATAGCAATATCGACTGGCCTGGGGGCAAAAGGACATAAATATAGGATATAAGGATATAAAGGATATAAATCTAGTTTGAGCGATATATGTCGTATCGCCCCGAGGCCAGTCAATATTGCTTTATTGCTGAATCTAATGGTTTGTGAACCACCTAGTTTTCAAAGTCAGCACTGCTGCCATATTGGATTGCGTAACGCAGGCGAGACTGCCAGAGGCATTTCACTGTTAGTTGAATGGAGACAATAAATCACCCTCAAAATTGTTGCTATTAAATGATTAACTTTTGCGGTATAAAAAGATATATTGCCATTATTTAATTCTTGGTTAATGCCGAAATTGTGCACTTTATTATTACAATATACTTCATCATAGAGGAACTGCTCAGTCGTGTAGTTAACATTTTCTTTGAAATTTTGTCGTAGCTGGTATGTTAGGAATTAGTATTTCAAAATGTATCGTCTGCTACCTGCAAGAAAGGACTTATGGATATTTTCTTTTAAAAAATCTTTTTTTTTATTACTGAAATGGAAAAAGCATGTCATGAACTTTCTCAAACCTAAATGTGACATCATGATGTAATGAGCAAAAACATTCCAATGTGCTTTACGCACTTACATGCATCCTTTTTTGGGGAAATGGATCTGGCATTTTGTTCGCGGAAAAAAGACACTTGTTCGTTCAACGTGCTTACGCGCATAGACCGATTCGCGCTAACAGCCTTTTTCCTGGTAACTTGATGGCGCATTCGCGTTCTCGTTTTTCAGGGAACTTGATCAGTGGATTGCATATTTTTGTTCCGGGAATAAGGGCGTACGGTATTCATTCTTAAGATTTGAAAGTGTTTAGAGTGTTTTAAATGAAATCACAAAATATCAATGAAGAAAACATCTTTCTTTGTCAGAAAGTTTGAGATTTAGGACAGAAAATAATACACTAGCTTAAAAAGTACAAAAATAAGGTCAAACCAAAATTTGCATTTTCTCGAAAATGTACGTTTTGCGCACCTGCGAGCTAAGACCCTTCTTGCCGGAAGTCAATGATATATCTTTCAATGCAATTATGACTACCGGTATACTTACGAGTAAATATCAAAATCTGTTTGACCTCTTTTAAAATAATTTCAGTAGTATGACACAATTAGATATAGATGGTCATGAACACAGCAGTAATATACTACTATTATTTTACAAAATATGAAAGTCTAATTATTTTTTCATGATAAGGCAAGGTATGTATATCCAACACCCTATTTGTGGGGCATTCCTGAAATGATTTGTCTTCGCTTTGCCCTTTACATGTGTATGAAAAGGTGTAAAGCTCTCAAATTATCATGGCTTGAGTGGTTCATGAATTGGAGTTAGTATGGATTAAAATAGGAGTCTGATGTACAAAGTTTTTGTATTATTTTATGTAAATTACCAAGGTACATGTATATTACATTATATGACTATGTTTACTTCATGCAGGTACATAGAGGGAATCTATCCAGGGACATATGGTATCCCTAAACCATTTTACTTTCCTTTCCTGCCTTCTTATTGGTGTGGTTATAAGACTGCCAAAGTTGATGTAAACCCAGATAGTCATGAAGATAATCAGGTAGGTTAACTGCATTTAAAGGAATCACTCTGTCAAGTGGATCTGTACTGAAAAAAATTGGTGTGTAAATCTATTTTGAAATTGATTTTTTTTTCAGCCTATGTAATTTTCCATGCAATCAAACCGGTTAGTGGATGAGATGTTTTGATGAAAATGCCTGGGCAAGTTTCAATTTAGTTTCTGAATTGGAATTGTAATTTTCTGTACCTTGAAATACAAAGATAATATAAGAACTTCCAGACTCATTCCCATTTCCTTAGACTGGAGTGTTACAAGTACTCTAAATCTGACCAAAGTACAAAGATAAGACATACGTCACATTTTAAACATTTTATTGAATCAATCTTCCAAATGCATGCATGGTCTTGTCTTGTCTGAATACAAATATGATGTTACTGTTATATCGAAGCACAATTTACAAGAGGGGAAAAGTGATGAAGTAGTACCTGTACTTCTGGCAGTCCCCAGCGATTGCCACAATTCATTAGCTGAAACCTTTCATTTGTACTTTTTTGCTTTCATTTTTATTCTTTTTTTAAGTGTTGTTTTGTATTATACTTGTTTTTTAATGATTTATGTGTATCACCAGGGACCCGGTCAAGCCCAACCAGCCCATGCCACCCATGAGAATGAGCCTACCAATATAGAAGCTGGTATTGTGATATCAAACCTTTCTAAAGTATACAAGGTATATTTCTTTTTACCCTATGTTTGCTGGGACCAGGTGTAAATTTAGAATTCATTGAGTTCAGAGCATTATTCGTTTAAGTTATTACAGAAATTAAATTATTGGTACATCTACACTGATTATTTGGAAAACATCCCCCCCAAATGAATGTAATCTTTCACTGTATGAATCTTTAACCCGTTCCGCCCGATTTGAATTACTATGCGTGAACCGCCCCGTACGATTTCATTTCGCGGGAAACAGAAGACCGTGCGCTTGTCATCAGTAGGCGGGGCTTAGCGTGCATTCCGCCAATAGAATGAAAGCGCTCTCTGGATTTCCAGATTCTGCATGGCCATGACACCATTATGCAATGAATATTCATGTAAACGACTGTCATCGATGAATATCATCTATTCTTGTTAAATGACCAATGGCGTGCGTTTCCCGATCTCCACATCGAAGTCAATATTCATGAGAGAGTGGAGTTGTTCTCGCTCTCATGGGGGGGCATAGCGTTGTATCAAGCAAAAGTATGTGCATAAGTTCAAGCATATCATTTTTCTAATGGTAAAAAACATAATAGATTATGTTTTTGTATGTCTACGTTGTTAGAAAAGTTTATACAAGAAGTATGATACAGGCGTACACAGTTTGGTATTCGTGAACTGGTATTATCCAGAAATCTAAATAGCCGATCGGAGTTGAACTTATAGCCGGGATGGCTTGCAGTTTGGATGTTACAGTAGTGACTCTCAAATTAGAAGAATCTCGTATTACAATGTTTTCAATTTTCTGAAAATCCATACAAAAAACTTATGATAATTTCAAAGACACAGGGTGATGATGATGATGATATAAAAATCGCATCGAACTCAACATGCAATCATTATACAGTGCATCCCACAAAAAACGAAACCGAGATTTAGTGATGATTCATCATAACTTAATCATAAATAAAACAGACAAATGACCTACCAATGCAAAGCTTAGAATCTACTCTTTCATCTGAAATTATTTAGATTATTCCTCATTCACGCATGAGTGAGCAAAAACAATTTGAAGAAAGGATATCAAAAACTCATTTGGCGGGGGGTATCTGAATTTCAAAAAGAAAACCACATGGCTAAAAAGTTCAATATCTGCTCTTTTATTTGATACCTTAATCACAGAAAATGGTCAAGAAGTAAAAAAGATCTGTTCCCTCGAAACAATGCTTGTATTTCCATAATTTCATTTAATAAACGTGTTTTCATCAGTTTCCCGCAGAAGCTATTGCATGGTTAACAAAAGACGTAATGCATGGGTGATCGTCAACAAAACGGAGTGTCAAGTGAGGCTGAACGCTAGCCTGTAAAACCTCTTCATTTTATGAAATTATTGAAATTCAAGCCTTATATCAAATAACCAGTACTTTGTTATTATTTGATCATTTTCTGTAATTGAGGTATCATATTAAAGAGCAGATATGAATGAAATTATGGAAATACAAGCATTGTTTCGAGGGAACAGAACTTTTTTACTTCTTGACCATTTTCTGTGATTAAGGTATCAAATAAAAGAGCAGATATTGAACTTTTTAAAAATTTGGTTTTCTTTTTGAAACCCAAATACAGCCCGCCAAGTGACTTTTTGGTATCCCCTCTTCAAATTGTTTTTGCTCACTCATGCGTGAAATGAGAAATAATCTAAATTTCAGATGAAAGAGATTCTAAGCTTTACAATGGTAGGTCATTTGTCTATTGTATTTATGATTAAGTTATGATGAATCATTGCTAAATCTTGGTTTCATTTTTGTGGGACGCACTGTATAATATATTTTTTAATGTTTTTGTTCCATTTCAGCAAATATAGATGCTGATTCTGAATGTTCTTTGCATTATTAATTCAAAAGTCACAACTTTGTTACTATGGCTAACCTAGATCTGATGTAAACTAAAAAGGTGTGACACTTTTTTACATGTAGATTTAGATCTAACAAAAGTTAGAGGTATAAGCACAATTATATTTCTTATGCCAAAAGAATTTATGTAAAAATATATTTTTTAAAATAAAAATATTGAATCCAAATCTAGATCACCAATAGAGGGCCTCACAAGAGTTAGCCTATGCCCCCAAAAACCTTTTTTTTAAGTGTGCAGGTAAAATATAAATCAGTGTACTAGTATGATATCAATCAATAGTAATACACTGAATGTGCTGCTCAATGTACTTTGAGCCAAAATCAGTTTCACAATGTTTTTAAGTGTTGTCATTATTTTTGTCAATATTTTATTTATATTTTCTAAATTATTTTTACATCATCAATGGATAATTGTGAAAATGAAAAATTATGATTGCACTGTGCTTTTATACTGCTTTCTAGTGATAACTAGTAGAAAATGAAAGTAAAAGGGTAAATAAGAATTTGTTTTATGATGTCTAGATCTATACAAAACTAGGCTTTTGTCTTGTTAAGGATAACATTTTTGCTCGCTTGCTATTGTTTATGAATTTTTCCTTTTTTTCGGCACGGTGTTGAGCATCCCGGAAAAAAGTTGGGAATGGCGCGATCAGAGTGGGATTTTCAATTTCTAAATGTTGGCAGGTAAGATATAATGACCGTTTTCATAGTAAAACTGCATTAAAAATTTGTTAGAAAATGTCCTTGAAATTACGCACCCGATCTCGTTCTTAGGGTGTGAGTGGGAGAAAAATGAAAACAAGTTATCTTGTTCTTCGGGTGGAACGGGTTAAGAAGGAATATAAATATGAAGGGGGTCTTCATATCTGCACACCTAACAACTTATAAGATTAAACATGAATTTCGTTTATGTTACAAAAGTTTTGTTGTTCCTGATCCTTATATTCGTATGAGTAAGTGTGCCAAAAATCTCACATTAATTTGAGAGAAATATATTATTTTCCTGGAAAATACAAATTTTCCAATTTAATAAAAAATGGTGCCCCATGTCTGCACACCAATTCGCTTTACACACGAGGCGAGACTTAGGGATCCAAATGTCCGTCCATCACAAACCTTATGACACGTAACTCTGCAACCGTAAGTCACTTTTCAACCAAACTTGGATGGTAGATGGACTTGGGGGACCTGCATGTTATGCTGCAGTTTGAGGTCACATGGTAAGGTCAAAGGTCATTTTCAGGTCAACATTAAAGTTTACACGCAAGACTCATGTATAGGTAGATGACGCCAAAATACAGGCTAAGTTCGAATTTGGAATCCGCAGATCAAAGGTCACAGCTCATTAAATATGCGAGTGGGTTTCCGCGCAATAACTCGGAAAATATTTAATGAATTAAAAAAATTGTTGGTGTGTAGGTCACAGCTCATTAAATATGCCAGTTGGTTTCTGCGCAATAACTCGAAAAATATGTAATGGATTTTTACGATTTTGGTGTGTAGGTAGATGACACCAAAATACAGGCTAAGTTGGAATTCGGAGTCCGCAGGTCAAAGGTCACAGCTCATTAAATATGCGAGTTGGTTTTTGCCCAATTTCTCAAAAAATATTTAATGGATTTTAAAAAGTTTTGATGTGTAGGTAGATGACACCAAAATACAGGCTAAGTTGGAATTTGGAGTCCGCAGGTCATAGGTCAAATGTCACAGCTCATTAAATATGCGAGTTGGTTTTTTGCGCAATTACTCAAAAAAATATTTAATGGATTTTAGACATTTTTGGTGTGTAGGTAGATGACACCAAAATACAAGCTAAGCTCGAATTTGGAGTCTGCAGGTCAGAGGTCACAGCTCATTAAATACGCGAGTGGGTTTCCGTGCAATAACTCGAAAAATATTGAATGAATTTTAAAAATTTGTGGTGTGTAGGTAGATGACACCAAAATACAGGTTAAGTCTGAATTCGGAGTCCGCAGGTCAAAGGTCACAGCTCACTAAATGTGCGAGTTGGTTTTTTGCAATAACTCAAAAAATATTTAATGGATTTTAAACATTTTTGATGTGTAGGTCGATGACACCAAAATACAGGCTAAGTTCGAATTCGTAGTCCACAGGTCAAAGGTCACAGCTCAATGAATATGCGAGTTTCCGCGCAAAAGCTCAAAAAATATGTAATGGATTTAATTTTTGTTTTATGTGTATGTAGATACACCAAGATACAGGCTAAGTTCGAATTCGGAGTCCGCAGGTCAAAGGTCACAGCTCATTAAATATGCGCGTTGGTTTCTGCATAATAACTCATGAAATATTCAACAGATTTAAACAATTGGGTGTGTAGGTAGATAACACCAAAATACAGGCTAAGTTTGAATTCGGAGTCTGTAGGTCAAAGGTCACAGCTCATTATATATGCAAGTTGGTTCAAAGGTCTAAATTTGTTCATTTTATATATGCATATTGGTTTCTGTATGAAATTCAGTTCAATCATATTGAATAAATTTCTGATCGTGTAAAGCGGGGGCATCTGTGTCCTTTGGACACATCAAATTTCCAGTTACAACTAACTCTGCAACCGTAAGTCACTTTTCAACCAAACTTGGATGGTAGATGTACTTTGGGGACCTGCATGTTATGCTGCAGTCGGAGGTCACATGGTAAGGTCCAGGGTCATTTTCAGGTCAACATTAAAGTTTACATGCAAGACTCTATTATGACACCTAACTCCACAACCGTAAGTCGCTTTTCAACCAAACTTGGATGGTAGATGTACTTAGGGGACCAGCATGTTATTGTGTTGGGAGGTCACATGGTATTGTCAAAGTTCATTTTGAGGTCAACATTAAAGTTTACGTGGAAGACTCTTATGACAAGTGTTATTCCATCCCAGTCATTTCACAATGAAGTTTCCGTACAATTCTGTTTCATGCCCTCGCAAATCACGATATTTCTGGTTATTTTCATAAGGGGGCGAGACACAAAATCGCTTATGCCTTGTTATGAGAAAGGCTGCATTTTAAGGCCATCACATGAAATGCCTGAAATTTGATATTTTTCCACCAATCCGAGTCAGGTTTTTGTCTCGCCTGCATAGCAGAGTGAGACTATAGGCGCCGCTTTTCCGACGGCGGCGGCGGCGGCGTCAACACCAAATCTTAACCGAAGGTTAAGTTTTTGAAATGACAGCATAACTTAGCAAGTAAATGTATATGGACCTAGTTCATGAAACTAAAGAACTTACCACAGTCCCGCCATCCATTATTATCTGTTGGAATATGGCAACTTTTAAAATTACTTAGGTAGGTAAAGCGATATGAAATAGATATGTATGTTCGATATTGAACATTTTATCTATGAATGAGCTGTACGTACCTATCGGACCCTCCCTCCTTCCCTGCTCTGCGAAGTTCTCCTGAACACCGGCTTTGAAAGAGGACGTGTTTTGGCGCACAGGGCCTTGATATACAGGGCGGGAGTAGAGTCCACGCTGGCGGTCGCTAGGCAACCAGGGGCCAAAAACTTATTTTTCTGCCAGGAGCAAATTGGCAACTCAATCATAGATAAAAATTTTGATACCGAACATACATTTTTGTCTCACCTGCATAGCAGAGTGAGACTATAGGCGCCGCTTTTCCAATGGTGGTGACAGCGGCAGCGGCGTCAACACCAAATCTTGACCGAAGGTTAAATTTTTGAAATGACAGCATAACTTAGAAAGTATATAGACCTAGTTCATGAAACTTGGCCATAAGGTTAATCAAGTATTACTAAACATTCTGCCTGAGTTTCATGTCATATGACAAAGGTGAATGGGTCAATGAACTTAGACCATGTTGGGGAAATCAACATCAAAATCTGAACCTAAGGTTTCAGTTTTTGAAATGTCATCATAACTTAGAAAATATATGGACCTAGTTCATGAAACTTGGACATAAGATTAATCAAGTATTACTGAACATCCTGCATGAGTTTCACATCAAATGACCAAGGTCAAATGTCATTTAGGGTCAATGAACTTTGGCCAAATTGGGGGTATCTGTTGAATTACCATCATAACTTTGAAAGTTTATGGATCTGATTCATGTAACTTGGACATAATAGTAATCAAGTATCACTGAACATCCTGTGCAAGTTTCAGGTCACATGATTAAGGTCATTTAGGGTCAATGAACTTTGGCCAAATTAGGGATATTTGTAGAATTACCATCATAACTTTGAAAGTTTATAGATCTAATTCATGAAATTTGGGCATAATAGTAATCAAGTATCACTGAACATCCTGTGCAAGTTTCAGGTCACATGATTAAGGTCAAAGGTCAATGGATATTGGCCATGTCGGGGGTATTTGTTGAATTACCGTCATACATGTACATGTAACTCTGTGAGTATATTGGTCTAGTTTATAAAACTTGGACATAAGAGTTGTCAAGTATCACTGAACATCTAATGCGAGTTTCAGGTCACATGACGAAAGTCAAAGGTCATTTAAGGTCATTGAACTTTAGCCATTTTAGAGGTAATTATTAGATTGCTGTCATAACTGTCAAAGTTTATAGATATAGTGTATAAAATGTGGATATACATGTAGGGGTAATCAAGTATCACTGACTAGTCTTAGGTCACGTGATCAAGGTCGAATATCAATGAACGTAGTATTGTATCATTATATGAATGGTGTTTCTTGTGAATAATTATTTTATAGTAGTTTTCAAAGTCAGCACTGCTGCTATATTGAATCGTGTGATGCAGGTGAGACCGCCAGAGGCATTCCACTTGTTAAAAGTGTATGGATCTTGTATTGAAACGTGGACATAGGGGTAATCCAGAATCATTGCTCATTTTGCAAAATTCTTAGATCACTTGATCAAGGTCAATGTCATTTTGGGTCAGTGAACATAGTAGCATATTATATGGTGTTTTTTGTGAATAATTATTTTATAGTCATTTGCAAAGTCAGCACTGCTGCTATATTTGATCGCGTAATAGAGGCAAGACTGCCAGAGGGGCTGCTCTTGTTTAAAGGTCAAGTCCACCCCAGAAAAAGTTGATTTGAATAAATAGAGAAAAATCAAACATGAATAACGCTGAAAACTTCATCAAAATCATATGTAAAATAAGAAAGTTATATCATTGTAAAGTTTCGCTTATTTTTTACAAAACAGTTCTATGCTCAACTCAGTGATATGCAAATGAGAGAGTTGATGATGTCACTCACTATTTCTTTTGTTTTTTATTGTTTGAATAATACAATATTTCAAGTTGTACGAATTCGACAATTAGGACCCCCTTGCTTGAACCACAAAATGTTAAAATAATGGAATTACATGTGTTCAGGGAGGAATGAAACTTTGTTTCACTTGACATTGAGGAGAAAATTAGAATATTTCAAAATACAAAAGAAATAGTGAGTGGATGATGTCATCGGTCCCCTCATTTGCATGCCGATCAGGATGTGCATATAACTGTTTTGAAAAATGAAGCAAAATTTTAAAATGTTATAACTTTCTTATTTTACATCCGATTTTGCTGAAATTGTCAGTGTTATGCTTGTTTAATTTTTCTCTTTCTATTCAAATCAGCTTTTTTGTTGGGGTGGACTTGTCCTTTAATGATTATTATTGACTGGTCAGTTGTTAGTAATTTGATATGTTTTTTTATTAGAATCGTGCAGATATGTGTACATGTATGTTCAGACAAGGGGCACTGCACTGACGTGGGGTACCTTACCATACAAAGAATTGTCATTCATTTAGCTAAAGCTTTGAATGATTTTCAAGTGAAATAGTGAGATTTTTTTTTTTTTTTTTTATACGCCTGTTCTAGACAGGACATATTATGGTATCACGCTCGCTGTTTGTTCGTCTGTCCGTCCATTACCTTTTCCTTGTAAACTTCAGTTTGACGTAACCTAGGCTCATATAATTTGGTGTGTATGATACTAGCATGGATCCCAGGAAGCCTATTGATTTGAGGTCAAGGTCACAGTGACATGCTTTCATTTTACCCTTCTGAAGTCCTTGTAAACACTATAACTGCAGTTTAACTTAAACTAGGCTCAAATAATTTGGTGTATTTGATACTAGCATGGATCCTTTGAAGCCTATTGATTTTAAGGTCAAAATTTCAAAAGTCAAGGTCACAATGACATGTTTTCATCTTACCCTTCTGCAGTTCTGGTAAATGTGATAACTTTAGTTTAACTTATCCTAGGCTCATATAATTTGGTGAGTATGATACTAGCATGGATTTAAGGAAGCCTATTGATTTGAGGTCAAGGTCACAGTGACATGCTTTCATTTTACCCTTCTGAAGTCCTTGTAAACACTATAACTGCAGTTTAACTTAAACTAGGCTCAAATGATTCGGTGTATTTGATACTAGCATGGATCCTTTGAAGCCTATTGATTTTAAGGTCAAAATTTCAAAAGTCAAGGTCACAATGACATGTTTTCATCTTACCCTTCTGCAGTTCTGGTAAATGTGATAACTTTAGTTTAACTTATCCTAGGCTCATATAATTTGGTGAGTATGATACTAGCATGGATTTAAGGAAGCCTTTTGATTTTGAGGTCAAAGGTCAAGGTCACAGTGACATGCTTTCATCTTACCCTTCTGAAGTCCTTGTAAACGCGATTACTTCAGTTTAACTTAACCTAGGCTCATATAATTTTGTGTGTATGATACTAGCATGGATCTCAGGAAGCCTATTAATTTTGAGGTCAAAGGTCAAGTCCCCACCTTTCACTTTTCTTGACCAATAACTAAATTTTCCACGTTACAGTCGGGCGTATTATGTTCTCTTCCTAGTGACACTCTTGTTGAGTGAAAGGGAGGTAAGAAACAATGAGAATACCTTTAAATTTGTCAAAGCCCAATTCTGATCTAAAGTTACACCCTTGTCTTAGATCTACACATTTAGTAAAAGTAGGCCTAAAACTTCTTTTAAAGTTAGATATCTGTTCATTTACATCCCTTTGTGCACCATTTGTATTTACAATATTTGCAAACATGCCCCATTGTGCATCTGTTCTATACCACTTCAAAGAAATTTATAATGCTGCACGGCGGTATGAAATGACTTTTTTTATCTCAAAGAAATTCATGATACCGCATGGCGCGTATTAAATTAACTCTTTTTATCTCAACATTAATTCTTCAGAGCTTCTGAATTACTACTTTTTACTTTCAAAAGTTAGCAGCTCTGTACAAGTACATATAACTACCTGAGTTGAATAGCTTGGACATTGGGAATTCATTTTGTGAGAGGAAATGATACGGCTCTTGCATAATTTTATCTGTTATCTTTAACAGAAAGTTTTTGGCCTACACTTGGTTGAATGTGAAGGTTTGCTAGATCATGTTTACGTTTGTTCAGTGTACAATGTACATTTGAGTAAAAATGATAGATTTAGTTTTTGAGGTAACCGTACTGCCATCATCACTCTCCTACATCTTTTTTGCTCCTATTTTTACACAGAGTTCTGTTGGCAATAAACTAGCAGTGGACAACCTCTCTGTGTCCATGTTCAAGGGTCAAATCACTGCCCTCCTTGGTCATAACGGGGCTGGTAAGACTACTACAATGTCAATCTTGACCGGTCTCTACACTCCTACATCTGGTAAGGCCATAGTCAATGGTCACTCTATACTGGATGACATGGACGGTGTAAGGCAAAGCCTTGGACTCTGTCCACAGCATAATGTTCTCTTTGATCGGTTGACTGTAAAAGAGCATCTCAAATTCTTTATTCGATTAAAGGTAATATTCTCCTGGATTAAACTTATTTTCTTTGCAACATTTTCATAATTTAGTTTTGTGTATTTATGGGGATTATTAATAAGTTATATTTTTTAAACCCCTAAATTTTTAGATCACCTCCTAACATTGCTGCTTTGACAACACCAAACAGATAAATGATAACTTCTAATGTTAAAAAAAGAGCAATATTTCATGAAAGGATAAACATTGAAACACAATTGACTCAAAAACTAACAGGGCATTGCAAGAAACTACATATAGGCGTTCAATTTAATATCAAACGCTAGTCCCCAAAGCATGTCTAAAGGGATGTTGCAAGAAATTTGAGTGGCAATTGAATGTAATATAACTACAAATTTCCATTTCATCAAAGGATGTACCCTTGGTTTGGGTTTTGCGCTTGATTTAGAATTGAACTTATATTTCATACAACGCCCCATAGGTGTTTTTAAGTTTGGTATTCACATGAAGACAGACATGATCATAATCATCTATTTCTGTCGAAATATTTTTCATTCTCTCCTTGGCAGATTTAGATCTATCTTTATTTTGTTCTTGTGGTTGATGATGTGTAAATCTTAAAATTGAAATTTTTACCATGTTAGTATTCAGCATGAACACAACTGTTCAATCCTGTGTATATATTTTTACAACCTCCCCTTCTACAGGGTAAGTCAGGTAGTGAAGCTGAGGCTGAGATTAATCAGATGATACAAGATCTCCAGCTTGTTGATAAAACGAACACATCTTCTACTAAGCTATCAGGTGGAATGAAAAGAAAGCTTAGGTAACTACCATACACCCTAATTTGGTCATCTCATATTTCATGACTTTATGACAAGCAGTAGTTGTACTATGCCGACTTAGCTTGTGCGCAAAAAAGTGTGAGGCTGAATGTCAAATATTCATATTATTACACACGTACCATTGCACGGTCAGGAACAAGGTGACATCACTGTGAAAACTAGGATTCAATGCATTGCGCTTAATAGTAAATGCAGGTGCAATAGGTGTAGGGCTTGCTGACTAAATGCGCATGGCTGCTGCAGATCAGGGCCCTGTCTTGCAAGAGTTGCGATCGATCAATCTCAATTGTATGGAAATTCATCCATACCATATTTTTTTCTACAGGAAATTTGCACAATCTCCTTATTAAACATAGAGAATCACACTGAATTGTCAAGAAAACAGTGAATGTATGAATAGACATCATATGTAGAAAATATTTTGAACAATATTTCATTTTAGATGTTGATGTTGCTGGCTTTCCATAGATATAGTTGAATGAATCAATTGCAATTCTTTGTGAGACGGGCCCCAGATGCATGTTTGATGAATTTTGCTTATCGCTTACAATAGTTCTTTCTTATCCATAGATTAACATAGGAAAGAATTTATTATTGTTCCGTTTTTGCACTAACTTGCGAGGCGTTGTACAACGCGAATAGCGAATACTCTTATCAGTGCAGTGGTGCTACATTTCATATTTGGGGAAAGAATTAGACATTCTATTCAACTCGGATACGCGTCGTTGAATAGAGAATCTCTCTTTCACCTTATGCAAAATCACGCTTTGTATACTATGACAGCTATTTGTTTATTACTTATTCCATGATGTAAGAGAATTGGAATAGATGATTGATCTGAATGATCCATACTTATTCCATTATATAAAAATGAAATTTCATGTATTCATCATGGATTGTTTTTATGATCTTAATGCCTAACGAGAAGCACATATTTGACAATGTGATATCATGTAGATTATCACATATTTTTCGGGGAACACCACTAATAATACTTGAGATTTATGTATCCCTCCGTCCATCGTTGTTTCTATTTCCTTTCCTCTCCCTACTCTAAGTGTCCATGATGTATTTGTTTACATTCAATACTAGTGTAACCCTTTACCCTGTCTACCCATTTCCAGCTGTGCTATAGCTCTGATTGGTGGTTCAGAGGTTGTCATCCTTGATGAGCCTACGTCAGGGATGGATCCATACGCTAGAAGAGCTACATGGGATCTACTACTCAAATACAAGGCTGGTCGTACAATGGTCCTCACCACACATTTCATGTATTGCATCATCTTCTTTTGACCCTCTAACATTTGTTTAGATTTTTTTTAAAACTTCTCACATTTTATAATCTGAAAATTAGAAATAAAGTTCTGTTTATTGATGTTCCTTTAGTGTTTCCATTTGGATTTGTGATTCCTCAGGGTTCTGTGAATTTAATGCGCTCCCTTATTTACTTCAATAACTGGGATACATCCCTTTATCTCTGCTATTCGTCCTCTTTAATGGCTGTACCGAAGACAATAGCACACAAAATTCTTGCGCAGTGACCCATCTCCCTGACCTGAGCACTATGCCCAGTTACTCAATCACGGCCACGTCATGTCCTCTTTCCACTTTGTGTCTTAACCGAGTCAAGACGTTTAAAGCTAAGTCTCCAACATTAGAATTTTAATGTTTGGAGACTCTCTTCTTGGCGTTCTTGTTTTTTGTGACTCTTTTTGCTGTTATATCAATCTGAGTCTAGGTTTAGCACACTAGCGCAAGTTTTCGTATATTTTAAGACCCTTTTTGGTCTTCTACGTTTGAGCTTGTTTTTGCCTTCACACATCGCTTTATCCAGCTTTAGCCTAAGTAATACTAAGTAGTGGAATCTGTCATCTATATGAGTTTCAAAACCTGCAAATTGAATTGTATTGGCTATGAAAGCGTTATTTGAAAGTTGATAACTATTTGGTACAACATTAGTCATTGCATTTATATTTCAATAATTGAAATTTGTTTGTTTGATGACATATATTATTTTATGCTAATTGTCTGTCATCATCTTTGAAGGGATGAAGCTGATCTTCTTGGTGACAGGATAGCCATCATGGCCGATGGTCAACTCAGAGCAAGTGGGAGCTCCCTCTTCCTGAAAAATAGGTGAGAATTAGGTTTCATATAATCTAATCTATAAATAATATTTGCACATTGGGTGGTAAAACTCAAGATGAATTCTCAATGTATGATTGTTGTTATGTAATCATAGCTGTGATAAAACTGTAATTGTTAAATTGTTCATGACATATGTGACTTATCGCTTTGGAATCAGGCACATGTCGCAAATCTTTATTGTCTTGAAACAAGGGTTTTCTTCAAAAGAGTCATTTTTTACACAAAAGTATTTTGAGACATATTTGGAAGCTTTGGTTATTCCTCTATCACCTTCCCAAATTTTGGAACCAAAATGTCAAGTCTAAGTACCTTAAACCAATCTAAGGGGGGGGGGGGGAATGCCCTCAACATTCTGCTCAATATTTTGCCACATGAAATTTCGCTGATTTTTTACTTTCAAGTCTTGCGTATGTTTTGAGACCAAATTTGCGAAGCCCGGGTAATTACGCATAAAAAAGCATAAGCACTTAAAAGAAATTTTCATGAAATAAATTACTATACAACTTTATAGATTATGTCCCAGATACCCCTGCCCAGATAAAGTAAAAATATTTACTTCAATAACTGGGATACATCCCTTTAATCTATGCTATTCATCCACTTGAATGGCTATACCAAAGACAACACACAAAATTCCTTGCGCGGTGACCAGTCTCCCTGACCTGAGCACTACGCCCAGTTATATATAGTTATATAATATTGTATTGTTTTTAACTACCCTTTGTTTACAATTAACTCATTTTAATTACTTAATTAATTCGTATGATTGATTGTTTTCCCGTCTTAGAATTTTTTTTCTTCAGACGGACTCCTACCCTGAATGAATCCTTGTTCTTCAGTTGGTTTCTTGGCTTGTCCTTGGACTTTTGGTCCTCAAAGCCATCTATTGTTTAATTAATTAGCGATAATTATCTCGTCATAATTAAAAAAATCTTTTTCTTCTGAAAGGGACCTTGGTTTGTCTACCTTTCTTGTCCACTCCCTCCCTGTCCTTCCTCTGTTTTCGCCCCTCTCTTTGTTCTTTCAGGTTAAGAACTTACCAGGTAGATGAGCTCCTTCGAATCATCTCTTGACCCCATGACTGCCGCTAGGGAAGAACCAGACATGGTATATTTGTTCCCGCGATCAGCGGCGGTGAGTATGAGGGCAACAGAGTGAGACCCTTTGCGTAGGGCTCAATAGAGGGGGAACCGTGGAATTGCGTCCACCTGCCCTGAAAAAGAATGGTGGAACCGTGGAGTCGTGTCCACATGCCCAAGAGGGTGGAACCGTGGAACGGCACCCACGTGCTCAAGTGTATAGGGTGGAACTGTGGCGCTGCGGCCACGTGCCCGAAAGGTGATCCCTCGTCGGGACCTGAACCTATTTTGGGGAGTGCTGTACTATTAGAGAAAACCTCAACTCCTCCAGGGCTGTCTGACCATGGGACTCTTTTCCCTGTACAGACTAGTCTCGATGCTTTGTCAATCTCCATCAGGGAGCATCAGCAAAGGGCTACCAGCCCCTAGTCGGTAGAGACACGAGAGCTCGACCCCGTCGAATTCACGACAATCTGATCAGGGTGGAACCGTGGAGCTGCGTGCCTGTGCCCAAGAGGGTGGAACCGCATCCATGTGCCTGAACGGCTTGATCAGATTCGAGTGACGTTTCTCATGCGAGATATTACGTCTTCCCCTGTCTCTTGTGCCCTCTTCTGCTCCCCCGGCATAGTCTGCAAAGAAGAGGAAGAAGAAGAAAACCTAGGTCGTTAGCCCCGTTACTCGGGCAGACCTTTCTTTCTGATTCTTGGCCAGGCGTCGCAACTCTATACGTTGCTCCAGAACGCCTCCGAGCATCACAGATTTCTATCCCCACGCTCCCTGTCAGCTATAACCGCCATGTCAAGCACTGAGCGGATCAAGCAGACACTTGTCATCTCGCACCTCAAGAGTTCCCGGCATTTCGTTGAATCGACGGCCCACTCACCTGCAAGGAAAACCCCGCTAATATGCAGATGTTACCGACATACAGGCATCGCCCCCATTATATCGCCAGACTCCCGATAACTGATGGGTAGTCGTCGCAACTCTAATGTTGCTTCACACGCCCACGAGCAGTGCGGGTCAGTTCCCCCACATTCTCTGTCAGCTTCAGCCGCCGTGTAAAGCACCGGGCTGTTCAAGCAGACACCCGCCATCACTCCCCTCGAGAGTCGTCGGCCTTTCATTAAATCGCCGGCCCGCTCACCTCCACGGGTGACCCCCGTTTGTACGCAGGTGCTGCCGACATACGGCTCTCAGCCCCAACATGTCGGCAAGCTCTCGATAACCTTTTGACGTTTTACACTTTGTCAGCTCCACGCCTTGTGATTGGTCAGCGAACTAGTTGTCTAATGCATATTCATGTATTCATTAGATGTCGTTGCTTAATCACAAGTCCTCGGCTCGCCGTCTCTGAGTGGTATGATATGCATAGACCACCCTGCACGCGCCACTTGAAAACTTACTCTAGTAATTACGTGGTACGCTAGTGTTCAATCCATTTTTCCCCGAACTAGAAACGCATTTCTATCAAAGAAGTTTCTATTGTGAAACATCTCGGTCTCACAGTCTTTGGCCTTCATTTTTTTAATTGTTTCCTTTTATCTCTTGCAATATCTCTGGAGAAGGGGAATATAATGGAGGAAGCTTTTTGGATACAGAACAATACCCTGGGAACAATATACCATCAGAGCTAGATGCTGGATGTTCAACTTGTAATACTCGGGGCCTACGGGGCTTGCCGTTTGAACCTCTACCCTGAATAATTGGCCTAGTGCCATCAATATGCAGACTTTCATCCTGTCATTTTTTGGTTCTGTGAATTATTCCTTGGCTCCTGTTAAACATGCCAATAGATCCTTAAGAAGGACTGAATGCTTGTATAGATAACTGGGTTCATCATGTACTACTTGTAGGTAAATCTTCAATGAAAGAGAACTTGACTTCTGCATTTACACCACCAAAAGCACATTGGAAAACATGTTCCATGGGTATGCAAACATGTGGGACTTTGAAAATAAGACAATACAGTTTGTGGGTGAAATCCTGAAATGAAATGTCCAGAAGAATAAGCATCCAGGAAGAATCCAACTCTCCCCCTTCGAATTTCTAAATTTGTAGGCCCTATTTTGATCAGCCTATCTGAGAAACTGTCCCCAACCTCCTTGCACCAAAAATTTCACAAAATTTCATTGCATGTCTAAAAATATATCAATGCAGATGACCATGACTCATCCGAAAATAAACTTAAACGATTTCATAAGTTCATATTTATTGTAGTCCAAGTTCATGGAAATTTGCTTTCCACCATCATTACAAGCATACATGTACATGAAACACATGTGAGAACATAGAAAAATGGTGAACAATACATGTAAAATAAACAAACAAAATTATGATTCTTCATCAGAAGTCATGGCATTCATGTTGAAAGGTGATTCTCATAATAATTTAACTTGCATGTGATTATTATTCGTATTTATATAACAAGAAATATGTATTACATGATCCTTACAATATTCATTATCATTATCATTGTTATATTGTTTTGTTATTATTATTGTTAATAGAAGTAGTAGTACCATAATTGTTATTATTTGTATTGTTATCCATTGGATGCTATGTAGTGGAGTAGTTGGGACTATTATGAGAAATTATCTCCTATCAAGTTGATTGTACAAGTGAATAGAGTTTGGGACAAAAGATTGGTGGAAGCGTGACCTACTAGTTCATGGGACATTTTAACAGATTCCGGATCGATTGAACTTCGATGGCTTCGATCTTTCATGATTTTGTTTGTTTTTGACAACACCCTTTGTTCAAAGAGACAGTCTAAATCAGACAAATCATGCCCAATCACTCTCTGTGCCACTCTTCTCACCCGATCTAATCGAGACCTATCTTTCTTTGTACCGTTTCCGAAGTAAAAAGCAGGTTGTAAGTTAATTTGCTCTGTGTGAGAGCCTGATAAAACAAGACAAGAATAGTTTTATCAATATGGAAATTTTTCATCATTCTCAGAAAATACATGTAGATTTGTTGGTTTCCTTTTTTGCATAAGACTCGGGTGTTCTTTGTCCAATCTAGGGTATCGGTCACTATACTTCCCAAGTATTTATACTCTTTCACCTGTTCAACCTCCTTGTTATGGAGAACTAACGCATCATGATTTTGAGCATTCTTTCTGAGATCAAACACGATTTCCATGATTTTAGATACATTCAACTGAAGGTGGTTGGAATCATTCCACTCTGAAATAGTTTACAGTTGTTACGTAGTCATTTGCATTTCTATTAGTGAGATATCCTGAAATAACCATATCACCTGCATATTTCATTATGGTACAGTTTTTATTATAACTGACACATTCACTAGTAAATAGGGAAAGAAGAGCAGGAGATAGAACACATCCCTGTGGCACACCTGTACTGATCCCCCTGGTACCAGATTCAATTTGCCCTATTTTAGCTACCTGAGGTCTATCTAGCAAGAAAGTTTGTATCCATCTAACAATTTGAGGATTAGCATTCAATTGATGAGCTTGGTAGCAGGTAGTTGTGGCATCAGCATATTAAAAACACAGGAGAAGCAGATGGGATCCTCCATTCTCACCAATTAAAAAAGGACGGCCAGACAATTGTTACGTTTTCTGGGCATTTTGGCAAGCCTCATAGATATTGTACCAGATTGCAGACAGAAAATGAGGACTATCCAGTTAGGATTCCTACATCAATATCGCCCTCAAAGGGACCTGCTATCACAAGACCAATGGCAGAAGCGGTACACATGTGGATCAACCCTCGAACCTTTCGAGAGGGAAGACCATTTGTGAATCCAACACCAACCCTTACAATGTTCACGGATGCATCAAATCAGGGTCGGGGTGCAGTTTTAGGTACAGAGCAAGCCCAAGGGAGGTGGAAAGAAATCAACATATCAATGTTTTAGAAATGCTTGCAGTTCAATATGCCCTCCTCAAGTTCAAGCACACGGTTCAGGGACAGACATTGATAAAATCAGACAACCTGACAGTAGTCTCTTACTTAAACAAGGAAGGAGGCACAAGGTCAAGAGACTTGTGCAAGCTGACACTAGAAATACTAAAATGGTGCGATTCTGTCAAGACCACAGTTACTGCCTCACACATCCCAGGGAAGAACAACTACATTGCAGATTTCCTTTCCAGAGGAAGTTATCTCCCATCAGAATGGCAAATAAATTCAACAATTGTCAAACTAATATTCAACAGGTACGGTTACCCACATATCGACCAGTTTGCATCAGCCTTGAATAAGCAACTTCCAGTTTACTGCACCAAACACAAAGACCCAGCAGCAGTAGCAATGGATTCTCTCCCAATATCGTGGACTGGCCCAGACGCCCTTGGTTTTCAATACTGGTGAGTCTGCTCATACAGCCTTCAGTGATCCCCTTGAACGAGGTGGATCTCCTACGTCAACCAGGGAGGAGGATCTAACATCCAAAATTGTCCAACCTCAGATTGACCATATGGATCATTTCAGGTCAATCGCATCGCAGGCAGGCCTTTCTAGCAGGGCTGCTGAACTGTCTGCCAATTTCCTCAGACCATCAACAAGGAATACTTATGACTCTAGATTACAGCTCTTCATCAAGTGGTGCGGGGACCAAGTGGGTCCTACCACAGCTCCTATAGGAAAGATTGCAGATTTTCTAATCCACTTGTTTGACAAAGGGCTTGCTATATCAACCATTCGAGGGTACAGATCTGCGATCTCGGCCATCCACAAAGGGAATCTCCCAGATGGAGAAAGTTCCTCCAAACATCTCACCAGACTTATGAAATTGTTTTTTCTGTCTAGACCCCCCCCCCCCCAAAAAAAAAAAAAAAAAAAAAAAAATTAGGTCCTTCCTGGAGCTTATTGAGGGTCTTGCGTGTGTGTATGTATTTGAGTTTTGTCAGACGTGTATCAATCAGGTATGATTATTTACGTCTGGGACCCACCTTTAATGTCACCATCCGAAAGACGTGACCGGGGCTTGAACCTCGAACCTCTGCATCAATTTGTAACTTCCCCACACAGCTTGGATTACAGGCGCACGCCACAACGCCCAGTTGTGCATTGACAAAGGCTCCTTTTGAACCAATGCATAGTAGTTCTCATATGAATGTAACAGTTAAGACTAATTTCTTATTAGCAGTAGTGTCTGGAAGAAGACCCAGCTTTATACATGCCTTGACAGTAAGCCCTAGTGATATCGGTGGGAAACTAACGGAGTTCGACTTATACCCCATGCAAGGTTTGTAGCAAAGAACCAAACCATGGGCTCAGTCAAAATGAATTTTGAGAAGTAAAGAACTTACCGAAGTCCCGCCATCCATTATTATCTGTTGGAATATGGCAACTTTTAAAATTACTTAGGTAGGTAAAGCGATATGAAATAGATATGTATGTTCGATATTGAACATTTTATCTATGAATGAGCTGTACTTACCTATCGGACCCTCCCTCCTTCCCCGCTCTGCGAAGTTCTCCTGAACACCAGCTTTGAAAGAGGACGTGTTCTGGCGCACAGGGCCTTGATATACAGGGCGGGAGTAGAGTCCACGCTGGCGGTTGCTAGGCAACCAGGGGCCAAAAACCTATTTTTCTGCCAGGAGCAAATTGTCAACTGTCAAAATTAAGGTAAAGCATATTCATAGATAAAATATTTGATACCGAACATACATTTTTGTCTCACCTGCATAGCAGAGTGAGACTATACATGTAGGCGCCGCTTTTCCGACGGCGGCAGCAGCGTCAACACCAAATCTTGACTGAAGGTTAAATTTTTTAAATGACAGCATAACTTAGAAAGTAAATAGACCTAGTTCATGAAACTTGGCCATAAGGTTAATCAAGTATTACTGAACATTCTGCCTGAGTTTCATGTCACATGACCAAGGTCAAAGGTCATTTAGGGTCAATGAACTTAGACCATGTTGGGGAATCAACATCAAAATCTTAACCTTCTTAACCTAAGGTTAAGTTTTTGAAATGTCATCATAACTTAGGAAATATATGGACCTAGTTCATGAAACTTGGACATAAAGTTAATCAAGTATTACTGAACATTCTGCTAGAGTTTCACGTCACATGACCAAGGTCAAAGGTCATTTAGGGTCAATGAACTTTGGCCAAATTGGGGATATGTGTAGAATTACCATCATAACTTTGAAAGTTTATTGGTCTAGCTCATAAAACTTGGACATAAGAGTAATCAAGTATCGCTGAACATCCTGTGCGCATTTCAGGTCACATGACCGAGGTCAAAGGTCAATGAAATTTGGCCATAATGGGGTATCTGTTGAATTAACATCATAACTTTGAAAGTTTATGGATCTGATTCATGAAACTTGGACATAAGAGTAATCAAGTATCCATGAACATCCCGTTCGAGTTTCAGGTCACATGACCAAGGTCAAAGGTCATTTAAGGTCAATAAACTTTTGCCATGTTGGGGGTATCTATTGAATTACCATCATAACTTTGAAAGTTTATGGATCTGATTCATGAAACATGGACATAATAGTAATCAAGTATCACTGAACATCCTGTGTAAGTTTCAGGTCACATGATGAAGGTAAAAGGTCAATGAACTTTGGCCAAATTGGGGATATTTGTAGAATTACCATCATAACTTTGAAAGCTTATTGGTCTAGCTCATAAAACTTGGACATAAGAGTAATCAAGAATCACTGAACATCCTGTGCGCATTGCAGATCACATGACCGAGGTCAAAGGTCAATGAACTTTGGCCATAATGGGGTATCTGTTGAATTAACATCATAACTTTGAAAGTTTATGGATCTAATTCATGAAACTTGGAAATAAGAGTAATCAAGTATCTTTGAACATCCCATCCGAGTTTCAGGTCACATGACCAAGGTCAATAAACTTTTGCCATGTTGGGGGTATCTGTTGAATTGCCATCATATCTCTGTAAGTGTATTGGTCTAGTTCATAAAACGTTTACATAAGAGTAACCAAGTATCACTGAACATCTTGTGCGAGTTTCAGGTCACATGACCACGGTCAAAGGTCAATGGACTCTGGCCATGTTGGGGGTATTTGTTGAATTACCATCATAACTCTGTAAGTATATTGGTCTAGTTCATAAAACTTGGACATGAGAGTCATCAAGTATCACTGAACAGCTCATGCGAGTTTCAGGTCACATGACCAAAGTCAAAGGTCATTTAAGGTCATTGAACTTTGGCCATTTTAGAGGTAATTATTAGATTGCTGTCATAACTTTCAAAGTTTGTAGATATAGTGTATAAAATGTGGATATAGGGGTAATCAAGTATCACCGACAAGTTTTAGGTCACATGATCAAGGTCAAATGTCAATGAACGTACATGTAGTATTTTATCATTTTATGAATGGTGTATTTTGTGAATAATTATTTTGTAGTAGTTTTCAAAGTCAGCACTGCTGCTATATTGAATCGCGTAATGCAGGTGAGACAGCCAGAGGCATATTCCACTTATTGTAGTCTTCTTTTGCTTCTGTGTATCTCTGATGGGCACTACGCATATCATTACAAAGAGTACTGTCAACTGGTTTGTCCGAAGGTGGTGAGAGAAATCTTGCAAAGCAGTCTTCTTGGCTGATTTTAGTTCAAACTTCACTGCTTGTATGGCTGAAAAGCTGTCTATGTGAATAGATGGTCTGTTGGTGTTTACAGTTTCTTGCATTATGCTGAAAGCTGACTCTACAGCTGGGTTGTGGAAGCAGCTCAAGATGGCAAAGATCATCTTTCTAAGGCGAGGGAACATCTCGGACTGCCTTGTTCAGTACCGTACAATGCCATCAGACTCCCCATTTCTGGCTGCATTTAGCTGATACCTGCGAGCTTCAACATCATATTGATCCTTATCCTTGTGGAGAACATTTGTTACTCGGTCAGGTAGCTTCAACAGACACTTTAGTGGGGCTGTATGACCCCTGTCCAAAGGATCAATTGCAGAGACAGTTTTCAGAAGATCATTGTTCAAGGGCATCTTCTTCTGGAGACGGGTCCCACACTTCATTATGCTTCAAACCATGGTTGGGCTCAATTACTTTCTTCAATTACAATTACCAATTTTGTCAATTACAATTACAATCAATTAGTATTCTGAATATCTGTATGTATTTAATAGCTCCTCCTATTTCAACATAATTCTAAGTTACAGAGAAACTGACAAGATAAAGGTTTATGTTTAATAAACTAAGTAAAGAGCACAGATTCTGCCTTTTGCAAGCCTCTTAGAATTAATGTCCTGGATTTTCTCTCTCTGTCTCTCTGCTTGTCATTCGAAAGATGAGCCATAGTTGAATCATGTTGAAAAAGCATAACATAGTCCTTCAACATTGGCAACACTGATGTAACGATGTGAAGCAATGTGTTTGTCTTAGACCCCATGAAGAACACTTCATGAAGGATCCTTTTTGTTCTTTCTTTACCTTCTTTGGTCATTTGCTTTTTCTTCATTAAGTTTTGCATCTTTTTCAGTGCAGTTTGTGTGTTGTCATCCACTTGATGCTTCTTGAAAATGTCAGTCACACACATGGGCGGAAATCTGTCCCGAAAGGTAGGGGGGACAACAGGGGTGGATCCAGCCTTCGCCAATGGGGGGGGGCGATTTTTTTTCCAGCTATATGTTAATCCCCGATCGGCTGCTCGAAGATGATTTTTGTTTGTTTCATTAAAGGAGTAGTCCTCATGGCCACTTTTTAGCTTTATTCTTATAATTCAACATAAATATATAATATCATAATCCCTATCTATATACTGCGAGCGCGAAGTGTGAGCAAATTTTTTTTTTTTGGGGGGGGGGAATTTTATGTATTTTTTCCAAAAATTTGAACATTCTGGGCAATGATTGTTATCCTGAAAAAGATGTATATGCAACTAAATAATTACTTCAAACGCGAAGTGCGAGCAGATGTTAACTGATGGAAAAGGTTAGCCATGAATACGTTACATATTTCAACAATCAAATAATGCGATCGCGAAGCGCGAGCTTAAATTTTTTTGAATTTTTTGCCTAAAGAATGGAAATTCTAAGCACTTTTTGTAACTTAAACATATAAAAGGTATATAACTAAACAATTGATGCGAAGCGCGAGCGGAAAATTTTGAGATTTAGACCTAAGAACGAGACACTCTATTCATGTTTTGTAAATCATGAAAAGGATGAGTAATTTGGGGCCTTCCTTACACCCGGTCCTTACATTTTGAGTTTTTTCATGTCTATTTCGAACAATAAAATATGGATTTTCATTTTTAATTTTCATTAATAATGCGAGTGCAAAGTGCAGCCATAAAATGTTTTTTTAATTTGAACTGATCGAAAAGGTACTTGTTAAGGACTGCTTGCACTTAGCCATGAAGACGTTACATATTTGAACGATCAAATAATGCTAGCGCGAATCGCGAGCTGAAAATTGTTGACATTGCTACAAAAAGAATCGAAAATTTTAATCAATTTTCGTAATCGTGAACAGGGTAGCTATATAACTAACCAATTGATGCAAGCAAAGCGCGAGCAGAAAAATTTAAGATTTAGACCTAAAAACGGGACACTATTCATGTTTTGTAAATCATGAAAAGGATGAGTAAAAGGGGATCTTTCTACATTAATAATGCGAGCACAAAGCACGAGCAGAAATTTTTTGATATTGTGATCTGAAACTGGATAATGATTTAAATAGAGAACAAGTTAAATACCTGAATAAACATGCGCGTGTTTCAGATTTAGACCTAGAATCTGGGCATTCTACACCTCTTTTATCATGAAAAATCTGAAAAAGAGTCCATTTCAGCTATATATTTCAAGCACTTTGTAGGAAAATTGTGAGGTGGATATGGATCGCACTTAATAAAGAGCTGATATTTTTCATTGTTATTTGAGTTTTGACATAGGACCAGGACATCCTTGGGACATGTCATATGAAAATGATGACTATCTTCCTATTCCTCTTGCTAAGCGCAAGATGAAACAAAAGGGACAATTTAATCGTTGAATTATTAATATCTTATTTATTAATGCCTAATGAGGGCGAGAAATCTGATGATATTATGGCCTGAAAACTGGACATTTCAAGCAATTTTGTAATAATGAATAGAATGCATCAGTCAAAATATTTTTTAACCATTAATGCGAGCGCAAATCGCGAGCCAAAATCTTTGATAAACTGTCATGAAAATCAATATTGAGACATACATAAATCGCCAATTAAAATGCGAGCGAGTAGCCAGCGCTATCTGATACGTTTTGACAATCAGACTTGATTTTTTTCAAACTAAATGGAATACACAAAAATAATAGGTACTTAATAAATCGAAATTTGCGAGCGCTCAGTGCGAGCAGAAAATGTCAATATTCAGACCATGAAGCTGTCACTTTTACAGAGCACTTTTTAAAAATCAGTTTGTAAATCACACAAAATAATGAAAGTTCGATTTCCAAGGTGAAATGTGTAATGTATATTGACTTCGAAACTTGATATTTAAGCTCCATATTGAAAAATCACCTGACAGGCAATGCAAGCGCGAAGCGCGAGCGAAAATTTCATATAGTGACCTGAAAGATTCTTTTTATTTTCCAAGTCTTCCCCTCATCTTATTTTAGTCACTCTGGAAAATTTGACAAGCCCCTCCCCCCCCAAAAAAAAAGAAGGTTTTCACCCAAAATATAAGGTCATTTAGTCCAAAATACATGTATTATTTCGAATGTGAATGATGCATTTTTCTCCATCATAAAAGACCAAAAATAGTAGGGGGACATTTGAAATTGTGTCCCCCCCTACTATTTTTGGTCGGGGGGACCTGTCCGCCCATGGTCACACATGAATATGTTCTACGCTCATCATCATCTAGGAATGAGAAGTAGAAAACAACATACGCATCCGACATGCGCTCAGTGTTTACACTGACGTCTTACACAGACAGCCATCTATGACTAACATATCTTTCGGGCATGGTTTCTTTGATGCCCTAAGCATACCTGCCAACCATTCCGATTTTGGCGGAATTATACCGATTTTTCGACCTCCATTCCGAATTCCGAATTTTAAAACCAAAATTCAGATTTTTGGGTTAATCAATGTAGTGTTGAAATTATTGAAACGGCTGTATGATGCGACTAACGCATGCAGTAAGATGCGACTAACGCATAAACGACTGGAGCGCACGGCTACGCAAATACAAACGGCGCGCAAACATTTCTATTGCAAATGCATGTGAAAATAACGAGCGTACACGCAACGGCCGCACTTAGAGCTAGAGCCCAACATTTTGAGGTGCTGTTGTCGTATTCTTCATGTTTTTTTATTATTTTTTTCGATGTTAGCGTTGACTTTCGGGAAAAAAATGGCGGCTGACATCGGCTAGCGAAAGTGCCAGTTTTTAGTGCGGACATGTTTTCACAATCCACGAACATCGGAAAAACCGTGAAAATTTCACTTTTTTTAGACCCCTTGTTTCCTAACTACGATGTTAGGAATCACTGATGGTGATATTTCTTATGCGAAATATGGTGATTTAGGTAAGAAAAAAATCACTTTTTATTTGAAGTATTGCCCATGTCGCCGGATGATTTTGTAGTGTAGGAGTGAGTTAGAGAATGTGTAGTGTACATGTCTAGAGTGTGTTGGTGATTTCAGTGGTATATTGCCGAGTCTGCTGGGCTACGCTGAATTAACGGCTGCACACCGACGCAGTTACTCTAACTTTTAGATCTATCCCTACGCAATTTTAACATTGATCTGTACTTTATTTTTTCGAATAATTGTCAAATTTTTGAGGAAGAAAGGAGATTTTCCACTTTTGATCTCAATTCCGCCTTCGGAGTCGAACACCAAATCTACTTGCTTCGCTTGCCTAAACTCCCGGCGCCCGCCGAGTTGCTGCGCCTCAGCCTCCCCGTCTCGCCGGCGCACTGCAAGTGGTGTGGTGGGTGCGGGTCGGGCGCATGCAGCCGTTAGTTTCGGCTCCGTTTTTGTCATGGTTGAAAATCTGCTTTCTTATACCAACAAACACTTATCCATTGTAGGTTATGACATAACCTTGTCCTCAGTAACCCATGTGTGGTGAAATAACATGAATAAGATTGTCAATGTTTGGCTTATTTCCTCTTGATGCATGATTGCATTGATGATGTATCATGTAGGCTGGATAAATAGATGTTTGATTTTTTGGCACATCACTCAGTTTTTAATAAAGTAGGGCTAACTTAAATCTAAATTCATCATAAAAAATATACCCTGGCCCAAAATTCAATTGAATTCTTGAAATTATTTTTTCTAATTAAAAAGAGAATCTGTATCTGCATCAATCTCACTTTCCATCAATAGAGGGCCTCACAAAAATATGCTCAAAATCAAAGTTTTTGAGCTCTGGTGAACAAGAAAAATTATTCCTTACAAATTTAAATGAAAACAAATCACACCTGAATGAAACTGGGTGGGTTTTTGTCACAAAAGTGATATTTTAAAGACCTTTTTTACATTTTTAATTGATAAATTAAGGTCAACTCTACATGTAGGTCATCCTCTGGTGTAGTAATGAGGGTAAATTTGCTTTAAAAAGTGTAGGGAAAAGCTACTTTTACATGCAGAAAATACAAAGAGTCCCTACCGTTGGAGCGGGCCGGACACCCGCTCGGCGCCCTCGTAGCTTTGATACTGATTTTTTTATTATCAAAGGTTGGCAGGTATGCCTAAGCATCACAAATCAGAACTAAGACTTCTCTTTTGTCAGCTGACCATTTGAAATCATAGAGGTTTAGCAAGAGTTATTCAACATGATGATCAAATCGTTCGCAAAATGCCTTGGCAGCGTTATGTGCATGGTGGCATGTATTTCCATCGATATCTAAGAGATGAGGAGCTTTGTATTTCCTGATACGTGTCCAGTCTTAGAATCGCGCGTTATATTTGCAGCTGTCCATGAGTATAGACACTAAGTTCTCCCAAGGAAGCTTCATTTGATCAAACACTTTTACAAGTTCATCATAAAAAGTTTGGCTGTTCACTTCAATAACTTCAAATGAGGTCAAATGCTTAACTACCACTGCCTGCTGGGATTTACTGTAGAACAATACCAAAACTGGCAAAACATGTTTTTTTGGCTGGTACATTCATCTATGTTCAGTGAGAAGGACGACTCTTGCAGCTCCTTGATACATGCATCTGTGAAATATTCCCCAAGACCATGGTTCATTTTGTATGATGCGCTTGTTCTGTCCATGGAGTGCCTATCCAAAGCTGGTCTTTTGCTAGTAATTTGCTGAGGTCAATCAAATCAGGCACAATTGAATATGGCAAGTACTTCTCTGCAGCAAAAGCTAGGAGGGTTGCTTCAGCTGTTGACACACAGTCTGCCAGTGAAATTTTTTATTTGATTGACCTCAGCAAATTACTAGCAAAAGACCAGCTTTGGATAGGCACTCCATGGACAGAACAAGCGCATCATACATAATGACCCATGGTCTTGGGGAATATTTCACAGCTGCGTGTATCAAGGAGCTGCAAGAGTCATCCTTCTCACTGAACATAGATGAATGTACCAGCCAAAAAACCATGTTTTGTCAGTTTTGGTATTGAACTGTAGGTTGTGGAATAGTCGGAGTGGGATTCAACAGCACTCTTCCTGAAGGCAGGATTGGAGACCATATTGTGTCTCAAATGTGTATTTAGTTTTAAGGATATACATGTATGAAGTTTAAACAGATAATTTACAGATTTGATAATGGTTTAAATCATTACACTGCTGTGATTATATCTTCTTGGTTTATATCTTGACTGTAGATTTGGCATTGGGTATCATCTGACCTTAGTTCAGAATGAGAAGGTTGATATGAATGGCATCCAGCATTTGATCAAGAGCAAGATCCCAAATGCTTCATTAGAAAGCAGGGTCGGGTCAGAGATTGGTTATATTCTACCAAGAGAGAGTTCTTCAACCTTTAAAGATCTGTTTACCCAGCTAGAAGGTGAGTTTCCTTATATCAATCTCCATTCATATATAATGTCAATCTTATAATTTGTAAATCACCAGGTACAGTGTATGTGTGCTTTGATTCGTGTACCCTACATGAATTTTATACTTGGTCCATATTATAAATAACTTCATTAAACACAGTCTTTTCCAACTTTTAATTGCACACAAGGAAAAAGAAAATATGACAAATTTCTTTATTGCTATTTAGGGAATATTGGGTGGCCTTGAGTGCGATGCGAAGAAATATTGTACGAGCTGAAGAACAATATTGGATGAGTCGGAGACGAATCCAATATTGTTCTTCAGCGAGTAACAATATTTCAACGCATCCCACAAAAAATTGGTCATCTAATATTATTATTATTTAGATACCCCCACAGAGCTAAACATAAAGTAATGAAGCAAAAAAAATGTTTTTAGTAACCATCAATTATGGCAATCCTGTAAATGATAAGCATGGCGCCTGATTATGGTCATTTAAAAAAAAAATAAATCTCTGCCATAAATTAAAGATGTGCTAGCGTATTATAGTGCAAGTGCATTTGAATTCAATAAATTGACGCTCCTTTACCACACCTCCTGGCAACGAATATGCAATGCAATTTCATTGTGACGTAACAATTGCTTCATGCGCACAATCATTAACCAATGATAAGCTTGTGGGAGGGGCAAAATATTCATTTCGTCCAATATTTTCAATATTGGATGGTTTTCATAGGCATGCACGTTAAAAATCAGTTTTAATATGTTGTCTCTTTGAAACAACCTCGCAAGACGTCAAAAAATATCTGCGCCTCTAAACCCTACATCTAAATAATAATTATTGATAATTTTATCAGAGGTTTCAAAGAATAATCATCTGTAAGTTTAATATTGTCCTTAACTGCCTTATCATTATCTTTACTCATCTGAAAGCTTGGACATCGAATTTGCCTGGCAAAATGCCCCTTAAATTCTAATATTGTATGTAAAATAGCACCCAATAAATTGAAAAAAAATGTGAAGCAATCATTTAAATTGAAACTAGTCCACTGGATGTATTTTTATTTCAAAAAAATAATTGAATTGAATTGAAATAGTTTGAAAAAAAAAATGAATCCATGGTTCATGCAGATTTATTGTCTAAATAACTCTTATTTGCTGTGTATATGAAGAATGACCAATGCTGATGCATGCTTTTGTCACAGTGCGGCAAATTGACACCTTTCGCCATGGTTGAGTATGCTATTTTATTCACGAGTGCACTCTTCATGAGTCCACTCTTCAAAACAGGGACTCATGAATTGAATAGCATACTCAACCATCACATCAGCATTGAACATTTTTTAATATATGCTGTAAATAAAGCATAATTTATACAAAAAATTTGCGTAAACTGTGGGTTCAACTGATGGTTTTCAAAACCACCTTTGTGAATACAGGCCATAATGTTTGATTATCTACATGTAGCATATGACCCACAACATCATATAGCATACAGTCTTTGTGCCTTTTGTATTCAACAGAGCAGTTGATCAAGAGCGGACATGTATAAATTGTATAAAAATTGATAAATAAGGAAAATTTGCATTGTTTTTGTGCATAAAATCGAACAGAGAAGAAACTCAGAGGTGATCGAAGCAATAGTTTGCGCTGCCAAGCTACATGTAGGTCGCGAGCAAATCCAATTTATGTCTCATTTGCTTAATAGCTTCCTTAGATACATTCATCTTCATGTTTCTTCCTCTCCTTGAGATGAGAGAGGTCCTCTAGGTATCGACAGCTTTGGAGTCTCAGTCACCACGATGGAAGAAGTCTTCATGAAGGTTGGTGAGATGGTAGATGAAGAAGAAGAAAATGGAGGAGGGATGATGAGACGTCGATCAAGCATTATACCACCACCGAGACCTACCAATGGAAATGTAGACCCAGTCATTTATACCAGTGGTGAACCAGGAGTGAAGGATCCTCATGTTAAGATCAGTGTATTTGGTATCAACACTGGACAAAGCAGTGAGTAATCACCAAGTTCTTGATTCTGTGTCATTTGTATGTAAATTTTGAAATTTATTTTGGTTGACGATTTACACCTCATCGATTATGTAAAAATAATCATTGTTATGAGCCATACTGGTTAAGACTTGGACAAAGGAGTTGAAAAATAAAAGTAGTCGCTAGGCTTGATTTTTCATGTGTTTTAGATGGGCAAACATATCGGTTAACTGGTTCAGATAAGGAAAAGATAAGCTGGCATGTCAACAGAGCTGCCAAATAGTACGATTTTGTCGTATTCCGTACGATTTTTCACTTAAAATACGACACTAGCAGAGCTGCCAACCAGTACGTTTTAGCCGTATTTAGTACGTTTTTGCAACCAAAATACAGCAGTACGTTTTTTTTTTTTTTACTAAATCGTAATTTTTAGAAATATAATCTCTATATGTCTCTATTTCATAAAACGTACACAAATATGGTTAATAGACCAATGTAATTTCAGGTAACTTTTTTTCAATCATTTTGTTAAAACCAGTGTGAAGATATACACATGTTTTAATGTTTGTTTTTTTCATCTGCAAGAGCAGTGCGCATTTTAGCTTGCATGCAGCTTGGGTGCCGCGATGAACGAGTGCGCCAAGCATTTTATTATGAAATACACTTTTTGGGGGAAAAATACAGTTTTTTTATCACAGAATACAGTTTTTCATTCCTAGAGGTTGGCAGGTCTGCACTAGAATTTTTCTAAATAAAATACGATTTTACGAAAATATAGCTTTGGCAAGGCTTGACATTAGCGGGGCCACCAGAAATTCACCTCGGGCAACCATTATTGAAAAATGTTAAGTTTTGGCCAGAATTGGGCAACCAATAATTTTCAAAGTAGCGCAATTTTTCTACCGATTTTGCACGCATTTATCAGTTTTCTACAGTTCAAATTGCAAGCCAATTCGTCATGCACCCTTTTTGTTGATCTACACACAAATACACACACACATGACAGTACAAAGGCTTACCGCTATAGCATACAGTAGCTATTATCCAGCCGGCCGCGCGGGCCGGCTGGCATGAGCTTTGCATGAAACCACTGCAGCTACATGTAGCTATCTGTGCGCTAGCAGCCTATTTAGACTCGGGGAGCTACAATACGAAATGTTGCTGCTAAGAAATCTTCCATAGAACTTTGAAAATCTAAGTCAAAGTCACATTTTACTCCAATGAAATGCCCTACAGTCCATATTACTAAAATCTGGTGTAAACTGATTATTTGCAAGCATTAAAAAGAGGAATTATGACCTCTCTTTTGACTCAAAAAGACCGATTTCCAAATTAATTAATACACATAAAAACACATAGGTGAGTACATCACAGTCCCACGTGTGCATTTGTATGTATGTTGATACTTGGTTTCTTTCGAAGCTGTTTCTTTTCTAGCCAAAAATTAGACAGGAATAACGGTCGTTTGTGTGGATTTATTTAACAATTTCTGACATTTTACTATAATCCCCATTCACCGACGGTAGTGTGTTAGTGCGAGCCTGCATGTGTAATCGGATCACCAATTTGGGCGACCGGGTTTTGTCTAGATTTTAATTTTTTTTAAATTCTAAATGACATTATATTATCTTGAACGAAGGCCCACTATTTTCGTTAGACTCTAATCTTTCTTTTGATACTATACAAGTTCTAAGAAAATATCGAAAATATACGTTATCAATGAGTTATTCCATATATTTTAATTTTCTGCCGGAGAGGAAAAAATGGCAGCCGTGTGTTGCTGCCCTCTACGTTCAACGAGTTGTGCTTTTATCAAGGCTTTCCGATAAAATTTTCGATATCCTGGCCAATCAATGCGAGCGACAAGTTCCGAACGCACGCATATCTACAAACGCAAAGCAGCGGCACAAATCGCGATATTTAGTGACTGGTAAATACATTTGTAAGGATGATGACGTCATCCAAGATGGCAACTTACGTTGACCAACGAATGGATCGAAGATGACTATGTTTCGATCATCATTTGAAAGGAATTAGCGGTAACTGCGGTCTGAGGTATCATATTTGTGAAATTTTTATATTTTTTTGTAAGTTTGGATGTACTTTCTTTTTTATAATGTGACATTTTATGTACAAAAAACGATCTGAAAATCTGGTTTCCGCCGAATGTTAGATCTAACGTTACTGCTAATACATTGGCTGTACGTACGGGCCAACAACTCTTCAGTCTATGTATTGGTGAGTGGAGCCAACGCAGTTCAGCCGAACAACCAAAATACAGAGACTGAAGCTTTTGGTCTAGCCAAAAATAAGCAGACAGTTTCTTTCTTGTTTATAAATGACTTCTTAAACCACTCTTGAGAAAGTAGATACTTTGGGAAGGCATTTCATTGATATGAAATGTGAATTTTTCAAAAATTTTGGCTAATAAAGGGAAGGACTTTTCTCACACTTTTTTTTCAGATATAACTTTTGCCGTTTTCTTATTTTTTTTATTCAAATTTTTTTTGACAGTGGTTAAACCATATACCCCTTCCCGTTGAATATGCCTGATTAAAGAATATGTTTCTACTGAAAAAAATAATACAAACTAAAGGATATAAAAATAGAAATGTGCCATCCCCAAAAGGTGAGTGAAAATTATTTGCTTAACTGGCTTAATAGACTGTTGCCACGTACAGCTGTTAAAAAATATTTGTAATGGCTTCTTATTTTTCCCTCTTTTCCCCATTTTTTGTCTCACCTGCATAGCAGAGTGAGACTATAGGCGCCGCTTTTCCGACGGCGGCGGCGGCGGCGTCAACACCAAATCTTAACCTGAGGTTAAGTTTTTGAAATGACAGCATAACTTAGAAAGTATATGGACCTAGTTCATGAAACTTGGCCATAAGGTTAATCAAGTATTACTGAACATCCTGCCTGAGTTTCATGTCACATGACCAAGGTCAAAGGTCATTTAGGGTCAATGAACTTAGACCATGTTGGGGGAATCAACATCAAAATCTTAACCTAAGGTTAAGTTTTTGAAATGTCATCATAACTTAGAAAATATATGGACCTAGTTCATGAAACTTATACATAAGGTTAATCAAGTATCACTGAACATCCTGCATGAGTTTCACGTCACATGACCAAGGTCAAAGGTCATTTAGGGTCAATGAACTTTGGCCGAATTGGGGGTATCTGTCGAATTACCATCATAACTTTGAAAGTTTATGGATCTGATTCATGAAACTTGGACATAATAGTAATCAAGTATTACTGAACATGCTGTGCAAGTTTCAGGTCACATGATCAAGGTCAAAGGTCATTTAGGGTCAATGAACTTTGGCCAAATTGGGGTATTTGTTGAATTACAGCCATAAATTTGAAAGTGTGTTGGTCTAGTTCATAAAACTTGGACATAATAGTAATCAAGTATCACTGAACATCCTGTGCGAGTTTCAGGTCACATGATCAAGGTCAAAGGTCATGTAAGGTCAAAGAACTTTGGCCATGTTGGGGGTATTTGTTGAATTGCCATCATATCTCTATAAGTGTATTGGTCTAGTTCATAAAACGTGGAAATAAGAGTAACCAAGTATCACTGAACATCTTGTGCGAGTTATAGTAGTTTTCAAAATCAGCACTGCTGCTATATTGAATCGCGTGATGCAGGTGAGACGGCCAGAGGCATTCCACTTGTTATTAATTTTGTTTTTCATTTTCTTTTCTTTTTTTTCTCTAAATTTTTTCCTGTTCTGTTTTTTCTTTCTTCATTTTCTTTCTTTTGTTTTATTTATTTTATTATTTTTGTTTTCTTTTTGTAACATACTTTTCAAAAAATTGTTTTGCTTGTTTCCCCCTTTTCTGCATTGTTCTAATTTTGCAGCATATTTTTCTGTGATTTTCTCCTGCTATAATATGCTGCAAAAGAGAAAACAAAAATAAACGGGATTTGGAGCCTGCATAATCTAGGTTTTAGGATTCAAAGAGGAAGAAAGGAAAAATCATTGTTTTGTACATTTATCTGAGTTAGCTATGCACTATTTATTTACTTTACCACTATGAGTGTGAGTCTATACGGAGATTTAAAAAAAAAGTCCACACAACCTGGGAACAATACATTTTATTATCTTTCGATCATTTCATATTTACAATGATAGAACAATTTATATTTACCACAAATCAATTAGCAAAGTAAAATAACAGCAAATAAGATTTACATACAAGATTTACAAAGTGAAAGTGACTTAGTGGTAGTGGCTGCAGAATTAATATTTCAGCAGTTTGTTATATTCATTTTTAATTAATGTTTTTCTTTATATTTTTCGGGCCACCACAAAAAATTATTTGAAGGTTTTGGTGGCCCGAACAGGCCACCACCAAAAAAAGTTAATGTAGAGCCTTGCCTGTCATATACATTATATACATATAAACATCACAGTGAGCACAACAAAGTAGGAAAGTACACGATGGGTATGAATATGATTTTTTGTCTAAAGATATGATTTTTGGTCAAGTGTGGTTGGCAGCTCTGTGTCAATCTCACAATATCAACCGATTTTCTAAAAATGTTGAAACGTTACTCCTCCTGAGTGGACATGTATAAAAATTGAAAAATAAGGAAAATTTGCATTGTTTTTGTGCATAAAATCGAACAAAGAAGAAACTCAGAGGTGATCGAAGCAATAGTTTGCGCTGCCAAGCTAAGTCACAAGCACAATCTTCGATGCGCTGGTCTGTTGGGATGTTACTGTAATCGACAATGAAATCAACTGCATAATTCCAAAATGTGACTTGAAAAAGCTTTTCTATGACAAACAATTCGATATTTGATCAAATAATGTGGAGCGTTGTGGCCTAGTGGATAAGTCTCCAGACTTTGAAACAGAGGGTCGTGGGTTCAAATCCCAGCCATGGCATAGTTTCCTTCAGCAAGTAATTCATCCCCATTGTGCTGCACTCAACCGAGGTGAGGTGAATGGGTACCTGGCAGGAATTTATTCCTTGAAATGCGTGCGCGCTGTAATCTTAGTAATTACGGCTGCCAAGCTACAGCTGGGGTAATAATATCCAGGTCCTTTGGAAGCACATAGAGACATTATTCATAATGTGATATGCGCTACACAAGAACTGTGCATTATTGTTATTATTATTACCAGTACATAATGATGTAGTGCTTCGTAACTTTTGAAAAAGTGCTTTATAAGAAGTAACTATTATTATTATTATGTTGTGAATGTTTTGATTGATTGTTGTTGTGTTATCATATTTTAGAATTCTGTGATGAAATCCTTGAATGAAATTATGGAGAAGAAAATAAAAGGAAAAAAGTCTCACAAGTGTCTCTTTATTTTTTGATTAAAAAAATTGTGTCTCGTATGTTTCATGCATCTCTTGATAGCATTTCTGCCCTCATCAATTAAACATATTTTCTTTATTGCTTAATACCAATTATTCATGCTTCAATGAGTTGTCGATTTCAATTCAGCATTTATTTCAATTTATTAAAAGCACTGGGTGATAACATAATCATGAGACAAAGATCAAGAAAATAACAATTAATATATATCATTAAAACGTTAATAAATTAGAACAAAAGTGATAATTGTTGGCACATAATTATACAAATTGATAAATGAAAGGAAATCATGGATGCAATAAAAAGGCAGAAGGCTTCTAAAAATCATTCTTGTCATTACAGCCTTTAATCTTATCTCCATTGTGAGAAATTGGTACCTACTGTTCATTACTGTTACTATCATCACAATCATCATCACCATCATCATTATCATCATCACCATTATCGTTTTTATACTGTTATCTGATTTTTATTTCGCTTTTTTAAGAATGGGAGTTTTTCATGCATTAATTGACTTTATGAGTTTCATTTGAATGCTCATTTTGATGGTTCTCTCAAGCGATTCGGGATTGTGGACAATCTTTCTCCTAAATTGCATTTTCTTTTTTTGATATGTTGATAATTAATGTTACAATAAATATTTGTTTTGTATATTGTTCAAATAAGTATCTCTGGTTTTATCACGTTTATTATCATGCTTTGTTATGTACAACTTGCCTACTTTAAAAGGGGGTTAGTGTTATGTTGGCAAAACAAATAAGATCTCACAATAATAGACCAGTTCGTAGTTACTTCATGGACAATTTTGGTCAAATGACCTTTCATTTCTTTTATTGTGATAGGCAGATTTCAAAGCAAGATATTATGTAAGCATGCCTTACATAGCAGGATTAAGAAATTGAATAGACCAGGTGACTAGAATAGCACACCAATGAACACTCTGAAGGTATTTGTTGCATTTCTACTTTGAATGCAAATTAGAGCATTTTGTACAATGTACTTGGCAAACTGAAATACATGTACCAGTCGTTTGTGGACGTATTGTTATTTTTTGTAGGTGTAAATGAAAACATAATTCTCGCTACCCCAAATAGGAACAAAAATCTCATAATGCGCGAGACGAGATAATTTTCACTCCGTCGGGTCGTCATCACCACTTCCGGTTCAGAGTCATGCTCGCGCGAGGTTCGCAATACTGAGTTTTCCACCACGCTGAAATCGATGCCAATCAGCGTAATATGTACAGATTAATATAATATTTTCTATTTAATTTGGTCAGTTTTGATTCCATTTTAATTATAAATGAAAAATACATATATATTTCACGTGAAAATGAATTTTATTTGGTTATAAAAAAATTAAACAAAAAATGAATATCTTAAAATTTTGCATTTAGCGACCAGCCTGACATCACGATCGTATTCGATTAGACGCTAAATATATACACTACAGCATTCGTTCCGTTCAATTTTTCGTCAACCACAAAATGGATAAAAAATCATTTTCGGAACTTAAAAAAAGAGGAATACCGTGCAATGGAAAGCGTCGGGCAGAATTAGTGACTTTAGCAGAAAAGGCCGTTAAACTGTATCGTGAAAGAGAGGGTTGTGATCACGAACTTTCCGAAAGAAAGCGACGTTGTGTTGTTGTGACGGCACTGTTGATCTGAATGGCAAAACAGTGCATTGGACTTCCGAACAGGAAGTTGTAATACCGAAAAGCTATCCCATAATGCAATGCGCGTTACAGGGATTTTCCCGGATCTTGGCGAAATCGCTATTTGGGGTAGCGAGAATTCAAAAGAATATATGACTAATCAAGACATCGAAGTTGGTGCTTATCTCATTAAATTTTAAACCACCATGTAACTTTAGTAACAATGACCTGATTATGCGCACAATCTTCTGATCATGCGCAGAGTGGAACTACAAACTGGCTTATTCTTCCAATTACTAAGTTCACTTGATGATATCAGAGATGTATCCACTTTATGACATAATTACATGTACAATATTTTTCATCAAACGGAAATCTGCTTTCAAAGTTCATTTTGATATTTTTCTTTTTATACGCCCGTCCTATGGGACGTATTATGGTATCACGCTCTGTGTCCGTTCGTCTGTCTGTCCATTAGGCCTAAGTTTTCCTTGTAAACACGATAACTTTACTTTAAATTAACATAGGCTCATGTAATTTGATATGTATGATACTAGCATGGGTCCCAGGTAGCCTAATGATTTTGAGGTTAAAAGGTCAATGGTCGAGGTCACAGTGACATGTTTTCATCGTACCCTTCTGAAGTCCTTGTAAACGCGATAACGTCAGTTTAACTTTACCTAGGCTCATGTAATTTAATATGTATGATGCTACATGTAGCTTGGATCCCAGGAAGCCTATTGATTTTGAGGTCAAAAGGTCAAAGGTCAAGGTCACAGTGACATGTTTTCATCTTACCCTTCTGCAGTCCTTGTAAACGTGATAACTTTAGTTTAACTTCACCTAGGCTCATATAATTTGGCGTGTATGATACTAGCATGGATCCCAGGAAGCCTATCGATTTTGAGGTCCAAAGGTCTAGGTCACAGTGACATGTTCTCATCTTACCCTTCTGCAGTCCTTGTAAACGCGATAACTTCAGTTTAACTTTACCTAGGCTCATGTAATTTAATATGTATGATACTAGCTTGGATCCCAGGAAGCCTATTGATTTTGAGGTCAAAGGTCAAGATCACAGTGACATGTTTTCATCTTACCCTTCTGCAGTCCTCGTAAACACGATAACTTCAGTTTAACTTAACCTAGGCTCATATAATTTGGTGTGTATGATACTAGCATGGATCCCAGGAAGCCTATTGATTTTGAGGTTAAAAGGTCAAGGTCACAGTGACATGCTTTCATCTTACCCTTCTGTAGTAAATGCGATAACTTCACTTTAAATTAACCTAAGCTCATAATTTGGTGTGTATGATACTAGCATGGATCACAGGAAGCCTATTGATTTTTAGGTCAAAAGGTCAAGGTCACAGTGACATGTTTTCATCTTAACCTTCTGAAGTCCTTGTTAACGCGATAACTTTAGTTTAACTTGATCTAGGCTCATATTATTTCGTGTCTATGATACTAGCATTGATCTCAGGAATTCTATTAAATTTGAGGTCAGAAGGTGAAAGGTCAAGATCACAGTGACATGTTTTCATCTTACCCTGTACTTTGGAGACCTGCATATTATTGTGTTAAGAGGTCACATGGTAAGGTCAAAGGTCATTTTGATAACATTAAAGTATACGTGCAAGACTGTGTCAAATGTTCTTCCACCACAGTCATTTCACAATGAAGTTTTTATAAATTCTGTTGCATGCCCTCGCAAATCACAATATCTCTGGTTATTTTCATAAGTGGGCGAGACACAAAATCGCTTATGCCTTGTATTTTCCTTGTGAGCTTTGGGGGGGGGGACTGCCCAAGGAAACGACAAAGGATAAAAGAATCATGACAATGGGGAATCAATTAGCGAAGATTAGTTTGTTGTTTACAAGCTCAAGCCCAGTCAAGGAAAAAATGATTTTGAGGTCAAAGGTCAAGGTCACAGTGACATGTTTTCATCTTACCCTTCTGCAGTCCTTGTAAACGCGATAACTATAGTTTAACTTCACGTAGGCTCATATAATTTGGTGTGTATGATACTAGCATGGATCCCAGGAAGACTATCAATTTTGAAGTCCAAAGGTCAAGGTCACAGTGACATGTTTTCATTTTACTTTTCTGCAGTCCTTGTAAATGCGATAACTTTAGTCTAACTTCACATAGGCTCATATAATTTGGTGTATATGATACTAGCATGAATGCCAGGAAGCCTATGGATTTTGAGGTTCAAAGGTCAAGGTCACAGTGACATGTTTTCATCTTACCCTTCTGCAATCCTTGTAAACACGATAACTTCAGTTTAACTTTTAAAACCTAGGCTCATATAATTTGGTGTGTATGATACTAGCATGAATGCCAGGAAGCCTATCGATATTGAGGTTCAAAGGTCAAGGTCACAGTGACATGCTTTCATCTTACCCTTCTGTAGTAAATGCGATAACTTCACTTTAAATTAACCTAAGCTCATAATTTGGTGTGTATGATACTAGCATGGATCACAGGAAGCCTATTGATTTTTAGGTCAAAAGGTCAAGGTCACAGTGACATGTTTTCATCTTAACCTTCTGAAGTCCTTGTTAACGCGATAACTTTAGTTTAACTTGATCTAGGCTCATATTATTTTGTGTCTATGATACTAGCATTGATCTCAGGAATTCTATTAAATTTGAGGTCAGAAGGTGAAAGGTCAAGATCACAGTGACATGTTTTCATCTTACCCTGTACTTTGGAGACCTGCATATTATTGTGTTAAGAGGTCACATGGTAAGGTCAAAGGTCATTTTGATAACATTAAAGTATACGTGCAAGACTGTGTCAAATGTTCTTCCACCACAGTCATTTCACAATGAAGTTTTTATAAATTCTGTTGCATGCCCTCGCAAATCACAATATCTCTGGTTATTTTCATAAGTGGGCGAGACACAAAATCGCTTATGCCTTGTATTTTCCTTGTGAGCTTTGGGGGGGGGGACTGCCCAAGGAAACGACAAAGGATAAAAGAATCATGACAATGGGGAATCAATTAGCGAAGATTAGTTTGTTGTTTACAAGCTCAAGCCCAGTCAAGGAAAAAATGATTTTGAGGTCAAAGGTCAAGGTCACAGTGACATGTTTTCATCTTACCCTTCTGCAGTCCTTGTAAACGCGATAACTATAGTTTAACTTCACGTAGGCTCATATAATTTGGTGTGTATGATACTAGCATGGATCCCAGGAAGACTATCAATTTTGAAGTCCAAAGGTCAAGGTCACAGTGACATGTTTTCATCTTACTTTTCTGCAGTCCTTGTAAATGCGATAACTTTAGTCTAACTTCACATAGGCTCATATAATTTGGTGTATATGATACTAGCATGAATGCCAGGAAGCCTATGGATTTTGAGGTTCAAAGGTCAAGGTCACAGTGACATGTTTTCATCTTACCCTTCTGCAATCCTTGTAAACACGATAACTTCAGTTTAACTTTTAAAACCTAGGCTCATATAATTTGGTGTGTATGATACTAGCATGAATGCCAGGAAGCCTATCGATATTGAGGTTCAAAGGTCAAGGTCACAGTGACATGTTTTCATCTTACCCTTTTGCAGTCCTTGTAAACAAGATAACTTCAGTTTAACGTAACCTAGGCTCATATTATTTAGTGCGTATGATACTAGCATGGATCCCAGGAGGCCTATTGATTTTGAGGTTAAAAAGGTCAACGGTCAAGGTCACAGTGACATGTTTCATCTTACCCTTCTGCAGTCCTTGTAAACATCCGATTTTGATGAAATTGTCAGTGTTATGCTTGTTTGATTTTTCTCTTTCTATTCAAATCAGCTTTTTGTTGGGGTGGACTTGTCCTTTAATGATTATTATTGACTGGTCAGTTGTTAGTAATTTGATATGTTTTTTTATTAGAATCGTGCAGATATGTGTACATGTATGTTCAGACAAGGGGCACTGCACAGACGTGGGGTACCTTACCATACAAAGAATTGTCATTTAGCTAAAGCTTTGAATGATTTTCAAGTGAAGTAGTGAGAATTTTTTTTAAACATTTTTTTATATGCCTGTTCTAGACGGGAAGTATTGTGGTATCACGCTCGGTGTCCGTTCGTCTATCCGTCCATTAACTTTTCCTTGTAAACTTCAGTTTAACTTTACCTAGGCTCATGTAATTTAATATGTATGATACTATAGCTTGGATCCCAGGCAGGCCTGAGATTCTCCCGATATTTATCGGGTTCCCGATATTTTTTCACCAACATAGGTGGTCTCTGAGATCGATGTAAATCCGGTATAAAATTAAGGGGGGTTAGGGTGTCTATTTTCAATGCCTTATTCGCAAAAATTGCTAGAAAACGAAGGACACATTGCGCCCAAATTCACACAAAGTTATAAGTTCTGGCAACTTGCTGTCGTTACTTTTCATGAAAATTGCCGTCATTCATTCGAAAACTTGATTCTTCGACGGCTATTTGAAGTTTATCGCACACGGTCGGTATTGATCATGGGCGCTGCCATTTTGTATTACCCACCAGACCGTTCGCGCGTTGCAGTGGAGGAAACAGCGTGCACTCGGTGCGCGCGCGATGGCTGCATTCAATTCATGCATGCATGCAGGCACTAGGATAACCCAGGGAACTCCGGCCCGCGAAGCGGGCGGGAGCTCCCTGGGTTAGCGCTAGGTGTGATTACGGTGATTTGTCAATACGGGAGTTCTTTCGTGCGAGCGAAAAAACAAGAAAAGTTTGTGAAAAATTATGGCTTTTCAACAGAAATTTCTTGATCGAGGTGAAGAGGCGAGGGTGAAAGGGATCGACGCTTCAGTTCGTGAGAAATTGACTTGGAAGTGGGTTGAAAAATCTGCATACATTCGTAATTCCGAAGCTTCGTTATTCCAAAGGTTCGGATATTCCAAAGGTTCGTTATTCCGAAGGTTCGTATTTCCGAAGGTTCGTAATTCCGAAGGTTCGTTAGTCCGAACACGAAATGAGGTTCGTAATTCTGAAGGTTCGTTAGTCCGAAAACGAAGTGAGGTTCGTAATTCCGAAGGTTCGTTAATCCGAAAACGAAATGAGGTTCGTTGTTCCGAAGGTTCGTTAGTCCGAAAACGAAGTGAGGTTCGTAATTCTGAAGGTTCGTTAGTCCGAAAACGAAATGATTAACGAACCTTCGGAACAACGAACCTTATTTCGTTTTCGGATTAACGACCCTTCGGAACATCGAACCTTATTTCGTTTTCGGATTATCGAACCTTCGGAATAACGCCACAAATGTTCGGATTAACGAACATCGAGGTATAGGCAATTTACGTGTTTCGGAATTACGAACCTTCGGAATAAAGAACCTTCGGAACTACGAAGTGTAACCGAAAAATCAGTGGATGGAAGGGTGGCAAGTGAGTGCATACGGAAAATTGAGGAACCCGGTAAAGCTTACTACGTGGTGTAATAAGGAAGTCAAGTACGCGAATGGCGGCTGGAGCATGATCAAGCAGCAAATGTATGATGCTCACAAGTTTTACTATAGAATTATTTAATGTACGTATTGTGCATTTGATTCAGAAATATTGAACTCAAAATCTCATAAACCTCTAACATGTATAATTGAGAGGTATTGTTGCATGCACTACCAATGAAAGTATATTTCCTGGTGAATTTAAGCACTTTGTGCCTCAGAAACACAATTCTTTCCCTTTTTGTACAGCAAATTCCAGGTACTTCATGGTGTTGAGGAGATGCCTTCTAGATCCTCTGAAAACCCCCAAATCCATGACCTTTGGGGGGCTTCGCCCCCTCAACCCCCTCCGAGGCGTTGCCCCTGGACCCTCGGCCGTTAGGTGCGAGACTGGTCACTTCGCTCCCTACGTTCACAAAAAACAGATATTTTTTAAAAGGGCCACTCTCAGGCCTGATCCCAGGAAGCCTATTGATTTGAGGTCAAAGGTCAAGGTCACAGTGACATGCTTTCATTTTACCCTTCTAAAGTCCTTGTAAACGCAATAACTACAGTTTAACTTTGGATCCTTTGAAGTCTATTGATTTTAAGGTCAAAATTTCAAAAGTCAAGGTCACAGTGACATGTTTTCATCTTACCCTTCTGCAGTTCTCGTAAATATGATAAATTCAGTTTAACTTAACCTAGGCTCATATAATTTGGTGTGTAGGATACTAGCATAGATCCTAGCAATTCTATTGATTTTGAGACCATAAGGTCAAAGGTGAAGTCGCCACCTTCCACTTTTCTTGATTGACCAATAACTCCATTCTCCGTGTTACAGACGGGCGTATTATGTGCTCGCCTTAGCGACAATCTTGTTACATATATAGGTGCATATCTCAATTTTTTCATCACACAGGATGTTTGCAATAGGAAAGCTTTGCTGTTTGGGACATCGGCACTGATTACTAAATGTGTCACTATTTTTGTGCATTGTTAAAATCAAGGCCAATCGGCAATTCGCGAAATTTGCGAAAATTAAACTCCCGCAAAAGTAACAGCTTACATGTATACAGTATTCAAAATGGCCTCCAAATGCCCTTACACTATTTTGTTCAATTTGAATGAGGACTAAATTGCATTTTATTGAGATAAACGAGTGGAATACTGACTAAAAACATATTTTGATATGCCATGTATGTGATAAATTCTGTATTTTGATATTTAAAATGGCCGCCAAAGGCCCTAAAAGTGTACAATGTGAGAGAGGACAAAAACAATAATAAAAGTGAGCACTAAAATTCATTTATTTGTGGTAAATTAGTAGAAACTGCCTAAAATGCAATTTTTAATGAAATATATCATTCAGGTTTTATATTTGTGTTTAAATACTGTAATTTGACTTTTAACATGGCCGCCATAGACATTGACTGTATTATATATCAAACTGGGAAACCAATTTTCACAGGAGTTATCACAATATAATTGTGATCTATGAGTAAAATATTGTCTGAAAACATGATTTCTAACAAGATATATCATTTTTTCTGCCAGGTAGGATGAATACTGTATTATGAAAGTCAAAATGGCCGCTAAAGGTAATAATGGTATTATGTACAATGTGAATGGGGCCAAATTATTTTAACAGAAGTTGTATTTGCTTGACTAAATAGTCTTTTATGAGTGAAATATTGTGTGAAAACATGATTTCTAACAAAATATAAAATTTATTGTGTTATTTTGGTGATAAATACTATATTTTGAAGTTCGAAATGGCTGCAATATGCCCTTTTGTGGAAATTATCTGTCCCCATTCAAATTGTAGGCCTACATAATACTGTACGATAAGGGCCTGTGGTGACCATTTTCACAAGGTATGATATATTTCGTTAGAAACCATGGTTTATTTAGACAGTATTTCACTCTTACATCACAATTACAAAGTATGCGATATTTATAGTCAACAAAGCCAAATTCTGTCAAAATTATCTGTCCCCAGTTACATGTACAATGTACATGATACTTTTAGGGCCTATGGCAGCCATTTTTAATTTCAAAGTACAGTGTACAGCATTTATCACCTTCTTGACCAATATGTAATGTATTTAGTTAGAAATGATGTTCAAGACAATATTTTACTCATCACAGTTACATGCATTTTATGATTCTCATTTTTATGAATATTAGTTTCCCTATATGCATGTTACATAATTTAATTAGGGCTTGTAGGGGCCATTTTGAAAATCAAAATACTGTTTTTATCACCTACTTTGCAGAAGGAATGCTATACAGTATATCATGAAAATCATGTTTTCAAACAATATTTTTCTCATACAACAGAATTATATGGATTTCATATCAAGCAAATCAAAATTCTTACAAAATTGCCTGTCCCATTTATATTGTAGATAATACTGTTAGGGCCTATAGGGGCAATTTTGAAGTTCACAATACAGCATTTATCTCATGCATGAACAAAGAAATGATATGTTTGGCTAGAAAACATGTTTTCAGACAATATTTTACTTGTAGATCACAATTACATGCCTTTTATGGTTCTTACTCTTGTGAAAATTAGTTTCTTCATTCGCATTGTAAATATAGATAGGGCCTATGGTGGCCATTTTGAATTTCAAACTACAGCATTAATTACCGAAATGGCAAAGGAAATGATATGTCTCATGAGAAATCATGTTGTCAGACATTGTTACACCAATATTTGGCAATTATTGGCATTTTATATAATTATACCCAATATAAGGGGTCTATGACAGCCACTTTGAATATCATAATACAGTATTTATCACATTATACCGTGCATCCCACAAAAAAGGAAACCCATTTTCAGAGATAAATTTCACAATTATAAATTATGTTTTTACTATAGATTTGGTACTCATGGCAAGAGTGGAATCTCATCTAATTTGGAACCAACAGCTTAGCAAATCGTTCACACATGGCAGATTACAAACAATAAATATTTAAACATAGAAACAATTTGCGCAGAAATTCACGTCTGAATTCACTCTCATTTCAGGGATCAGTGAGAGAATCTTAAAAAAGAATACAAAAGAAATGCTAATGAGCCAGTCGTCGAGTAAGCATGGTCGTCATATCACGAACCAATCTTGTCCAAGTTTTCTGCGCAATCTACTTAGTAATTTTGACATAAAAATTTCAAACTCGTCTTGCTCATTTTCTCGTACACACTGTATATCATAACATGTGGAACGCCTCGGCAGTCTTGCCTGTATTATGCTATTCAATATAGCAGCAGTGCTGACTTTGAAAAACAACTATTAAATAGTTATATACAAAAAACCCCACAATTCATATGATAATGAAATACTATGTTCATGTGACCTGAATCTCGAGCAGGATGTTCAATGATACTTGATTTCTCGAATGTCTAAGTTTCATGAACTAGATCTTCAACTTTAAAAGTTATGATGGAAATTCAGCAAATACCTCCAACATGGCCAAAGTTCATTGACTCTATTGATCTTTGACCTTGGTCATGTGACCTGAAACTTGCACAGGATGTTTGCTTATACTTGATTGCTCTTATGGGCGATTCCACACTAGAACTTCAAAAATATCATAAAATTTCAACATGCTTTCAATAAGTCTTAAGTAGTGTAATATTTTATTATGATACCTAAATTTTATGATAATTACGAGTTTTAACCAAAAGTGAAGTCAGATATAGTTTTTTTTGGGGGAAACAATGGAATTTTCAATAATTTTGCTGATTAAATAGTCAAGTACTGTACAAACTACCTGAAACCATTCTTGGCAAAGCATGAGAAGATTGGAAATATTGCAGGTCAATGGAATAATTTATCATTGATGGTTCCAAATAATATCTACAATATTTTCATGATCCATAAAAGGGGCAGCCCTGATTTTTCCGAACCTAGTTTTGGCAATGTCCCGTACGACACATGAAAATGCAAAAGTTTTTCCTACAATTTTTTTTTTGATGATGTAATCTCACAATATCAGTTTCTCTATCTTTGACCCATGGGTGATCTATTTATCCTATAAGGATCTAATTACTGCCCTTCATTTTGTCTCACCTGGGAAGCAGAGTGAGACTATAGGCGCAGCTTTTCCGACGGCGGCGTCAACACCAAATCTTAACCTAAGGTTAAGTTTTTGAAATGACAGCATAACATTAGTATATGGACCTAGTTCATGAAACTTGGCCATAAGGTTAATCAAGTATTACTGAATATCCTGCCTGAGTTTCAGGTCACATGACCAAGGTCAAAGGTCATTTAGGGTCAATGAACTTACAATGTAGACCATGCTGGGGAAATCACCATCAAAATCTTAACCTAAGGTTAAGTTTTTTAAATGTCATCATAACTTGAAAAATATATGGACCTAGTTCATGAAACTTGGACATGTAAGGTTAATCAAGTATTACTGAACATCCTGCCTGAGTTTCAAGTCACATGATCAAGGTTAAAGGTCATTTAAGGTCAATTAACTTTGGCCAAGTTGGGGTATTATTATAAGATGTAAACAAACAAAAAATTACAAATCAATTATCTATTTGGACCTCCCTTGATGATCACTAAATTTTTTATATATATCTGTACAGTATTGAAACTCCTTACTTTTCTCAAGTTTTTTTTTTTAATGTGGAAAATAAGGCAAACCATGTTGTTAAAAAAAAGGGGAATGCAAAAAAGTTTGAAAAAGTAGAATCGCATTTCTTTAGAAAAAAATATTGACAGTTGTGACATATATCATGTATATATACATTTATATGAAAAATCATAACATTTTAGCCTCAATAATTTACACAAACACGGTTTCATTCATTCATTGTTTAAATAGTGTATTGGAAATCATCACTTAATTCACTAAAATATACCTCCACACAAAACCTCACAATTTTTAGCTCTTAAAAATGCTGTGAACCATCGTACATTTCCCATCATGAAAAAAATGATGATATATTGCTCCAGATTGTATATAAAGGATAGATTGAGGTTACTTAATTATATTGTCCTGAATGACTACTAAAGGCTTGTCATTGAAAAGGAAGAATTTAGGCGCAATGCTCCCCTTCTGATTGATAAAAAGTTCATTGTTTTATACAGGCTGTCCAGTACAACACGCAAGTGCCTGTGTCACGTACGACACATTATTTTCTTTATGATATATTGACAGAAATATTCAGCCAATAGCGGTTTCTAACATAATGAATGTCTTTAGTTTGATAGGATTATCATTATCATCAGCCAAAATAAGTGATTGAAGAAGTCAAAGAGACATAAAGTAAGAAAGTTTAGCTTCAATTTAGAGATGTCCCGTATGACACATTTTGAGTGTCCCGTACGCCACAATGTTCTTGAAAGTTTTAATTTGCTTTATTTATTCATGTATGTTTATTTTGCTTTCTTTCATAAATGTGTTTGTTCTTGGGTAATTGAATATCGATTTGAGTTCAGTTTCTATGAAAATTATTTTTTCCACTGAAATCACAGACTTTAGAGTACAAACTTGAGGTTTCTAAAAAAAATGTCACTGCATCCCGTATGACACATTACTATTTTAAATCTGTATTATACAGGATGTGAATTCAAGTCATGTTAAGTCTTGGTTTTCCTAACACTCTGGTAGTACATGTACTTGATGATCATCTTTAGTTACTGGATTTTTTTTTTTTTTCTTGTCGAAAACTGTCAAATGTTCTCGAAATGTCCTGTACAACACATATGGAATCACCCTTACATGTATATCCAAGTTTCATTAACTAGATCTATAAACTCTCAAAGTTATGATGGCAATTCGACTAATTCCCCCAACATAATCTAAGTTCATTGACCCTAAATGACCGTTGACCTTGGTCATGTGACCTGAAACTCACAAAGCATGCTCAGTGATACTTGATTACTCTTATGTCCAAGTTTCATTAACCAGATCCATAAACTTTCTAAGTTATGATGACATTTCAAAAACTTAACCTTCGCTTAATATTTTGATGTTGATTCTCCCAACATGGTCTCAGTTCACTGACCCTAAATTACCTTTGTCATGTGACATCAGACTATGGCAGTATTTTCAGTAATACTTGATAACCATTATGTCCAAGTGTCATGAACTAGGCCCATATACTTACTACATGTAAGTTATGATGACATTTCAAAAACTTAACCTTCGGTTAAGATTCAATGTTTACGAATCCGCCGCCATCGGAAAAGCGGCGCCTACAGTCTCGCTCTGCTATGCAAGCGAGACAAAAATGACATGTTTTGTTGATAATCATGTTTTCAGACAGTATTCCACTCATAGATCACAAACACATGCAATAATAGTGCTCTTGTTTTAAAATTATTTTTCCCCATTCATACATAATAGAGTATACAGGGGCCTATGGCAGCCATTTGAATATCAAGAAAATGAATATTTTGTCAAAAATCTTTTTTTTTCAAGGAGTATTTCACTCCTGCAACACAACTACATGCATTTTATAGTCAATGTGTGGGCAATTTTATGATTATCATGCGTAATTTGCATAAATTGGTGGCCATATTGGATTTTGCCAATTTGCTGAAAATGCTCAAGGTTACAAGAGTGGCATCATTCAGATTCAGAATCAGCACCTTTGAATTGACAAGAAACCATTGAAGAATATTTTATATATGAAAAACAAGGTTTAGTCCATTTTCTATGGGACCTATCCTGGACTATTTTTACATCAATTGTGTTTAGACTTAATACATATTATCCTTGGGTAATACCACATGTGTGTCCATGAGGATGATGGGGTAAAAGGTCATCTAGGGGTCAAAAGTTCAAGTTATTGTTCAACTTGCTCTCATTTCTTTATTTCTGCATCAATTTTGATCACACTTGGTTTAACCCTATCTTAACTGGGCTATTTCGGACCAATATATACTGGGGGGGGGGTCAATTTGACCCCCCCTCAGATCTCGGCCGCTGATTGCGCAATCGCCGCGAAAATTTGCAAGCACGTAGAGCAGGATTTAAACTACAAGAGTGTATAGTAAAATTTTCAAAAAAAAATTTGAAAATAATTTTTATTAATTAATTATGCAAATAAGTATATAAAATTTTTCATATGCTTATGAACTCAATTTATATAGCTAGTAGAATGCTAATTTTTGGCTAATTTCTAACAAATATCTACAAAAAAATAGCAAAAATATAATTAATTATGTATTTTATTGTTTTTTTAATTCTTATGTATTTCTTTGTTTTTTCAAACCTTTGTTTTTCCCGATGAACTTTGTCAAGGACCCTTTTGCAATCATAAATAGCATGAAATAAATCCATTTAAACCAACAAAACTAAAAATAATCATACATTTATGATTTTTGGTTGAAAAACACAATTTGCTTTGACTTTTTACACGGAATCACGTTTTTGAGCAATTTCTGGTCTGACATGCACTTACAAAACATTGCATAATTTTGGAACCGCATACCTGGGCGTCGCAAATTTGGTCTCAAAAGATGCGCAAGACTTAAAAGTTAAAAGTCAGTGAGCGGCGCAGTAAAAAAATTCATGCAACGGCGTAGTGACAAAATTTGTTGAGGGTTTAATAAGAGTTAAAGGATCCTTGTGTAATATCATATGTGTGTTCATGAGAGTGATGGGGTCAAAGGCCATCTAGGGGTAAAAAGATCATATTGCATATCTTATTGATCGCGTAATCAGATGAGACTCGTGGTTTCGCGAACCAGCTTGTTTGTTGTGCATAAAGTATGTGATTCTCCCCAAGATACTACTTTCAATTGAGTACTTATAAAAATCATTATCTTTCATTCTTAGATCTGGTGACCGGCATATTGTTGAAGTTCCTTCAGTTCAAAGCTATCTTCATCAAACGTTTCCTGTGTGCCCTCCGTGACAAGAAGTCTGTCATCACCCAGTTCATCCTCCCAATCATCTTTGTAATCCTTGGTATTGTCCTCCTTAAGACATCCAGTGATCCCACTGACGATAGGGCTCGTCTTCTCAACCTTAAGAACATGTCCGAGTACGCTCCGTCAGGATCAGCTAAGATCTTCTATGCCGATCTCACAGGAGATGATGATCACTTTCAGGTAGGAAATGCCCAAATCGCTTTTAAGCTCACCTTTAACTGCGATTAACTGATTTTATAGAAATTGCAATAAGATTTATATGGAGTTTCACTCTGTAAATTTTATCTGACCCAGGTCCAAAATAGGCATCAGAACATAAATATGGGATTTTTTTTCATTTTTTGCAATTCAAGTCCGAGAGAAGGCCAAATCGATTACCAGTCACAGTGGCCATGATCAGTGCGACATCACTGCAGTTCTCATCTTTTGACCATTTCGTAGAATTAGACGGGACATACATGTAGTGCTCTGCAATCTACATATTCCTATCCATACTCCTGTTCAGGGGCCTGGTGCATAAAACAAAAACTCTGGCATTTTTAATGTGTTAAGTGTCGCTGACATAATTTTCTTTCCAGAGTTTTTGTTTATTTGCCAGAGTTTTTATGCCCCCGCAGACGAAGTCCGGAGGGGGCATTAAGCGCTGCCCCTGTCCTTCCGTCCCCCCACTTGGTTTTTGCGCAACAACTCAAAAATATGTAATGGATTCTGAAATATTTTGGTGTGCAGGTAGATGACACCAAAATACAGGCTAAGTTCGAATTTAGAGTCCGCAGGTCAAAGGTCACTAAATATGGGAGTTGGTTTCCTTGCGATAACTCGAAAAATATTTAATGGATTTGAAAATTTTTTGTTGTGTAGTTAAATGAGACCAAAAAAAAGGCTAAGTTCGAAGTCGGAGTTCGCAGGTCAAAGATCACAGCTCATTAAATATGCGAGTTGGTTTCCGCGTAATAACTCGAAAAATATTTGATGGATTAAAAAAAATGTTCGTGTGTACCGGTAGGTAGATGACACCAAAATACAGGCTAAGTTTGAATTCGGAGTCCACAGGTCAAAGGTCAAAGCTCATTAAATATGTGAGTTGGTTTCCTCGCAATAACTCGAAAAATATTGAATGGATTTAAAAATTTGTGGTGTGTAGGTAGATGACACCTATACAGGCAAAGTTCAAATTCATAGTCTGCAGGTCAAAGGTAGCAGCTCATTAAATATGCGAGTTGGTTTCTGCATGATAACTTGTGAAATATTCAACAGATCTAAAAAAAAATTGGGTGTGTAGGTAGATGACACCAAAATACCGGCTAAGTTTGAATGTGGAGTCCACAGGTCAAGGGTCACAGCTCATTATATATGCAAGTTGGTTCAAAGGTCTAAGGGTGCGTTTATGCGCCACTTTTTTACCCTAGAATCATGATCTGAATCATGATTCTGCAGAATCACGATTGCGTTTAGTCAAAAGTGAAAATAAACGTCTTTGAAATCACAAACATGAAACACGGAAAAAGGGGCGTTTGGATAGACGTTTCTTTAGAATCACGAACAAAAAAGGTCGTATAAACGTAATCGTGATTTGAATCATGATTCTATGACGTCACTGTGTCGGGCTACTTTCGGTTTGACTGTTTCCAAGCTCAAGGCGCTCGATATACTCAGTGTATGTACATAATTATGTAATATGCATTTCTTGTCATGTTCAAGTTCTGTGTTGGTCATCGCATCGTCCATTACTTTTCATTTTTTGGTCATGTCTTCAACTTCAAGTTCTAGTAAATGAATTATCTGGACAGACAATGATCTCAGTTGTCGAGTTAACAGTGTCAATATTAAATTGGATCTAAGCTGAAATTCACTTTCGAACACCATTTTCGATAAACGGACAAGATGAATAGAAGCATGGACCATATGATAGAAGTAAACAAAATGACGTATAATAGACTGAATTCTGGAAGAAAAAGATTTTTTGAGAGCCGAAACACATGCGAAAAACTTCCTCAGTCAAACTGCGCACTGGATTGGCCCGAATCTGAGAAGAAGCAGCATTGGAATGAAGATCGTCTAAACGCTGATTCTGTGATATTGTGATTCATGTTTGTGTTTTGAATCATGATTCAAATCATGATTCTGGCTTGAGGTCGCATAAACGCAGCCTTAATTTGTTCATTATATATATATATATGCATATTGGTATCTGCACGATATTAAGTTCGATTATATTGAATGAATTTCTATCGCATTAAGCGGGGGCATCTGTGTCCTTTGGACACGTCAGATTTTTAGTTTATGGCAAAAGTTTTATGCAACAGGCCATGGGACATCTATTCTATAGTTCTTGTGGGTGTTTCACAAAGATTTAAGTATGACTTGGAGTTGTACATGTACTTAAATGCCTAGTTGCCTGCGATATAAAAGGATGACCGCCGTATTGGTCATATCATGCCAAGAGGATGTGCACTACTGCGCATTGATCAATAAGATTGTGTGTTGCATATCATGTAAGCTTAGGCATTTAACCTTAAGACCAGGGGGGGGGGGGGCTGATTCATCCCCTGTGATATTTTGCGCAATAAATCTACCACGCACAATTTTTTGACCTCTTGCTGACTTTTTACTTTCAAGTCTCGCGCAACTTTTGAGTCCAAAATTGCGACCCCTGGGTACGCAGATCCAAAATTATGCAACATTTCGTAAATGCATGCAGACGCCAAATTGCTCAAAAACGTGAATTTGTGTACAAATCCAATTTAAATAGTATTTTTAGCCAAAATTCATAAATGTATCGTTGTTTTTCCTTTTACTGATTAAAATGAATTAATTTCATCTTGTTTATGGTCAAAATAAAGTCCCCGACAATTTCCATTGAAAAAAACAAGTAAAAAAAAGTTAAGGAAATACATAAGAGTTTTAGAAAACATTAATATAAATAAGAAAATAGATGTTGATATTTTTTTTCTGAAGTACATTCGATCAGATTCCTATAAAGAGTCTGTGAACCAAAAAAGAGAATTTTTGTGGCATTATTTGGTTAATTTGGTTAATGGCAGTCTCCTGCATTCATTTAAAAAAATGATATTTCTTTCAATTAAATAATGCTTCTTGTTGATATTTATTTTTCTTTGCTTTATTATGACTATTATATTGTTTTGTAAATCTTAAATGTATCACCTTTGTAGATGTTATGTTGCATATTTATCTTGAATGCAGAAAGAAAATAAAATCAATCAATCAATCAACTAAGAGCAAACTTGATTTTATGCATGAAAAAGCATAATTAATATCAGCAAGATTTTTCTCAAAATTCGATCTTAAAGTTTTGTAGATTATGCAATGGGTAACATGCGTGCAAATTTTTGTCGTGATAGCGCCATCTACAGCCGAGATCATAAGGGGGGGCAGAATTAACCCCTCCCCCCCCCCCCGTCTTCTTAGGCGTCGAAATAGCCCATTCTATTTAGGGTTAAGTGCAACTCTAAGTCATACTCAAATCTTTGTGAAACACCCCCTTGTAAATATTGTAGAAAACATCCTATTCCAATTCTTTTGAAAAATCAGATTGCAGACAATTGCGTATTTTGAAGAGTGCTTTAGTAACCAAATTGTCAATTGTAGCTATATATTTTGTCTCCATTTGGTGCATATATTCTTTTTTTTTAGTGAGAGTGCCGTTGATTGGTTCAAGAACAATAAAACTTTAATCCTCTAGAGTGACTACTTTTCTGTTTCTCTTAAGTGTCCATTGTTTTAACATTGATTTACTTGTTTCCACCATTAGTCCGATCACTGATTCTTGAGAGCGCTTTTGTATCTTATACTAAGAATATATTTCTCTGATGTCAGCTCCAGTTGCATAATTGATGATGATATGTGACTGATTGTTCACGTGTTTCTTTTTTTTTCTGACAGTATCTGGAGCCTTTGATGATGTCGTTAACAGTGACTCCAATTAACATCACGTCAATCTTACTGGATACAATAGCAGATAATTCAGGGGATCTGATCAATGGTGCTACTAGAACATCCAATTCAGATTGCTGTGGGTACACCGAAATGGTCCTCAATGAATACTGTCAAGAATTTGTGAGTTGGATTTTATCCTGTCAGGTTTCATTATTTCATAAGTAGGAGGATTTAATATTTGCTAGTAATTTTTGATAATGCTTTTTGCCTCGCCCACCGGAGATGAAGGCCAGACTAAAGGATCCAAATGTCCATCCGTCTTCCGTCCATCAAGAACATTATAACACATAACTCTGCAACCGTAAGTCACTTTTCAATCAAACTTGGGATGTAGATGTACTTAAGGTATGTGCATGTTATGGTGCAGTCAGAGGTCACATGGTAGGGTCAAAGGTCATTTTGAGGTCAACGTTCATGTTAAACGTGCAAACACTCTCTTTTATAACACATTACTCTGCAACTTTGTCTTACTTTTCAACCAAACTTAAAAAGCTCTGTTCTCATTTTTTTTCTCCAAATAAAATGCTAAATATGACACTACTTTTTCAAAAGCCCCCTGCTATACTGCACCCTCAAACACATTTAAACTTCCCACATGTAAAATATCAGTGCAATAATGTCATATCAAAGGGGTGGAGTAGGTACAGGGGAAGGTTGAAATGGAGTATCATTTCATGAAATAGCCCTTCTCAAATTTTACTTGGTTTTACACTCTATACAGAGATATTTTATAATGAGTTTTCAATGCAATTCTTTTGCGTGGCAAAAGAGATCGTGATATTTCTAGTTAATTTCACAAGTAGGCAAGACACAATATTGCTAATGCCTTGTCAATTTGTATTGGTTTCATATTCATTCTATTCCCAATTTAAGCTCAATATTTTGTCAAAGAATTCATGTTGACTCTTGTACACGATTGTCAGTCACATCATTTTTATGCCCCCGCAGACAAAGTCCGGAGGGGGCATTAACCCTATCTAGGCCGGGGTATTTTGGGAGTTCATATTGCCGGGGGGGGCCTCCCAGGCCCCCCCTTAAGATCTCGGCCGTCGACCGCGCGATCGAGCCGAAAATTGGCATGAGGGTTGTCTGGGACATAATCTACAAAATTGTATAGTACATGTATTTGTATCCCCCGAACAGAGTTCGGAGGATGCTATGGATTTGGCCTCGTCGCGCTGCCGTCGCGTCCGCCGCAGAGATTTCCTTGTGAGCGCTCTACCAGCTGCCATTCTTCTCCGATCATCTTCAAATGTGGCATGAAGGTCCATTATGGTAAAGCAAAGAAGCCTATCGATTTTGGTGTGGGCGGAGACATCGTTGCCATGGTAACAAGAGTTTTTGTGGAAATAGCAGAGATGTCCTTGTGAGCGATCTACCAGCTGCATTTCTTCTCCGATCATCTTCAAATGTGGCATGAAGGTTGAGTGTGGTATAGCGAAGCCGTCTATCGATTTTGGTGTGGGCGGAGACATCGTTGCCATGGAAACGAGTTTTGGTGGAAATGGCAGAGATGTCCTTGTGAGCGCTCTACCAGCTGCATTTCTTCTCCGATCATCTTCAAATGTGGCATGAAGGTCCATTATGTTAAAGCAAAGCCGCCTATTGATTTTGGTGTGGGCGGAGACATCGTTGCCATGGTAACAAGAGTTTCTGTGGAAATAGCAGATATTTCATTGTGAGTGCTCAACTGGCTGCATTTCTTCTCCAATTGTCTTCCGCTTTGTCGTGAAGGTCCATTATGGTAAAGCAAAGCCGCCTAATGATTTTGGAGTGGGTGGAGACATAGTTGCCATGGTAATCATATTTTTGTGGAAAATTTGGTAAAACCTGTAATAATAATAATAATATTTCGCATTTATATAGCGCTTAATACATCGGAACAACGTCTCTAAACACTTTACAGACATATTATTACCCCGGTCATCGGATCCTTGCATGCCCGCATACAATGTATGCACCTTCTCCACTCCCTGGGGAGCATTCCAACAAGAGTTCCAAGACTCAATTGCTAGACATACTACATATAGGCTTTCACATCCTACCCAATATCCATTTAACACCTGGGTGGAGAGTGGCAAAGTGTGGATTAACGCCTTGCCAAAGGACGCTAGGCCATGGTGGGATTCGAACACACGACCCTCTGATTACAAGGCGAGAGTCAGAACCGCTACACCACGACGCTTCCACGCTGTAACTTCTGCTTTTTTTCCAGTTTGTTGGCAGTTGGCACACAGAAGCAATATTAGAAGGTGAAGCGAAGATGCCTATCATTTTTGTCGGGGGGTCTTAGGGTTAGGTTTATAGAATATATCCAGATTACTCTATAATTGTATTTCCCAACAGGTGATATTGGACAATATTTTAGGTTCTGCAGAGTCATGCTGCTACGTCATATTATTGTCATCAAATTTGGTACCTACAGGCAAAATGTGGGCAGGGTCATTGTCGCCATGATAATTGTATTTATTTGTCAAATATCTGTGTAAGCTCTATATATCGCAATGACAGATGACGCGGTGGGTTCGGGGGATACATGTGCTCGGCCGCGCGACCCGCCGAGCATCTCTAGTTTATATCATGCGAATTGCTATTAAGTGATTATGCGTAATTACATGTAGTATGCAAAATCATACTTTTTCCTCTAACTCCCTAAATAAAGCTCCAAATGTTCTAATTTTTGGTATAGAAACTCTTGGCGGTGTTCTTAGCAAGTGTACATGAACAAAATTGCGATATCAAATTCTTTTTATGTATTTAATTGTTTTTTGCAATTTCTTATGTATTTCCTTGTTTTTTTACCTTTTGTTTTTCAATGTTTTTTCATTGAAATTTGTTGGGAACTCTTCTGAGATCATAAAAAGCATAAAATAAATACATTTAGACCAGCAAAACTAAAAATAATCATACATTTATGATTTTTGGTTGAAAACACAATTTGCATTGACTTTGTACACAAAATCAAGTTTTTGAGCAATTTGTGGTCTGACATGCACTTACATAATGTTGCGTAATTTCGGAACTACGTACCCGGGTGACGCAAAATTGGTCTCAAAAGTTGCGCAAGACTTGAAAGTAAAATGTCAATGAGCGGCATGGTCCAAAAATTTCGCGCGGCAAAAATATTGTGCAGATCTTTGAGGGGGGGTTCTCCAAGGCCCCCTCCGGCTAAAAGCGTTGCCCCTGTCCTTCCTTCCGTCCGTCCGTCCCCCACTTGGTTTCCGCGCAATAACTATTAAAATATTTAATGGATTGTGTAGGTAGATGACACCAAAATACAGGCTAGGTTCGAATTCAGAGTCCGCAGGTCAAAAGTCACAGCTTATTAAATATGCAAGTTTGTTTCTGCGCAATATATCAAAAAATATGTAATGATTTTTTTTTAAAATTAGTGTGTAGGTATATAAGACCAAAATACAGGCTAAATTCGAATTTGGAGTCCACAGGTCAAAGGTCACAGCTCATTAACTCTTTCAACGCGTACTTCGCACCAATGCACGATCGGTGCCGCGCGAACTTCGCATTTCACGCTCAAACATTCAGTCCATTGTATTTGTGCGAATTATGTTTATTTCCCCGGAGGTGGCGGTTTTCGTTCAGCTTTTGTTATTATCCACACTCACAAGGCTTTCGTATGCGGTCGTTTTTACAATAGATTTACATTGCAAATTTTGGAGAAAAACACGTTTTTTTACAGCTCTTTTAGTATTGCCATCATGGCTCCGAGGAGGTTATTTTCCGTAGATGAAGCTCGTGAACTTATACTGGCGGGCTCTTCGGAGTCACCTGCTTTTGTCATGGATTCAGATTCGGAGTCGGAGCATGATGAGCCCATGTCATCTCAACGCAGTCCCACCCATAGCAATACAGGTGGTGAGTTGGATATCGATGAAGGTGAACAGTTTACTCAAGATTCGGACAGTGAGATTGAGGATGATGATGAACAAGAACATTTCTTCCTTTCTTTCTGACTTTCATTCTTTCTTTTTTTTTCCTCTCATCTATCATTTTACTTTACCTTTTCTTTCATTCGTTTTTATTGCTTGCTTCCTTTCTTTCCTTCCTTCCTTCTTTGTGTCTTTCCTTCATTATTTGCCTTCCTTCTATCTATCATTTTACCTTTTTTTTTATTTTTTCTTTATTTTTTTCCTTATTTCCCTTCTTACAATCACCCTTTTCTTTCATCTATCCTTTTACCTTTTTTGTTTGCTTCCTTCTTTCTTTCCTTTATCCATTTCCGTTGCTCTTTCTTTCTTTTATATTTCTTCTTTCCTTTCTTTCTGTTTTTGTTCTTTCTTTTTATCCTTCAGTACTGTCTTTATGTCTTTCGTTCATTCTTTCTCTATTGCTTGCTTCATTTGTTCCTTCTTTCTTTCTTTCCTTCATTCCTTTTTTTCTTTTTTGTCCTTTATTATTTTTCCTGTTTCTATCATTCTTTTTTCGTTCATTCTTTCCTCCCATCCTTTCCGCCTTTCTTTCTTTTTTCCCTTCCCCTCTCGATCTTTACATTTTATTTTTTTATTCCTTTTTTCATTCTTTCTTTCTTTTTTTTCTTGGGGGGTAACAAGAAAAGACATCAAAATAAACTCTTCTCTTTTTAAAATGTTTTTCTTTATTTTGGGGACCAATAAATTTTAGGTTTGGACCAGTAAAAAATTGGAAAACCGGGTATCTACTGGTCCGACATGAACAGGTTGGACCGTTAGAAAAAAAAGGGTTAGCGTGGAGCCCTGCAACTGGCTCCCATAACATGAATGATGATTCACGATCTTGACCTGATTGATAAGTATTTGGTATTATCTAAGATGCCAAAGAATAAACAAAATCAATTAATGCACTCAAGGCCCCTCTCAGAGAAAAGAGAGAGGATATAGATATAATAGTTCATTGGGTCGCATGGTCATGTACTCTGAATAGGGGGCAGGATATGAGTACAATAAGACACACTTCTCAACCGTAATCATCTCTTTTTCTTTTCTCCTTGATTACTTCTTTTCTTTAGAAACATGGTATATGTTTGGTATCAATGGAAAGCTTATGATCCACTCTGTACGGACAGTGTTTTATTTGAACAAATGGTTATGTAGATTCTTATACATGTTACAGTTGAATAAAACATACACATATACATGTAACTATTTTAAAAAATGATAAACTACATAGACAACAGGAAGCTGAAAATACATAATATGTTGATAAAGAGAGATAAATATATAGATAAATACATAGAATACATATGTATAACGATTCAAACATTTATAAAATTAAAAAAATAAAGACGGATGGATAAATGAAAATAGTAATAAGTTTACAGGCAGACATACAGATAGAAAAGGTATATGCAAACAGTTTTGTAATGGACAGATAAAATAGGCAAACATTTACAAATGTAAATGGTTGCTATAAAAAAGATAGATAGAAATATACGTAGGTAGATAGATAGATCGATAGAAAGATAGATAGAAATATAGATAGATAGATAGATAGATAGATAGATAGATAGATAGATAGATAGATAGATAGATAGATAGATAGAGATAGATGAATGGATGGATAAATAGATATATATATAGATAGATAGGTAGGTAGATAGATTTATAGATCGATAGATGGATGGATGGATAATTAGATAGATAGGTAGGTAGTAACAAGATAGAATGTGATGCTCAGAAGATATATAAACATAATTCTGCAGATGAAATAGAGCAAATTACAAATTTAGCAAGTGGCAAATAATGTTACTTGTTTGTGTTTATTGGGTTTTGTGTCAAACATTTATAAACCTTTGATGCAAAATATAGAGATATATACAGTACAGAATGTCATTTTTTACCTGCAAATACCAAACTTGTTGTCTAAAGGGTATTATATAATATTCCAAAGTATCTCCCAAAAATCAATAAATGCACTCAAGGCCCCTCTCAGAGAAAAGAGAGAGGATATAGATACAATAGTTCATTGGGTCGCATGGTCATGTACTCTGAATAGGGGGCAGGATATGAGTACAATAAGACACACTTCTCAACCCTATAATCATCTCTTTTTCTTTTCTCCTTGATTACTATCTTTCTTTAGAAACATGGTATATGTTTGGTATCAATGGAAAGCTTATGATCCACTCTATAAGGACAGTGTTTTATTTGAACACATGATTATGTAGATTCTTATACACTAGGCTTTGAACATCCTTTACCATAATAGAATCATCTTTCTATGAAATTATGGATTATATACCAATTTTTTCATTATTTCCCCCCCAAATTTTCTACAACTTTGCTGTGAAGCATTTCCCCTCAAAATGTTGGAGTAAAAAGTTATAGCAAGTTGAAGTAAGCAAGTGTATTTTGTTTACTTCTCCTGATGCCTCCTTGATAACAATTCAGCACAGAGGGGGTTCATGGCCCAGCGCACAAAGAGTTAAATATGCGAGTTGGCTTCCGCGCAAAAACACAAAAAATGTTTTTTGGATTTTAACATTTTTAGTGTGTAGGTAGATGACACCAAAATACAGCCTAAGTTCGAATTCAGAGTCTGCAGGTCAAAGTTCACAGCTAATTAAATATGCGAGTTGGTTTCCGCGCAATAACTCGAAAAATATTTAATGGATTTTAAAAATTTGGATGTGTAGGTAGATGATAACAAAATACGTCTCTTAGTTCGAATTCGGAGTCCGCAGGTCAAAGGTCACAGCTCATTATATATGTGAGTTGGTTCAAAGGTCTAAATTTTGTTCATTATTTATATGCATATTGGTTTCTCCACGATATTAAGTTCAATCATATTGAATGAATTTCTGATCGCGTTAAGCGGGGGCATCTGTGTCCGTTGGACATGTCAAATTTCTAGTTTAAATTATGTTAGCATAGAAGAGGTGGAGAGAGGTAAAAAAAAAAAGAAGAAAACATGAGTTTATGGAATGGAGGAAAAAACTTTACCTGAACAGAAAAATCTTAAAGGGGATAGAAATAGACATGATGTAATGAATCACATAATGCATGACTAATGCTCTCCCAATACCCCCGCCTAAACAAAGTTTGATGGGGTTATATAGGAATCAGTGTCGGTCGGGCAGTCGGTCAGTTGCAAATGTTCCTCAATTTTTAACCAATGCTCATAAAATTTGGAACACACGTTGGTCTTTGGGTAGAGATGTGCAAGAAGGCACATTTTTTACATGTTTTGGAAATTGTGTTGCCACGGTAATGGTATATTATGGCAAAAGTTGGTAAAAAATATTGCGTTTCAAACTACTTACTCAGTTTTTAACCAATTATGACATTTGGCACACACATTGGTCTTGAGGTAAAGATGTACATGACATATTTATTGCATGTGTCAGAAATTTTTGGATCAAATCTTGCTGTTCAAACTACTTCATTAGTTTTCAATCAATTCTCATGAAATTTGGCTCACACATTCGTTTTGAGGTAAAGATGTGGGAGACACATTTTGTGTATATATCAGAAATTGTGTCGCCATGGTAACAACATATAATATGGCAAAAATTAGGTAAAAATCTTGTGGTTCAAACTACTTCATCAGTTTGCAACCAATTCTCATGAAATTTGGCTCACTTATTGGTCTTGAGGTAAAGATGTGCAAAACATATTTTTTGCGTGTGTCAGAAATCGTGTTGCCTTGGTAACAACATATTACTCTATATGGCAAAAATTAGCCAAAAACCGTGTGGTTTAAATTACTTCATCAGTTTTAACCAATTCTCATTAGATTTAACACACACATAGGATCTTGAGTTTAATAAGGAGTGCAAGACACAATTCTCAATTTTGTATTGTGTTTTGTTTTGTGTTGCCATGGGAACCATATTTTATGGTCAAAACCCCAGGATCCTTGCGGATCAAAATACTACCCCCGTGTTTGGCCAGCTAGTGCTCATGAAAGTTGGCACTGACATTGGTCTTAGGGTAAACGTGCAATTCCCTTTTCTGAATGTGTTTCAAATTGTGTTGCCATGGTAACAGCATGTTATTGCCCAAAACCCTAGAAAACTATTTCCCCAGTTTTTGTCTCGCCTGCATAGCAGAGCGAGACTTAAGGCACCACTTTTCTGACAGTGGCGATGGCGGCAGCATCGTCAACATTGAAATCTTAACCAAGGTTAAGTTTTTGAAATGTCATCATAACTTATAAAGTAAATGGACCTAATTCATGAAACTTGGACATAAGGGTTATCAAGTATTACTGAACATCCTGCCTTGGTCAAAGGTCATTTAGGGTCAAAGACTTAGACCATGTTGGGGGGATCAATATCGAAATCTTAACCTAGGCTAAGTTTTTGAAATGTTGTCATAACTTTAAAAGTTTGTGGATCTAGTTCATTAAACTGGACATAAGAGTAACCATTTATCCCTGAATATCCTGTGTGCGTTTCAGGTCACATGACCAAGATCAAAGGTCATTTAGGGTCAATGAACTTTGGCCAAGTTGGGGATATTTGTTGAATTACCATCATAATTTTGATAATGTATGGATCTGATTCATAAAACTTGGACATAAGAGTAATGGAGTATCACTATCTTGTGCAAGTTTTAGGTCACATGACCAAGGTCAAAGGTCATTTAAGGTCAATGAACTTTGGCCATGTTGGGGGTATTTGTTGAATGACCATCATAACTCTGAAAGTGTATTGGTCTAGTTCATAAAACTTGGACATAAGAGTAGTCAAGTATCACTGACAAGTCTTAGGTCTCATGATCAAGGTCAAATGTCATTTAGGGTCAATGAACGTAGTATTGTATTATTATATAAATGGTATATTTTGTGAATAATATCATTTTATAGTAGTTTTCTTAGTCAGCACCGCTGCTATATTGAATGGTGTAATGCAGATGAGACTGCTAGAGGCGCTCCACTTGTTTTTTAACCATTGCTCCTAAAATTTAACACAAACATTCATCTTGGATGAGGGCATGCAAGATTCACTTTCCAAGTGTGTTGGAAAATGGGTTGCCATGGTAACAACATATGGTGGAGGTATTAATCACCTTCAGTGTTATTTCTAGTTTGGCTTGTGTTTCTGGTCATGTGATACATGTACATTATAATTGTGTTGTAACAATATGATAAAGTTTGTTTGACCTGTATGTTACCTGTATCCCTAGTTGTACAATGATGGTGCTGGAAGAACAATATGTGATGACGTTACAACCTTTGGCTACTACAACTGTCCAACCTGTGTTGCTGATACTGAGTGAGTATTCCCATGATCAATTTTTGTACCAAAATATATTGTATTTCCAACAAAACATCTCAATATGAACATGAACCCATCATGTTAACTGAGGCCAAAGTTAAACTACAAAGACAAAAAGTGTATATAAAAATACTTTGTGATCTGTCATAATTGTAGAATTACATGGAAATCTTATGTCCATGTATTATTCAAGTTTGATAGAAATCTTTTGGCAAGGATGCCAACCGTTCCTTTCTAGCAGAACTTCATACGGATTGACATGTATGGTTGCGTGAATATTGTGTCCAAATAAATAGTTCTGGTCAATGTAAATTCCTATATGTTGTAATGCTAATAGCGTTAATACTCCCTTGCATAGATTGGCACTTGCCCAAACTCACATGCCAATCACTGAAACCACAAATAGGCAAAAGAAGGATGGAGCACTCTGATGATTGGAAGCATGCTTTACTTCAATAACTAGGATAAATCTACTTGATTTATGCTAGTTTATGCTAATCAACTCGCACACCGAAACAATAGACACAAAATTTCTTGCATGATAGCGTCATCTCCCTGCGTCTTGCTGCAGAGATCATTATACTCTGACGTCCATCTTCCTCTTTCGCTTTTGCGATGCACTGTGAACGGTTGTCAGATAAGTGTTCTCCCAAAACTTTTGCGTTTTCTCACGTTTTGGTAGCTCTTATTGCATTTTTCAGAATTTCAATCTTACTGTCTGATAATATATCACATTGTGTTCTCATTTAATTCTACTTAAGCGCGAATCTTACAAGAATTTTAGTAATTTTACGGCTTCTCGTTTTCTGATTGTGTTGCTTTGCTTCACGTCACCTGTACAGGCGGAGCGCCTATGACTTCTCCGCCCTTAGGTTCCACGCTCTTCACCTTGCATTGATAGTGTTTTTGTGCGACACCTGACTTGATTTTTCTTGTCTCGTCTTGAATTTTATTCTCGTCTTTTCTTGAATTAATTCTCGTCCTTCCTACTTCCCCCAGGCCGAATTGGTTTGGCATTGCCGATTAATTATTTGAATTGAAACTTTTTCAGCTTCTCTAACAGAGTTAGCATCTTGTTTCCTTTTTGAAGGTTGATTATCCAACATTGTTGTATTGTTTAATCACTGCCCTTGTTCTCTTAATTGATTAATTTATTTAATTAATGCGTGTGATTGATTAACAGATTAATTAGTGTCTTTGGAAAAAAAAAAATTACAGATGGACTTCTTCTGCCTTTGAAAAAAAAATTATTTCGGATGGACTTCTTAAATTTCCTTGTCTTTGGACTTTGTTTTTAGGAAGCCTTCTATTTTTTCAATTAGCGATAATTAATTCGCCTTAATTAATGTAAAAAAAATTCTTACAGGCGGGCTTCTTAATTCTGTCTGGTGTGTATGATATTAGCATGGATCCCAGGAAGCCTATTGATTTTGAGGTCAATAGGTCAAGGTCACACTGACATGCTTTCATCTTACCCTTCTGAAGTCCTTGTAAACTTGATAACTTTAGTTTAACTGAACCTAGGCTCATATAATTTGGTGTTTATGATACTAGCATGGATCCCATGAAGGCTATTGATTTTGAAGTCAAAAGGTTAAGATCACAGTGACGTGTTTTCATCTTCTTACCCTTCTGAAGTCCTTGTTAACGCGATAAATTTAGTTGAACTTAACCTAGGCTCATATACAGTACCGTAAGTAACGGTCTATTAATAGAAGCAAAAGTCGGGGGTGCGGTTTATCCACGATGATGGGTCTGAGCAGATTCGGCCTGAAAAAAAAAAAAAGTCCATTTCCCCCTGAACAAAGGTTATTCACAGGGAAATCGGTTTTGGTTTAAAACCATAGCTAACATGATATTTGATGTCTGTTATGATGATAAGCCTAGAGAAAGACTGAAGAAAATGATAATCAGCAGCCCGTCGTAACCCGTTCTGAACATGTACCGTAGACGTCTGCCATTTCACAACATCGGGTGGCCGGGTGTAGCCGCCTAGGGCTATGTCGTTTAGAGGGGTATGAGCCGCGGGTAATGGGAAGCGATTATTACGATCTTAATCAAGAATTGTCCATAAAAGTTTGATTATCAAATGCACCTACCTTCATGAAACTAATTGCGACTTTATTCTTAAGTCATTGATTCAAAGCAGCGAAGTTCCCTGGCAAAGTTCAAACAGACGCCAAGCATACTCGGTAATATTTTGTCACAGCCGAGCGAAGAGTGAGAGCTTGCGTTGTGGTTATATTGCAACTTAAGCTGGCGCTATTCATTTTATCCCCCCCCCCCCCAGCTCCCCTTAAGTCCAGTTGTGAAATTACTGCCCGCACGCCAGCTTATTTTTTTTTCATATTTGCTTTTCATAAGATACCACCAAACACGAGAGACGGCATGCACGAAAAAAAATTGCCAACTGCCAACTTTCTCTGTTTCTTGAACCTTCTTGTAATCCCGCGTCCCGAATTCATGCTCGGACATCAAATGCTAGACAAATTCTGAAAGTGGTAGTGAGGTTGTGATGCGGGAAATGTGAATGTTTCTTCCTCTCCTACGCCGGGAAAGACACGGAAGCATAATTTGATGATATCGTGATGTGATGTGCCAGTACCATATCGTACTTTGTAATGTACAAGAACGGCAGTGCTCTGTGTGTGTGTGTGTAACACTGTGAGGTGAGTGTGTAAGTGGCCAATAATGTCGGAACCTTTCTTTCTTGCTATTTGTAGATGAATTGATCAAGAACAGCAGATTTCCGTATACCGGTAATCTCTTTTGATACTTTGAAATCTTGAATGTTAATTTTCGTTTCTTGTACCTCAAATATGCATGTAAATGTGAGAAGGATTTAGAGAGAGAATGTGATGATTTTTTTTGGTGATAAGTCCAAAGTTGTGGGTGCGCTTTATAGTCTGTTACTTACGGTAATTTGGTTTGTATGATGCTAGCATAGATCTCGGCAAATTCTATTGATTTTGAGGTCAGAAGGTCAAAGGCGAATTTGCCACCTTCCACTTTTTTTGCTTGACCAATAACTCCATTTTCGATGTTACAGGCGGGCGTATTATGTGCTTGCCTTAACGACACTCTTGTTATCTAAAGTAGACATTTTCAAAGATGGTTTGATGATAATAGTGTGAGCCCCTAAAGGAAAAACACCTGTAAGTGAACTATTGACGACATCTGTAAGTAAGGGAATCAGATTATCAGTGTTATCTTTCAAGAGCCAATTTGGAATAGGATCAACGGCAAGTAGCACTTGAACATGACTTAATTACTTTGAGCAATTCTGATGGTGTGACTAAAGTAAATGAAGTAAACATACTAATTCCCTCAACTTTTATATCAAATTTTGGATCAGGAATAGAATTTAAGGAGTCAATTTCTGCTCTAATCATTTTTATTTTTTTCCACAAAAGAAAGAGGAAAATTGGGAGCTAAGTAATTGTGCTGAGTCATGAACAGGAAGATGAGGCACCTTCCTATTTAAAAGAAACTGGATAAATGTAAAAACATATTTAACTGAACTAGTGCTTAAATTTTCTTTATAGTATCCTTTGGCAGACTGAACAACATCTGTTACATGATTATTTGCTTTGATGTAAAGTTTCCGATCAGACTTGCATTCCAAGCTACGAAAATAGACTCATTGAACCATGGAAATGGGTTTCACAGGCTTTGATTTAGTTTCAGATGGAACATACATGTACATATCAATCAATTTGAAGGCTGCATGTACATCTTTGGTTTTGCAAGATTAACCTGATTTTATTAACTTGATTTCAGTTGCTCTGATTAAATATGAAGGATTTATTCATGTATTGATGATATAAAGTTCATAAAATCTTTTGAGTCAAATAAATAAGAGTCCCTCAACAAAAAAATTGTCAATCATTTGTACATGTTTCAATGGAAGTGAATAAATCAATGATTTAAAAAAAAAAGGTCATAATGATTTAAATCACGTTTGAAATCAACATGATTTGAATCAGCCAACCCTGTATCAAGTATCACTGATCATCTTGTGTGAATTTTAGGTCACATGAAAAGGTCAAAGGTTATTAAAGGATCAGTGAACTTTGACATTGTTGGGGGTATCAACCTTGAAATGTTTAATAACAAATGTTGTGTCTTTGAAATATCATAAATTTAAAAATACATGGATCTATTTCTTGAAACTCGGATATAAGAGTAATCAAGTATCACTGATGATTTTGCACAATTTTCAGGTCACCTGATTAAGGTCAAAGGTTATTTAATAGTATTTTTATAATTTTTAGAAATTATTTTCAAAGTCATGACTGCTGCTATTTTAAATTGCATAATGAAGACAAGACTATCAGAGGTGTTCCACTTGTAATGGCGTTCTGATTAAGTGTTTGTGTGTAGTTTGGGCCATATCTGCAGCAAGTAATATGTTGCGTCACTATGACTGTGTTCCTGAAAATACTTCATTTGTTACTGACAAGTGTGGTAAATGTTCCTGACAACCATCCTGTAGAGTTGGCATCTCTGTTTTGGCATGGATGAAGTCTGCCAAATCATATTTTAATTAAATTAAAGTCTATTGATGACTCTTCTATGTCTTTCCTGCAAACTTTGTCTTTTCTTTTTTATACGCCCATCTCGACGGGACGTATTATGGTATCACGCTCGGTGTTAGTCCGTCTGTCTGTCCGTCCGTTAACTTTTCCTTGTAAACACGAGAAATTCAGTTTAACTTAACCTAGGCTCAAATAATTTGGTGTGTTTGATACTAGCATAGATCCCAGGAAGCCTATGAATTTTGAGGTCAAAAGGTTAAAGGTCAAGGTCACATTGACATGTTTTCACCTTACCCTGCTGTAGTCCTTGTAAACGCGATAACGTCAGTTTAATTTTACCAAGGATCATATAATTTGGTGTGTATGATACTAGCATGGATTCCTGGAAGCCTATTGATTTTGAGGTCAGAAGATCACAGTGACATGTTTTCATCTTACCCTTCTGCAGTCCTTGTAAATGTGATAACTTCAGTTTGAATTAACCTAGGCTCATATATTTTGGTGTGTATGATACTAGCATAGATCCTAGCAATTCTTTTGATTTTGAGGCCATAAGGTCAAAGGTGAAGTCGCCACCTTCCACTTTTCTTGCTTGACCAATATCTCAATTTTCTGCTTTACAGGCGGGCATATTATGTGCTTGCCTTAGCGACACTCTTGTTTTTTACTCCAAGCACCTTTATCATGCTCTCCTTATTGTCTGTAAATCTTTGTTCTTAATAATTTTCAGTGAGGACATAGACTGTTCAGTTGGAGCTAATTCTTCTTCTGTTGCCGTGGATACTGTCTATCTCTCCAACTACATCCTTGGAATCGCTGATACTCAGAACTTCTTCTATGACAATGTAGCCTCCTATGTACTATCTACAACCCCAGCAGGAAAGACCAAGCTCACCATTGGATACAGCAATCAGGTATGAAGTGTGTTCAGTGCTTTACTTCTCAGGAATTTCCAGTAGTTTTGCCAGGTTTACGTCAAAAAAAGTCCAAAAATAAAGAAAACTTAAGATAAATTTTAGTAAAACTGATCAAGATTCTTCATGCCTTTATTTGTTTGCTCGCTCACTTGCGATATTAAAAACGGTTAGCGTTGAAAATTAGAATGAATAATTAATCTCATTTTTTCATTAAAAAGAGACAGGAAAAGAAATCTTCGCATATTTCAGGACATTTTAGTGTTCCTTTCAGGATATGAAAAGTGGAAGCACTGAGGAAAAATAGGGTATCGGCTGGGATCCATTGTCTAATTTTCAATCAATGGTAAATATCATGGTAACTGAATACAACAGCCAATCACAACCAAGGTTTTATTTGAAGATACCTTGAAAGGCACATAACTATCATTGAAGGTTTTGTGCAATGGGGCCATGGATGAAAACTCTGTTACAGTAGTGCATGAAATGATGGTATTGTGGACGTGACCGATCTAATGACTGATTGACAAAACTTAATTGATGGCATGATTTCTTTCTCTTGCAATTAGGGATTACATATACCAGCTGAAGCACTGAATGGTGCTGCTAACATCCTGCTTCAATACTTTACCAATGAGAGTTATACCATAGAAACCATCAATTATCCTCTTCCTAGGAATGCACAAAGTCAGGTGAGATGTAATGCTTTCATTAAATGATCCTAAATAAAACCCAATTACAATCCATTAAAGTGTGTGCTGTAATCTTAATACATATGTCAGCAGGATTAGTACATGTGAAAGTCTCCACAGTATACTTCTTAAATTATACAAATAACATGAAGTATAATTAGAATTTTAATAACAACGAAGTACAAGTTGAAGAAGGTTAGCATATTTCCTGGTGCTAGGCAGTGAGACCACACACAAAAAAATCAATGTAATGTTACATTCAAATTAGGTATGGTACCTTATAAATAGACTGCAGTACCAGTCATTTTTCCAAATGGTAAATTGGCCAGCCAAAAGAGGAAACCCCAGTGTGTTTGAAAATCTAGTTTCAAACAAAAATTGATGAAATTATGTTCAAGAAACTGTTTATCCAGGTGCATTGATCCACATGTCAACATGACTATCAACCAGACATGGAAAAGCCACATATTGATACCTGTAACTGTAAGTTGCTCTGTGATTATAGGGATCATCATCAATAGTAATTTTAAAAAAAATCACAGATCTGTTAAGAAAGAACATATCAAAAGGAAAAAGTTCCCTAAACATGACCAACTTGATTATGGATATTCAGTGGTGCTCGAAAAAAGTTAGTGAACCCTGCCAGAAAATGAACATGTTCAAAATGTTCAAGTTCTGCCATGTTTTCGATATTTAATTGCGAAGTGATAAAATACAACATTCAATGAAGTTTGTTTTTCTGAGCTCGCCAAACATTGTAGTGTTGTTGTCTACATTAAATACTCAGCACGAATGAGTGCATTTTGTGGTGGGGTTCAGTAACTTTTGAGCACAGCTGTATTTAGCAGCGAGAATCAGATGATTAAAAAAAAATCTATTTAACATAATTATTATAATTGTTATTGTCTTGCCTACATAGCAGACCGAGACTATAGGCGTCGCTTTTCCGAATTAAAGCAACTTAAATAAGTGATAAATAAATTGTAAATTTTTAACCAACGGCAGCCATTTTTGGCACTATCTTGGATTTGCCAGTATCAATAATTTGTTTTTCCCCTAGACCATGGAATATGAACCCAAATAGGATTCTAGGGTGGATAATGAGTGAGTTGTATCCGTTTTCAGTAAATGGCGTCCAATGACGCCATCTTGAAAATAACTACTTTCCCGGATGCGGATTTTGGTAGATTTTTAGTATGTTATTCCAGAGGTCAAATAGTACCAAAAACTGTTGAAAATCATTTGTTGTAATTTGTTCCAGGTAAGGGTATTTTTGGTTGTATATTGACCTGTCTGTTTGTGTCTTTTAGTCTGTTACAAAAATGTTAAATTTTTTGTTTAACTTGCTCTCATTTCTTTATTTCTGCATCAATTGTGTTCACACTTGGTACAAATGATCCTTAGTTAATGCCACATGTGCGTTGATGTGGATGATGAGGTCAAAGGTCATGTAGGGCTCAAAAGGTCAAATGATATGATGCCCTCACTCGGATGCTATGCTCCCTCGTACAGTTGCAATCTTTTAAGGATTTTCTTTGTATATTTGAAATAATAAAAACAGAAAAATCCACCAAGCATAACACTGAAAATTTCATCAAAATCGGATGTAAAATAAGAAAGTTATGACATTTTAAAGTTTCGCTTAATTTCAGAAAACAGTTTTATTCACATCCTTGTCGGTATGCAAATGAGGAGACTGATGACATCACTCACTCACTACATGTATTTCTTTTGTATTTTATTATATGAAATATGAAATATTTAAATTTTCTCCCTGTTGTCGTGTGAAACAACGATTAATTCCTCCCTGAACATATGCAATTAGCATTGTTTGATACTATATGGTTCAATCAAGTTGGTCCTTATTGCCAAATCTGTAAAAAATGAAATATTATATAAATCAAACAATAAAAAACAAAAGAAATAGTGAGTGATAGACATCATCGACTGCCTCATTTGCACGTCACTGAGTTGTGCTTAACTTTCTTATTTTACATCCGATTTTGATGAAATTTTCAGCATAATGATTGTTTGATTCTTCTTTATTTATTTAAATCAACATATTTTTGGGGTGGACTTGACGTTTTTAAGAAAAAAAGCGCTGCTATGCTAATCATTTCACTGTACTAATAGACCACACTGATGTGAACCTATTTATAGGGTCCCATACGTCATTTGAATTTTAAATTACTTTGAATTTCTTTTGTGTGGACTCAATATCTAGAACCAGGTAATATTGCTAAACATCTGAAGACTTGTACAAATATTGTGTAATAGACTCACACTATCAGTGCATTTATCTTCAGCACCTGAAAATCACATTGATGCAGCACTCACACTAGAAGAGACACTGCTGATATGTCTGACATTCTAAGGTGTAAAGAAAAGTCTATATTAGGTCAGTTGGTTAATGTCTGATTCGATATGGATGAATATATTGTTTTAATTGGACATTTTTTGTGTGTAACTTTTTCAGACAACATGTACTGTAACAAATTTATCAGACACTTAATATTATGTTTGTCAATATCCCCCCCCCCCTTAATTACCTTGTTTGTCTGCAGGAGGATGCAGCAGTTGCATCTACAGAGGTGTTTTATTTTGCTCTTCTTGTTCTGTTTGGTCTGGCCTTTCTCACTGCTAGTTTCATTCTATTTATTGTCAATGAAAAACAAACCAAGGTAAGGGAATTCGGTACAAATGTAGGAGTTAAATTTTGCATAGAATATGGTGTCTTTATTCTAGTTTACCCTGTTTATTTGTTAGCTTCTCTTTACTGTATGGAGAAATATTTAAAGTTAACTTGTGAATAGAAGTGCATTAGATCATTTTAAAGCTTGATTTATTTCAATAACTGGGATACGTCCCTTTAACTATTGCTATTCATCCACATGAATGCCTAACCAAAGACAATAACACACAAATTCTTGCGCGGTGACCCATCTCCCTGACCCTAGCACTATGCACACTTAATCAATCACGGCCTCATCACGTCCTCTTTTCACTTCGTGTCTTAACCGAGTAAAGACGTTCAAAGCTAATTCTCCAACATCAGAATTTTAATGCTTGGAGACTTTCTTTATTGGCATTCTTGTTTTTTATATGGCTCATTTTGTTGTTATATCAATCTGAGTCTAGGTTTAGCACACTAGCGCGAGTTTTCATGTAATTTTAGACCCTTTTGGTCTTTTACATTTGAGCTAGTTTTGCCTTCACACGTAGCTCATATGGATGGAGAGCTCGATAGAGCTTCTCCCCTGTACCTCTGGCATGCCTATTACCTTGCGTTGATAATGCTTTGAGCGGCGCTGGACTTTTTTCTTGCATTAATTGTCATTCTGACTTCTCCTCCGCATACAGTTGTCTTGCGTCACCATTTTTATTATTGTTGTTAGAAACTTTCAGTCTCTCTTCTTAAAAGTGACTGGTTTCTTGCTAGGGTGTTAATACTATCATATTGTTTTAACTGCCCTTAAAATTGGTGAGGTCTTACAGCGGTCTTCAAGATCATTGAAATTTGTCATCTCTGTGGAATGGCTCAGAAAGACCCCTCAAAGAATTCTGAAAGACTGATGGATATTTCTTGTCTCCAGGTCTTAGACTAGTCCCATAGAGATCTTTCAATGGTCTTTCAGAGATCTTTTATGTTATGCAAAAAGCGATCTTTCAGAATTCTTTCCATGGACTTTGCCTGGTCTTTCAATGGTCTTTCAATGATCTCTCGTAAGTCTTAAAGTGATCTCCGCAAAAATCTTGAGAGACTGCCGAAAGATCATTGAAAGACCATGAAGACCTTTGAAATTTCATCGAAAGACCCCTGAAAGACTGCTGAAAGACCATTTTCCTGTAAGACCGTTGTAAGGAATTTTTGTGTGTGTTGTCTTTGGTTAGGCATTTGTGTGTATGAATAGCATTGGAGAAAGGTAGTAAAAAAAATCGAGTGGATGACTTCTTCATTTCTCAAACTGAAGTCATAACACGTTATGACTCTATGGGCTGAAAAAGATCGGCGAAACAAAAAAGGTTCATCATTGCGAGTGATGATTGATGGGGAAACTACCCTTTATCACATGACCGGCTGACCAATTCTATAGCAAGATTCTTATTATGCGGACTATAATAGTATTTAAGAAACACTATTTACATTTGAATCATTGCACTTCACATTGAGAATGTTACGTTTGAGAATGATCCATATGTTGATTATCAGTGAATTTATCGAGTGATTTAGGTGATTTAGGGAATTATTATAAATTTTTGTTGAATTAGTTTTTATTTGGTATAATCATCTCATACATACAGAAATACATTCATTCATAATCATTTCTACATGTACAATATAGAATTTACAGTATGGATATACCTTTTTGATGAAAATTACATAAAACAACAACAAAATAAAAAAAAGAAGAGAAGCATAACAAAGCAAAGGGAATTATTCAGTTAGCAATCTCAGTTTGTTTAATAATAGAAGAAGAAAAAGAAAGGAGAGATATTTCCTTTTGTAAGATCACTTTGATTTTCTCTTGTCTGTTGTATTCATTGTTTGATTTTATTTGACAGCTTACCGAAGATCATATCCAATATTGAGTGAAGTTGGTGCTTAGCTCAGTCTGGTATTGGTGTATTAACTTAGATTTAATATGTCTCTCTCTCTTTGAAAAATTACATGCTGGGGATTAACACATCCAATTCATAGAATCTGCAAGAAATTTAACTTATTAATGGAGAATATTATTAGACCTCCCACCTAATAAATTTGTTCTATATCTATGAATTGGTGTATTCTGTTTTAGCTCTCAGTATTGCTCAAAAAAAGTATCTAGTTTGATAGTACTTATAAATCTCACATCTATTATTTGTGATATATGCATTTTCTCCTAACCTTATCAGTCTAAGCACCTGCAGTTTGTAAGTGGCTTAGACACCATTACCTATTGGCTGTCTAACTACTGTTGGGACGTCATCAACTATTTGGTCATCTGGATCATCATTATCGTCTTGGTTGCAGCTTGTCAGGTAGAAGCCTTTACAGGAGAAAATCTTGATAGCTTTGTAGTTGTCCTGGTAAGTGTCCCCAGGCCTCTGGTGTGCAATCCATTTTTATCTTTTCATACTTCTAGGCCCTGTTGCATAAAAGTTACCAGTATGGTAACTTTGCCATCCAGTGGTATCTTCTCTGAAATCCGTGATTCTGATTGGCTGATTAGCATTGTTACCATGGTAGTTACTATTGGATTGCAAAGTAACTATAATAGTAACTTTTGTGCAATGGTCATTTCACGATGACCCTGTTTTGAAAGGACCTTAGGTCATCATTGTCTCACCTGAACAACGTTTTTGTTTCTCTTTGTGGTAATTCCCGTAGGAACTCGGCAGGACAGCTTTTTGCTGATAAACGCCAAGCTGGTTTATAATCAATTACCAAGGAAACATTTTATGTCTAGGTTAATCAGTCACAGTGACTGACTTTAGAGACGACAGATATTACTTTTTATCAAAGTGGAGATAATGGCAGACTGGGGATTCGAACACACAACCTTGCGATTATGAGTCCAATGTTCAAACCACTGGACCACACGACCCGTGGTAGAGACTTAGTAATCACTTGTCCTGTTAGTCCATTAGTCTGTTTGAAAATTTTAAGTTTTGTTTCATAATCAGTTAAGTGTCTACGTGGTACATTTGATCCTTGGGTAATACCACATGGGTGTTCATGAGGGTGATAGGACAAAGGTCAAATGATATGAGGTCATATCTTTTCCAAAAATGTTAGTTTTTGTCTCACCTGCATAGCAGAGTGAGACTATAGGCGCCGCTTTTCCGACGGCGACGGCGGCGGCGTCAACACCAAATCTTAACCTGAGGTTAAGTTTTTGAAATGACAGCATAACTTAGAAAGTATATGGACCTAGTTCATGAAACTTGGCCATAAGGTTAATCAAGTATTACTGAACATCCTGCCTGAGTTTCATGTCACATGACCAAGGTCAAAGGTCATTTAGGGTCAATGAACTTAGACCATGTTGGGGGAATCAACATCAAAATCTTAACCTAAGGTTAAGTTTTTGAAATGTCATCATAACTTAGAAAATATATGGACCTAGTTCATGAAACTTATACATAAGGTTAATCAAGTATCACTGAACATCCTGCATGAGTTTCACATCACATGACCAAGGTCAAAGGTCATTTAGGGTCAATGAACTTTGGCCGAATTGGGGGTATCTGTTGAATTACCATCATAACTTTGAAAGTTTATGGATCTGATTCATGAAACTTGGACATAATAGTAATCAAGTATTACTGAACATCCTGTGCAAGTTTCAGGTCACATGATCAAGGTCAAAGGTCATTTAGGGTCAATGAACTTTGGCCAAATTGGGGTATTTGTTGAATTACAGCCATAAATTTGAAAGTGTGTTGGTCTAGTTCATAAAACTTGGACATAATAGTAATCAAGTATCACTGAACATCCTGTGCGAGTTTCAGGTCACATGATCAAGGTCAAAGGTCATGTAAGGTCAAAGAACTTTGGCCACGTTGGGGGTATTTGTTGAATTGCCATCATATCTCTATAAGTGTATTGGTCTAGTTCATAAAACGTGGAAATAAGAGTAACCAAGTATCACTGAACATCTTGTGCGAGTTATAGTAGTTTTCAAAATCAGCACTGCTGCTATATTGAATCGCGTGATGCAGGTGAGACGGCCAGAGGCATTCCACTTGTTGTTCAACTTGCTTTCATTTCTTTCTTTTCTGCATCAATTATGTTGACACTTGGTATGTGTGATCCTAGGGTAAAACCACATGTGTGTCTATGACGGTGATGGGATCAAAGGTCATATAGGGGTCAAGGGTCAATTGATAATGCTAAAGTTTTTGTTCAACTTGCTCTTATTTCTTTATTTCTGCATCAATTATAATGACACTTGGTTCATATGATCCTTGGGTAATACATGTATGCCCTTGAGGGTGATAAGGTTAAAAGTCACCACGGGGTTAAAAGGTCAAGTATTTGTTCTACTTGCTCTCATTTCTTTATTTCTGCATCAATTATATTGACACTTAGTTCATATGATCCTTGGGTGTTACCTCATGTGTGTCCATGAGGGTGATGAGGTCAAAGGTCAAATATATGGTTTTAAAGGTCAAATGTTTGTTATACACCCATCCTAGACAGGACGTATTATGGTATTATGCTCTGTGTCTGTCTGTCTGTCAGTTAACTTGTCCTTGTTAACGTGATAACTTCAGTTTGAGTTAACCTACACTCATATAATTTGATGTGTATGATACTAGCATGGATCCCAGGAAGCCTTTTGGTTTTTAGGTCAAACGGTCAAGGTCCCAGTGACATGTTTTCATCTTGCCTTTCTGTAATCCTTGTAAACGTGATAACTTCAGTTTAACTTAACCTAGGCTCATATAATTTGGTGTGTATGATACTAGCATGGTTCCCAGGAAGCCTATCGATTGTAAAATGTAGGTCAAAAGTTCAAAGGTCAAGAAGCCACCTTTCACTTTTCTTGCTTGACCAGTAACTCCATTTTCCACGATACAGGTGTAGGCCTACTGTAATAACCGTTGGGTAATACCATACATGTGTTCATATTGCATATTTTAGCGATCGCGATATCAGGCAAGACTTGTGGTGTGTGAACCACCTTGTTTTTCAATAGTCTTCTTGTGTATGAATTAAAAGATAACCAGTTGATTTTTTTTTCAGTTAGCCATAATTTGAAAGAAAATTGTATGTGAGGAATAATATTGAAACTCTAAATGAAGAGGAAGTTACGATTCTAGACCACTCTCAGTAATGGAAATACATTCATGCTACAGTATTATACAGAAATTTGTTCTTTCCAACTTTGTTTAGCAATGGAAAGTCATATTTGTTACATTATGACATTTTCATTTTATTTCTACTGTTGCTATTTTCTTTCTCTTTGCAGCTCCTGTTTGGATTAGCAGCAATATCATTTGTCTATCTCTTCTCCCTTCTCTTCAACTCCTCTGTGATTGCCTATGCCTTGACTGCATTTGCTCTGTCACTCATTGGTATGGTAAGTGTGAGTAGTTTTGGGCAAATTCAAAGTTATGGATAATAACATTATGTCAAAACGTCCCTATGGACTTATTCGAGGGTTCTTAAATTCGCGCTGCACACTCCATAATCACAAAGTCACTTCTTCCCCATCTGTGAATGGTTTTAATTAACATTTCAGCAAAGAAATTGTATTTTCTGATCATAATTCTACTTCTAAAGCAGCGTAATTCAATTTTGATCCAATCATGAGCTTTTGTGACATGAACATACCTGCCAACTACTACGATTTTGGCGTAATTATTACGATTTTTTGTTTTAGATTACGCCTTACGAATCGTATGTCACAAAATTACGATTTTCTGATATTCTGACTATTAAAAATAAAATGTCTACGACGACTGGACTTCAAGTCTAACAGCGCAGCCGAATCGTAATTCCAACGTTTTTTTAGCACATCGTCGCATTCTGATGTGTAACTGAGTAGATTTTCAGAATCACGGGCACGGCGCTTCAGAAAAATGCGTATCGAGTTTCAAACTCTAGATATCCCTTGTACTATTTTTTAAAGAGCTGCGTGGCACTAGGTCTCGCCGTAACTTTCATGGCAAAAAATTTCCTTTTCTATTGGATAATTCTATAAGATACCATCCTAAATTTGCAAGAAAATAAGATCGTGAGCTCTGAAGAAAATCACAGATTTTTCATTTTAGAGTAGTTTTCGGAGACTCCACTTCTCAAATCTGAACTAAGCCACTTGGTGCTCTGGAAATTTGGCACAGATCCCGCAATTTTCAGACCGAAATAAGGATTTTCTGTGTGGATTTTTGGTGAGTAACGGTCAGTGCCCGAGTGTATACATGTATTGGCGCTAATGCAGTTTCATACCCGCCTGAGTTGCGGTGATGATTGACTGTGAGCTGTGCTATGTTCAGTGGCTGAGCTGCGCTAGCGTAGCCTAGCTTGAGAAATGGTTGACATGGTGACGTTAGCTGTCAGGCTGTGATGCTTTCAATATTTCCTGTATTGACAAGCTCCAAACTGGGAGTTCACTTTGCATTTTGCTAATGCTTTTCCAGCGATTTCTGCATCAGTCACAGTGGACTCTATGACATCGAGAAAAAATTATCAAGACAAAAAAGCATCAAGCCACTAGTGAGCCAACCAGTGGAAGGTCATTAAATAGTTACCTTATGGTAGATTCGGACATGAGTGTGTAATTAATGCAGAGATTTTGATGACCGAATTCATTGTTGAACATAGTTTGCCACTCAGTGTTGCTGACCACTGTAATAATCAAGCCATGCCATTCTACTGTGCACTCCAAGGAGCTACTCAAAAAAGCGAAACAGGCAACGTCCTCATGCCTTAGGGCTTGAAGGCCTGCTGGGTAGACTTTGTGCGATCAGTAAAGGTGAGGTGGAAAATCTGAGAGCATTAAGTGTAATTATATATGAATTCATTTTTGTCTCGCCCACCAGAGGTGAAGGCGAGACTTAGGGATCCAAATGTCGTCCGTCCGTCTGTCGTCCTTCGTCCGTCCGTCACAAACCTAATGACACATAACTCCACAACTGTAAGTCGCTTTTCAACTAAACTTGGATGGTAGATGGACTTGGGGGACCTGCATGTTATGCTGCAGTCGGAGGTCACATGATAAGGTCAAAGGTCATTTTCAAGTCAACGTTAAAGTTTACATGCAAGACTCTCTTATGACACCCAACTCCTCAACCGTAAGTCGCTTTTCAACCAAACTTGGATGGTAGATGGACTTGGGGGACCTGCATGTTAGGCTGCAGTCGGAGATCACATGGTAAGGTCAAAGGTCATTTTCAGGTCAACGTTAAAGTTTACATGCAAAACTCTCTTATGACACCTAACTCCGCAACGGTAGGTCGCTTTTCAACCAAACTTGGATGGTAGATGGACTTGGGGACCTGCATGTAAGGCTGCAGTCGGAGATGACATGGTAAGGTCAAAGGTCATTTTCAGGTCAACGTTAAAGTTTACATGCAATTAAGACTCTCTTCTGAGACCTAACTCCGCAACCGTAAGTCACTTTTCAACCAAACTTGGATGGTAGATGGACTTGGGGGACCTGATTTTAATGCTGCAGTCGGAGGTCACATGGTAAGGTCAAAGGTCATTTTCAGGTCAACGTTAAAGTTTACATGCAAGACTCTCTTATGACATCTAACTCTGCAGCTGTAAGTCACTTTTCAACAAAACTTGGATGCTAGATTTACTTAGGCGACCTGCATGTTATGCTGCAGTCAGAGGTCACATGGTAAGGTCAAAGGTCATTTTCAGGTCAACATTAAAGTTTACGTGCAAGGCTCTTATGACAAGTGTTATTCCATCCCAGTCATTTCACAATGAAGTTTTGATACAATTCACGATATTTCTGGCTATTTTCATAAGTGGGCGAGACACAAAATTAGCTTTTAAGTCTTTGTTTTGGTTTATTTTTAGTGGGGGAGGGGGTGCATAAGTGTTGAAATGAGTTTAAAGTGAAGGAAAAGGGCATTCTTCCATGTTGAAAGTACCAAGAGCTCCCTACCTCGCTCGGTCGCTTCGCTACCTCAGTTCGGTCGCTACGCTCCCTCATAGTCCACGTAAAAAAAGATTACTATTTTTAGTCTTCAAAGGTTGGCAGGTATGCATTAAGCGCAACTTTTCTTTGTGGGGCGGACATCAGGGAAGGTAAAACGGAGGCTTTGCTGGCCTGGTATAGACGGCCGAGCACCAGGTAAGGACTGGGGGGATTACCGCTATTCAAAGTGTATGGGATCAATCAACAAACATGGGCAATCGACGAGACTTCTTCTTGAAAACTAAACAGATCTAAACACCAATCAAACAGCAAAAACAACTTATATTTCAAGCAAAATCATAATTCAAATACCGATCTGCAACTTAAATAAATGATCGCATTGGAACAAATTCTTGCAATGCAAATCATTTTGGACCTCAATCTGGCTTGCTTAAATTTCGCCCTCATTAGGTCAAATTATGCAGTCTCTTTGCCAAAACGATACATGCAATTGAACCGCGGTTCAGAACTTGAATTAAAATAGCTGCTCATAAATTTGCGTCTTTTTAAATTTGCGCTAGCGAAATTTGCGAAAATTTTCATTTCTACAGTGTTACCCTGGCTTTAGCCCCACAGCCTTCTACATCGTGGAGGCATTCCAAGGAATAAATTCCTGCCAGGTACCTATTCATTTTTTGAGTGCAACACAATGTGGATAAATTTCTTGCTAAAGGAAATTACGCCATGGCTGGCATTGGAACCCACGACCCTCTGTTTCAAATTCAGAAGACTAATCTACTTGGCCACAATGCTCCACAAATGATGGAACAATCCTCACTGTATGGAATATTTTTTTTTTTTTGCGATGTATATGTACCTTCCTGTCTTACATAATATTATGGGTTTGTGTCCCTCCCAGGCTGAAAGCTGACATCTATGGGGTACATTACAGAATTACTGCACTGTTCTTGTGATAGGATGCTAAATAGTTACCACCTCTGCATGTTAGTCATGGATCTATCGTACACTTTCTATAATAGGGGAATCCCTGGTGTAGTGGTCCCACCTCCATGGTATAGATATTCGGTTTGCTTATTGCATTGACATATGTGTAATGGTCATAATGATGACAGTAATAAGAAGAATGGAAATAAGGAGAACCAAAAATAACAAGAATAGTAATGGAAATTATGAGGATGGTATGATTTATTACAAGGAAAATTTAGGAGCTGATAAATATTAAGATTTGCTTCAATAATCATCATGTATCCATTTACTTTTGCTGGTTTATGCTTCATCAACTGCCCTTGAATATAGTACACAAATTTCCTCGCAATAGTGCCATGTCCAGATGAACTATAAGCATGCACTTCGGTTCATACCTTCCCCATGCTAGTAAGTGTGCTGAACTTCCTCTTTGTTTTTTCGCCCCCACGGAGTGAAGACATCACCAAGAAGTCTCTTCTTGAAAGAGCTAAGTACACTTCCAAAATATGTTTATTAGGCCTTATTTTCATGCTTCCTTTGCACCAAATTAATTGCCAACCCTTGGACACGGTGCCCATGTGAAGTCTTTATCCTCCCATAGCTTCCTTGCATAGCTTCCTCGTACTCTCTCTTGCTTGATAGCACTTTTCGATGCCCTGACTTGATTTATTCTTGTCTTTTGTAACATGATTATTTTCTCCTCAGCTTCACAGCCGGATTTTCGTGTGTCGCTTTTGTTCTCTTAGGTTCAAAACGTACATTCTTACCTCTGCTCTCCTTACAGGATTCTTATATTTAGCTCCCTTTTATAGGTTTTAGCTTGGTTTTGCTTCTCTTTTGGAGGCTTTATTATTTTTATGCCCCCGCAGACGAAGTCCAGTCATTTTCAGGTCAATGTTAAAGTTTACATGCAAGACTCTCTTATGGCACATAAATCTGCATCCGTAAGTCACTTTTCAATCAAACTTGGATGGTAGATGTACTTAGGGGACCTGCATGTTATGCTGCAGTTGGAGATCACATGGCAAGGTCAAAGGTCATCTAAGTTTACACGCAAGACTCTTATGACAAATGTTATTCCATCCCAGTTATTTCACAATTAAGTTTTGATATGATTCTGTTGCGTGCCCTCGCAAATCACGATATTTTTGGTTTTATCATAAGTGGGTGAGACACAAACTTGCTTATGCCTTGTAATAAGGGCAGTCTTAACTCCTTTTTGTGGACAGCCTGATGTTCATAGCCTCTTGTGCTACTTAATAATTTCTTGAGCAGTGCAGGTTTATCCTGACCAGCTCTATGCCTGTCTAGTATGCTTACTGAGTCAATCGACTGTACAACCGCCATTCCGTACACTGGGGAACCTCAGCTGATCTTAGATCCGGTGGAACCATTATCTGCTCGGGAGGAGATTGAAGACCGCAAGCAGGCAGACGAGGTCATGATAGACCTCTAAGCCTCCCGCCCGACAATACCTTCCATGGGGAGGCTGTTGAAAATAGCCCTAGCCTTTTCTCTGCGAGAAGGCACTCACACCCAGGCCGCAGAGCATTAGCTCCACACCCTGTCAGCTCTTGGTACTCTGCTTGGAGATGTACCACGTTTTTTGGTACTGATTCAGCTGCCTTATTGGCTCCCCAACCAAACCTGTGTAGTTGCGACCAAGAGCGCTCCTTCAACGGTAGTTCTGTCATCATACCCCCCCCCCCCCCCCCTTTCAGGGTCTGCTAGATTCCTGATGGAGTGGATGAGGAGCGAGAAACATCACGACGTAAGCCGGGTGTTTACGGGCACTCTGTACCGACAGAGTAATTGTAAATGTTTCTGTACTGACGGAGCAATCTCATAAGTTTTATTTAAGTTGATACATGCTCTCAAGCTCTGTGTTCTTTTACCCACCAGTTCCATGCCTCTCTTATCCCCTTGAATCGCGGATGGATAGAAGGCGAATGGTCATCACCTTACGCGGTTAGAATGGAATTACTATTCCACTACTACCGCTACCTGCTGGGGTGCATAACCCCTTTCTGTCGCACTTTCTGTGGGCGCCCATTCGGGGGTGCTGCCTTTAGCTCCCTAACTACATCCAGCTAGTTGGAGTTTCAGGGCGTCCTTACTCTAACTTTGCCACCCTTTGGGTGCAAATCAAAGTATGAGAAATCCGAGGTAAAGCTCTTTGTAAATTCAGGCGACTCCTCCATGGGATGGTCATGAGTTCGTCCACATCCCCTCTGTACCCTGTTTCCCGGTGGCCTTGGTCCCTGGACAGATTTGACGGGCTATGTAACACTCCTAATCAAGTCCCCTCTTAGGGGCAAGGAGCCTGAAATCTCTCCTATTTTCGCCACCCTTGCTAGGGTGCGATGGAAGAGAGGAACAAGGCATACCTCCCCTAACCTTAGGGGTAGTGCCTTCCCACCTGGCAGGTCTGAAAAACTGTGGCCCAGCAGTTGTCTTATTATCACCTCCCAAGTGGATTTAACTCTTTGTAGTTTTTGTCTCTTTCAGGAGTCTGTCAGTTGTTTTTTACCCACCAGACCCACCAGGTCGGAGCACACCAGAGTCTTGCTTCGTTGGGGTGTGTTATCTGGGAGGCTTGTGTTCAGGTCTCTGGGCTTTTAATAATAACTGGACCTGAGTATCCCTGGGCTGCAAGCCTCTTGTTGAGTTACACTTTCAGGTGTTTTCACACCACAGTGTTATACATTCCCATAGGCACTTAGTGCTTTGCCAGGGGAAGGGTACCTGTGGCTTGTTGTTGGATGACGCGGTTGCCTCAGACTCAAGCTCGGTCCTCTGCTCTAGGGTGGGGACATAATGCTAGGATACCTTGTATCCTTCTAGTTCTCCACCTATCAGAGGCCAAGCCTCCCCTCCTTTTAGGGGGAGTTTGCTGGGTCTGAGCTCATGCCTTCCTGCTTATCTACATACTTTGACGCAGTAATAAAGTTTTCCTGCAGTTCAAATCCCTTACTCTCTCCGTTTGGGTCTGAGTTTGAGGGCCAGGGTCTGGCTTCTGTTGGCAGTACATGGCCAGTCTGGATTTGTTTTTACCCGACTGCCGTCTCCACATGAGGCCCTTGCAGAGACACGTGTCTTTTCAGGCGCGGCTGTATGAGCTCACTTCAGGCTTGGTTTCCGCTGCCAGTGACAACCAGACTCTGCCTTTCCCGTGGGCTCGTAGAGCTTTGTGGTTCGAGGCAATGCTCTCTGCTTGCCGCTGCTTTCTGCGCCCGCGAGCATAGACGCCTCCCTCTCGGCGGGAGGAAGGTCCTTGCCAATCTACAGGGTACTGTTCGGCTATCGGCGCTTTCTGCTGCTTTCCTGTTGGCTCCTCTATTTTGAACTCCCATCTATTCGTCATTGTTGAGGTTGTTTGTGCCAAGCATTCTCCAAGTAGGAAGCTTGCGCCTGTTGGAGTCTAAGGTCCTTGACGCCTTAGCTTACTCTGTTTGAGCCTGTGTTAAGCTCGTCCCTTCACGATTCTTTCTATCAAGACAGTCTTCTTAATCGCATCGCTTCTGGCCTGAAACGAAGCTTGTTACATGCTTATTTTTTATGCCAGGATATTCAGAAGGGAGAGGTTTAAAATCCACCTGATTCCAACGCCTCCTTTCTTAGCCAAGAATCACACAATTTCTTCCGGCTCTGTTTCTGTCCTGGCCCTCAAGTGGTATCTTGACAAGACAAAGAATGTTCACAAATTGGAATAATTCTTTGTCTTGTGCAAATTTTTTATGCTACTTTCCGCTATAGAGTACCGAAACGATGACGTCAGTTGCCATGGTGTCATGGCGGCCTGGTTAACGAACCCAGAATAAAAGTGTTTCTCATAGGAGGAAATGGCTGTTAACGGAATGATCGCTTGCAACCTATTTTTCAGACAAGCCAAAATGTGTACAGACGATCGTCAGGTGCGACTCTGTTTAGAACCAGCTCGCCATGACACTATGGCAACTGACGTCACACTTTGGTATTCTTCGCGTACGGGGCGATCCAGCAGTGGGCTCGGTGCGTTGCTATTTGATGCGAGGCTGGATGCTCATGATACTAGAAGTATCAGTTCGTCTTGGGCACTCTTTTTCAAGGTGTAATTGACAACTTTTTTGAGGACCACTCCTGGTATAGAGTTTGCACCCTCAACCTTGAATGCAGTGGCCTCTGCTTCTGCATCTCCCTTGAACTTGATTACTTCCTTGTTTGTGACATGCCTCCCACGGTTTTATCCATGCTAATCTAGCAAAGAAGATACATTACGATTATTGAAGTAAATCATGAAAATACCTGATTTTCTTATTTATGAGATGTATCAATCTACTATCCGTCCCGCAGTCACTTCACCTTGCATGGCAACATGTCACTACTGCTATATAGGGTTGATACATTTCGAAAAGCATGGCTACAGTTCAGCGGGAGATGATAAACACAACATTTATTTTGCGCCATCTATCTAGTAAACTATTTCGATGGTAATGTTGCACTTTTTAATTTGTGTACTATGTTCGAGGGCAGTTGATGAAACAAAAGTAGCAAAAGTAGATAGATACATTAGATTATCTCGTAATTAAGAAAATCAGGTGAGTATTTTCATGCCTTGTTTTCTCAATATAGGGCTCTCTGATAGCAGTTTTCATTCTGGAAATCCTTGATGAAGATAAAGCAGCAGACTACACAGATTACATCTTTAACCTACTGCCAACCCATGCACTAGCCAGATCTATCATGTTTATTGCTACTAATGATGCCATCAGAACCAGCTGTGAAAGCTCCAACCTGTGAGTGATTACATGATTGATTAGTACATGTGTTCAGATTGACTGGTAATGATAATAATGGTTATTGTGATAATAATGGTTATTGTGATAATAATAGCGACAGTCTTTAGGTTGATAACATACATTGTAAACAGTTACAGCTATGGGTATATGTATAGTGCATATATCAGGTAAAATATCATGGGTCTGCCTGCTTTCATGTTGAGAGGAACAATCGGCCTACTCATCTAGATAAAACCTGTCCAGACAACTCCATTTTTGTCTCGCCTGCATAGCAGAGCAAGACTATATACAGTGCGTTAAAAACAAACGGGACAGTTTTGAAAAGTCTATCAAAATTTTGTTTCAAGTTATGATGTCTATATTTTTATGTTAAAAGATGCTCCAATGTCTTATCTTTCAAATGCCATTTTAAAAAAAGAGTTTCGTTCATGCTTGAGTGAACACAAAACTTTTTTGTCAGTTGTTCAAAAAAGGCTTGCGCCAAATGGCATAAAATATTGTTCATCAGACTTCTTACTAATTCATTATTCTTTATGTTTTGTTGGAAATAAATCTGAATCTAATCAGCAAACCTCCTTTTAATATTTTCGTTATCTTTGCCCAAATTTTGTAATTCCATTCATTTTGAAATCTATTCATTTACTTGAATTGTTCTGTTGTAAATTTTTTTAATATGGTATCTTTCAGCATTGAATTTTTTTTTCATTAGTAAAAGCTAAAAAAAAAATCGACTTTAGTAAGGGGATTCACATTATTAATAGGAGAGCTTGTTTTTTAATTAAATATTCTTTATTATGTGCTGCAAAGGCTATGGTGCCTTTCAAAGACATGAATCCTTCTGTTAGAAGTAACATTGTCCTGTCAAGCACACAACTTAAAGGGATGGTCCGGGCTAACAATATTTAGCATAAATAAAGAGTAAAATTCACAAAGCAAAATGCTGATAATTTCATCAAAATCGAATAACAAATAACAAAGTTATTGAATTTTAAAGTTTATTGTCTCACCTGCATCGCAGAGTGAGACTATTGGCGCCGCTTTTCCGGTGGCAGTGGCGGCAGCGGCGACATCGTCAACACGAAATCTTAACCGAAGGTTAAGTTTTTAAAATTACAGCAAAACTTAGAAAGTATATGGACCTAGTTCATGAAACTGGGTTATAAGGTTAATAAAGTATTACTGGACATCTTGCCCGTGTTTCAGGTCACATGACCAAGGTCAAAGGTCATTTAGGGTCAATGAACTTAGACCATGTTGGGGGAATCAACATCTAAATCTTAACCTAAGGTTAAGTTTTTGAAATGTCATCATATCTTAAAAGATATATGGACCTAGTTCATGAAACTTAGACATAAGATTAATCATCAAGTATTACTAAACATCCTGTCTGAGTTTCAGGTCACACGACCAAGGTCAAAGGTCATTTAGTGTCAATGAACTTTGACCATGTTGGGGGAATCAATATCAAAATCTTAACCTGAGGTTAAGTTTTTGAAATGTCATAACTTAAAAAATATATAGACCTAGTTCATAAAACTTAGACATACATAAGATTAACCAAGTATTACTTAACATCCTGCCTGAGTTTCAGGTCACATGACCAAGGTCAAAGGTCATTTAGGGTCAATTAGCTTAGACCATGTTGGGGAATCAACATCAAAATCTTAACCTAAGGTTAAGTTTTTGAAATGTCATCATAACTTAAAAAATATATGGACCTAGTTCATGAAAATTAGACATAAGATTAATCAAGTATTACTTAACATCCTGCCTGAGTTTCAAGTCAAAGGTCATTTAGGGTCAATAAACTTTGGCCAAGTTCGGGGTATTTGTTGATTACCATCATAACTTTGAAAGTTTATTGGTCTAGTTCATTAAACTTGGACATAAAAGTAATCGAGTATCACTGCACATCCTGTGCGAATTTCAGGTCACATGACCACGGTCAAAAGTCAATGAACTTTGGCTGTGTTTGGGGTATCTGTTGAATTACCATCATAACTTTGAAAGTTTATGGATCTGATTCATGAAACTTGGACATAAGACTAATCAAGTATCACTGAACATCCTGTGCGAGTTTCAGATAACATGACCAAGGTCAAAGGCCATTTAAGGTCAATGAACTTGCACATCGTCATGAATATATTTATTAGGTGAATCAAAACAAAATCTTTAACTAAGATGAAGTATTTAGATGTCATAACTCTGAAAGTATATGGATCTAGCTCATGAAACTTGGACATAAGAGTAATCAACCATCAGTGAACATCTGCATGAGTTTCAGGTCACATGACCAAGGTCAATGAACTTTGGCTGTGTTGGGGATATTTGTTGAATTGCCATAACTTTGAAAGTTTAAGGATCTAGTTCATAAAATGTAATCAAGTACACTGTATCACTGATCGTCTTGCAATTTAAGTCTTCAGTTTCATGATCAAGGTCAAATGTCATTTATGGTCAATGAACATAATATTTTTTCATCATATAAATGGTGTTTTTGTAAATGATTATTCTATTGTTGTTTTCAAAGTCAGCACTGCTGCTATATTGAATCTAGTAATGCAGGTGAGACTGCCAGGTTTGTTGCACTTATTCGGTCCTAGAAAATTATGAGAGCAACTTAGTTTTAATGCTTAGATTTTCCCCACTATGTATATCAGTTGTTGGTTGGTCTATATGGCAGTGCACATTTTTTTCTTCTAAGTTTTGTTTTTCTGATTCTGATAATGAGAAATATATTCATTATTGACTACACCTTTATTTTTTTTATTCGGGTAGTTAATCTTATTCATGTACATGTAATTTGGCACTTAGAAACATCAATAAACACCTTACAAATGTTACAATTATTATTGTTATTATTATAAATCTCATCCATATCATATCAACTTAAACTTTGCATATTATTGTGGACCTATTTTTGCTGTTTCAGGGCTCGAGATCAGTGTGCTAAGAGTAATGTATCCTATGCATTAAATAACTTGGACTGGGAACAGCCTGGCATCGGAATCAACTGCACTTACTTGGCCTGTGAAGCTGTTATCTATCTACTGCTCACTATTATACTAGAGGTACATGTATGTTAGAGGGTTACTAAACCATCTTAATCCTTATGCATGAGAACTTTGATATAAATGTCAATGAAAATAGGATCTCAGAATGTAATGAATCTGAATAAATGATGTCCAACTCGTCACTGAATTCCAGATGTAGGTTAAGGGATTTTCTGAATTTGCTTGAAATGAGGAGCTCTAGATTTCACAAACTACTGGTAGCACATCATGCAGAATTGTCTCTACACTCTCCTTTTGCATGTAAATCATGCACAGTAAGGCTAATTTACCAAATCAGAAGACTGCATCATGAATGGGAAATCTAAACTTTCCCAGTTGCTAAGAAAGTAAAATAAATGAAGTTTGGTAATCAATATATGCATTTAGTTCTTCAGTCATGTGGGTTTTTTGAAGTTGTTATTAAATGATATGAATATTATTTTAATAAAAAATAAAATATAATTTCTTGTCTAATGATGTACATTCTCTATTTTTGTCTCACCTGCGAAGCAGAGTAAAACTATAGGCAGCGGCATCAACACCAAATCTTAACCGAAGGTTAAGTTTTTGAAATGACAGCATAACTCGGAAAGTACATGTATATGGACCTAGTTCATGACAGTTGGCCATTACTAAACATCCTGCCTGAGTTTCAGGTCACATGACCAAGGTCAAAGGTCATTTAGGGTCAATGAACTTTGGCCAAGTTGGGGGTATCTGTTGAATTACCATCATAACATTAAAAGTTTATGGATCTGATTCATGAAACTTGGACATAAGAGTAATCAAGTATTACTGAACATCCTTCGCGAGTTTCGGGTCACATGACCATGATCAAAGGTCATTTAAGGTCAATGAACTTTGGCCAAGTTGGGGGTATTTGTTAAATTACCATCATAACTTTGAAAGTTTATTGGTCTAGTTCATTAAACTTGGACATAAGAGTAATCGAGTATCACTGCACATCCTGTGCCAATTTCAGGTCACATGACCAAGGTTAAAGGTCAATGAACTTTGGCCATGTTGGGGGTATATGTTGAATTACCATCATAACTTTGAATGTTTATGGATCTGATTCATGAAACTTGGACATAAGAGTAATCAAGTATCACTGAACATCTCATTCAAGTTTAAGTTCACATGACCAAAGTCCAAGGTCATTTAAGGTCAACAAACTTTGGCCAAGTTGGGGGTAATTATTAGATTGCTGTCATAACTTTTAAAGTTTATAGATATAATTTATAAAATGTGGATATAGGGGTAATCGAGTCTCACTGACAAGTCTTAGGTCGCATGATCCAAGGTCAAATATCATTTATTGTCAATGAACGTAGTATTGTATCATTATATGAATGGTGTTTTTTTGTGAATAATTATTTCATAGTAGTTTTTAAAGTCAGCACTGCTCCTATATTGAATCGCGCAATGCAGGTGAGACTGCCAGAGGCGCTTCACTTGTCATACACTTGTTCTTAATCATGAAGCTGTGCAAATTTGTTTTTTGTATTTGTTTTAAAAAAATTTGGTTTACAGATGCCACAAGACACTTTTACTTCAGAGAGTGTGTTTACCTTGAAAGGCATAATACACTTAAAAATCAAGATTGCATTTGTTCTAAAAAAATATATATATTACTAGCAAACATGGTACCGGTAGCGCTTTTTTTTCATCCAGTCAGCTTAGCTTTTGGAAATTAAACAATTATAATTCACCTTGATATTTTTTTAGCTTGGATTTGGATATTCCTGCTGTGTATCAAGCTACTTTAAAGATTCTAGAAAACCTGAGGTAAATACAAACACTTTAAACCAGATTTTACATTATTATTATAGTTGATATTTGTTTGAAAATTTAAGATGCACTAGAAAGATTTTATGAGTAAACTGTTCACAAATAAGCATCTTTATATTGAATGATTGAATATATTGTTACAATGCTCAATGATTTATATATACCTGAAGGGGAATGATATCACATCTGGTAAAGCAGTGGTCTTGCTAACTTATTAATTGGTGATTTCCACCTTGTGTTTTTTATTCTTTTTCATTTTTTTCAAATGACATAATGATAATCCCCACATCAATACCTTTCCATTGATATATCATAAGACTACATTCATAATCATTATATTTGTCCTATAAAAGAAAAATATTTCCCTCATCTAAAGTCTCAGGCCAATATGATTCTGTTGGGCAACATATTTGATGTTCCTCTCAAGGCCATTCAATATTATATACATGTAACTATTCGAAGCCAACTGTGCGATGAGTTTTATATGTATTTATGGTTTTTCCTATTGTCATGTATGATTAGGATCAAGATGTATTAGAGGAGAGGACTCTGGTTGAGAATACTGATCCACATGATAGCAAGTATGCTGTCATTATTAAGAATCTAGCAAAGGTAGGTATGCATGGGCATAATAGTTTTAGTTTCATCCAATCGTACATGTAATCCACATGATAGCAAGTTTGCTGTCATTATCACCAATCTAACAAAGGTAAGAATGCATGTGAGTAGTATTTCAGCTTCATCCAGTCATTGGGACACTCACTATCCATTCTTACTACACTGGCCTTATCAGTTACTGTAGAAACGAGACTAGGAAACTGTTTATGGCAAATCAATTTCTCAACCGGAAGAACTCTAAGGTTCACTCTTTTTGTGAATCTTTAACTCCTGATGAGTCAGTGGCTGATTTAATTACAGCTCTGTCGATGTAGTTTATTTGGCCTACCACTGGTGACGAAGTTTACACACTTTGTGAACTTTGTAAACTTGCAAAGTCTTGTCGACATGATCCGATACATACTTTAAAGGACAAGTCCACCCCAACAAAGAGTTGATTTGAATAAAAAGAGAGAAATCCACCAACAGGCATGAGAATTGTCCGATTTTTATCGGAATTCCGATTTTATTTCATCAAAATCTGTGGTCGCCGAGTTCGATGTGAATTTGATATAATATTTGGGGGGGGGTAGGGTCTGGGGGGTAGCGAGTCACCACGAGGCTGAATCCTTACCGGGCCGCGCCGGCGGGGAACGCACTGATCGATCCGTTGCTACATGTAGCTACACTAGCTCAAGCAGCAACACGCACGGAGCGCGAGACTGCACCGCGCACTTCTTCGGTCGCACCACTGACATGAACGATATACCGTATTCATGCTGGTATTCGGACAGCGGGCTGATTTTGACATCTCGCTTCTAATCGATAGAGAATGAGCGCGTTAGTCAATTACACATACACAAATGCGCGCTAAGCTGGAACGTAGTATTTTGCGCACAGTATGCCAGCTCGTCCTGTTTGGAACTCCCCGGCAAAATTCGAAATTTTACACTAAAATGTTCAATTCACTGACCTTTTTTCCCTTTGCTCCTGGATTAGCGCTGATGGCTAAAATTAACCGTCGTCGAAAATTCACATTTTCACACTTCTTGCTGATCATAACTGCATTTTTGAAGTATTATTGGAAAGACGAGATGACGGCCTACTGTACCTTCGTTTCGCCGCTGCCATTGCAATGACATTCCTGACGTAAATTACGTCACCTTTTCCGCCAGCTGATCGATTTCGGATTTTCGTTTAAGTTTTCGGACAGCTGGAATCGATAACTAAGCTCATGCGCGTAGCATGCGTTAATCTAGATTCTAGAATTATTTATTATTTTTTTCATTCTCAGTTATAACTATATAATAGTAAAATCAACTACGATTATTGGACCTACATGTAGCTGTAGGGATATGTTGACACGAACTTTTCATGGGAAAATGGCATGTTTATTATACCAGTCTGCCTGATTCTAAAATATTTTTGTCGCCAGATTTACTAAAGAATAATAATAAGAAGTCTCAAATCTAGGCAATTTATTTTCAGTTTTATCAATTGTTTTTAAATTGAGAAGAGCTAGATATTTTATTTGAATTTGTGCAATCAATGAGTACAGTATTCTAGAATGAGGCCATTTTTATCAACATGGGCCTGAATTTTGAAATGATAATGTTGGGGGGAATTCAAACTTTCATAAGAAATGTAATATAAAGATTTTTGTTTTTTTATATTTTTATTTTTAGTGATCAAAATGGTTAATAATGTTTTTATTTTAGTGATTAAAATGATTTGTATAAGGGATGGTAGACATGTGTTCATTTTTACTGTTTTATTTATTTTAATGTTAATTCTTAGTGAGTAAAAATAAATTTATTAAACTAATTCTTTATATTAAAGTTATGAAGCCAAAATATTAATATACTACCACTATTTTTAATGTATGATATAGTGAATTAATTATTTACAATACTGTTATGGAACAAAAATGTCCATCAGGCTGATAAATTTATATCTTGTGTTTTTTGTGGGGGTGGGGGCATTCAGGGTTTGGATTATGCCCATCCCCACTAAAACTGTATTTAATACATGTGCATCTGCTTTTTTCAGTTGATCAGTTGTTTCTATCATATTTAATCTCGTTTATATCATATTTAATCTCGTTTTAAAAAATGTCATTGGACACACTTTGATTTATTATTCATATATTTTGTAGCAACAGATCCCTCTCTAAGAAGAATATTGTTTAAAATGATTGTTTGATAAAAAGTTTATATTATATGTTTTATTCTTGTGGATGTTACCTTATAGGACTACATGTAAGTCCAGGTCGGGGAGGAAAGCCTGCTGGGGCTATAGTAATTTCTTTCCCAGACAACTTGGACATGTACTGTAAACATCCCTGTTCATTTTGTCATTGTAGGCCCTATATTCTCATGTAAACTGATTAATTGTGAACTTTTTTGTTGTTGAAATGCCAAATAAAATAATAATAATAAAGAAGAAGAAAAGGATTGAAGAAGAAAAAGAAGAAGGCGAAGAAGAAAGAAAAGAAAAAAAAAAGAAGAAGTCAGAAGCACAAAAAAGCAGAAGAAAAGGAAATAAAACTGGGACCTCCATTAAAAAACAAGAAGATGAAGAAACAGATAAAAAAAGAAGAAGAAGCGGTGGAAGAGCCAGGAGAATATAGAACAATATCAAAATCTAGGATGCGGGATCGTGGGTCACCTACATGGTATATTGAGTCAAGAATATTGTTTTGTTATGTCATTGTGCTGATACTTGGGTTTGTCAAAAGTCATTAAAAATTGGAAATACATAATAATGTTACGCAGGTTATAATCCACAATAAGCGTGTCTTTCATTTATATTGTTCTAAGAAAGAGTTGTTCTGTTTGTTTTCAAAGTATAAAAATTACTACCAACAAGTCCAACATGTTTTTTTTTACATCAATCTCCATTTTAAATATTTTCACCTATCAGGATTCTGCACATTAAAAATATTGGTATAAGAAATTTTCATCTTCCAACCCCCCCCCCCCTGCCTTTCCCACTCTTTTATTTTTTTAATTCTGTCTCCCCTACTCGTTACCTAATTCTCTTTCTTTTTCACTTTCTTATTCTTTTCCTCTTCTCCAGTTTTTATCTCACTTCCGTTTTTTATCAGTTTATTTTTCTTCTCAATTTCTCTTCGACCTCATCCCCTCTTTTATTTTGATATGCATGTCCACTCCTTGCATTTCCCTCCTTCATGCAGTATTCCCTTTTCATCTTTCAATTAATCTCCCTTCTCTCTTTTCTTTTAATATTCAGCCTCCATTGCATTTCCGTATATAAGCCTACTCTACTCGTTTCTTTTCCATTTCTTCCATTTGTATAATTTTTTACTCCCTTTTAAATACCAAGAAGAGAAAACATGAAAATTATCACTATCAAGGTTTTCTTATCATTTTTTCATCATCAAATTCTGATAAAGGGGACTCGTCACCCGGCCTGCGAGCGTCACTAAATTTACTTTCACTATTCTACTTGGTTTAATAGCATCCTGTATAGACCCTGTGCTTCTTGAAAATTCTTCTATTCTCCGTTGTTTTACCTGGGAAAACAAATGGAACAAAGATCATCAATAGTATATTTAAAAATATCACTAAAAAATTAAGGCACACACAAAACCCCATCCCAAAAGATATTGTTAAAAAAACACATTTTACTTTGCCCCGCAACCTACTTATTTTATATAATCATGATGATGTGACGTTAATTACGGCGATCAGTGATGATGATGATCAAGAGCACATTAAAAAAGAAAAAGAGAATAGGCGGCCCCTTTGTAATCAATATCAATTTTTCTTCAATTTTATCTTGTAACCAAGAAAATCATAAATCATATTAGAAAATCATTACATAGTTACATGATGTGATATTAGGCCTACATTTAACTGAAAGCAAAGAGCCTAAGTTAGAGCCAAAGTTAGAACTTTTACATTTGTCAAGAGAGGAATTCCATCATGAGAAGAAGAAATATCCTGACAAGCACAAAACAAAACGAGAAAATGCCAAGTGAGTGATTTTTTCCGGGTGTAAGCCTATCAGAAGGGTGTCATTGGGGAGTAAAAAAAAAATCAAAATTGCATGCATGCCCCCCCCCCCCCCGAAAAATAAAAGGATTATATATGATTGACAATAATTGAACGATGAATATAATACTGCTAATTTACATGATACAAGAAAATAATAACAAAAGATCTAGGTTAATATTCGAAAAAAATATCCTACATGTAGCTGCTATCATCAAAAAGCGGGATGGATATAGGCCTAGCTTTGTCACTATTTTCAAATTAATTTATTTCATTTCCACTGAGCAGGAAAAATAAAATGTATAATTAAACTTCCGTATATTTTCATATTTTTTTCCAAAAAAGTTGAGGCAACCTACCCCCCCCTTACCATTTTAATCACTAAAATAAAAATAAATCAAAAAACAAGCAACCAAGATGCCCCGCCTCATCCTTTTATCATTCCAATCACAAAATGAAAATTAAGATAAAAAGCAACAAAGAATTTTTAAAAATACGGAATTAACAAGCCATGTTTCCCCTTTTAACATTAATCACTGAGAATAAAAATTATAATAAATAAAAAAGAGGCCCCCCCCCCTTATTATTTCAATCACTATGAATAATTTATTCAAAAAGAAAAGAAATAAAAACAAACAACAATGAAGCCCCCTTAATAATTTGAATCAATAGGATCATAATTTAAATAAAAGCAAACAATTAATAAGTTCACCCACCCCTTTATTTAAATTAAAAACAAAGAAGACCCCTCCATCGATCGTCGCACTTCATAAAAAAAATAAAACAATAGTATCGATAATGAACGCGCGCGCATATTTTGCCAACTGTCCGAAAATTGAAAGGTACTGTCCGAATACTGAAACGGCGGAAGGGGTACGAAACGAGCGCTGTTACGCTCGACTCCGATGTCGGCAGGCCATGAAATGAACATTGAAATCAATGCAAGAATATTCTTTAGCACTTGGCAAGGTAAATTTATTGATCATCTACATTTAGACCCCGAAGTCATAAAAAAAAACGTTATACTGACATGAATACGGTATGCGAGCAAAAATTGTGCGGTGGCTTTAATTCAGTCTCTAGTATCAAAATGGCGGCATCCACACCGAAGTTCGTGATCGCAATGGGGGAGAAGCGGACCCGAAAGAGATAGATAAATCCGTCAAAAATAGATGGAACTGGGCGTGGTGTGACCATATAATTTTGGAAGGCACTTCTGATCAACATTTGGCCGGGGATTGTTTTCGTAAGCTGTATAGTGAGTGATTGTATTACCGACCGGCCTTGTATTACCGAACGTGTGCATCGTACGCGTCAGAAAATAATTTCATACGCTCAATTCTTTGCAACATCCTTCCAAAGGGAACTTGAATAGAAAGATGATGAAAAATGGTCAAAAACACATTTTCAAAGTCTTAATATTCCAAAAATAATAAAATATGGTCAAAATAGCTCATCAGTGATTTTGTTGTTTTCTCAACTTTTCCTATAGAAAACACACGTTCGGTAATACGATACCTTTTTCAAGTGACCAAAATATTTCACATGCGGAGAGGGGTCCGATTGGAAGCTAATATCGTCAAAAGGAAAAACGATTTCGTCAAATTTTTTCATATATATATTTTGTAGGTAATTGTGTATTTATGGTTAAAGTTTGGTGAATTTTATGAGAATAATGTTTTTGATATGATTGAATTCATGAAAAGTGTTTGGTAATACGATCCACTACCATACGATCCCGGTGAAGCTTGGTGCTTATGGTGCAATGACAGCATATTAAGGTACATGTATGGAATTAGAATTGCAGGGGTAGCTCCCTGGTTCTAGTCACATGAATAAAAGTGAACTAGAACCAGGGAGCTAAGAACAGATGATTGGGTAAATACTTCTGTCGCTTCCAGAATAGTCTACTGCATTGTACATGCTTGTGTTCCATAATTGTCATAAATGTATCATATAGTTTTGTAGATTATGCCATGGGTAACGCGCGTGCCAATTTTTGGCGCAATCGACGGCTGAGATTATAAGAGCGGGAGGCTGAATCAGGCCCTCCCCCCTGCCCCAGTGTTCTTAGGCATCGAAATAGCCCAGTCTGATTAGGGCTAATCATCAAGGATTGCTCTTCGTCAGTTGCTCCTATCATTTCCCCAAATCATCAAATTAAGTCAGGCCCATATTCCTTCTAATTTCAGAGTTGAATTGAATAAAAAGAGAAAAATCCAACAAGTACATGTATATGACTGAAAATTTCATCAAAATCGGGTGTGAAATAAGGAAGTTATGACATTTTAAAGTTTCACTTAATTTCACAAAACAGTTATATGCACAGCCTGGTCGGTATTCAAATGAGGAGACTGATGATGTCATTCACTCACTATTTCTTTTGTATTTTGTTACATGAAATATGAAATATTTTCTCCTCATTGTCAATGAATTCCTCCATGAACATGTGGAATTAGCATTGTTTGATATTAGATGGTTCAGTCAAGTTGGTCTTTATTGTCAAATCTGTGAAAAAATGAAATATTATATACATGTAATTCAAACAATAGAAAACAAGAGAAATAGAGAGTGAGAGACATCAACCGTCTCATTTGCGTGTCACTCAGTTGTGCATATCACTGTTTTGTTAAAAATAAGCTATAAAATGTCATAACTTTCTTATTTTACATCCGATTTTGATTAAATTTTCAGCATTATGGTGGTTTGATTTTTCTCTATTTATTCAAATCAACACTTTCCTGTGGTGGACAATCAGTGACAAATTTGCCTCTATATTATAATATGCAGACATTTTCCCAAATACAACACATGGAACTGGTAAACAAGAACTGCACATCGATTTTCCATGATTTAAGTGATTTGTTATCAACTGCGCATACAATCTGTGAACTATTAAGTCCCAATCACGAACTGCTTCAGGCCCTTCTCATGGTAACGATCATAGGACCAAAGTTGACAAGTATGAAGAGAATGTTATTCAGATGACAATAACAGTCACCAACTCGTGAATTCATTATCTAAGCGATGAATGTCCATCTCTTCATTGGTCCATGGTGATACATTCTAATGTCTCTTTGTATTATGGGTAAAGCTCTAGATTGGTTCACATTATTCCTGTCATGTCACCCACAAGCTGTTTTGATAAATGTCTGTTCTTCCGATTTCCTACCGCTTACCTGCGGGTTTCAACAAGGCTCTGTGGGTGGGCCTATCCTGTTCTTGTACATGTATCTGATCGTACTGAAAATCATTTTTCGGCACCTCTTCAAACTGGATTCAGACACCGCCGCTGCTGCTATCCGAAATCTTGAGGATTGCATAAAAGATGCTCACCAATGGTTGTGCTCACATTCTCTAAAATTGAATTTTTCTAAATGTGAAGTTGTGTTGTATGGCTGATACTCCAATCTGTCTAAAGTACAAATTACATCAATTACTATTGCCAACCACATCATTGGAGTCTGACACATGCCGTATTCCTGGTGTGTTTCTCGACTCGAACATGAGGATGGGTACTCATATCCAATACATCTGTAAATCTGTACTGTGTCAAATATTTGACTCACATTGCAACAGAGAAAATTGTTCAATCATTGATCTCATCTCGTCTTGATATCGTCAATACACTCTTGTTTTATTTACCCCAGTCCCAAATTACTTATTAACAAAAAGTACAGAATTCTGCTGCTCGTATAGTGACTCTTCATAACAAATTTACCCATATCACACCTGTTGTTGATTACACAATATTATTATTAAAGTAATATTCCCTGATTTTACACTTTCATTTTATGGTGGATCAGATAAAAATACAAGAGATACTCATTTTTTTGGAAGATATTGGCCAAGAATATAATTACGAAAATTTTCTACCTTGAAAGTCTTTAGAAGTTACAAACAACTAAAGACAATAATACATGGAAATAATAAGACTAAAAATGTCATAACTTACATGAACACTCAAAATATGAACATGCATAAGAAAATTAAAGCAAACAAATAAATGAAGAAAAATATTTACTGATATCATTTGTAACTTAAAATTTTAAGTTGAATATGACTGTTTCCTTAATGATTATGATCTGATTCTCAATGCGGATTCAAAAGCCCTTATATTTTGAACGATCGGAAATCATTGCATCGCGATCTAATTTTGTTTTGCCTGGATAGCAGAGCAAAGACTATAGGCTCCGTTATTCTGACGATGTCACGTGGTCAACATTGAAATCCTAACCAAGGAAGTATATGGACCAATCTCCGACCAAAGAAGTATATGAATCCATCTCTAACCCAGACCTTGATTCCAGAACCAAACTCATACCCAACCAGATCCATGACCTCCCTCTCTCCTGCCTTCACTCTAATTCTCACAATGGCTCAACCAATCTCATTTCAGTCTCCTTTCTCCATACAAACAAAATTGTTTGTTATACTTGTAATCAATTTGTTTAATGATTGTTTTACACTTGGGAGAGTGCGGTCATCGACACCTCAAAAACAAATAACACGATCATTTCTCAAAATAATGACACTTCAAAAACATAATGCAACAACTGGCGTCTAACACAGCTTGCATGCCGATTAGAATTACTAAGACTATACTAGTAATCGTCAAATTACATATTCTGAAGTTTCTCTCATGTAAAACATGTATATATAATGCTTGCAAATTCATGAAACATCAATATTTGAGATCTTGGTTGCATGCCAATTACATTGACCGATTACGTGTGAATTTCCTTTATAGTTAGAATTATGAAACGATAATCAGAATATTGAATTATCAAATTTTAGAAATTGAGTTATCATTCAACTTGATAACTGTACAAAGATTTTGCTTGCCTAAACAAGCAAAATCATGGACCTTGAGATAGGCGAAAACAGAGCTAAACCTAATAAGGAAAAATTCTCTGAAATTCCTATCCGACCCCATTAAGGCTATCAAGCAGACAAAGAAATTAGCTCCAAGGTCAACCTACATGTACATTTTTATTAACCATTTCCGTCATTTGAACGGAAATAAATTTTTTGACCTGCTAAATATATTTTTTTATAAATCTCCGTAATTAAAGAAGTCTTGGGGGGGAAAAAATGCTACTGTCCTGTATGATGTGATGACCGCGACTGAAAGCTAACCCGAATTCTCCCTTCCACCTAACATACATGTAGCAACAATAACATGTTGCGTAATCACATGCAAATCAGCATTCCCCCTCAAATGAGATAGCAATTCTCTTTCTATTCAATGCTAAGAGAATTTCACAATTCTACAAGCAACTCCAAGGAGTGGACATGGGATCTCCACTGTCACCAATCATCGCTTATAACTTTATGGAACATCTCGAGCACCAAGCACTCAAGACCGCCGACAAATCACCCTCCGATACGTTAATGAGACCTTTGTCATCTGGCCACACAGCACACCCGACCTCCACCATTTCCTCAACCAGCACTCCAGCATCAAATTCACCATGGAAACCAAACGCGACAACTCAATCCCTTTCCTAGACGAACTCATTACCAAGACACCATCTGGATTCCATCTTGCCAAGTACATGTATACCGAAAACCAACCCACACCAACTGCTACCTCAACTATCGCTCTCACCACCACCAATCAGTCTCCAACTCATCAGACGAGCTTACTAACTTAGTGATAAGGCACATCTCCAACAGGAACTCAAATGCGTCACCCACTCACTCACTTTCATCATCCAGTACCCCAGATGGAACAACAACACTTAGGCTTCCCACTGCCAGACCAACATCGACACAACCGGAACCCAATCCAATACCAAACCTACGGCGACCATCGTACTCCCCTACTTGGCGACTACAATGCGTCCTCTGCTTAGCTAACATCCACCCACAAGCTTCACTCCATTCTCCACTCTCACAAGGACAAACACCAACCCAACAAACAACCAGGAGTCTACAAGATCCCCTGCGACTGCGGCAAAGTCTAGATAGGTGAAACCAGGTGCGATTTAGACACCCGACCTGAGGAACACAAGACCCACCACAGACGCAGCGACTGGGACAAGTCAGCCATCGTTAAATATGCTCAGCAAGAGCTATAACTCCTTTTTATCAATGATTTCTGTGTTCCTTTGTTATTTTGTCGTCCCCCCCCCCGCCTTCACTTGTGCGCCTTGAGCATCCCTAATGAGATATGGCGCCTAATAAATTGCATTTATTTTTATTATCATTTGGCATAATTCAAGGATGAGGAGAGAGATGCACAAGCATCACCAGGGGGCCTATTGCAGAAAGAGTTGCAATCAAACCCAACTCTGGGACTCGAATGCAACTCGATTTTTCAACCAATCAGGACTTGATTTTCTGGATGTGTTTGAATGCAACCATTTCTGCAACCTTCCCTTGATGGAAACATGCTAGAAATCAAATTATTATAAAGGGGAATTTAGGGGTTGTATCAGCTGTTTTCACCTCTTGATTATTTTTGATATCTGTGTTTTTGCTCCTAATAAAAGTTTGACTGTGCTTTAAAAAAATTGAAATTTTCTGAGAACCTAAAAGTGTATTACTTGACAAAATGTTAGATGATCACGGCCATGAACTCTTGAATGTCCACAAGAATGTCTACTTCAGTTCATGTTTTCCCATTGAAGTTGCATATTCAGTAGGTGATGCACATAAAAGTCTCTTTCTTCTTTCTTAGGTTTACCGTGGAAAACGCACACCAGCTGTAGACACGCTCTCTCTTGCCATTCCTAAAGGAGAGTGTTTTGGATTGCTTGGAGTTAATGGTAAGTTCATTTCTTCTTAGCTCCCTCATAACAAAAATTGTCAAGTCGAAATAAGCCAGATTTATAGATTTGAATATTTCATTTGAACTTCTCTTGTTTAGAAACATTGCTCATATTGATTTGTCATGATAACATGCAGAGCTGCCAACCAGTAGGATTTAACATATTTTGTAGGATTTTTGCAAGAGAATAGGACAGTAGAATTTATCTCAGTAAAATAGGATTTTTCTGAATTCTGACTATGTGTGTTGTGTGCTATATTATACATGTGTAAAACACTGTTGGTTTGATTGCTTGCATGTGTGCTTTTTAGTAAAACACAAACTGTCATTTTTGTTAGCAGACCATCTAATTGAGATTGTTAATATGATATAATAAAATAGCAAAAGGAATTGCATCAAAAGTCAATGGTACATAATAGCAAGGACACTAGACAAGAAGCTAATACAGGTAATGCACATGTAATTAAACTGTAAAGTTACTTGTTATTTTTATCGCTGGTGTGCTAGATTCTGTGCTGAAATTTTGCTAGTGATGTACGTTTGGGAAATATGGGATTTTTGTGTTGAAAATAGGATTTTTCAGAGAAAGTAGTAGGATTTTTTTTGCCCAATTAGGTTGGTAGCTCTGTAACATGGACAATGTTTTATAGGGTTGAGGACAAATTAGAACTCACCCATCATTTCATGCACACTTTGTTACAATTGCCCATAGTCATGTGGCTTTGTTTCATGTCAAATTCATTACTGTGTAATTGTATAGTGAAGAGTATTTTGCTAATTCTATTTCTCTGAATTTTATATATGTTTTTGTTGTTGTTATTCTGTTATCAGGTGCTGGAAAGACAACTACCTTTGGCATGTTAACTGGTGATGTAAGGATGTCAGCCGGTACAGCTTACATGGGAGGATGTGATATACAGACACAAAGGAGAAAAGTACAAGTTGCACTTCATATGAAAGCCTTTTTTTATGTTGACTTACATTAAATGGATAATCTCAATTTTAAGTGCAGTAGAGTATATTAAATAATGATGAGCATGTTAACTTATATGCTGTAAATGCTAATTTACTTCAATAACTCAAACAAGAAATGAAGCAAATAAAAGTCACTTAATTTTCTGCACTCTGGGTATTTGGAAGTAACCAAACCATCAGAGACGCAGTAATAAATTTCAGCAATAATTTTGGTAGCAAGAAGAATGAGTGAAAATGTGCAAAACGCAAATTTAGAAAAGTGTACTTAGCTGCTTTCAGCAGACGCATCTTATCAGCCCGAGGGTGAAAAGAGGAAGCATATAGCATGACCTTTGTTCTCATGGGGTTAACAGGCAGAAGTCCATGTCCATGGCTCACCAGGAGATGGCTCTATTGCTCATCAAATTTGTATACTAATTATTCGGGAGCGATTTATTGTCTCGCCTGCATAGCAGAGCGAGACTGTAGGCGCTGCTATTCCGACGGCGTCGGCGTCGTCAACATTGAAATCTTAACCAAGTTTCAGTTTTTGAAATGTCATCATAACCTAGAAAGTATATGGACCTAGTTCGTGAAACTTGGACATAAGGGTAATGGTGTATCATTGTAGATCCTGCCTGAGTTTCAGGTCACATGACCAAGGTCAAAGGTCACTTAGGGTCAACAAACTTTGACCATGTTGGTGTTATTAGTGAAATTGTCATAACTTAAAAATTTTATGGATCTAGTTCATGAAACTTGGACATAAGAGCAACCATGTATCATTGAAAATCATGCCCGAGTTTCAGGTCACATGACCAAGGTCAAATGTCACTTACATGTAGGGTCAACAAACTTTAACCATGTTGGGGGTATTTGTGAAATTGTCATCATAACTTAAAAGTTTATGGATCTAGTTCATGAAACTTGGACATAAGAGCAACCATGTATCCCTGAATATCCTATGCGAGTTTCAGGTCACATGACCAAGGTCAAAGGTCATTTAGGGTCAACGAACTTCGGTAATGTTGCGGGTATTTGTGGGATTGTCATAACTTTAAAAGTTTATTGATCTATTTCATGAAACTTGGACATAAGAGCAACCATGTATCCCTGAATATCCTGTGAGTTTCTGGAACATGACCAAGATCAAAGGTCATTTAAACTCTTGCCGTGTTGGGGGTATTTGTTGAATTGGCATCATAAGTTAGAAAGTTTATGGATCTAGTTCATGAAACATAGACATAAGGTTAATCAATTACAAATGATTGTTTTGCACACATCTTAGGTCACATGATCATGGTCAAAGGTCATTTTTGGTCAATGGACATAGTATTTTATTATCTTATTAATGTTTTCTTTTGTGAATAATTATTCAATAGCTGTTTTCAAAGTCAGCACTGCTGCTATATCGAATTGCGTAATGTAGGCGAGACTGCCAGAGGCGGTCCACTTGTTAGACAATAAGTAGCAAATCAAAGAGATGCATCCTGTTATCTCGTAAAATAAGTGAATCAGGTAAGTACTTTCATATAAGACAATATGACCTAGTAACTTATCGAATGCTCAATGCATATATTTTACAAGTAATCCTGTATCCATTCAGTAAATATATATTTGTTTTGTTTTTATTAAATACTTGTTTTCATTTTTCCTTAGGTGCAACAGCGAATAGGATATTGTCCCCAGGTAAAAATAAATATCACTTTTCTGTTTTTTTTTTTATGGCTTCATTTCATTACCATTCCATTGCCATTTTACTATATCAAAACTTATTCAGACGTGTTGGAAATAGTTGAAATTATTATTTGATGTAGATAATTTATATGTATCTTGAATAAAATGAAAGCCATTGTAATTTTGTTGTTCATTACATACAATGACTCTGACCTACGCATACCATAAGTATCTGACTATAAACCGCACCTTTTCCTCGGCGAGCAAGAGCCAAAAGTCGGGGTGCGATTAATTGAAATTGTTATTTGATGTAGATAATTTATATGTATCTTGAGTACAATGAAAGCCATTGTAATGGGCAAATACTCATCCAACCAAACTCAAATGTTTATCTCCTGCAAAAGAGGGTTGTCGAATAATTACACATTCTCATTATCAAGCCCATTCTAGCCCACTATTTAAACAACTCAATATATTAGATGTATACCAGTTAAATGACTGTATGTGTGCAATTCTCATATTTAAACATGTAAACTCTGAACTTCCTAAATACATGTACATATCTGATATGTTTGTAAAGAACAGTTTAACTCATACTTATAATATTAGAAACAGGAATCAATACCACAGATGGAATGTGAATACAGAATTTGCTTTTTATTCATGTAGGCATCATGCTCCTACAATCTGAAATTCACTCCCTACATGTATAACCTCAATTTTATTTTATAACAGATTTAAGCACAATGTAAAGCTAAATTTGATCAAATGTGACTCTCGTTGAATTTTAAATGATTTTTGTCTTCTTTCTACTCTCAATCCCCCCCTCTGCTTTTCATTCTCTCCTACCCTTTACATGTATGTTTGTTCTGGGTTTGTCTTGGTGCAAGATGCAATTCATTTTTATTTACTGAATATTTACTAAATTTGTTCTCTGCTTTTATTAATTGATCAAATCTTATGTTATTAAGGGAGCTGTCTTGACAAGACCTTTATGTTTTTTTTTACAGCTACAGTATACCTAATTTCAATACTTTTTCTATAACAATATGCATGTACATACTATTTAATTACTTTATTTTATCTTGAATTGCATGTTTTTTATCCAATGTGTTATAAAATGTTTTTGATATTGGAATTGTATAAAGATGAACTGAACTAAATTTTGTTGTTCATTTCATACAATGACTCTGACCTACGCATACCATAAGTATTGGACTATAAACCGTACCTTTTCCTCGGTGAGCAAGAGCCAAAAGTCTGGGTGTGGTTAATCCACAGAGCTACATGTAGGTCTGAGCCAAACCAAACTCAGCCTGAAAATAAACCAAGACCACTACCAGTTTACAACTCGTTGGGTGGCCCAGCGTAACCCCTAGGGGGCAATGTCTTTTAGAGGGGTATGAGCTTGGGGTAAAAATGGAAGGGAACTATGACTACGGGTATCTTAATCGATAAATATCAATCAAAGTTTGATTACGGTAACAAACGCACCTACCTTCATGAAACTTAAATTGACTTTATGAATAGTGTGACTTTGTTGTCATTGATTCAAAGCGGCAAAGTTCAGACAGATGCCAATCAACAGCACAGGGCAGCTGAATAAGACCTGCATGTTTATTGCAACGTCAACGTACATGTAAGCTGGCACTATTCAGCTTACCGTCGCAGTTATTCCGTTTGACAATGGGTCTTATTTGAAAATTTTGTGCCATCGAGTAGTAAGGTACACAAAATAAAGTTTAAGTTTCATGAACTTCATGTCATAATTTCAATTTCATACATTTCATGATTACCTGTATTATTATTTTGATGTTCTCTGTCACGCCTACCAATGTTGATGCTGGTATCGGTATCATGATGTATTGATATGTACCTTACTTGCAACGTACAGCGGTAGTGTTGTGTGTGTGTGAGGTGAGTGTATAAGTAGCCAATAATGTCGGAAACTGTCTTTCATGATCAGTTGCAGATGAATTGATGAAGCGCTGATTTCCCATCATTTTTGGTTCTTTTTTCCTTAATTTCTTAAATATGCATATAAGGGATAGAAAGTCAGTTTGATGACATTTTTTTGTGTGATTCTTCCGAATATGGGGATGCTGTTAATTTACAAGTGCAGTTTATAGTCCGATACTTACGGTACTTGAATAAAAATATTATGCATAAAGGATTCGTTGCCTTCTGAGAAGTTGAAGAATTTTATTAATGATTCCATAATAAAAAAAATTCAAGAAATATGTCAGGAGATATGATTCTGAAATTATATTACTTTGATAGAAATGTCATTATTTTTCCTTTTACCCGTGTTTGCCTCATTAGTTTGATGCTCTAGTAGAACTACTGACCGGTCGTGAAGTCCTCATGTTGTTTGCTCGTCTGAGGGGAATCCCCAGTAGTCAACTGATGTCTATTGTAGATCATACTATTGATCATCTGAACCTAAACAAGTGGCAGGATAAACTATGTGGCACTTACAGGTAATTCATGATACACAGTATATTTTTGTCATTCATCAAGTGTCTCAGGAAACATCTCCTTGGGTTTTTTTTTTTCATTATTGAATTTTCTCTCATATATTTATTTGTTTATTTTATTTCCAGATTCAAATTAAACATTACAAGAGAAATATAAGATTGAGCACCAGCCAGTGCCTTGGGATCACCTAAAAGAATTTAAAAATTCTGTTGAGAGGTCCTCCACATTGGCTGGTGCCTACATAGAATAACATAAAATAGAAATAACATGTAATTATAATCAAACTTCTGAATAAATTAACCTTCATTGTAATATGAAGAGAAACAAAATAAAAACTTAGTGATTGTATCAAAACAATAAAGAATGCTAGTAAGATCAAACCAGTTTTTCAAATCAGAAAAAAGCGGTAGGTCAATTGGTTATGACGTTGATCATGTTCATGTGCAAGTATAACAAAAAAAACAAGAGTACGTATGCAACAAATAATAAGAAAATCAGATAATCAAGATTTATACCCAAAGTTTAATCAGTGAAAAGGCTTCTTAGATATACAAGTGTGGTGAGTGATTGTATTAGGGACCGTTCTTGTATTACGGAATGCACGCATTTATGCATTAGAAAATAATTTCCAGAAGCTTAAAATTTTGCAACATCCTTCTAAACGAAAGTTGTCGGGAAGTTGAATAGAAAAATTATGAAGAATGATCAAAACACATTTTCAAAGTCTTTATTTTCTCAAAACAACAAAATATGGTCAAAATAGCTGATCAGTCCTGTGTCAGTTATTCTATAAATTTTCCAACTTTTCCCATAGAAAACACACGTTCGGTAATACAATACCATTTTCAGGTGACTAGAGTATTCCACATGGAAAGAGGGGTGCGATTGGAAGCTGACATAAAAAAAGGGCAACTGATCTTGTCAAAAAAATTTACATCTTTATTATTTGTTGGTATTTGTGTATTTTTGGTGGAAGTTTGATGCATTTTAAGAAAATATTGAGTATGATATGATTGAATTTATGAAAAATGTTTGGTAATACGTTCTACTACCATACCAATTGAATTTTAAGCTTAAGCAAGGGATAAAGAAGACAAATAAGTAAATAAAAACTCTTGTCAGGTCCCTGTGTTTATTCCACTCTGGTTCCCTAGTTCAGCCGTCAGATGGTCTATCTCGAAAATCGCTGTTCTGAGAAAAATTATTTTAAAGTTTAGAGGTTTGAGCTTTTTTATGAGATGGAAATAATGCATTTTTAGCAAGGGGAAAAGGAGAAGCACAATAAACACTAATAACTGAAGAATATTTAGCTTATATGGGGTTTTAATTATGAAATAAATGAGATTTTTGTGTAGATAGACTGTTTAACCACAGCACATGTATACACTCATACTACACATCATAAGATGGTAAAATGATCAATCTTCTTGATAGACCATTTTACCATCTTACCCCAATGCACAACATTCTTCAGCGATTTTCGAGATAGACCAATTTACCATCTGACGGCCGTGTGACGTGGCGGTAAACTGGTCTTACTTGAAGATAGATCATTTTACCATCTGACAGCGATAATTCAAAAATCTCAATTAAGAAGGATAAATGGTTTATATAAGAGATAGCTTGTTTTACCTTCAAACGATATTACCGACAATGGGATAACTCAAAGATAGACCATTTTACCATCAAATCTGAATGAGAAATACAAAAAAGTACCAAGATAGCGGAAATTATCTTTAAATCAAGACATGATGGGATTTTCTCGATAGCACCATTGGAAAGAGCGCCCTCACATTACAAGGAATGTGAATTTACCTCAAAAAGTCAAATTTTCGAGTTAGACCATTTTACCATATAAAGTGGCCCACGCTTTTGATAATTGCTCACATCTAGTCGGTATTTTTCTGGACTTCTCCAAGGCCTTCGACACCATTAACCATGATATTTTATTACATAAACTTTCTCATTATGGGGTGCGCGGGAAGGCCTTGGAGTGGTTCAGAAGCTACTTGTCTGATAGACGCCAATTTGTATCTTTGAATGGTCATGCATCCAACATGCAATCTATTAATTGTGGAGTCCCGCAAGGCAGTTTGTTAGGCCCGTTATTATTTATCATCTATATTAATGACTTTTGTAAATCATCTGATGTCCTTTCGTTTATACTCTTTGCAGACGATTCCAATATATTTTATTCCCATAAAAATCCATATACCTTAGTAAATACTATTAATAATGAACTTTTAAAAGTCACAGAATGGATAAGATCCAACAAATTGTCTCTTAATCTACTTAAAACTAAATATATGCTATTTAGCAATTCCATTGATACACTTCCGATGGACATTGTTTTAGATGACACTAATTTAGAAAGTGTCACATTCATAAAATTTCTCGGTGTTACCGTTGATAATAAGCTTTCCTGGAAATACCACATAGATTGTACTTGTAAGATTATTTCGCGAAATATTGGCATTATCAATAAATTGAAATATCATTTTTCATCGTCGTCACTTTTAATGCTATATTCTTCTTTGATCCTACCTTACTTGAATTATGGGATACTTGCCTGGGGCAGCACACACCAAACCATTTTAGATAGACTGTTGTTACTGCAAAAGAAGTCCCTTCGTATTATTCATAATTCAGCTTTTCGTTCACACACTGACCCACTATTTTTTGACAGCAAATTGCTGAAGATAAGCGACCTATACTTATTTCATTTAGGGCAATTTATGTTTAAATTTAACAAAAATATCCTTCAACGTGTATTTGATTCTATGTTTCCTCTTAATCGGTCTTTTCATAATTACCCTACGAGGCAATCTAACGAATTTCATTTACCCCGTTTTAGAACTTTATTGGCAAAGAGTACATTTATGTTCGATGGCCCTAGTTTTTGGAACTCCCTCGACAATAACATAAAAAACAGCCCTTCCATACATTCTTTTAAAAGAAAACTGAAAAACTTCTTACTTAAATCCTACCGAGGTCTTCATTACTAATTCCCGCTCGTTACCACCCCCTCTCAGACATCTAGTTATTTTTATTAGTCTTTATCATCTTGTTTTATTCTCTAATTTCGGTCGCAATTCGTCCTGTTTCTATTTAAGTTTACTTCTCCTTTTGTCGTCCTGTTCTTGTTCTTGTTTTTTTTTTTTCTTCGTGGTATTTTACTCTTTATTAGTTTTGTCTTGTTTTGTGTGTTATCTTGTTCTTTTTAATCTATTCAGTAAGTCTCCGTAGGCAAATAGCAACCATTGCGTCTCTCCCCCCCCCCTCTTTCTTTCTCTCTCTCCTCTTTTCTCTTCTTTGAGGGAGGTTCACATTATACAAGCTTTGCTTTTGAGTGAATCTCCTATTTCCACAGATACCTTTTTTTTCTATTTGAATTATATTTAATAATTTGTCTACGAAATGCACCACATTTTGTATATATCTTTATATGTTAATTATCATGAATGTTTTTTACTATGATTATAAAGACAATGATTTGTATCGCAAATATTTGTTACAATGTATGAAAATGATTTGTATCAATATTTATGTTATTTCTGTTGGAAATAAATCTGAATCTGAATCTGAATCTGAAAACCATCTGACGGCCGAGTTGTTCCCAAATCTACAAGGCATGGGGGTACTAGCTTTTGCTCATGGTGATCTAACCCTGTTCTTTGAAATGATCTTCCCCTGGTGAATGCACTTCCATTGACACATTTAAACATTACCTAAAGATGCGTCTAGAAAACTATATTGAATGCTTCCTACTCTTAGTTGTCATTTCTTTTTATTTATCATTGTATAGTGCATTATCTCTTCATTCTTTCACTGTGCTTTGGACACTACTCTGCAGAGTGAATTTACAGCATTACACATCCCATCTATTATTATTCTATTTATCATTTACTTTCTGAGACTTCAAAATTTATCAGACCGTTATGATGTCAAATAATAATGCACTTCCCCATATTTTTGATGCCATGTTCCCTAAAAATCAATTTTATCATACATGTAACTACCCCACGAGACACTCTGACGAACTTCACATTCCACTTTACAGAACTTTACTGGCCAAAAATACATTCCTTTTCAACGGTCCTAAATTCTGGAACTCACTAGCTAATAATATTAAAGAGAGTGTCTCCTTAAATTCATTCAAACATAAACTCAAACTTATCCTGCTTAATTCCTATAATTCTTCGCAACAGAACTAACACTTCATTATCTTGATTTTAATCATTACATTTTTCACTCTTATTGTTTTATCTTTTTTCATCTGATATTGTCCAGTTATATCATCTTTTGTCATTTCACCAGATCAAGCTGGTTCGTGGTCAGCCCTTTACCATTCTTAGTTTTCCTCCTTTTATAAAGTAGTTATCTTGTCTTGTACTGTCCTGTCTTTTGTTTTGTCTTGTCTTCTATGTCTTGTCATCCCCTCTCTCTCTTTCTGTTTTTTTTTTCTTTTTTTTTTCTTTCCTTTCTTCTGTCTTGCGCAGCACATCCTTTACTACGAAGACCTCTTTGTGTGAAAAGCTTTGCATTAGTTCAGTAATTATAATTGCATCCGTATGATTTCTTTTGTTCTCTTTTTCTTTCCTGTAATACATATATGTACGCATATCAGAATAAGTCTACTATACTTTTTTCATTTCCAAGGGGGATCCACACTTTACAAGCTTTACAAGCTTTGCTTTTTAGTGGATCCCCCTCATTTCCATTTATGCTCTATATTATACTGGTTTTTTCTGTGTTTTTTTTACGAAGTAAGAATGCCCTTCTGTAAAATTGTACTTGATTTGTATTACTTTATATTACTTTGCATTATGTTTTGAATGGAAATGAAATAAAAAGAATTGAAACTGTAAATTTAGAGAGTTATTTCAATGTTTTTCTTTTGGAATATTCTTGATCAGCCTGATTGGGAGATCAACTCTGAAAACCTATTGTATATTGAACTGGTATATTCATGTGCTATATTATTCCTTGAATGTACAAACAATTTATTACATTTTTGTTTTATTCATTGAAATAGCATATCCTTGTCATGGTTCCTTTTAAATATTGTATGTGAGCTTAGCTGATAATGCAGTGTTATTTATTTTGCTAATTATTTTATTTCACTTTTTTCTCTTAGTGGTGGAAATAAGAGAAAATTGAGCACCGCAGTAGCTCTGGTTGGCAACCCGCCCATTGTTCTTCTTGTAAGCACATCATTTCTCTTTCATTTTTATATTTTATTATATATGATGTAGCAGCATTTGGTTTGTTTTAATCTCTGTAATCTACATGTACATGCACAGTGTATGTGTCATAAATCATTTCTTAACATTTAATATAACATGGAGACTTCAGTGTTGAATATTCGACAAAGTGAAGGGAGAAAGATTGTTTGAACCAGAATTGTCCCTTCTATGCATTTTCAAAAGCTGTTCAGTGGAATTCAGTTCTAGTAGGACCTCAGCCGTGAAAAGATTCATGTATTTATTCAGAGGATCTAGTTGTTCCAGAGTTCGAACCATAACAAAATTATATGTCAAGAATAGTATGATTATAAGAGCTCTTTGAAGTGGGTTTCATAGTAAGTTTGCCTTCATTTGCCTTCAATGGTAAGCATACACTGTGCGAACTATTTACATTTTAGTTTAAACAAATTAGTATTAACTTTGTCTCTTCTTACTTCATTGGTAAATTTGTTGTACATGTATGTCTTGTGTATTACAAAACGTTGACCATTGGCAATTTGCCTCCCCAGTTATAAAAGGCCATTGTTAGTTTGCAAAACAGCCCTGTAAATTGTCCTTGGGTCCAGTGCAAAGTGTGATTTGACTTGACTGAATATAATTGAGTAGAAAAGCCAGAGACAAACATTTCTGATATTTTTCCCCTTGGTATGTATAGGATGAGCCAACATCTGGTATGGATCCTAAAGCTCGTCGTTATCTCTGGGATTCACTGACATCCATCATGGAAGGAGGACGCTCTATCATCCTCACATCACATAGGTAACAAACTTTCTATTTTACCATCCTGTTAGGGTTTATTATTTCATTTTAAGTCTAAATTAAGAGCAGCAGTGTATCCCTGAATACCCTGTTGCATTTCAGGAACATGGCCAAGATCAAAGCTCATTTAAAGGTCAATAATAGCATAATATTTTAATAGAATACTTGTACTTACATTCTTCTCTGGTATTTTAGTTCTGTTTGTATATTGAAGCCTTATGTTTTTTATACACCCGGCCTATGGGATGTATTAAGGTATCATGCTCGGTGTCCGTCCATCTGTCCATTTGTCCGTTAACTTTTATTTGCAAACATGATAACTTTAGTTTAACTTAACCTAGGCTCATATACGATAATTTGGTGTGTATGACACTAGCATGGGTTCCAGGAAGCATATCAATTTTGAGGTCAGAAGGTCAAAGGTCACAGTGACATGTTTTCATCTTGCCCTTCTGTAATAATAATAATGATACATGAGATTTGTATAGGGCACTTTGCATCTTGATTAGAAGCTCAAGGCGCTTTAGAGCAGAACAATAACAAATGCTATTTACATATAATTCATGTCTGAACAATAATTCAATGTCTATCAAAAAGCACTCTGAAACGGGTATGTTTTCAGGTTGCCCTTGAAGGTGGTCACTGAAGTCTGGGTTTTCAAACTCTGTGGAAGAGAATTCCACAGGTTGGGCCCTGCATGAGCAAAGGCCCGTTCCCCGCATGATTTCTTAGCAACTGAAATTTACCATCAATAACTGGGATACATCCTTGTATAATCTATTGCTATTCATCCACATGAATGGCTACACCAAAGACAATAGCACACAAAATTTCTTGTGCGGAATTCATCTTCCCCCTGGCTTCACTTCCAGTTACTCATGCAAAGAGCCTCCATCTTCCTCTTTTCACTTCGTGCTCAACGAGTTTGGACGTCTTCAGATAAGTGCTTCTAATCAACTTTAAAATTTAATGTTTGGTTGCTCTTACAGCAGACGTTTTTTATTCCTATTTGACACTTTTTGGTTTTATATCAAACTGAGTTTACCTTTATTACACTCGCGCGAGTATTTCGTTAAAATTAAGATTCTTTTGGACGTCTCGTTTTGAGCTTTTGTTTTCCTTTACACATCACTCGCATGGGCGGAGAGCTCAATAGCTCCTCCGTAGTATCCCTCACGCTCCTTTTATCTTGTGTTGGTAGTGTTGTGTGTGACGCTGGTCTACAATTTTTCTTGCTGTGTATTGAATTTTTTATTCTCGCCTTTTCTTGAATTAATTCTCGTTCTGCCTTCTCCCCCTTATGCAGGTGGAGTTGTTTTGGCATCGCCATTAATTGAAATTTTATTTTGTTTTGAAACGGCCGGTCTCTTATAAAGAGTTACTATCTTGTTTCTTTGGTAGGGTGTTATTCAATCTTGTTGTATTGTTTATTAACTGCCCTTTGTTATCAAATTAATTACTTTACTTAAATAATTTGTGTGATTGATTAATTGTTTACTCCCGTCCTAGAAATTTTTTCTAAGAAATTAATTAATCAATTGATTAATTAGCAATATTATCTCTTCTTAATTAAAAACAGAGTGAGATCATTTGCCTAGGGCTAAGAAAAGAGTGGAACTGTGGAATCGCGTCCACGTGCCTGTAAAAAGGAAGGGTGGAACCGTGGAGTCGCGTCCACGTGCCCAAGAGGGTTGAACCGTGCCCGCTTGCCTGAGCGACATGATCAGATTCGGGAGACGTTTCTCATGTGAGATATCACGTCCCCCTCCAGCCTCTTGTGCCTTCTTCTGCTCCCTTGGTAGAGCCCATTAAAGAAGAGGAAGAAAACCTAGGTCATTAGCCCCGTTAATCCGGGCAGACTTTTCTTTCTAATTTTTGTGCCAATGGCCAGGCGTCGCAACTCTATACATTGCTCAGAGCTGCCGACCATTAGGTAAAAAGCCAAATTATTTTCACACCAAATTACGCCAGTACGCTTTTGACATCTGTTACCACGCTTTTCAGCGCCAATAGCTATGTACAAAATTTTTATGTAGAGATAGTACATTGCGCAGTGGCGAACTCATCCGAGGGCGGCAAATACTGCCATTGCATGCACCATTGTGTGCATCTTAAAGAAGAATGAAACCCTTGGAACAAGTGGGCTTGTGTTGAAAGAGAAAAATCAAAGAATAAGATCAAAGAAAGTTTGAGAAAAATGGGACAAATAATAAGAAAGTGTCTTAATCTCCCTAAATTTTTGCGCACTTATTTTTCTAGACATGCCTCCCTTCACGTTGAATCCGTGTTGGTCTAGCAAATCAAATGAATATATCCCAGTTATTGACAGTAAATTATGAAAATACTTACCATGATTTTCTTATTTACGAAATAACTGGATATAATCATTTGAACCCTCCCACCTGCCCCTCACCTTGCATGGCAACATGTCTCAGTGTTCATGCTCGTAAGAGGAAGATGGAGGCTCTGTGCATGAGTGACTGGTCATGACGCTCGGTTGGAGATGAATACCGCGCAAGGAATTTTGTGTGTTATTGTCTTCGGTGTAGCCATTCATGTGGATGAATAGCAATACTGTAGATTAAAAGGCTGTATCCAGTTATTTCGTAAGTAAGAACATCAGTAAGTATTTTCATGATTCTTAAGAGATTAGATGATGAGGATCGTAAGGTTTTTAAGGGTCAGTAATTATGCATCAAAGACCTATTGTAACTGGGGAAGTTCCATTGACTATATGAAAAATCAAAAGAAAAGACTATGCGTTCCTTCAGGGGCAACTAGTGAAGAGTTGTCAGTATAGGGGTGATGTGGCTGCGCTTGCTAGATAGAGTTACAATACTATAACGTGCAGCTGCATTTTGCAACCTCTGCAATTTCAGAAGTTGAGAATCTGGTAAAAGAGGCTATAGTCATTGTAAACGCGATAACTTCAGTTTAACTTAACCTAGGTTCATATGTAATTTGGTGTGTATGATACTAGCATGGATCCCACGAATCCTATAGATTTTGAGGTCGGGCGGTCAAAGGTCAAGTTACCACCTTACAGTTTTCTTGCTTGACCAATAACTCCTTTTTCTTTGTTACAGACGGGCGTATTATGTGCTCGCCCCAGCGACACTCATGTTTTTTCAATGTTAGGTGCTTTCTTTTGAATGTGTGTATTTCATGGCAGTGTTATCTATTTTATTTCAGGAGAACATACCGTGTGAGTAAACAAAAACTTGACACCTCATAAATCCCCAAGTTAAAGGTCAAGTCCACCCCAGAAAAATGTTGATTGAATAAATAGAGGAAAATCAAACTATCAGAACGCTGAAAATTTCATCAAAATCGGATGTAGAATAAGAAAGTTATGGCATTTTAAAGTTTCCCTCATTTTTCACAAAACAGTGATATGCACAACTCAGTGACATGCAGATGAGTCGGTCAATGATGTCCATCACTCACTATTTCTTTTGTTTTCTATTGTTTGAATTATACAATATTTCATTTTTTACAAATTGGACAATAAGGACCAACTTGACTGAACCATATAGTATTAAACAATGCTAATTCCACACGTTCATGGAGGAAATAACCATTGTTTCACATGACAATGAGGAGAAAATTAGAATATTTCATGAAATAAAAAACAAAAGAAATGGTGAGAGGATGACGTCATCAGTCTCCTCATTTGCATACCGACCAGGATGTGCATATAACTGTTTTGTGAAATTAAGCGAAACTGTAAAATGTCATAACTTTCTTATTTTACATCCGATTATGATGAAATTTTCAGTGTCATGCTTGTTGGATTTTTATCTTTTAATTCAAATCAACTTTCTGTTGGGGTGGACTTGTCCTTTAAGGAAGAATATGTCATTAACACACAAGTACTATATATGGCTTGAAAAAGTATGGGCTCCCAAATAATTTGAATATGCGGTTTAATATGTTTGGATGATCAGGAGGTATTCTCTGCAAAGTAAGGCATGACTGCAATGAATTAATTCAGATGTCAATGATGTCACAATCCTGCAAGAGTTTCATTAAAATTAATTTCAAAACATTATGCATATACATTTAAAATTGTCCTATTGTCAGACTCTGCAAAAAATATGAAAATAATTGATTTTCATGAAAAATCTAAGGGAGCCGCCAAAATTGTCAATTTTGAACACAATTTGGCAAAGGGAACATCAAGATTCATGAACTATACACTTCAAGCAATACAAAAAAGTTAATTAAAAAATATATTATGATGGTGCAATGGAACCCCCTCTTTTTACTTGACTAATGCAGTCATACATGGTATTAGTTTGTTGTTGAAAACTAGGCTGAAAAAGTAGCCTAATTGCCCAGTGAGCAATTAATCTTAGCCGAAATTATTAGCAGAGACATAATGAAGATGAAAATAAATTGTTTGGAAGATTTAGTATCATGCAAAATGCAGGGAACATCAATAAAGAAAACGTATCATTCACACACCTCAGTTAAATGGTGAAAAACAGGCCAAAAACACATGATTTCTATGTATGCACCATATTGAAAAGGGGCCTGAAACCACAGTCTGTAATGTCATTTCAAATTACAGACATATTTTTTCACAAAGTATAGATATAGATGAAGGGAACAATATTATGCTTGACAGGAAATATATCAAAGAAAGTACACTAAAAAGAAAATAAATTTCTTAATCGATTTTCAACAATTTTTTAACCAGAAATCACCCAAACTAATGATATGCAAATTTCATGACCTAATTAGCATATGTAAACAATACTATATTTTTTATTTCAATTGTTCCTGAAATTTTGCATGTCTATTGAACACTACTTGAACAGTATGTTTTGAAAGTTTCATTAAAAGAATCATGGTTTGGTTGAGATATTCTCCCTTGACTTCATGCTATGTGTAGAATGTCTAAAAAATTGTGAAATAAGGCCATAATGTAGTGACATCATATATTTCGTCATTTTGGCGGGAAGACCATGGATAATACCCCGCAGCAATGCATTTTTGTGATATTCAGGGTCCATGCCATCTAGCTATGGGGTCATTTGCCTGTCTGGCTTTCGGTTGAATAAATCTCCTGGGATGCCAGACAACAAGGTCGTAAGCCCCGCATAGCCAGGCAGACCTCTCTTTATAATTCTTGTGCCGATGGCCAGGTGTCGCAACACTTTAGGTTGCTCCAGAACGCCTTTGAGCAGTGCGGGTTTATACCCCCATGCTCCACGTCATCTTCAGCCGCTGGTGTCCCCGAGCACCGAGCGGATCAAACAGATGCCCGCCATCTCACATCCTGGGGAGCCTCCAGCGATTCGTCTAAATCGCCGGCCCACTCTCCTGCACGGGAAACCCCTGCTAATACACAGGTGCTACCGACACATGGGATTCATTGGCCTCCATCCTCCCGTCGCTTGAGGCGTCACATCCTGCTCGAATTACGGGATGTATACTTTCACATCCCCATTCATCTGCCTCGCGTGATCTACTGGGATTTTCAGTCATGGGATACGAGGTATTGATAGCGGGCCTTCCTGTTCGGTCTGCGACCATTGCCCAGGGTGTTCACCAAAGTGATCACCGCTGTGGCAACCTCAAAAAGCCGAGCCCTGCGGCTGTTTGTTTATCTAAACGACTGGCTACTTGTCGCAGACTCTGACGTGAAGCTTCCCTCTCATCTCGCCCAACTCCTTCTGGTAACTCAGGTGTGACGGTTTGTCGTCAACTGGGAGAAATCAGAGCTTACTCCCCGCTTACTTCCCTCTCACTTTTACTTAGAGATAGACATTCTGAGCCAGATCGCTCGACCTAGTTCCGACAGGGTATGGTCGATCACATCCCTTGCTCGCCACTTGAGGGCCCGTGTCTGGCTACGACTGTTGGGTTACTTGGCCAGTCTAGTCAACATTTTATCAGATTGTCGCCTAGACATGAGCTCATCCCAGAGGCATCTTCTTTGCCATTACAAGCCTGGTGTAGACTCGCTGTATTTAAGGATCCCCACTCCCGGCGTATATCTGACGCAGCCTAGCCCCATGGACCCGCACGTCGCTTGTGGCTCAGGGCTAGCCACTTCCCACTTCTCTCCTGTCTGCCTCGATGGCCACAGACGCCTCGCTCTTGGGCTGGGGCGGTCACTATGCGGGGGAGATGGGGTCGGGGGTCTGATCCCAACTGCACACCCTGCCGCATATGAATGTACTGGAGATATGAGCTCTCCCCCCGACACTCCAAGCACAAGCTTGTTGGCTGGACTGTGTTAATCTGCACAACAGGTCTGTTAATCCGCACAACAGGTCGCCAACAGGTCTGTTGCAGCTTACATAAATCGCAACCTGGCGATCTCTCTAGTAAGACGCACAGGGAGATGGTGCTATTATGCAAGAAGTTTTGTGTCTATTGTTTCGGTGTGCAAGTTAATTAGCATTAACTAGGGTAAATTAAGTAGATGTATCCGGTTATTTCTTAAATAAGAAAATCAGGTAGGTAGTTTCATGTTTCTAGTAATTTACATTATAATTGTAAAAATGTTATCAATAGTACCAATTTTTACTATCAATTCTTCATTGAAAAGGGATTTGCAAATATGCTTACTAACTTATGTAGGATTATGACATTATTAGCATCTGGATTCATTGCAGTCATGCCTTAGTTTGGCACAAATCAAAATTTACATCACTGCAAAGAATACCTCCTGATCACCCAAGCGTTAACATATAAATATGGTATCAAATTATTTGGGACATGGTACTTTTTCCAGCCATTTATAATGATTATGCGTTCATGACATATTTTTCTTAAATTGGGGATTTATAGGTGTCAAGTTTTATTTGACTCACACAGTAGTGTGAATAAATGTTGTATTTCATGAACACAAGGATATTCAATATAAGCTTTGGATTCAATGCAGAATAACATTTCCTCAAATCATTTTGTCTGTAATACAGTATGGAAGAGTGTGAAGCTCTTTGTACTAGACTGGCTATAATGGTCAATGGACAGTTCAAATGCCTTGGAAGTACACAGCATCTTAAGTCCAGGTAAGTGCCGGGGGGGGGGGGCACTTCCATTGACGAGTGGATAGCACGCGTGAACATGGGGTTTTGAAAAGCACCCTAAATAAGTATTTTTCGTGTTCTGAAAATGCACCTCTTTACAAGTATTGGCGTGTGAAACCCTACCCTTAATAAGTATTGAAAACAAAACGGCCAAGTATTCCATGAATTGACCCCCTAAACAAGTGCAGCGATATTTTAATTGTTATGTCACGGACGTGATAACGGACATCGGCTTTACTGTTACATTGGGTTTAGTACCGCCCCACCTCCCACACCTCACTCAAATCATACTCTAAACACATAGTGTTGGGGCAAAAAGAACATCCCTTATAAAGCATTTTAGTCTTGTTTATACCCTTGCAAATTGGACCGTAAACACATAGTATTCTTAGCAAAATATATACCTCTTTTTCAGTATTTTTGGCACCTTTATTATGTTATGTACGTAACGCAGAGCTACCAACCAGTACGTTTTTCCATCCAAAATACGACAGTACATTTTTTCTTTAAAAAATATGATTTTGTAAAAAAAAAAAAAAATTTAACAAAATTGTAATTTATTGAGAAAAATCATCCCTATACAGTATGTCTCTATTTTATAAAACTTTCACATATATTTTGGATCAATGTAATTTCAGGTAACTTTTTTTTTCAATCATTTTGTTAAAACCAGGGTGAGATATACACATGTTTCGATGTTTAAAAACTTTTTTTTTAAACAAAATCATAATTTATTGAGAAATATCATCCCTATATGTCTCTATTTCATAAAACTTTCACAAATATGGTTATTGGATCAATGCAATTTCAGGTAACTTGTTTTTTTTTCCAATCATTTTGTTAAAACCAGGGTGAGATATGCACATGTTTCAATGTTTGTTTGTTTTTTCATCTGCAAGAGCAGTGCACATTTTAGCTGGCATACAGCTTGAGTGCAGTGATGAGCGCGCGCGCCACGCATTTTATTATGAAATACAGTTTTTTGGGGGAAAATAAAAATTTTTATGACTGAATACAATTTTTAATTCCCAGAGGTTGGCAGGTCTACTAACGTGTCCAAATTTGAAAAAGAGATCCTTTTTACGTGTTTCTTTGGTCGCGTGTGGTATCCACTCATCAATAGACATGCCCCCCTCCCCCCCGGGGGGGGGGGGGGTAAGTGATAGAAGAATGGATGAAAGGATTATTGAATATCCATTGGATGGAGTGATGGATGGAGTGATGGATGGAGTGATGGATGGATGGATGAAGGGATGGATGGAGTAGTGGATGAATGGGTGGGTGGATGCATGAATGGATGGATGGATGCAGAGCTGCCAACCATTAGGAAAAAAGCATAAGTTCTATGCATTTCACATCAAATTACACCACTATGCTGACCTTTTTCAGTGCCAATAGCTATATACAAAGTTTTAATACGCAGATTATACATTGTGCAGTGGCAAACTCATCTGAAGGCGGCAAATACTGCCACTGCGTGCATAATTCCTAAACATCCTGCCTGAGTTTCCGGTCACATGACCAAGGTCAAAGGTTATTTGTGGTCAATGAACTTTGGCCATGTTGGGGTATTTGTTGATTTCCATCATAACTCGGAAAGTATATGGATCTTGTCCATGAAACTTGGTCATAAGAGTAATTAAGCATCAGTGAACATCCTGCATGAGTTTCAGGTCACATGACCAAGGGCAATGAACTTTGGCTGTGTATGGGGTATTTGTTGAATTGCCATCATAACTTTAAAACTTTATGGATCTAGTTCATGAAATGTGGACATAAGGGTAATCAAGTATCACTGATTGTCTTGCACAAGTCTTCGGTCACACGATCTAGGTCAAATAGTATATTATTATCATATGGATAGTGTTTTTGTGAATTATTAATCTATAGTCGTTTTCAAAGTCAGCATTGCTCCTATATTGAATCACGTGATGCATGCATGACTGCCACAGGTGCTCCACTTGTTTTAACTTTTCATGTACCGTGGATTAGAATTTTTGTCACTTCTTTGGATTGTTAAAATAGATTATTTGATGTGATAAACTGCACAAGGATCAAACATTAATGATTTAACGGACCACGCCTGCTTATCCAGTTCATCAAAGCCTCCAAAGTTGCTACGCCACTGGGACAGTTTGCATTTGAACATCCTCTCCACCAGCGGGAATGTTGTGTATTGCTGCAAGAGAGGAGTTACAAGACCCCCTGAGAAACACCTTCTCTGACAATATGAGGGACCTACCCCTGCCTCGAATGAAAAACTTGGTACAACCAACTTCTCCAGGTGAAAACATTGACATAGACTCTTGACACCTATCTGATGAGGTAAAAAAGGTTTGTCAAGAAGGCAATGGCTGTCTCATCTCCAGGACCTAATCGTGTGCCATTTAAAGTATTTAGTTACTGTACCATGATTAGGAGGCTATTGTGGAGAAATAACGTGGTGCCAAAGGAATGGAATGAAGGTGTGAAGGTGTGTGTACATACCTAGAGAAGAGAATGCTTAGAGGATAGAATCATTCTGTCCAATATCTCTCCTTAATATTGACAGGAAGATCATGATGGGAATCCTTGCTGGGCATGTTTTCAAGTACCTACTTGTTAATGGATTTGTTGACACAGTTCAGAAGGCAGGAGTTCCAGTGTTTTCTGGCTGTGTTGAACACTCTGCAATGATATGGCACACAATTCAAGAGGCAAAGAGAAGGAAGATGGATCTATCAGTTCTATGGCTGGACTTGGCCAATTCATACGGTTCATTACCACACCCAATGATATGATTTACCTTGGATTTCTTCTACATTCCAGAGAAACTTGGTGATTTCCTAAAGTGTTAATTCCAGGATTTTAAGATGAGATTTTCTACAAAGAATATACAACAGCTTACCAGCCCCTCGAGTTAGGCATCTCGATGGGGTGTGCCATTTTGCCAATTCTATTTGTCATGGCAATGGAAGTCATAACTAGAGCTGCATGTTCCAGTTGTTGAGGTGTTAAGATCGAACCTGGACTCAAGCTGCCACCAATACGAGCTTTCATGGACGACCTTACCTTACTCAATCCATGCACAGCTGATGCACAAAAGGCTGTGAAGCGGCTAGATCAATTGATAAATTGGTGCAGGATGAAGTTCAAACCTAGGAAGTCAAGGAGTTTGACCATGAAGAAAGGAAAGGTAGATGACAGGACACACTGTAACGGTGGTGAGGTCATTCCATCAATATCAGATGACTCTGTTTAGAGCTTAGGGCGCTGGTTCACGAAGGAGCTATCTGACAAGAACCAGATAAAGGAGGTCCGAACGATGGTCGAGGATAGACTAAATCGTATCGATAGATGTACCCTCCTAAATAAACTCAAGTTGTGGTGCCTAAAGTTTGGTCTCTTCCCAATGATCATGTGGTCATTGATGATGTAAGAGATTGCAATGACGCATGTTGAGAGGATGGAGCAAAAAATCTCCGTGCACATCCGGAAGTGGCTTGGCATCACTCCATGCACAACAAATATAAGCTTCTATGTGTCTGATAGAAGGCTTGTATACATGGAGGCACAATGAGATCTTGAAAGTACTGAGCAATGCCCTAAAAATCACAATTGAGAAAGCAAACCAGACAAAACCAGACAAAGCAAACCAGACAAAAATGTGAAGGCTGGAACAAGTATTAGAGCCAACAGGAAAGCTAGACTACACGCAAGTAGGCTCCTTTGACTAGCAAGACACTGGCCGTTGGTCTCAGACTTGGATGAGCAGATGACCTTTCCAAGTGAGATCGCGACTACCAACATGTGACCAGATGCATGTATGGTAGTCTGATCGAAGCAGTCCAAGTCGGTCATCCTGTATGAACCGACTGTGCCATAGGAGGAGAACATTGAGACAGCCCATGAGTAGAAGACTTCAAAATATGCCAGAATTATCTCAGAATATCAGCAGAGGGGATGGAAGGTAGACTACTTCCCAGTGGAGATCGACTGCAGAGGATATGCGACAAAGTCTCTCCATTTCTTCCTCTCAAGGATGGGAATAACCAACAGAAGGAAGCTGGCTTTGGACTTAATGGAGATTGCTACATGGTCCTCAGCCTGGATTTGGAACAGATATAAAGCCAACTTACCAAACGAGCAGCTGGAGGTGGCATCTCGTCTTAATGCTGCTTGCCCGCCTCCTGCCTCATAGCAATATCGAGGATCCTCGACTGAGGATCCAGCTATTCTGGAGGACATTTCTTTGCACAAGGTGTGTTTTGATTATCTTGCGGTACTGGACTCCCAGTGACCACATGGGAATAGGCCTTGGTGACAAACCCGGAACAGGCTGGTGACAGCAAGCAGAGACTTGCATGACTTAGCCGGCAGCCCCAGCGGGGAGGAGGGGGTTGACTGCCCCTAACTCAGCCGTTTGTGGCACCCACTATATTGTTACAATTTCTGATAGACAAGAATACTCCCAGAGTGATCCGAGAGGGGGAGCGGAAGAATCACTCACACGGTCAGATGATACTGATATAAGGACTAGATTTCACCCCAGGACTACGATTGCGCCCAACCAGGTACCCTGTGTACCATGCAATAGACATTTCAACACCACCAAGGGTCTAAGAATCAACCAGGCGAAGGTAGGCTGCACTAGGAGAGCGACATCTAAGCAGCCTAGGAGTGAGCAGTGGGCTGAGCAAAGGAGTGATAAATCATGTGAGGCGCATGGAAATAGTGGCCAGGATGACAACCACAGTGCCATAAATTCCGACGCTACATCCCACAACCCAAGTAGCATGAGCAAACATAGTGAAGTGGCCTAATTCAAAGAGTAAAGACATTTGGGAAGCCATGGATGAACAGCTTGACAAGATACTGGTCAAATATATGAAGGGAAATGCTGAAGAGAAACTCTCTTCTATGATGGAGGCAATATACCAGTATGGGGTCGACAACTTTGGTCGTTCCAGTACGAAGCCACAGGTGGTTACATCAAGGCTGAGTAGAAGACAGCAAGAACTGCGCACACATTTAAGCAATTCATGTCAGAGCACTGACAGAATCAGAAGTCTGCGATAAGAAGTCCAACCTCCAAGTTACTTAGCGTCGAAAGGACCATGCAAGGATCAAGAAAGAGCCTTGTCAAAATCAAAGAAAACTTAAGGCCTATTATTAATTGAACTTTAAAAGAACACTTATAAACCAGTTTACGGTAACCCTTTCTAGGCCGGGGGGGGGGCCTTGCCCCCCACTTCAATTCTTGCAATATATTTGCTGCGCGAATTTTTTTTACCGCGCCGCTCACGGACTTTTTACTCTTAAGTCTTGTGCATCTTTTGAAACCAATTTTGCGATGCCCAGGTACGCGGTTAAAAATTTCGCAACATTTTGTAAGTGCATGTCAGACAAAAAATTGTTTTTAAAAAGTGATTTTGTGTACAAAGTCAATGCAAATGGATGGATGGGTGAAAGGATTGATGGACTGATGAAAACATTGATGGAGTGATGGATGGGTGGGTAGATAGATGGATTATGGAAAGGATTGATGGAGTGATGTATGGATTGATACATTGATGGATGTTAAATGAGTAAGATGATCAGGTAAATGTGTGGATAGATGATATATATAAATTGATAAAAAGATTAATGGTTAGATGAGTGGTGGATAGATGGATAAAAATGTGAAAAAAATGTACAGATGGATAGATGAATGGATAAATGGAGGCATTGATAGTAAAAGTAAATCAATCCATTATTATCAAAATGAACTTTAGACTAATGCTAGATTGTCACTTGTAATTGTTTGCATTTCATTTAAGCTTGAATGGAGTGATTAATAGTGTTATTAACATTTAAGAAATAATATCTTACCCATGGAATAAACACTTTTCATCAGCACACTATGTTCTTATTACACCCTCCTTATTGAAACCACAAATTGAAAATAGCAGTGGTGTGATCAATCAAGGAGTGGTATATTGTGATCTTTGATACAACCGCATCCTTAAAACAGTAGAAAGTTGACTGTGGTAATTGCTATTATCATTATGTACTATCCTTTTCTCTCAAACAGATTTGGTACTGGTTATACCCTGATCATAAAAACAAGTACCCCAGCATTAATTGAAACCACCAAAGCATTTATAGCCCAAGGTTTCCAGGGTGCAGTCTTACTTGAACAACATCAGGTTAGTATTCAGTCGGGCGCAGCGGGAGACCCCAATTTGCATCTGATTAATAACCCTTCTATTTCGAATTTGCAACAGACTTTATGGGTGATCAAAAACGTGGCCAATGAAAGTCAAAATCTTGTGTCTCTTATTGTGTCTTTTTGACGGCATTTCATGTGCTAAAATTTTCCACATTAACTAACATTTTCATGAACTTGATGTATATGAAAAAAATATTTGATTCTATGGTATAAAACTAAGATTTTATCATGTTTTCAAACGAGACTTGCCGAAAAAACAGGCTGCCTATTTGGGGAAACAACCTTGCACAAATGCTACACGTGTGAAAAGTATAGGTAAATGTTTATGAGGCTTCATTCCTTATATGGTATGATTTTTCTCTGGGCCGGTCTTATATGAAGATAGAAAATCATGATTTTGTACAAGCCTTAACAAAGAAAATTACACTCATCAAAACCTTGAGAAATTACATCATATGACATGACAGCAGGAAGCTGATTTCGCTAGCTCAGCTGTTCATGTGTTGTGCAAGGTTGTTGTGATGAACAAACTGATCGGCAAAAACTATCCCTTGCCATGCGAGATGTAATGTTCATTTCAAATTTTGCGCTGTGTGGAGTCGCAATTCCACACAGCGCAACACACTCAAATACGAACATGTGGGACTAGGATGCAATAGTTTGGATGCGTCATGATTATTTTGAACATTGACATTGCGCACAATCATATTGCATAAAATTTACATGGATATACAAATGATATTTTTTTGTATATATTCATAGCATTCATTTTGTAGCTGGTAAAGGAAAAAAGTGAATTTTATTTGAATTTTGTTACTCTGATTCTTTATTTTCAGACATAATGTCCTCCCTAAATATTCAAATTTTTAAGCTGATTTGTACAAAATTGGACTAGTGTACGGTTTAAAAATTTCTTACTTTCTTCATTTTGTTCAACAAATGTAGAGGGCAGCAACACACGGCAGTGTTGCTTTTAGGAAGGTCCACTTCGCTCAAATTTTGTGACCATTTTCTCCCAGAGTACTTTTTTGGAAGATTGTAGAGTTGATTTTTTTTCGTTTGTTCAATTTTACTATTTTTTATAGATAATAAAACTTCCAAGGAAATATGTTGAATAATATTAATTACTTTTATTAAAAAAATATAAGACAAAAGCTAATCATGATTCTTGTAGTTTGCATAGCAATAAAAATACATAGACTGATGACATTTGTGTTACCGTTCTTCTGCTTCATTTCGCTGCCCCTACCAAATCTACACAAGCTAACGCCAGAGCCAAGAACGTGATGTTCTCGCCTTGCCGCGCCGAAACTTCCCCGGTCACCTCCGGTGCACGTGCTGCGCGAATGATATGATGGCCGCACTGCACTGGCAGGATAACCTCAACGCGACTCGGCTTGGCTAGATATGGACTTGAAAGATATAGACTTGGTCTGTCATTGACGTGGCATTAAGGCGGATGAGCAATGATAAATATTCAAGGTTAGGATTTTAATTTCCACTTACAGCGTAGATTGTAGTCTGAAAATCTGAAATAATTATCCACAAATCCAACCCAGCTTTTTGCAATACATCAGGCAAGATTGAATACGGCCACTACGCTAGCTGCAAAGCCAAGTCCTAGACCTAACGTAGACCTAATATTCCACCGAAATTATCTGATTAAGTATCGAGCTATGTATATTCCGACAGGTCTTGACTTAAGAACTATCAAGGGGCGAAGGTCTATGTCACATTTACTCTTTTCATTCCATAATTTTTCAAAAATTTTGTGTTAATTAGCATATGCATGCAGAACCGTACCCTACCTCAGCACCGACCGGGCCAAGGCGCCGCTGCGGTTATGCCAGCCACGGCGCTTGTATACTCAAGATCGAGGTGCTGCTGGATTGTGTAGGCGCAATAATAAATATAAATGAAGTATTTATCAACCTCACGTTTCCTTGTTATCATATTGATGTGCAAAGTCATAAAACTTACATGTATCACCACCACGTAATATTTAAGGAAAAATATTCTATATTTATGCATGATATTTGATGTGAAAACTTTTCAAGCAAAAATAATTGTGAAGAGGAAATGAAAATAAATCAACTCGACAATCTACTAAAAAAGTGCTCTAAGAGGATTTCGGTGGTCACAAAATGAACTTGCCTAAATCTGTGTGAAATTAGCAGACTGGTTTATTTATGACAGAATTTAATCCTGTTTTATTGAAGATTTACAAAAACGTTAAGACAATAATTGAGAAATAATTGTATTCTTAAAATGTGGTAGATTAAGATTTCATGGTTTATATATTTTTTTTTCTATTATTTGAATCTATAAGTGGCATAATCTATTAGTTTACCTCTATTTTGCTATTATTCTGTGAGTGTATTGTATTGGTTCTTGGTTTCGTTGGCATGGCTACCAAATTGTTTGCGCACTTTAATTGTATGCGCATATCGAGTGGACCTTCCTAATAGCAACACTGCCGTGTGGTTGCTGCCCTCTACGTTTGTTGATTTTGTTAAATTTCAAGCCATCAATTACAATCATAACTGAGATTTGGGATTCTAAATTTGTTTACTTTATTTTATGCTAATCATGTGCACTCGTAAATGATGTGAAGACCATACTGCCTGCAGTACCTTCATCAAAATGATGACATGCACTCTGTTACACATAAACTTAGCAATGATTGTAAAACAAATATATACTTTTTGTCTTGCCTCAACAAAGTTCAGCATAGACCTACATGTAGTAATCACTCTTCCTGTTGGTCTGTTTAGCCTGTTCGAAAATGTTAGTTTTGTTCAACTTGCACTCATTTCTTTATCTTTGCATCAATTATGTTTTCATACTTGGTACAAATGATCCTTGGGTAATACCCAGGGATGCCACTTTTCCGTATTTATACGGAATTCCGGCTTTTTTCCCGCTATCTGTCTTATTTCCGTATTTCCGACTTTTCCTGTTTTCTGTGTATTAAAAAAACCGGTAAGTCCTCCTTTTTTTCCCCCTATTTCTTCCGATTGCGATGCATGTCGATCGACCGAGTGAGAGATATTTGCTTTTATAACAGTATATAAATTGTTCATTGAGTTATGCTTTTATCAAGGCTTTCTGATTAGAATTATCGATATCCTGGCCAATCAATGCGAGCGACAAGTTCCAAACGCACGCACATAGACAAGCGCAAAGTAGCGGCACGAATCGCGGTATAATAGCGACTGGTAAATACGTCTGTACAGATGATGACGTCATCCAAGATGGCAACTTACGATGACCAACGAAGGAATCGAGGATGACTAAGTTTTGATCATCATTTGATAGGAATTAGCGGTAACTGCGGTCTAAGGTACGATGTTTCTGAATTTTATATATTTTCTCGTAAGTTTGGATGTAATTATTTTTTTATAATGTGACATTTTATGTACCAAAAACGATCCGAAAATCGGGTTTCCGCCGAATGTTAGATCTAACGTTACTGCTGCATGCTGATACGGAACCCAGGGAGCTCCGGCCCGGAGCTCCTTGGGTTACGTATCAGCTAGGGTTAGCTGATACGTTGTCTTTATGTACGGGCCAACAACTCTTCAGTCTATGTATTGGTGAGCGGAGCCAACGCGGTTCAGCTGAACAACCAAAATACACAGACTGAAGCTTTTGGTCTAGCGTTCTATGAGAGACACACAACTAACTAACTACCGTCAGTTTTTCAAACCTAATTGACTTCATAGTCATCGATCACAACAAGGTAAGAAACCAATTGGTCCTCCCCCCCCCCCCCCTCCCCTAAATTTGAGGTGGGGGCGGACCCCCCCCCTCCTAATTTTTTTTTTTTTTTTTTTTTTTTTTGCTTGTCCAATTTTTTACCTGTGACATGTGTCCATCCCAAAATTAAAGGTGGACCCCCCCCCCCTAAAAAAAAAATTTCTTGGACACTATCCCGGCCCGCGATAAGTTTCAGTATTTTTGGAGGACACCTACATGTAGTGGCATCCCTGAATACCACATGTGACCCCATAAAAATAATGGGGTCAAAGACATCTAGGGGGTCAAAGGGTCAAATGATACAAGGTCATGTTAATCTTTTGTCTTGCCTACATAGCAGATCGAGCAAGACTATAGGCGCCGCTTTTCCAACGGCGACGTCAACATTAAAGGAGAATCCAGCCTTGGCCATAAAATTTGTGTTGGGAAGAAGAAAAATGAATTAAACAGAATGGTGAAAGTTTGAAAGAAATCAGACAAGCAATAAGAAAGTTATAGCTGTTTTAAAATTGAGATCACTAATACTATGTAGATTTCAAATTGGCAACTGGGGAAGTAAATTATGACAAGGGGCAAGGACAACTTTCCCATAGGCCATGTACTTTATTATCAGGGATTTGTGGTTTTCTCCTAAGTACCCATTCCCCTGGGGCAGTAATCTAAATATAACCCAGGTACATGTAGTATATTGTTTTATGTCCTCATGAAAGAAAAATATAATTTGAAATAAAATTTTTAGGAAAAATGACATTTTACCCATAATATGTATTGGAGTACATGAAAGAGTAGTCCTTGCATCACTATGACATCCCATATGGGGCCAATTTGAAGTCTCCATGGGTATAGTGATTACCAATATTTACAACTTTTAAAAATTCATAACTTTCTTGTTGTTTGTCCAATATTGTTCAAACTTTCACCTATCAAATTGTCCGATTTTTCTTTTCCTTATAAAAACAAGTTTTCATTTGGGTTGGATTCCCCTTTAAATCTTAACCGAAGGTTCGGTTTTTTAAATGACATAACATATAAAGTATATGGACCTAGTTCATGAAACTTGAACATAAGGTTAATCAAGTATTACTGAACATTCTCTTTAAGTTCCAGGTCACATGACCAAGGTTAAAGGTCATTTAGGGTCAATGAACTTAGACCATGTTGGGGAATCAACATCAAAATCTTAACCTAAGGTTAAGTTTTAGAAATGTCATAACTTGGAAAATATATGAACCTAATTCATAAAACTTAGACATAAGGGTAATGAAGTATTACTGAATATCCTGCTTGAGTTTCAGGTCACATGACCAAGGTCAAAGGTCATTTAAGGTCAATGAACTTTGGCCAAGTTGGGGGTATTTGTTGAATTACCATCATAACTTTACAAGTTTATGGATCTATTTCATAACATTTGGTCATAAGAGTAATCAAGTATCATTGAACATCCTGTGCAAGTTTTAGGTCACATGATTAAAGTCAAAGGTCATTTAAGGTCCATGAACTGGCCATGTTGGGGGTAATTGTTGAATTGCCATCATAACTTTATAAGTTTATGGATAATATTTATGAAATGTGGACATAATGGTAATCAAATATCACTGACAAGTCTTAGGTCACATGATCAAGGGCAAATATCATTTAGCGTCAATGAATGTAGTTGTATCATTATATAAATGATGTGTTTTGTGTCTCATTGTAGTTTTCAAAGTCAGCACTGCTGCTATATTGAATCGCGTCATGCAGGCAAGACTGTCAGAGGCGCTCCACTTATTTGAAGTTTTTGTTCAACTTGCTCTCATTTCTTTATTTCTTCATCAATTTTTTTTCACACTTGGTAATATGATCCTTTGGTAATACCCCATGATTTTTGTAGAGGAAGGTTGGGTCAAAGGTCATCTAGGGGTCAAAAAGGTCAAGTTTTTGTTCAATTTGATCTTATTTCTTTAATTTCTACATCAATTATGTTCACACTTGGTACACATGGTCCTTGGGTAAAACCTCATCTGTGTCCATGAGAATAATGGGGTCAACGGTCATCTAGGGGTCAAAAGATCAAATGATACGAGGTCATGTCCATGCTTTTTTTTTCAAGTTTTTGTTCAACTTGCTTTCATTTCTTAATTTCTTCAATTTTGTTCACACTTGGTAATATGATCCTTGGGTAGTACCCAGGCCTGGTAGTACCCCATGATTTTTGTAGAGGAAGGTGGGGTCAAAGGTCATCTAGGGGTCAAAAGGTCAAGTTTTTGTTCAATTTGATCTAATTTCTTTAATTTCTACATCAAGTATGTTCACACTTGGTACACATGGTCCTTGGGTAATACCACATCTGTGTCCATGAGGATAATGGGATCAAAGGTCATCTAGGGGTCAAATGATATGAGGTCATGTCCATGCTTTTTTTCTAGTTTTTGTTCAACTTGCTCTCACTTCTTTATTTCTTCATCAATTTTTTCACACTTGGTAATATGATCCTTGGGTAATACCCCATTATTTTTTTGGGGGGAGGTAGTTGGGGTTAAAGGTCATCTAGGTGTCAAAAGGTCAAGTTTTTGTTCAATTTGGTCTCATTTCTTTATTTCTACATCAATTATGTTCATACATGGAACAAATGATCTTTGGGTAAAACCTCATCTGTGTCCATGAAAATAATGGGGTCAACGGTCATCTAGGGGTCAAAAGATCAAATGATACGAGGTCATGTCCATGCTTTTTTTTCAAGTTTTTGTTCAACTTGCTTTCATTTGTTAATTTCTTCATCAATTTTGTTCACACTTGGTAATATGATCCTTGGGTAGTACCCAGGCCTGGTAGTACCCCATGATTTTTGTAGAGGAAGGTGGGGTCAAAGGTCATCTCGGGGTCAAAAGGTCAAGTTTTTGTTCAATTTGATCTAATTTCTTTAATTTCTACATCAATTATGTTCACACTTGGTACACATGGTCATTGGGTAATACCACATCTGTGTCCATGAGGATAATGGGGTCAAAGGTCATCTAGGGGTCAAATGATATGAGGTCATGTCCATGCTTTTTTTCTAGTTTTTGTTCAACTTGCTCTCACTTCTTTATTTCTTCATCACTTTTTTCACACTTGGTAATATGATCCTTGGGTAATACCCCATTATTTTTTTGGGGGGAGGTAGGTGTGGTTAAAGGTCATCTAGGTGTCAAAAGGTCAAGTTTTTGTCTCACCTGCATAGCAGAGTGAGACTATAGGCGCCGCTTTTCCGACGGCGACGGCGGCGGCGGCGTCAACACCAAATCTTAACCTGAGGTTAAGTTTTTGAAATGACAGCATAACTTAGAAAGTATATGGACCTAGTTCATGAAACTTGGCCATAAGGTTAATCAAGTATTACTGAACATCCTGCCTGAGTTTCATGTCACATGACCAAGGTCAAAGGTCATTTAGGGTCAATGAACTTAGACCATGTTGGGGGAATCAACATCAAAATCTTAACCTAAGGTTAAGTTTTTGAAATGTGATCATAACTTAGAAAATATATGGACCTAGTTCATGAAACTTTTACATAAGGTTAATCAAGTATCACTGAACATCCTGCATGAGTTTCACGTCACATGACCAAGGTCAAAGGTCATTTAGGGTCAATGAACTTTGGCCGAATTGGGGGTATCTGTTGAATTACCATCATAACTTTGAAAGTTTATGGATCTGATTCATGAAACTTGGACATAATAGTAATCAAGTATTACTGAACATCCTGTGCAAGTTTCAGGTCACATGATCAAGGTCAAAGGTCATTTAGGGTCAATGAACTTTGGCCAAATTGGGGTATTTGTTGAATTACAGCCATAAATTTGAAAGTGTGTTGGTCTAGTTCATAAAACTTGGACATAATAGTAATCAAGTATCACTGAACATCCTGTGCGAGTTTCAGGTCACATGATCAAGGTCAAAGGTCACGTAAGGTCAAAGAACTTTGGCCACGTTGGGGGTATTTGTTGAATTGCCATCATATCTCTATAAGTGTATTGGTCTAGTTCATAAAACGTGGAAATAAGAGTAACCAAGTATCACTGAACATCTTGTGCGAGTTATAGTAGTTTTCAAAATCAGCACTGCTGCTATATTGAATCGCGTGATGCAGGTGAGACGGCCAGAGGCATTCCACTTGTTATTCAATTTGGTCTCATTTCTTTATTTCTACATCAATTATGTTTATACATGAAATAAATGATCTTTGGGTAAAACCTCATCTGTGTCCATGAGAATAATGGGGTCAACGGTCATCTAGGGGTCAAAAGATCAAATGATACGAGGTCATGTCCATGCTTTTTTTTCAAGTTTTTGTTCAACTTGCTTTCATTTCTTAATTTCTTCATCAATTTTGTTCACACTTGGTAATATGATCCTTGGGTAGTACCCAGGCCTGGTAGTACCCCATGATTTTTGTAGAGGAAGGTGGGGTCAAAGGTCATCTAGGGGTCAAAAGGTCAAGTTTTTGTTCAATTTGATCTAATTTCTTTAATTTCTACATCAATTATGTTCACACTTGGTACACATGGTCCTTGGGTAATACCACATCTGTGTCCATGAGGATAATGGGGTCAAAGGTCATCTAGGGGTCAAAAGGTCAAGTTTTTGTTCAATTTGATCTAATTTCTTTAATTTCTACATCAATTATGTTCACACTTGGTACACATGGTCCTTGGGTAATACCACATCTGTGTCCATGAGGATAATGGGGTCAAAGGTCATCTAGGGGTCAAATGATATGAGGTCATGTCCATGCTTTTTTTCGAGTTTTTGTTCAACTTGCTCTCACTTCTTTATTTCTTCATCAATTTTTTCACACTTGGTAATATGATCCTTGGGTAATACATGTACCCCATTATTTTTTTTGGGGGGGAGGTAGGTGGGGTTAAAGGTCATCTAGGTGTCAAAAGGTCAAGTTTTTGTTCAATTTGGTCTCATTTCTTTATTTCTACATCAATTATGTTCATACATGGAACAAATGATCTTTGGGTATTACCACATGTGTGTTCATGATGATGATAAGGTCAAAGGTCATCTAGGGGTCAAAAGATCATATTGCATATTTTATTGATTTTATTCTTGTTGTTGTGTTGTTGCAAAATAAAGGTTTTGCAATCAATCACAAAATTGGCAGTTATGAACACAATGTATGCAGAAATCAATGTCCTGTATGTCTTAAAGATAGGTTTATACTTAATTTGTCTTTGTGTGTAGTTTATTGCAATATTTCAAGAACATTTTCCAAAGTCTTTTTTATCTGTTTAATAATCATTCTTATATGATTTGCAGAATTATCATCTGAGAAATTATTATCAATTTAGATTTAGAAAAGGGCTGACTTTCACCGATGTGTTCCCTAGTCTACTCAATGTTCTCACACATTGACCAAAGATATATTGCAAATAAGTCTTGATTTAAATATTTCTCTGTTCATCAAGTTCACAGTGTTTACCCTTTTTAGCACATCTATGACCATTTTTTCATAAAATAATTATTCCAATGGAAGTGTTACCTAGTATACTTAATTTTCAATATCATTATCTTTCCTACAGCAAATGGTGCATTACCAAGTGGACAATGGAAATACCAACTGGGCCTTTATTTTTGGTCTCTTGGAAGAGAATAAAGAAAGGCTAGGTATCGTAGACTACAGCGTCAGTCAGACCACATTAGAACAGGTCTTTATCAACTTTGCAAAGCATCAACACATTGATCCACGTGTCAAGTCTGAATAAGAAGACTACACCTCAACAGTTTGTTGCCTGTTCGACAGATCATCAGTGTATGAATTTAGTGTTGATAAATAGTCTACACAGAGTTCCTGTTGTTCTCACAATTCATTAGTGTATAAACGGAAACACAGTCTGAGTAAAAAGACTACACAGTACCATGTACATGTATTTCTTATTATCTGCACATTAAGTTAGATTCATGAGAGGATAGACCAGATACAAAGACTTAACCTTAAAAAACTTTTAATTGTTTAGTGTTTAACTTTATGAAGTCTGTATTAATGTAAAGGAAATAAAATATAGTGCCACATTTTCTCTGTTACTTACCGCCCTTACACACTGTAAAAAATTGTAATTTGAATGATGATTCCAGTGAAAAATAAGGCTAATAACAAATTTTTAGCACGTTTGAAACCAAACTAGAATCACAAATGCTTATCACAATCACGAATTGAAATTCTACTCCAGAGGTGAATTCCAGTAGTGTCACTCAAATTACAGTACGAATTTTATGTGTGAAATGCTTGTCCTCCAAAACATTTTTTGGGGAGGCGGAGCTTAAGTGTCCTTTCAAGCACTTCCGTATATAATACAATTGTCATGCACTCATCGTATTGATGCAGTGCTTTGATTGACAAGTCACCAAGAACACATACCGCCTTTGCTCGGGAATTCAGATTCAAATCCAGTTTTGAGTAAGCGTGTGAAAGGTCCGATGATTCTAAAGACGAATTGCAGATTCATGTGTGAAAAGGCCCCTAGTGAGGCACTTCTGTATTTTTGTTTTCAAGACATGTGATACGTTTGCAAATACATGAAAGATTGTCTATTAAGATGGACTTATATGTACTTATATAGCATTTAGACAAGTGTAAAGAATGTGTTATCAGAATGCATGAACTTTATAAAAAGTGATTTATGAAAAATATATGCACTTATGGAATACATAAAAATTTCCAATGAACAAATTGTATTATAAGTTTTAACTTTTTGGTGATTAAAACTGTGTGATATATTAAGATGTGCAAATATTTTTATCAAATAATTGGTGTGGTGTGTGATTCCATCTTCAAACCTCTGATTCACAGATTGCCTCCTTTACAGTGTTTGTTTTTATTTATTGATTTGTATTTATATATCAATGTGATAGAATATAAGCATTCATTTATTGTGCATGGGAAGTTTGGACATTGTGTGATATAATATTTGTTGTTTATGAACCCAGCATGGAAGATTTTATTTCTTCTGTCTGCTTTTTAATCATTTTTCAAATGTGAATCAATTTAGTAGAGATGTGGTATTGTAATATATCTCTTAAATGTCTTGTTTTATTTTTTATTTGAATTTCTTTGTGAAGTGTTGTAGTAGACATTGAATTTTGATTACAGTACTACTAATAGTCTTAGAATAGTGATGTGGAGGTACATTCTCACTCAATGAGTAAGTCTATTACACTACTTGGTGGTGTTGCATAAAACAGTTACCTACACAGGTTATTATGCATGGTTGCTGCCCAGTGCTGCTCTTGCTCTAATTTTTACTGGTGTTTCCCCCACACATGAAACTGGGTTGTTATTCAAACTCTGAACTCAAAACATGAACTTTGCATTTGTTAGAAATAAAGATTTTAATCTACAAAGATTGAATTGTAACTTAAGCTCGCAAGAATAGACGAGATTTGTAATTTGAATTAGCACCCCAAAACGTACTACTGGTTGTACAGAAGTTGTCCGCAACTTAAGAACTGCCTTGTGAAACTCCCATTTGGCACTTTTGTAATTATATAAGTATTTGATAGTTTGTGAATATTTTATAGACTTAATTTGTATATAAGTGATATAAAAGATAGTACAATGTCACACGAGTTGGTTTGTTAGAGGCATATCGGTTGTTTATATTTCTATGCTGTATATATCAAAATAAGTACTAGAAGTACAGGTATTATTGCCAGTTTTGATTATAAAAATCTTTCAGTCCTGATATGAAATCTTCAATGTCAAGTCCTCATAACAGATTATATGACATAAAAATTTGAAAAATCACTCTTCCTCAAGTGCTGTTATACTGTACTCACCATTTTTATTTCATATCTAATATTCCTTGATTTTGGTTCAAAACCCATATTCACAAGAATTAAAATAAATGCCTCTAACGCATGATTTGTAAATGGGTCTCCGTACTGTTTGTTATGATCTATTGTGGAAAGAGCAGAACAGTAGAAGTAGGTTTTAGGATCCTCTGATTGGTTTCAATTTTAATAGGAATATTTAGTGGATTGTTAGGAATGAACTGAACATGATATAATATTCCTGCAATCTATAAAAAGGCAGGTTCTTAATTTTGAGATCCAGGGGGTGTTTCACAAAGATTAAAGTATGACTTAGATGCGTGAGGTATAAAAGTCATGGGAAACAAAAAAAATTCTCATGTCACACAACTTGCATTGCAGGACAGTGTTTTACGACGGGCCCAAAAGTCTCTTCCAAAATCTGTCTGCGGTGCACAGCGAAAGCTTGGGAATATTCAAGTTTGTACCTCAAAGCACCATACTGCCTTTGTCACGTGCAATGCCTCTTATTCCATGTAGTTTTCAACATCATATAATGGATCAATATAAATTCATACAAGTAGTGTACAGGAAGAAGCAATATATAAATAATAATAAAGTAAGTGCATGCTATACCATGCCTGAATATCTTGCATATACCTTGATGTATTCATGTATTTAATTCAATACTTTCATTTGCAATATCAAAGTCTTTCTAAATTTATGATGTTGTATAATCACATACATTGACTTGTTTTATTATAGAACCACTTGGAAATAGTTTTTATTATCAATATTATTTAGATGTATGATAATGTATGAATTACAAAGTTAATTCTTATTGAAACTTCAAAAGAGGCTCAAGAGGAAAGAATTATTTGTATGTGTGCATTTTAAACTCTTAATGTGTTTTTCTTGTAGAAGACATTCATTTAATTCTCTCTTGTGTGTGTTTCAATCTTTCTCAAGGCTGCACAAAAAATTGCACAATATTCCACTCTTCATTCAACTTTATTTACTTTTCATTCAGATTGTATTATGTTGTGTAAATGATTCATATCTGTGGCTGAACATTTCTACATGTCACTCATTACATGGAATATTGGTGTAATGTCTTGCAGTACTCTGTCATGTGTTTATTTATAATCGTTGTACTCTTTTTCATTGCTGCACATATTTGCTGAACGAATGTAAGTTTACACTTTGAAATAGTCTAACAATTTCCTATCATATATACTGAATACTTCTAAGACATCAAAATATATTTATTCTATTTAATATTTCACGTTTTTTCACATTTCTATATGTATATGGCAAATTGATGTAATATATTTTACAAGAGTTTTGATTTATAAATTTATATTCATCATTTGTTGAAGTTTCCTGTTCCACTATTTCAGACCAAACACTTTAGGAAGAGTTCTATTTATATACTGTATTCAAATATTCCATCCAGCTTATTTTGTCACCAAAGATCTCTGTGAACTATCTCTTGCATATTAAGGAACAATTCCTACAACAAATTATGTTGAATATTTATCTGAGTTTTCACAATTTTACATCATAAAAAGGCATCATATAATAATTCGTTGAGAACTGAGATTAACAATTTTTGTGTGACTCATTGTCACCATTGCCTTGTTATAACAAGAATCCTTTTTTGAGAAGGATTAAAAGCAATTATTAAGGGCTATAACCACACTAATGTTAACAATATGATCTACACTATACAGATATGTGCTGTTTTTTATATCTCTAACTCTTATTTTGGTCTTTTATCTCTTTAATATTTTAATAATTTGTAATTTCTAATTCTGCTTTGTTTTATGTCAAATATATCATTCTTAAAAGATTAAAGCATTTTGTACCAGTAGCGTGTTAACCAAAGCATAGGAATGAATGGAAGACTTGATTGTACAGTTTCATATGAAAGAGCAACTGTTTGTTATTTTTTAAGGGGCAGTTGATAGTGTCAGTTTAATATCACATTTAATGCTAAAATAATTCATTACAATAAAGTAATGAATTATGGTAATCTTTGTGAAGGAATGGATTGTGTTTGTCAAAATGATATGAGTTTATTATTTCTTTACAAAACTTCATGATTGTTGTATATAACAACAAAAATCCTGTAAAGCCAAGATGTGCGAAATGTTTGTCATGTTTACATGCTTGAATGCCTGGATTCTGTTATTTCACATTGAACCTGTGATGTGACAATCAATAGGCTTTTTTTTTTTTACTGTGCTGGATGTTACAATGTAGATGTTGAGCTCCTACAAACAGTTATGTGATGCAATAGATTCTTTTGTGAGTTGTATCTCAACTAATAGCATATGACAACTGTGAGATATAATTCTCTTGAAAATAGCAGAGATGTCCTTGTGAGTGCTCTACCAGCTGCATTTCTTCTCCAATCATCTTGAAATGTGGCATGAAGGTCCATTATGGCAAAGCAAAGCCGCCTATTGACTTTAGATTTGTTTTCTCAAAGACGGTTGCCTCTGCTTCCCCTCCCCGCAGCTCCGCGCTCTCCTGCGTGCCGCGGGCATTGGTCCGACGCTTCCTTTATTCTTTATAATTCTTTACTTGCTCCTTTTGGCTCGTCTTGAATTGAATTTATTTTATTCCCCTCTCCACAGCTTAGGCTACGTTGGACAGGTGGGAGCGTCGTCCGTTGTTTGTTCTCAAACTTGTTTTCAACTTTGTTCTTGTTTTGAGTTGGTTGATTGTTCCCTTTGTTTTTCAATCAATCTTTTGTTCTTTTAATTAATTGATTAATTAATTTTAATGAATTATTTTGTATTGAAATTTTTTTTTAGACTTATTGTCTTAAGGACGTTCCACAGTTATGTTTGTGCGCATCATGATCTGCGCATATTTTACACTCCGCGCGCTGACGTCACAATGGATGAACTGGTGATTAATCAGCTGTAGGTATGTGAGCTGATTTTTCTCCTTATCTGCACTAACTGCAGATCCAATGTGTTATTTTATGAAGCTAAGAAACTGGAATTATTCCATGTGCCATTCTTTTTATTCCTCTACAATTTCAAAATACTTTTCTCTGTAGTGCTGCAAAGTATGATGAATATGACCCCGAGTTTGAATAAAATAAATGGTAGAGTGCTTCGGAATTTTTCCTCACAGATACAAAGCTTTTGGCGTGTTTTTGGGGTGTTTTAAGAAGCACATTTGCTCTAATAAGAGGGATGATAGTTTGAAAACAAGCACATGAACCCACATTTTTTAATGTTTACACCTCTTATGTATACCTTCCTCTACAACTTTGCAAATTTTGGTGAAAATGACATGGGTTTTGAATAAAGTGCTGCATTTCTTTTACTTCTCAAGTTTTTTATTGAAATTTGAAATTTTTGAGGTTGAGTATTATTTTGTTATTGTTCCCGCAATTTCTAAGAACTGATAGTGCTGTTAGACTTAAATGAGCAAACAATTGAAAGCAATATGAATAGATTATCCATTTTAAGGATACAATTATTAATCATATTGCAAAATTTGATAAAGTTTTCATGGATTTTGACTGAGTAATAGAGCTTTAAACTCATTGTTGTGATCTCGTGAGGTCTAGAAATGTCAAATTCTTTTGAATGCGTAATTCTTAAGAACATCTATTTGGGTTAACTTTGAAGCTCTACAGCAAAAAATCAAGCACATGGACCTATGTTGAATTGTGCATATTTGGAATATTTAGGTGCTAAAGTGTCTATGTGCAAAGTATGATGAAAATGACATGGATTTTCAATGTTTGGGAACAAGACTACGGAACCATTCGCATTTTACACGGTATTAACAGACTTTTGCTTGTTTTCGGCGCATTTTGGGCTGTTTCAAGCCAACTTGCAACAACTTGGACACGGATAATTTGAAAACGAGCACATGGACCCCATAGTTTAAATGTCCTAACTTCTTCAGAATATATTCCTCTACAAATCTAGAGAGTATGATGAAAATGACATGGATTTTGAATGTTTGGGAGCGAAATGCGGGAACCATTCGCATATTAGGCGGTATTATTAGACTTTTGCATGATTTCGGCGCATTTAGGCGATTTTCAAGCCAACTCGCAACACTTAATTTGGACACTGATAACTAAAAAACGAGCACATAGACCCCATAATTTTAATATTTGAACGGCTTCAGAATATATTCCTCTACAAATCTAGAGAGTATGATGAAAATGACATGGATTTTGAATGTTTGGGAGCGAAATACGGGAACCATTTGCATTTTAGACGGTATTATTGGACTTTTGCACGTTTTCTGCGCACTTTAGGAGGATTTCAATATTTTCAAGCCGTCTCGCAACACTTTGGACCCTGATAGTTTAAAAACAAGCACATGGACCCCATATTTTTAATATTTTAATGGCTTCAGAATATATTCCTCTACAAATCTAGAGAGTATGATAAAAATGACATGGATTTTGAATGTTTGGGAGCAAAACTACGGAACCATTCCCATTTTAGACGGTGTTATTAGACATTGCATGTTTTCGGCGCATTTTAGGCGATTTTCAAGCCAACTCGCAACACTTTGGACACTTACAGTTAAAAAACGAGCACATGGACCCTATATTTTTAACTTCCCTACATCTTCCATATACATTTCTCTACATTTAAGCCGAATTCGATGAAAATGACATGGATTTTGAATGAAGTGCAGCTTAAACTATACTTCTTTAATTTTTGAGTAGTTTCACGTCTTTGAAGATTTGTTTTTTTTTCCGAGTTTTTGCACATTCTTGCCACATGAGGGCGCTGCTGACTCCAAATAGATATAGTTTTACCAATTAAAAGACTTTCTACTACTTTGGTATCTACTAAGTTACACATTCTGAAAGTTTGATGAAGTTTGACGCAATATCGAGAGAGTAAAGATGATTTAAACTCATTTGGTGAATTCGTGAGGTCTAAGAGAGGCATAATTCTCATGATTGCGCAACATTTCAGATCATTCAAATACGGCGACTTTGAAGTCCCGTAGAAAAAAAATAAGCACATGAACCTATATTACTTTTGGCATTTTTATAATGCATAGAAACCAAAGTAACTCTGCAAAATTTGGTGAAAATGACAAGGACTTCATTTTAACTGTGGAACGTCCTTAAAACATTTTTTCTCTTAAATTTTTTGGGAAGCTTTCCTGTTCTTTTAATTAGCGTTCTTTGTTTTCGCTAATTATTATTCGGCTTTCCAGTTTAAGGAAAGTAAGGTTTTTACTTCTTCCTTTCAGATCAGCGCCTATTGTTTCTTTTTCGACTTCTTGTCGAAAAAAAAAATTGTTTTTTTTTTTTTTTTTCTTAGCTGATCCTGCTTTTCTTCTTGGACTTCGACGTTTTCTGTTTTTTTATTTAACGTCCTGTCTCGTGTAATTAATTTTTTAAAAGTAAAAAAAAAAAAATTTGGGATTTTTTTCTCACTGGAGCTTCTTAATTTTGTCTTCGGACTCATGTTTAAGAAGTTGGTCCTGTTTGTTAATTACCTGAGTTATTAATATTATTATTAATAATTTCTGAAAGGGACCTTGTTTTGTCACCTTTCTTGCCCACCCACCCCTCCGCCCCCTCTCTGTTTTCGCCCCTCCTTTTGTTCTTTGAGGTTAAGAACTTACCAGGTAGATGAGCTCTTTCGACTCATCTCTTGATGACTCCAAGCCTGCCGCTGGGAAAGAACCAGACATGGTATTTTTGTTCCTGCGATCAGCGGCGGTGAGTATGAGGTTAAGAGAGTGAGGTTTACACTTCGTAATTCCAAAACACGTAAATTGCCCATACCTCCATGTTTGTTAATCCGAAAACGAACTAAGGTTTGTTAATCCGAAAACAAATTAAGGTTTGTTGTTCCGATAACGAAATAAGGTTCGTTAATCCGAAAACGAAATAACGTTCGTTCCGAAGATTCGATAATCCGAAAACGAAATAAGGTTCGTTGTTCCGAAGGTTCGTTAATCTGAAAACGAAATAAGGTTTGTTGTTCCGAAGGTTTGTTAATCCGAAAACGAAATAAGATTCGTTATTCCGAAGGTTTGTTAGTCCGAAAAATGAAAACCGCGAAAGCAGAGGAAGGGCAAGTGTGGTGGGGGGGGGGGGGGACACCATTGATGTTCAATTGTTATGACCATGGGAATGCAAGGGCGGCTGAACGAATTTTTGTTTGGGGGGCAAAGCCGAAAATGACACTCGTACGTCAAAATGGGCAGTTTGGTGATAATTTCACCATGAGATTATCATCTTCGTGAAGTCATTGTGTGTTTTATAGTAATTAAGTAGAGAAAAGCCTCTTTGGAGTGACTTCTGATTATGGAAAGATGTATATTTAGGCTTTATGTTTCGCGAGAGAGTATAATGAGCAAGTGGTTTGGAAAAAATTCAAAGCTGAAGTTGTAAAACTCGTTTTTGCGGTCAATTACTGTTAAAATGGCATTATTGCGAGGTGTTGCGAGCGCGAATCACAAGCTCAAACTCTAGGGCATTTCAATAAGAAATGAAAATAAAAAATTCAGAGCATTCTGCTTTCATTAAAAAGATGTGCATCTAACCATGGACCCTAGGGTCCATGATCTAACTAAAGAATTAACACGAGCGCAAAGCGCATGCTTAACTGACCAGAAAAGGAACCTGTTACGGACTGCATTTAGTGACCTCTTTAAGAAATTATATTTCACCAATCGAATAATGACGAGTGCATTATTCCAGCCTGCCAATGTATACTTCAAAAAGAGTATTTATTTTTAAAAAAGGGAATTTCCCTGTTATTTATTTGGGGGGGGGGAAGTGCCCCCTGCCCCCCCCCCCCCCCCGGCGGATCCAACTTTCGCCAATATAGGGGGGTAGGCGAAAATTTTCACCCATAATTTCCCCGATCAGCAGCTCAAAGTTGATTTTTGTTTCTTTGAAAGGGTAGTCTTAACAGTCAATAATTAGCTTTATTCTTATAAAATAAAGTAAATATGTAATAATATCATAAGCCCTTTTTAAATAATGCGAGCGCGAAGCGCGAGCTATAATTTTCTTTTTTGAAATATGATGGGCAATATGTTTGTGATCTTCAAAACAAGATGCCTATGTAACTAGAGAACATGCAAGCAAGAAGCGCGAGCAGAAATTTTAAATATAAGCTCTGACCTGATCTAAAAGGGACATGTTAAAGAATTTTTGCAGTTCGCCATGAAGACGATACATGTTTCAACCAGGGGCGGTGGAACGTATTTTCCTTTTGGGGGGGGGGCAAAGCCAAAAAAGGTGCACTTATATGCCAAAACGCGCATTTTGGTGCACATTACGTCAAACACCGCAGAAAGACCGCAGTTCAGATTGCAAACTGTGGTTCTATACCCCATTTTGCGTTTGTAAATCCCAAAATCATTTCCAAGCCCAGGGGCCGTTTCATAAAGCTGCTCGTAAGTTAAGAGCGACTTTAAGAACGACTGGTGATCCTTTCTCGCGCACTAAATCATCGCCAATGGTGTGTACTATTTACCACAAGACAGGATCACCAGTCTCTCTTTATTTACGAACAGCTTTATGAAACACCCGCCTGATCAACCCCGCTAGGCCAGGTAATCCCTGCTGTCTCAATTTTACCTCCACAGGCCAGATTATGAGCGTTGAGCCAAGGACGAAATTATAAACAACAGCTGTGCTATTACGTAAGACTTCTCTGCCTGTAGTAGGACCTTCGGAATGAAATTATTGTATTCGATATTTAATCACGTTTTCAAAGGCATATTGTATTCAGAAATCCAATGTTAGTCCATTTTCAATTTCGAATGAAGAAAATCGACCTCGAAATAAGGAAAGTAAGTGAATTTAAATGACGGCATGCTTTGCTCGGGCTGTTGTGTTATCTTCGGACCGAGGTCAAGAAACAGGGCCCGTATTCCATAAACGAGATAAGCTTTTTGCGTTAGTCTTAGCAATTTGTCTTAGCATTTTGCTTGTCTAAGAAATCTTCCCTAACAATATTCTATAAACTTTAAGACATTTGTCTCAAGTCAGACGATATGGCTAAAAAAAGCCAAAATCTCAATTTCTATGACGTCATGAGAAAATGTGACGTCACGCAACTGCTCCGCGGTAAAAAGTATAAACTATGGCCCGTATTCTGATAGCAGGCTTGATTTAACACTATAACGTTAACCCTGGTTTAACTAAACCTCCTCTTAACCTCACCTCACCTTAGCCAAATTCTAAGACACAATTCTCAGCCAATTCTTTATGGAATACGCGTTTTGGCTAAGAATTTAGTGTTAGACAGAAAATAAGACAAAATGCTTAGATTTTTTACTTAAGCATGCTTATCTTGTTTATGGAATACGGGCCCAGGTGTTTTGATACTTAAATTGCTTGCTTGGGGCAGTTATGGTTTGTCGTACTTGGAGAAGAGAATTGATTGAGGGAAACTCGGGTATAGTGTTCTCAAATGAAAGGTTTTCGTCATGCAAACAGATATTTTCACCATGAGATTATCATCTGTGTAAAGAAGTTGTGTGTTTTGTAGTAATTAAGTTGAGCAAAGTTATTTGAATTTATTTCTGATTGATAAGATATATATTTAGGTTTTATTTTTCGCGAGCAAGCGGTTTGGAAAAAAAATCAAATCTGAAGTTGTAAAACTCGCTTTTTGGTCAATTATGGACCTAATTACTTTTAAAAGGGCATCCTTGTGAGATGTTGCAAGCGAATCACGAGCTCAAACTTTTGGAAATTTCATGTAGGCCTTAATAAGACATAATAATAATAAGAATAATAATATTGGTATTATTTACCAAGGGAAGCCACTTCAGTTCCGAAAACTGTTCTCGCAGTGGGCTCTGCTATTATTATGGTTACACTTCGTAATTCCGAAGGTTCTTAATTCCGAAGGTTCGTTAATCCGAAAACGTAAAAGGGTTAGTTAATCCGAACATTTGTGGCGTTATTCCGAAGGTTCGTTAGTCCGAAAACGAAATAAGGTTAGTTAATCATTTAGTTTTCGGACTAACGAACCTTCGGAATTACGAACCTCATTTCGTTTTTGGATGAACGAACCTTCGGAATTACGAACCTCATTTTGTGTACGACTAATGAACCTTCGGAATTACGAACCTCATTTTTGTTTTCGGATTAACGAACCTCATTTCGTCTTCGGAATTACAAACCTTATTTCGTTCTCGGACTAATGAACCTTCAGAAATACGAACCATCGGAATAATGAACCTTTGGAACATCCGAACCTTCGGAATTACGAATGTATGCGGAGAGTGAGACCCTTTGCGTAGGGCTCTGTAAAGGGTGGAACCGTGGTTTGCGTCCACGTGCCCTGGAAAAAGAAGAGTGGAACCGTGGAGTCGCGTCCACGTGCCCAAGAGGGTGGAACCGCGCCCACATGCCCGAGCGTTTTAAGGTGGAACCGTGGCGCTGCGGCGATGTGCCTGAAAGGTGATAGCCAAGGCTCCTTCGTCAGGACCTGAACTTATTTTGGGGAGTGTTGTACTAGTAGAGAAAACCTCAACTCCTCCAGGCCTGCTTGACCCACCGGCTATCGGGTCCAACAAGTCTGGGTTAAGAGCGTGGGACTCTTTTCCCGGCACAGACTAGGCTCGATGCCTTGTCAGTCTCCGTCAGGGAGCATCAGCAAAGGGCTACCAGCCCCAGTCGCTAGAGACACGTGAGCTCGACCCTGTCAAACTCACAATTATCTGATCAGGGTGGAACCGTGGAATCGCGTCCACGTGCCCAAGAAGGTGGAACCTTGGAATTGCGTCCATGTGCCGGAACGGCTTGATCAGATTCGGGTTACTTTTTTCATGCGAGATATCACGTCCCCCCTTGTGCCCTCTTCTGCCCTCCGGCGTGGCCCGCATAGAAGAGGAAAAAGAAGAAGTTCTAGGTCGCTAACCCCGCTTCGTGGGCAGACCTTTCTTTCTGTTTCTTGTGCCGATGGCCAGGCGTCGTAACTTACATGTTAACACCAGAACACCCTCGAGCATCACAGATTTCTATCCTCATGCTCCCCGTCAGCTAAAACTGCCGTGTCAAGCACCGGGCAGGTCAAGCAGACACTCGCCATCTCACACCTCGGAGAGTCGCCGGCAATTTTATGATTCGCCGGCTCACGCACCTGCAAGGGAAATCCCCGCTAATACGCAGGTGTTACCGACATACAGGCGTCGCCCCCATTATGTCGCCACACCTCCGATAATTGTCGGTCAGGCGTCGCAACTCTCATGTTGCCTCACACGCCCACGAACAGTGCGGGTCATCTGCCATCTCGCGCCGGGCCTTTATTGAATCGCTGGCCCGCTCACCTACACGGTGACGCCCGTTTCTATGCAGGTGCTTCCAACATACAGCTCTCATGCTCCAACATGTCTGCAAGCTCTCGGTAACCAATGGCTGGGCGTTGCATCCTTACAGGATGCATCAATACGTCCCCGAGCATGACGGGTTCTCATCCTCATGTTCTCCGTTAATTTAGACCGCCACTACATGACGGCCAGCCGTATCAGCAGTCTCACACCAGCCGCCGGCCTTTTCTTTGAAATTGCTGGCCCTTTCACCTGCACGGGTGATATCTCGATATGTACAGGTGCTGCCGACATATGGGTCTCATCCCCAGCAAGTCGGCAAGCCCCCGAATTTCACTGGTTGGACGCTGCAGCCGCTTTTGCTGCTTTCTGTCGTTCTAATTGCTGGTGTTGAACATTGAGCGGATTAAGATTTCTCCTGCCAGCCCTCACTCTGGGGAGCCGTCGGCAAGTTTTCTGAATTTCCTACCCTTTCACCTGCATCCCCTGTATCCCCCATTAATATGCAGGTACTCCCGATTTTCGGAATACGCCCTCTACGTCGAGCTTTAGAGTTTGACCAGGCATCGTTTACGGCGACAGCCCTTTCAGCGGTAACTCTCTCTAATCTACCCCCGGGCGGGCCGGTAGATTGGAGGTAAGAATTTCTTACATACCGCATGACATCCTTCTCTCGTGAGAATTTTGGGCTGTTTACTAGAGGGCAAGCTATCACGCCAGCGGACCGTCCGCCCAGGCGACGGGACCGTCATATTTTGGCTTGAACCTCACTTTCTATATGAAAGTTAGGGTGCCCTCTCTTTACTTGTAATTCCTACTCTCCCATGTAAGGTTAGAGTCAGGGCTACTATAGACACCCGTTCTCCAGTGACCGCCGCTATAGAGAGGGCAACTCCGATATTAGCACCATTACCGCTCAGTGGTATGGCTCCTTCTCTCGTAGCTCTGCCGAGCTTAGCACAAATATTAGAGCTGAATGTCACGGCGATTAATAGTTCTCATATACGAGTAATCGCTATGCCTTCAATGCCCGGTGCGTTATGGTTATGATTAACCTGCTTGTCTGCATCCGCACCGAACACCCGGAGGGAATCGGCTATTTAAATGCTAGATACCCCTCCCATTGACATTCACAGCTTGTTCCCCGAGTCTTTCCCGGTCGGGTAAGCATCACCTCGGAGGAAAGTAACGGCCGCATATCTCATAAGATTGTCGTCTTGTGTACGTGCGTTCAGGCTTGGGCGTACCCACCCTGCCGGGTCGGCGAGTTCACACCAAACTATCCGCCGACAGGCCATCAGCTGCGGCTAGGGATTCCCCCATCCAGCGGACATCCATCGCAGCCTAGCCTTATGGGCCCTCACGCCGATGGTGGCTTGGGTCAAGCCACCTAATCCGCCGCGGGCGCTGCACCCTCGGGCGGGTGCTATCTTAGTACGGGAGAGATAGGATCCGGGGTCCTCTCTCGACCGCTCGCTCTATCACACATGTTTATGTCGTGATGCAAGCCGTGTTTATTTTCCGACACGTCCAGTTGAGACAGCAGGTCCGTAGCAGTTTTCTTATATTAGCAGGATGGCACTCTGTCGTTTTTCACGACACATTGACTGCCTGACGAGTGGTTTACTTCAACCTTTACTCTCTGTCGTTCCATGTCCTTATCGGGCCGCTGGAAACGGCCTGTCACAGCTCTCTATCAGAATCCGCAGACGGTCTGTCCTCACGCATATGAGACAGAGATCGACCTCTGGGCACTTTCCCCCATGGGAGGCATATGAGATATCTTGCATCACTTACGTTTGCGTTGATACGGCTTGGCTTATTTTTTATTCTTAAGCTGGTGACTCGACTTGGGCTTTTATTAGCCCAATCTTTGCCTTCTCGGATTGATTTAAGGATCATTTACTGAACCGTACAAGGTTCAGTCCTTCCGATCACGATTCTTGTCAAATTTTTCAACAAAGTCGGATCGTTTGTTGATCATCGGCGATTATCATCCCACCGGTTCCGGATGATAAATACCCCCAATCCGAATCTTAAGACTCTTGAGTTTTCTTCTCAAACGTTGAGCTTGTATGGTTTAGTCCGTCATGGTGCCTGTCGGTAGTTCTTGACGCTTGACTATCTCCCTCTTGTGTCGGTAATTATGGCCTCTTTCGTCTGTTTATCAGTCGAGATCCCTCCTTGTATCCGTTTATCTGTAACCATATACAGTACGTAGCTTTGCATACTTGCATCGCTCCCAGACATTTGACGGGATTGGCGTAGATTACGCGTGACTTCCACGCCTTGTTATCGAAAACCAGTCGCTCGCACTTGTCCAATGGAGTTTCTTAACTCCCTCCAGATCCCTTAAGGACGTTCCACAGTTATGTTTGTACGCATTATGATCTGCGCATAGTTTACACTCTGCGCGCTGACGTCACAATGGATGAACAGGTGATTAATTAGCTGCGGGTATGTGCTGATTTTTTTTCATCTTCTGCACTTTAACTGCAGATCCGATGCGTTATTTCATGAAGCTAAAACATTGAATTATTCCATGGACCATTCAATAAAAGATTCTCTACAATTTCAAAATACTTTACTCTGCAGTGCTGCCAAGAATCACGAATATTACCCCGAGTTTGAATAAATGGTAGAGTGGTTTTTATTTTTTCTTCACATAGATACAAAGCATTCGGCGCATTTTTGGTGTTTTAAAAAGCACATTTGCTCTAATAAAAATACTGATAGTTTAAAAACAAGCACATGAACCCCTATTTTTTAATGTTTGTCCCTCTTAGGTATACCTTCCTCTACAACTCTACAAATTTTGGTGAAAATGACATGGATTTTGAATAAAGTGCAGCATTTATTGTACTTTTGTAGTTTTTTACTGAAATTTCACATTTTTTAGATTGGGATTTTTGTTATCTTTTACGCCATTTTTAAGAACTGACAGTGCTGTTAAACTTAAAATTGCAAACAAATAGCACTATAAATATATTCTCCATTCTAACGATACAATTATTAACTCTCTTGCGAAATTTGATGACTTTTTCATGTATTTTGACTGAGTAATAGAGGTTTAAACTCATTGTAGTAATCTTGGGCGGTCTAAAAATTCCAAATTCTTTTGAATGCGCAATTCTTAAGAACATCAATTTGGGTGAACTTTGAAGTTCTATAGCAAAAAATCAAGCACATGGACCTATGTTAATTTTTGCATATTTCGAATATTAAGGTTCTAAAGTATCTATGTGCAAAGTTTGGTGAAAATGACATGGATTTCACTTTAACTGTGGAACGTCCTTAACTTCTGGTAATATGATATGGTGTCCGGGTCCTTGAAACGGTTTTCAATCAAACAATGTGGGTTTCCTGTTTCAACCCTTGTCTTTGTTTGCCGATCTTCAGACAATTCCCAACTCCGACCAGTCTTTTGTATTGTCGCGCGAGCCGTTTGCGGCAGCTTCTCGGGACATAATATCACGCTGGATTGTTGAAACGATCAAGTCAGCTGGTGATGATGTTCTCCTTACTGACTCTAGGCCGAGGGCCCACGATTATAAAAGTATCGCTACTTCTTGGGCTCTTTTCAATGGAGTAGTCATAGACGACATCTTGAGGGCTGCCTTTTGGCGCTCTCCTAATTCCTTCACTTCCTTTACTTACAGGACATTCATTCGGGTGAGGCCTTATTTGCCTCCTCTGCCTTTAAAGGAGAATGAAACTCTTGGAGCAAGTTAGCTTTTGTGAAAGCAGAAAAATCAAAGAATAAGATCAACAAAATTTTGAGTAAAATAGGACTAGCAATAGAAGAGTTATGAGTATTTGAATGTCGAGATCACTAATGATATGGAGATCCTCCTATTGGCAATGCGACCAAGATCTATGATGTCACAGATGAACAACTCTCCCCTTTTAGACACTGAAAATATACCCCAAAACATCTCTTTTTGCTCATTCTAATCATATGACAAACGATTCATCAATGATATAATGTTGTGAAACCTCTGTACTTGTCCTCTCATAAAGAGAACACCTCACCTTGTGATAGACTCTATAAAAGTGAGAATATAAGTGAAATAAGTACTAAAGTAATGAGGGAGTTGTACGTGTGTGACATCACAGATCTTGGTTGCATTGCCAATAGGAGGATCTACATGGCATTAGTGATCTCAATATTCAAATGCTCATAACTTTCTTATTATTCATTCAATCTTCCTCAAACTTTCAACAATATGTTTTTTAGATTTTTCTCTTTGATATGGATTCAGCTGGTTTCAAGGGTTTCATTCTCCTTTAAGGCAGCGGCCTCCGTGTCTTCATCTCCCTATTTTTTGCGCACTTTTCTTTATACTAGACATGCCTCCCTTCACGTTGAATCCGTGTTGGTCTAGCAAATCAAATGAATATATTCCAGTTATTGACAATAAATTATGAGAATACCGTTATTTTTTTATTTACAAGATAACTGATTATATTTATTTGAACCCTCCCACCGGCCCCTCGCCTTGCGTGGCAACATGTCTTGCGTTCAGGCTCATAAGAGGAAATGGACGCCAATTCGCGCGATGATCTTGGGATAGTGCGTAGGGAGATGCAGCGCGCGCGGAGGAAATCACATGAATATATCCAGTTATCTCGTAAATTAGAAAATAACGGTAAGTATTTTCATAATTTGGTACCCACAGGCAAAATACGGGCAGGCCGGGTCATTGTCGCCATGACAATTGTATTCATTTGTCAAATTTCTGTGTGAGCTCTATATATCGCAATGACGGTGACGCTGTGGGTTCGGGGATAAATGTGCTCGGCCGCGCGACCCGCCGAGCATCTCATTACAATTTTCAAAGTGACATCTTCCATACGCGGTGTACGTTTTGAAAAAGCACTAATCTGAGCGCAGAGATAGGTATAGGGCTAATACACACAAACTAGTTCATGAGCCTAAAGCTGCTTAGTATTATCTCGGGAAGCAAGAGTACATGGTTAAAATGAAGGTGTATGTCTTACACTTGGTGTAGATGCCGATCATTCAAATTTTTGTGAAAATTTTACATAGGTACCTTTTGAGTTGAAAAATAGCTTGTTTTCCCCTTGGGATTCGGTTCTCCGTATTTCACACATATTTTCGTGTGTTATATCAATGGCGCGGTGCGCGCAGAAGGCAAGGGGAGGCCCTTTCAGAAGGGCCTACCTCAGGACACAAAAGAACCATTATTACCTTCGTAGAAACAAAAAGTACATCCCTAAAATGAATAGTAATATACTAATGAACATTCATGTGAAAAATCTAGCAATTTGGAAAAACTTGCCCATAGGTACCTAGGCAATATTCATAAACCATGTCCCCTGACAAAATCTGCCTCTCGTAATCTCTTTTCAACACGTGCTGCTATTCAGGATAGCGCTTTTTGATTGGCTAATAATTTTCGGGCGAAAGGTCAGCGCGTGATCATTAATAAATATTCATCAAAACTGATGCCGCTGGATCGCGCGCTGTGATTGATTGGCTTTGTGATCCCGCGGATATCGCGATCGTCGAGACGTCTCTACATATATGCGTCTAGTCTGGGGGCCGGGCGGCGCGTTTCCGTTTTACACCCTGGCGAAGGCATTTTCCGGAAAAATCGCCACAAAGCGACTAGTGAAGAGTCTACGTCTACGTTTGTTTACATAATCAGCTGGGCGCGCGATCCAAAAGTCCGCACCGAAGATATCCGCAGAACATACGTGCAAATGCAGCTGAGCTTATAGAAAGCTTCAGTCTCTGTATTTTGTTTGTTCCGCTGAACTATATACGTTGGCTTCATGATTTTTTTTACTTTATCGCACATGATCGTTTATATGAATGAAAACGAATAATAGCTAAAATATTGAAAAATAAAACACATAATTACTTTTTTTCATATTATATCTATCCTTATATCTATCATATCTGTCTATGCACTATCTATGTTATAAATCAATCTATGGTACTACATGATATATATATCTGTTAATTTGTCTATCTACTCTGTCTCTCTCATTCTCTATCTACCTATCTATCTGTCTATCTATCTATCCATCTAACATCTCTCAAATTCTCTATCTATCCATCTGTCTCTCTTTTATTTCTCTCTATCCATCTGTTAATCTACTCAGCTTCGACTTCCTTCGGGAGTCTATTTCCTCAGCTCTACTTTTCCCTTTTTTGTGCTCGATTTGATTCAATTACTACTTTATTTACTTGTTACCATTGTTAAATGTCTTGTATTGCATAATGAGTTTTTTTTCTGAAGGTTGCCTCCTATTCTCTTTCAAATTCCACCTCTTGCTTTCCCTTCTCTTTGTCCTATCCCAATTTCGTTCCCTTCTCTCACCTCTTTCTAATTCTTAATCTTTCATTCCGCTTTTTTCTTCTTTGGTGACACTTTACTTTTGGCCTTTTGTATTTATTTATGATACATTTCTTTTTTATCTGTATGAATTTGTATTGTATTTGATATTTATTTAGAATGTTTACTTTATATGGATATTTTGTTATGATTCTATTTGTATGTAAACATTCACTTATTTCAGTCTTTGACTGCTTGTGATTGTATTTTGATAGTTTTTATTGCAATAAAATCCAATATATATTATATATATATATATATATATATATATATATCTCAAATTCTCTCTATCTATCCATCTGTCTGTCTTTTTCTCTCTCTGTTTCTCTCTATCCGTCTATCTATCTCTCGAATTCTCTCTATCCATCTGTCTGTCTGTCTCTCAAATTCTCTCTCTCTATCCATCTATCCATCTGTCTGTCTTTTTCTCTCTATCCGTCTATGTATCTATCTCTCAAATTATATATCTATCTATCTATATCTATCTATGTAACTACAGTATCTATCTATTAATCTTCTCTGTCTCTCCCCCTCTATCTATCCATCTTTCTTTCTCTAGTTCTCTCTCTCTCTCTATCAATCTATCTATCTTCCATCTATCTATCTATGTAACTGCAGTATCTATCGATCTGTTAATTTGTCGCTCTTCTCTGTCTCTCTCATTCTTTATCTATCTAACATCTATCTATCTCTCAAATTCTCTATCTCTCTCTCCCCCTCTCTCTATCTATCTATCCATCTTTCTCTCTCTATCTATCTTCTATCTATTTATTTATCTATCTCTCAAATTCTATCTCTATCTCTCTATGTAACTATACAGTATCTATCTATCTGTTAATCTTCTCTGTCTCTCTCATTCTTTATCTATCTATCTCTCTCCCTCTATCTATCTATCTATCTATATATCTATCTATCTATCTATCTATCTATCTATCCATCTGTCTTGTTTTCTCTCTTTCTCTATTTCTCTTTTTTCCGTCCATATATATATATCTATCTATCTATACCATCTCTCCATCTCTCAAGTTCTCTCCCCCATCTATCTATCTATCTATCTATCTATCTATCTATCTTTTATCTGTTTATCTATCTATGTAACTACAGTATCTATCTATCTGTTAATTTATTTATCTTCTCTGTTTCTCTCATTCTTAATCTATCTATCTATCTAACATGTACCTATCTCTCAAATTCTCTATCTCTCTATCTATCTATCAATCTGTCTGTCTTTCTCTATTTCTCTCTCTCTATCTTCTATCTATCTATTTATCTAGCTATCTATGTAACTACAGTTTCTATTTATCTGTTAATTTGTCTATCTTCTCTGTCTCTCTCATTCTTTATCTATCTATCTAACATCTATCTATCTCTCAGATTCTCTCTCTCTCTCTCTCTCCCTCTTTCTCTCTCTATCTATCCATCTGTCTGTCTTTTTTTTCTCTCTCTCTATTTCTCTTTATCCGTCCATATATCTATCTATCTATCTATCTATCTATCTATAACATCTCTCCATCTCTCAAGTTCTCTCCCCCCATCTATCTATCTATCTATCCATCTCTCTGTCTTTCTCTCTCTCTCTCTCTACTTCTATCTATCTATTTATCTATCTATCTATGTCTCTATCTATTTATCAGTCTTCTATATCTATCTTTCGGCATCTAAGTGTATCAATCCATCAAACTTCAATTTTCTTTCTATTATATGTATGTGTTTATTTTTATTTTGTCTGTCATTCTATTCATTTAGTTAATAATTTATATTTAGAAAAAAAAAACTTTTTCATAACTTTTCATTAAAAAAAACGTAACTGCAAAAGCATGTTCGGATTTCACTCATATGACCATGATGACTGCTCTCTGTACATGAAGTGCCGAGGAACTCTATGCTCTGATCAGTAACTGTGCAGATTGCATGCGGTGGTGTGGGACTCGCCTGTGTCGCACGCTGCAACCAGCGACGTGTGTAGACTCTTCACTAGTCGCTTTGTGGCTATTTTTGCGGGAAATGCCTTCGCCAGGGTGTAAAACGGAAACGCCGGCGCCGGGCAGGCTAGGCGCTATAGCTAGCTAGCGCGCGGTGACCGGTGCTGCATATCCATGCAAACAATTGAGGATCTAGCTGGCTAGAGAGACAGCTTGTAGAGCCATCATGGTCTAGAAAATATTACAGTGATACTCGTATAAATCAAATTGATCATCATAAAGTTGAAACCTTATAGATTCGATCATATGATGTGTATGGCTATATTATATGAATATGGGTGCATGACATTTTGCACATAAACAAACACCGCCCCGTCGGTCTCTTGCCCGTTGGCGCTGGCTGATTGGCTATTATTTTTTACCTGTGTTACGTTTATAAGCAAATGAGGTCAGCGCGTGATAGGTTAATGAATATTTATAAGTCACTGTCAGTAACGGGATTTTATTGGCTGTATGTTAATGAAGATATGACGTCATACCTCATTAAGTGTTTGTCCGCTGATGCGTGTAAACTTTTTGTAATGTCTAGTTAAACTATGAATAAGACAAGTTCCAGAGCATTCACTATCATTTGATTCAAGCTGTATTGTGGTCTATTGATTGTTTCAGATTATAGTAGCAAATTGTAATTTTGCTATGTTTGGACATTCCCTACCAATTGTACATGTGAAGGAATTATATTTTTATGTCATGCATTTATAAGCCTGAAGACAGTTTCATTGTATTATATTACTTATATGTAGTATATAGTATTAATGACCTCCTTTTGTTTTTATTTTTGTCATTTTCATTGCGTGTAGATATTTCATTTAAATTTTTACAAAGAATATGAATGAATGATATTGTTTGTTCTTAAACATAAACATAGGAGAAAAGGTCAAGTCGACCCCAGAAAATTGCTGATTTGAATAGAGAAAAATCAAACTAGCATAACACTGAAAATTCCATCAAAACTGGATGTTAAATAAGAAAGTTATGACATTTTTAAAGTTTTGCTAAATTTTTCAGAAAACAATGATATGCACAACTCAGTGACATGCAAATGTGACAGTCGATGATGTCCACCCTCACCATTTCTTTTGACTTTTATTGTTTGAATTAAACAATATTTCATTTTTACAGATTTGACAATAAGGACCAACTTGACTGAACCGTATATTATTAAACAATGCTAATTCCACATGTTCAGGATGAATTAATGGTTTTCTCACTTGACATTGAGGAGAAAGTTAGAATATTTCATATAATAAAAAACGAAACAAATAGTGATTGGATGACGTCATCAGTCTCCTCATTTGCATACCGACCAGGATGTGCATATTACTGTTTTGTGAAATTAAGCGAAACTTTGAAATGTAACTTTCTTATTTTGCATCCGATTTTGATGAAATTTTCAGTGTTATGCTTGTTGGACTTTTCTCTTTATTCAAATCAACTTTTTGTAAGGGTGGACTTGTCCTTTAACAGATTGGAATAAAAAAAAATATATTCCATCTCCCCAAATTTTTCCTTTAATTGAGATCCATGTAAAAACTAGTTGTAGATGTAGCCAATGGTGTCTTGTAGTTGTAAATGATATATTGCCTTATGGGGATTCTTGTGACTTTGTGTAGTTTAATCACATTATAGAAGTGCACTTTAAAAGTCATTCACTGTTAAAAAACTTGATGAACTACATGTCTCTCTACTTATGAAATACAGGTTTTTATATGCCCATCCTAGATGGGACGTATTATGGTATCACGCTCGGTGTCGGTCCGTACGTCTGTCCGTTCCTCCGTTTGTTAATTTTTCCTTGTAAACGGGATAACTTCACTTTGACTTAACCTAGGCTCAAATAATTTAAGGTGTATGATACTAGCATTAATCCCAGGTCAAAAGGTCAAGGTCACAGTGACATGTTTTCATCTTACCCTTCTGTAGTCCTTGTAAACGCGATAACTTCAGTTCAACTTAAGCTAGACTGTATAATTTGGTGTGTACGATACTAGCATGGATACCAGGAAGCCTATTGATTTTGAGGTGAAAAGGTCAGTGACATGTTTTCATCTTGCCCTTCTGCAGTCCTTGTTAATGTGAGAACTATAGTTTAACTTAACCTCTAGGCTCATATAATTTAGTGTGTATGATACTAACATAGATCCCAGGAATTCTATTGATTTTCAGGAGGTCAAAGGTGAAGACGTCACCTTCCACTTTTCTTGCTTGACCAATAACTCCATTTTCCTCGTTACAGGCAGGCGTATTATGTGCTCGCCTTAGCAACACTCTTGTTTAATTGCAATTACATGTAAGCTATAGTGACTGATTGTGTGATGGCCTCTAACATTCAAATTAGATTTGTTTGGGAAATACAAACGTACATCATATATATGTATATAATATATAAACCCCTCAAAAAAAGTTTGGAAATCTAAGTTTGGCCATTAATTTTTCCCAACCCCCAATTTTACACAATGCATATTTGATATCATTCAAAAGATCATTTAACTCTCTTTAAAATGATGCCATGCTTGTTGTGATCATGTCATCACGAAAAGAGCAGGATTCAAAAATGTCGGATGAGGTCTGATTTGAAAAGCTGCAAAACGAGCAGAAATATTCATGAAGGGTCAATACTGAACATGATTCGTTTGTCTGTGTCAATAAAGATGAAAATCCATTCAAATCAAGCCCATGCTTCATTTATCATGTTATTTTTTGGTTTATGTAGTGATGGTTCTGTGAGATAACATGGCTTGAGTCGTGGTTTGAAATATATATTATTGAATGCAAAAATAAAAGCAATCAATCAACTTAGCTCATCTTATTCAAGTGCTTAAATTGAGATTTTATCATATTTGATGTAAAGCTTTTGTTGTGGACCTGGAGAAGATTTTTAAATTTGACAGTTAAATCAAAATAATATGCATTTAACTAATAAAGGTGTGTTATATGTTCTTCACCAAATTGTGTTTTCCCCCTTTCACTCATTTTTTGTTATACACAAAGCCTTGAATGGCATGATAGCAGCAGTGATATTGTTGGTTTTTATTTTGCCTGCTTAGCATTCCGACGGTGGTGGTAGCGACGGCGTCGTCTACATGAAATTTTAACCAAGGTTAAGGGCTATTTGAGATGTATTGAGGACGGGGGGCATGATGCCCCCCCCCTTATCTCAGCCGCCGTTCGCGCGATCGCGCCGAAATTTGGCACGCACATTCTTTACCACATAAATTACAAGCCAGTGGGGGAAAAAATCAGAAAATAATTTATTATGAATAAAATATGCAAATTTATTCATGATGAACATGTTTAACACCCAATTTTACTTCAAACTTTCTTCTTTTTTTGTCCAGTGTTCCGTAACACAAAGGTTAGCAATTGATCGTACGCTTGATTTTTACATTTGATTGTACAATGTAGCCAATGCGATCAATCGTAGGGAAAATGCTCTACGATCATTGCTAAGCTTTGTGTTACGGGCCCCAGATGTCATCTTTGTAATCTAATTCTAAGCTTTCCACACACACAAAATTGCGAAAGCCAATTTTTTCCTTATGTATTTCTTTTTTTTTCATCTTTTGTTTTTCATTGTTTTTTAATGGAAATGATCACAGACCATTTAACAACTAAATTAAACCCTAAATTAATTAAGCAGACCAATAAGAACGGAAAATAATCATCCTTTTATGAATTTCACCTCCAATAGACTTTGTACACAAAGTATAAAAATGAGCCATTTTCGGCATGACATTGTCTCATAAAAAGTCACGTGGCGTCCTGATGCTATACCCGTATGTCGCGAATTTGATCCCGAAAGTTGCGCGAGACTTAGATTTTTAGATTTCGGAAATAGCGTTGAGGGGGGAGGGGCATCACCCCCCCCCCCCCGTCCTTTTAAGGTTAAGTGTTTGTCTCGCCTCATTTTTTTTATATTTCTACATCAATTATGATCACACTTCATTCCAATGATCCTTGGGTAATATCAAATGTGTGTTGTTGAGGATGATAGGGTCAGAGGTCATCTAGGGGTGAAAGTATCAAAATGATATGAGGTCATGTCCATCCCTTTTGTCTCGCCTGCATAGCAGAGCGAGACTGCGTCATCAACATTAACTCTTAACATAAGGTTTTTGAAATGACACCATAACTTAGAAAGTATATGGACCTAGTTCATGAAACTTGGACATAAGGGTAATCAAGTACTACCTAACATCTTTCCTGAGTTTTAGGTCACATGACCAAGGTCAAAGGTCATTTAGGGTCAATGAACTTTGGTCATGTTGAGGGTATTCAATTTTAGAAAGTTTATGGATCTAGGTCATGCAACTTGGACATAAGAGCAATCAAGTATCACTGAACATCCTTTGTGAGTTTCAGGTCATATGGCTAAGGTCAAAGGTCATATTCAGTGTCGACAAATTTTAGCCATAGTTGGGGATATTTGTTAACTTGCCGTCATCACCGTACTTTGAAAGTATTTGGATCTACTTCATGAAACTTGGAGTAATCATGTATCATTTCACATCCTGTGCGAGATTCAGGTCACAAGGTCAAACGTCAATGAACTTTGGCCATAATGGGGTATCTGTTGAATTACCATCATAACTTTTAAAGTATTTGGATCTACTTCATGAAACTTGGACATAAGAGTAATCAAGTATCACTTGACACCCTGTATGAGTATCAGGTTACATGATGAATGTCAAAAGCTATATGTAAGGTCAAATGTTGGAGGTATGTGTTGAATTGCAATCATAACTTTGAAATTTTATGGATCTAGTTCATGAAACATGGACATACATGTAGGGTAATCAAGTATTACTGATCGTTTTGCACGAGTCTTAGGTCACATGATCAAGGTCAAAGGTTATTAAGGGTCAATAAACATAGTATTTTATATTAATGATAATCTTTTTTGGAATAATTATTCAAAGTCAGCACTGCTGCTATATTGAATCGCGTAATGCAGGCGAGACAGCCAGAGGCATTCCACTTGTTTCAATTTTTTGTTCAACTTCCTCTCATTTCTTTATTCCTGCATCACTTGTGCTTGCACTTGATACAAAATGATCATTGAGTAATACCAGGGGAGTGTTTCATCAACATTTTCATCCGACAAGTTGTCAGATCTGACATCTTTCTCTGATGTTGATTGGCTGAGAGGTACTGTTACTATAGTAACTGTCGGATAAAATGGGACTTGTCGGATAAAACGTCCGACAAGTCCTTTCATGAAACGCCCCCCTGATGTGTGTTCATGACGATGGTAAGGTCAAAGGCCATCTTGCACATTTTTTATCGATCACAAAATCAAGCAAGACTCGTGGTTCGTGAACCACCTTAATTTGTTAAAATATCATAACTAAAGTGTATGGATCTATTTCATGTAACTTAGACATAAGAGTAATCAAGTATCCTGCCTGAGTTTCAGGACACATGACCAAGATCAAAGGGCATAATAGGGCAGGCGCGGATCCATGGGGGGCCGAGGGGGCCTTGCTCCCCCCCCCCCCCCTTCGGCAAAAAAAAAAAAGAAGAAAGAGAAAAAAAAGGGGAAGAGGGGAAAGAAAATAAGAAAAAGAAGAAAGGAAGAGGGGGAAGAAGGGAAGAAAAAGAGAGGAAATGGGGGGAAAGAAAAGAGGAAAGGAGAGGGGGAAAGGAAAAGGAGAGAGGAAGAAGGAGGAAAGAAGAGAAGAGAAGAGAGAGAAAGGGGAAAAGAAGAGGGGAAAAGAGAGAGGAAGAGGAGAAAAAAGAGAGAGGAAAGGGGGAAAGAAAAGAAGAAAAAGGGAAGAGGGGGAGGAAGGGAAGGAAAGGGGGAAAGAAAGAGAAGGAAAAGGAGAAAAAAGAGAGAGAGGGGAAAGGAAGAGAAGAAAAAGAGAGAGAGGAAAAAGAGGAAGAGAAGAAAAGGGAGGGGGAGGGAGAGGGGGAAGAAAAAAGAGGAAGAGGGGAAGAGAAAAAAAGAGGGAGGAAAGAAAAGAAGAAAAAAGAGAGGGGAAAGAAAAGAAGAGGGGAAAGAAAAGGAGAACAAGAGGGGAAAGAAAGAGGAAGAGAAAAAAGAGGAAGCAGGGGAAGGAAGAGAAGAAAAAGGAAGGGGGAAGAAAAAAAGAGGAAGCCGGGAAAGAAGAGGGGGGAGAGAGAGGAAGAGGGGAAAAGGAGAGAGGAAGAAAGAAGAGAGGAAGAAAGAGAGAGAAAGGGGGGAAAGAAAAGAAAAGGGGAGAGGAAGAGGGGGAAGGACGAGAAGAAAAAAAGAGGAAGAGGAGGAAAGAAAATGATGTTCGAACCAAAAGGGCGCCGAAATGATGTTCGAAGGAATGTCAAAATGATGTTCGAACTGGGGGCCGAATTGATGTTCGAACGGGGGGGGGGGGGGCGGGCGAATTGATGTTTGACGTAGGGGCGCCAAATTGATGTTCGAATTAGGGGGCGCCAAATTGATGTTGGAACTAGGGGGCGCCAAATTGATACTCGAGCTAGGGGGGGGGGGCGCCGAATTGATGTTCGAACTAGGAGCACCACATTGATGTTTGAACTAGGGGGCGCCGAATCGATATTCGAACTAGGGGCGCCAATTTGATGTTCCAACTGGGGGCGCCGAATTGATGTTCGACCTAGGGAGGCCAAATAGATGTTCGACGTAGGGGGGGGGGGCGCCGATTGAATGTTCGAACTAGGGGCGCCAAATTGATGATCGAACTAGGGGGCGCCGAATTGCTATTCGAACTTAGGGCGCTAAATTGATGTTCGAACGAGGGGGCCGGGCTCCAAATTGATGTTAGAACTAGGGGGCGCTGAAATTTTGTATGGGTATGGCTTAAAAAGAATGCAACTAGTATAAGTTTTACAAGTTGCATTCATTCTTTTTAAGCCATATACCTATAATTGCATAGGTTACAAAGCACATGTTAACATCGTCACGTTCAACACCAATAACGAACAAGCAATGACCCGCCGTGTAGCTAGTTGTAGGTCGTGATAACTTGCGCTCCATAGTTATTTGGAAAGTGGAAATTGATAATAACCGTATATTCAGACCGCCTCGATCACATTACAAGAACTTGTTCAGGCCTTAAGACTATTCGTGTTATTATTCCGCATTCATACATTCCGTCCCGAAGAGACTTCCGAGAAATTCTCGAAGTTACGAGCATGCGCATTATGGTCTGGAAAGCGGGCAAGGCGCGAATTCAAACTCGCCAGTCTGCAACTCATGGCGCCCAGGCGACCACGCCCAACTACAAAGTTCTCAAGTACCATGGCCAGCAAATAATCTTCAGGTTGCGAAAATCGAAAAGGAAAAGCGGAGAGGCTAAAGCAAGCAGGCTCCCTAGACAAGTACCTCCGCCCAAATTTGAGAGGTAGGAACACATGGTGAAACATGAACATTCATCGATTGATAATTTGATGTCTCATTGAGAAGTTAGAATATAGTTAATCCCCAGAAAAAACGAAACCGTAATTCGGTGAAAGTTTTTGCTGCCAACATCATAATTTTTCTTCATGTGATGTATAAATCAAAATATATGATTTCTTTCTGTCATTTAAAGACCATATCAATGGTCATAAAACATGCATGACTGAGTTAGAACAATGGAAATGGTGTTACCAAATTTTCGTTTGCACAAGCAATTTTACGATTTTTTCTGGCTTTTACTGCTATCTATTCGGAAATCAAAGTTCATAACTGAAACATCCATTTCTTCTCTTTTTCATAATTATGAGACCCTCTTCGTAAAATATGAATGACGCACGGTCGAGAAAAAGTTGCATGAAACATACTTGATTCCCTACCTATTCGATGAAAATTTTCAGTTAATACCAAATTGAATATTTGTTTCCTTTGAATTATTTCGACCTTAGTGATGTCAGTATGTTATACATTGAACCCTAGGCTATGAGGATAATTGACTGACGGCTATTTTGTTATTTGGGGGCTAGATCTATTTATTTAGTTCACATGGGGAGCTACAAAATCGGCCTTAGAGCTGAGTTCTATGAGGCGCCGATTGTACCAATATTATATAGAACAATTATTTGTTATATAATCATTATTTATTAAATAATAACTATTATTTATATATAATTTACATTTTATTTGTAAATAATTACTATTGTATAAAATAACATTTATAATTATTTATATATAATTCCATGTAATACTTCATTATTTGTAAATAATAATAGTTCGACATTCCATTATTTATAAATAATGATTATTTGTTTTTCATTATTTATAAATAATGATTATTTTATTTTCATTATTTATAAATAATGAGTATTTGTTTTTCATTTCAGCCTTCGCCAATAGGGGGGGCCCGGATTTTTTTCAGCCATATTTTCCCCGATCGGCCGCACGAAGATGATTTTTGCCGGGATTTTTGGTTTCTTTGTAGGGGTAGACCTAATAGTCACTTCTTAGCTTTATTCTTATGAATAAACATAAATATATAATACGATAATCCTTATTTATATAATGCGAGCGCGATATAATGTGTATGCAAATGGATAATTACTTCGAACGTGAAGCGCGAGCAGAAATGAACTGATGGAAAAGGTACTGTTAAAGACTGCTTGCAGTTAGCCATGAAGACGTTACAATGATTTTAAAAATCAAATAATAGGAGCGCGAAGCGCGAGCTGAAATTTTTTGACATTTTTACGTAAGGAATGGAAATTCTAAGCACTTTTTGTAATTTAAACAGAGTAGGTATATAACTAAACAATAACTATACTGATGCGAAGCGCGAGCGGAAAATTTCAAGATTTAGACCCACCGAACGAGACACTCTATTCAAGTTTTGTAAATCATGAAAAGAATGAGTATAAGTGGGGATCTTCCTTAATAAAAATTAATAATGCTAACGCAGAGCGCGAGTAGAAAATGTTTATATACGTTTTGAACTGATCGAAAAGGTACCTGTTAAGGACTGCTTGCACTTAGCCATGAAGACGTTACATATGTCAACAATAAAATAATGCCAGCGGCCCAGCGCCAAACGCAAGCTGAAAATTTTGACATTTCTACATAAAGAATGAAAAATTTTAATCAATTTTAGTAATCGTAACAGGATAGGTATATAACTAAACAATTGATGCGAGCGCGAGCGGAAAAAAATCGAGATTTACACTCTATTCATGTTTTGTAAATCATGAAAAGAATGAGTATTAGGAAATCTTCCTACATTAATAATGCGAGCACAAAGTGCGAGCAGAAAATTTTTGATATTGTGATCTCAAACTGGATAATGATTTCAATATAGAACTAGTTGACTATCTAAATAAACGTGCGCGCGCGTGTTTCATATATAGACCTAGAATCTAGGCATTCTAAATATGTCTTTTCGAGTCATGAAAATCAAAGCGAGCGCGAAGCGCGAGCTTAAACTATTCTATATTCCGATCTGAAAAAGTCAATTTCAGCTCTATTATTTCAAGAAGTTTGTAGGAAAATTGTGAGGTGGATAATTGAGCTGATATTTTAAACTATTATTACTTTGAGTTTTAATATAGGACCGGGACATGCATATGAAAATGATGACTATCTTCATATTCCTCTTGCTAAGTGCGAGATGAAACAAAAGGGACACTTTAATTATTAAATTAATGTCTTATTCATTAATGCCTAATGAGGGCGCGAAATCTGATGATATTATGGCCTGAAAACTGGACATCTCAAGCACTTTTGTAATTATAAATAGGATGCATCAAATTAATATATATTTTAATCATTAATGCGAGTGCAAATCGCGACCCAAAATTTTTGATAAACTGTCATGAAAAGGGGATTTTAAGTAGTTTGTTGTATATAATCAATATTAAGACGTACCTAACTCGCCAATCAAGATGCGAGCGTGCAGCGCTAACTGATACGTTTTGACAATCAGACCTGAAAAGTGATATTTTGAAAACTTCATGGAATACACGAAAATAATAGGTACCTGATAAATCAAAATTTGCGAGCGCACAGCACGAGCAAAAAATTTTAATATTCAGACCATAAAACTGACATTTTTACAGAGCACTTTTTAAAAACAATTTGTAAATCACACAAAATAATGAAAATTCGATTTCCGAGGTGAAGTATGTTTTGTACATTGACTTCCAAACTTGATATTAAAACTCCATATTAAACAAGATATGAAAATCACCTAATACAAGCGCGAAGCGCGAGCGAAAATGTCATACAGTGACATGAAAGATTCTTTTTATTTTCCAAGTCTTCCCCTCATCTTATTTTATTCATTCGTCTTCCTCCTCTTCTTTTTTTGTCCTCTTTTTCCCTTTTTTTATTTCGTTCTTTCCTTTTTTTCTTCTTTTTTTGCTCCGCCAATAGGGAGGGGGGGGGGGTTCCGGGCCCCTCGGGCCCCCCTGGATCCACCTATGGTAGTAGTAGCAGTTATATTATTATTGTTGTTTTTATCATCATTATTATTATTATTACTATCATTTAAGTCGTTAACATTATTTGGCATTTTTGTTTTGCTTTGTATCATTTTGTCTCCTTTGTTTTATTCATCACTTTAGTTTATTCAATCAATTTTTAAAACCGCGCTCCAAATAAAAGGATGAATACTTTTCTAAAACCAAACAACGTTTTATAAACAGTCCTGTATGTTAAAGTTATGTCTCTGAAATCCAGATGAAGAAATAAATGGTAGATGAGGTAAATGATAATAAAAAATGGCCGAAAAAGGGAAGGAAAATAAATTAATAGAAGCGCCGAGTTCACCTAGAGCATTAAGAAAAGACGTAGACAAAAATCACGAAGAAAAAAAAGAAGCGAAATTATTTAGGAATAAGATGTTAACATATTTAAAGAGAACAGAGAAGGAGAGAGAGAGAGGGGTGATTCAAGAGGAACGATAGGAGAAATTGAAAGTAATAAGAGCTGTGAGAAAAGTAAAGAGGAAAAGAACTTGGAAAAATATCAAATTTATTTGAATGTGCTCTGTGTCTATCAGTGTGTGCGTTTCTATGCAAAATATGGTTAGGATATTTTTATAAAAAAATCTTGGAATTTGCAACAGCTCACTTCGGATGCGGCGCCACTGTATTTGGGTTCATCAGTTTAATTGTTGTAACATTTTTTGGTTTCACCTCGGTTGTGTAGGTTTTTTCAGAGACTATATGGTATGATTTCGTTAGACGATGAAGTGAGAGAGGGGATGGGGTGTCCGATTTCGTAGCATTATGAAAAGCATTTTTGTAAACTATTCCCAGTCTAATATTACTCCGGCAGAAGCTGAAATGTTATCAAAAAATTGATATTAAAAAAGGAATCTATTAATGAATAGTTGAATGAATGAATAAATAAAAAAAATGAACAATTATATTTATTAATTGATTACACCCTCGTAGCAAAAAAAAAGGAATCTATTTTTTAATGAATAGTTGAATGAATGAATAAATAAAAAAAATGAACAATTATATTTATTAATTGATTACACCCTCGTAGCAAAAAAAAAACGCCAACCCCCCCCTCCCCCCCCCCCGAAAAAAAGGGGGGAACGTGAGAGAGAAAATAAAAAGGTATAGGAGAACGTAAGACGAGCGAGAGCAGACAAGGATTTTTTTTTAAAGGATGTTTTATTGTATTCTCTCAAATCAAAATAAACATTCACATTCCATAAGCAAGTTGTACAAACTATTTGAAACATGATTATAAATTATACAATAAATCCATAACAATATATTTATACAAATTATACATCAAACTTCAAAGATACTAGAAATTAATACCAATGCGTTTCAGCAATTACAAAATGAAATATTAACAAGATGTATGAATGATAAGAGAAAAAAAGATAAAAAGTGTTGTTCTACCTCCCCCCCCCCCCCCCGTCCCCAGGTTAGGAGCACCCTCCCCTTTTTATGCCTATACTCTACATGGAAGGGACTACAATTCTCCGTATTTATTTATTTTTTGTATTTTTTTGTGTGGTTTTGTCTCTGGTTGTATATATACCTTTGCCTCACTCTCCCTATATATTCTTTTAATTCAGATTTCCCATTTCCTTAAATGTAGAGACATCTTACCTCTACCTAGCGCCAGCCTTCTTTCTTCCCATTCTTCTTCTTTAAATTTCCTTTTAATTTCATCCATGGTTATAAGTGCACCCTTTTCCCTCCCTTTGAAGATTAAAAATTTAACAAAGATTAGAAAATGATTGACTAAACGTTCCTTTCCTTCGTCCTTTAATTCTACACCGACAAGAATTTCCACCCAGCTTAAAATGCCCGTCGAAATAAAACCAAACATCTCCTTACAATTATCCCAAACCAGACAAGCATATTCACATTCCAAAAATAGATGGCGATATGTTTCCTCCTCTTTTTTACAATAACAACAAAGATTATTCTGTGAGATTTTAAAACGGAACAAGTGATTATTTGTATAAGCAATGTCGTGTAACATTTTTAACTGAAACTCTCTTAATCTACTGTTCAGAGTACATTGTCTTGGTCTCATAAAAATGTGTTCAATCTTTTCATAAGAAAAACTATATTTGTTTTTTAACCTTTCGAAAACATCAGGTATTGCGAAGTTACACTTCATAAAATTTGCATAAACGTTTTAAGATACTAACTCCTCTATTGACAAAATTCTTTTTCCAGATATAAATGATATTTCTTCCCTAAGAGAAGCCTCTTTGCTATCTATTTTCATATTTCGTTTCCAGCTGACTGGAAAAGTTTTATAAATTAAAATGAAAATCATTTATGTTTAAACCCTGTCTTTGGAAGTACGAAAATGACCTTAAGTTTCCATCATAATCCATAATATGTTTTAGTCTGTAAATATTTTTTTCATATAATTTTTGGTTAAATATAGGAATAGTTCAAGGGATCGATCACAGCTTCTCCGGCCCTCCATGCATGATCCCCCCCCCCCCGGGAACGCGTTTTGCGCGCTCAATAAGTGTTTCACACGCTTCGCGTGCTGGCTTCGCCACTAATTTTAGACTTAGTTAACGGGAAATTTTTGGCTGTCCCCCCCCCCCCCCCTGATTTCAGGCAGAAAACGTAAGAAGAGCGGATGCAGACAAGGAACGATTCAAAGAAACGTCGGAGCTTCCGCAATTCAACCCCCCCCCCCCCCCTCCGTTAACAGGCAGAGAACGTAAGAAGAGCAGGAGCGGGCAAGGAACAATTCGAAGAAAACGTCGGAGCTTCCGTGCTTCGCGCGGGAGGGGGGGAAAACTCCCCTTAATTAATATTTAAGTGTTTCACACACTTCGCGTGCTCACCATCGCCCCCTAAAATGAAATCCTAGCAAAGCCACTGATTCTGGACTTAGTTACCGGGAATGTTTTTGTCCTGCCCCCCCCCCCCTCCGATAACAGGCAGAGGATCGACGTATTAAGATGAGCGAGAGCAGATAAGGAACAATTCAAAGGAACGTCGGACCTTCCGCGCTTCTCGCGGGGGGGGGGGTAGGTACACTCCCCTCCGTCAGGGGCGTCGATCCATTTTTCAGATTGGGTGGGGGGCAAAATCATGAATCAACTTTCCAAAGGCGCTCGATCACACAAAACAAACAAACTCACCCACACACACACACACACCCTTATATGCCTATATATATATCTATACACACACACACACACATATATATATATATACATATAAATATGTATATGACTCATGAGAAAGAGACACATATCTCACCAACAAATTAATGCGAGCGCGAAGCGCGAGCCGAAATTTTTTTGTATACTGATCTGATAACAGGAAAAAGGTGCCTGTTTAGGACTGTTTGTCATGAGGATACATATCTCACTACACAGATAATGCGAGTGCCGAGAGCCGGAGGTGAAATTTCTTTATATTCTGACCTGTAAGCTTGATATTCTATGCATTTTTGGTACTAATGATTAAGATGGGTATCTAAAAAACAATAGATGCGAGCGCGAAGCGTGAGCTGAAAATTTTGATATTTCGGATCAGAAAAAAATTGAGTTTAATGGACGTTTTTAATTAAGAACAAGATATATATCCAACAAAAGATTATTGCAAATCGAACCGCGAGTTATTTTGAGGCTTAGAACTGAAAACGGGACATTCTATTCACCTATTAATCATAATAATAATAATAATCCGCTTTTTTATATAGCGCTTAATACATCGGAACGACGTGTCTAAGCGCTTTACAAATATATTATTACCCTGGTCGTCGGATTCAATCAGTAATTCCCGCACACAATGTGTGCACATCCTCCACTCCCTGGGGAGTATTCCAGTCAGTCGCCGGTGAGGCGCACACAGTACTGAAAAGGGGGTAATCATGAAAAGTATGGGTTTTTGATACAGAAATGATGCGAGCGCGAAGCGCGAGCTGAAAATTTTTATATTCCAATCTGAAAAGCGGACATTTTGAGCATGATTTTAAATAAAGAACGAGTTGTGTATTTCGATCTCGCTTGCTGATTTCTGTGTAACATTACAATCTTATTTGATTTTTTACACATGCGGAATTATTGGGGGGGGGGGGGCAAAACGATATGTTTGCCCCCCAATATTTTCAGGGGGGGGCGATCGCCCCCCCCCCTGCCCCCCCCCCCCTCCAGGATCGACGCCTGTGCACCCCCCGGAACGCGCTTCCCGTAACCGCGTAGCCAGGATTTCATTTTGGAGGGGGCGCACTAGCGTACCTACGGTGGGGGGCAGGGGGGCACTCTGCCCCCCTGATGAGCCACAACCCATACAAAAATCATATACCTGCCCCCCCCCCCCCTGACGAGCTTAAAAGACCTTTTTTGCCCCCCCTGACGAGCTTGAAGACCTTTTTTTTTTTTTTCTTCTTCTTGTCAAATTTTTTGGCGGGCGATTTTGCCCCCCCTGTGGAAAATCCTAGGTACGCCACTGAGGGGGCGGTAATGCACGCGAAGCGTGCCAACACTTACAGAGCGCGCAAAGCGCACTCCCTAGCGGGTGGGTGCAGGGAGGGGGAGTTTCCCCCTCCCGCGCAAAGCGCGAAGCTTTCGGTGTTACATAAATTGAAATGAAAAGGAGCCGTCTCTCTTGTCTCTAGTACCTATATCAGCCCCAATTTAGTTGACTATATTGTGATTTTGAACCTTGTTTTCAAAAGTGATTGTGAACGCACAAAAAAGGGATAAAATGGAGGAAATTAACCCCGCGCGAAGCGCGGAAGCTAAAGTGTTTTATCAATTTTTTTGCAAAGAAAAGGGTCCCGAGAAAAGGGTATTCTCTAAGTTATATTGACTACTTCCTTTGGAAAGATCAGATTTGGTTACCAACAATTTAGCGACAGTGCATATCTTTAACTCGCAAAACAGAGGAGAAGGATATATGCCGGGAGGAAGATATTCCTCCCCGCGCAGAGCAATGAAACTCTGAAATTTCAAAGGGCGGACGTTTCGTCAAATGCAGTTATTCCCTAATTCGACTCTCAATCGTGAATAAATTATTTTCAGTCACGCCTCACTATCCTTAAGCACAACCAGTGCAACAACATCAACACCTGAAATAGAAAACATTTATATACTTTACAAAAAACATACCTGTTTCGAGGGGAGCACCAAGCTTCGACGGCAAGACAGCACGAACGGTACACGTACTTACTGACGAATGTTCTGAGGCCTCCCTCTGAGTTCAGATCTCGAAGAACTCATCAATGTACTGTACATGCTGTACGGCCTATCCATCCATCAGAATTCTCTTTGCTCTATCTTCTTGCATCCAGTCAATCGTCCACATATCCATCCCGAATAAGACGTCCGTACTGTGCTGTGTCGAACTCGGTCAGTGAATTCCGAATCGTTTAGGAATTCAGACACTCCTCACGCAAGCATTGTTATGCTAATCGGATACTTCTGCTAAGAAAAGAAAATGTATTTATTCCCTAATTCGACTCTCAATCGTGAATAAATTATTTTCAGTCACGCCTCACTACAGGGGCGTAGACAACGGGGGGGATGAGGGGGATGCATCCCCCCCACCTCACAAGGTGGGGGGGATGGCATGTACAATCATCCCCCCCCCCCAGGTTTTGGGGAATGATATTTGGTTACTTAATAAGTCATAATGATGATAATAATAGTAATAATAATAATGATAACAATTATAATATTAATAATAATAATAATTATGATGATGATAATAATAATCCTCATCATTATTGTAATTGTGTTTATTGTTATTAGCCGCATTCACACGGTGAAAGCCAATTCAGACGGTAAAAAAAAGAAAATCTTACAAGTATTTTGGAAACCACAAGATAACCACAAGATTAATCGCGCATATTTTGCAGTGCGCGCAATCTCGTGGTGTGGAAACCAAAAGATAACCACGAGTTATTACTCCATGGATCATAGTGATACTGTTTATGTTTTTTGTATCTGTATGTTAATGAGCCGCTAGCCAATATCCATCTATGGATACTATGCCTGTTTCTTTGAGGTAAAAAAAAGCATAGTATGTACGTATTCATTATGCTTTATAATGAACAGACATATTGTTATTTGTTTGTTGTTTATGTGTTCTATTCACAAATGGCCACAGAGGCTGTTTTCATTCATAACCACATACCCATATCAAGACAACAAAGACTATACCTGCGTGTACACAGTTGACATTGGTTTTTTTTTTCTGAAGAGGTGTAACAGCAAAATTCACAGAGATAAATAAATACGTAGTGTGGTTCAATATGCAATACTATGTGTCAGTCCATTCTGTATTCGTATGCCACGGTGTGTAGATCTTGTCGATGTATGTCTGTCCATTCAAGGCGTAGTATTTGTGTGGTGCGCGCACCCGTGTGTGTGTGTGTGAGGGTGAGTATGTGTGTGTGTGCGTGCGTGCTTGTGTGTGTTATTTTACCTCATTAAGTATGCATCAGATTGCACGATTTCAAGTTCAAAATTGCAAAAGCTCCCTACCGTGGGAGGGGGGACACCCCCCTCCCACACCCTCCCCCCGCTCGGTCGCTTCGCTCCCTCGCTCGGGCGCTTCGCGCCCTCACTAGCGTTGGCAGCCCAGTCATCCCCCCCAGGTGTACGAACCTGTCTACGCCACTGCCTCACTATCCTTAAGCGCAACCAGTGCAACAACATCAACACCTGAAATAGAAAACATTTATATACTTTACAAAAAACTACCTGTTTCGAGGGGAGCACCAAGCTTCGACGGCAAGACAAGCTAAACATATAGCTCCCCCTCTCAGTCAATCAAAGAACGGGTAAACAAGAAAATGAGTTACACGACGCAATCATTTCAATTTAACCAACTTTAAATGTATAATGATAATAATACATGTCTCATTTAACAATCTCATCGAACGCCTACAATCCATCTTTAACAAAGTTATACGTATAATCATCCTATGGCTAATTTACCCGGTATAAAAATAATTCTAAAGCCCCAAATTCATAGAAACTGAAAGATGATCCTTCATATTGTCTTCAATATATCCATCCTTAGCAGTCTCCGACCTCCACCTACCATGTTTCTTAAACAACCTGTCTGGAACACCAAAGTTCGCTGCTGCTGTGGCTTCGCCACTTCGGAGGCTATGCATGCCGATTTGGATTCAACCCTACTTTCGCCAACGCCTCTCTCAATAATTCTAAACATCTAGTATAAGACAACTGTCCACGTCTTAACGTGTAACTATTACTGGATTTACAGTAATTTAGAGGCCTAAAAAGAAATTCTTCATCAGAGGCATCGTTAAGCCCCGCTGCAATCAAATATTTCCTCAAAGCTAATACGGGGCAGGTGGGGGAATTTGTAGCACCTATAAGAACCCATGCTCCTTGCCTGTAAATATCAGTTTTACTTTTCATGATGAAAGTATTCACATGAGACAAATACAAGTCTAAATCACATTTACGAATATGTATCATTTCATCAAATCGTAGAAAGCCAGGCGTAGGAAATCAAAATCATTGCACATAATCGAATATCTAATAGACTCGTTGAAGATCCATACTTCTCAACAACTACTTTCAAAATGTCTGGGGTTATAACTTCTTTCTTAACGATCGGTTTGTTTAGTAATTTCTTTAAACCTTGTAAAACAATATGTATGAACTTGCGATCACAGGGATTAACATTCATCATTGGCTTGCAGTCAAAATGCCACTTAATGGCGTAAAAAGCCGACTCTATCCTCGAATAAGGAGCTTCTCTTTGATACAAATGAATATGATAGCGACTAATATCTTCTGGTTCTGCTGTGTCAGAATTTACCTTATTTTGCTTACACTAATCTCTCCAGGTATTCAACGCTATGTTGTATTTACTCATAGTGTTATCAGCTCTCGAAGCTGTCAAGACCTTGTTCAAAGTTATATCATATCCTTCATGACGAGAATTTCTGGATTTAAGAAAAATTAAACAAAACTTAAGCTGGTATATACTTATCTCAATACAATATATTCAATTTGTGATAAATTCTCAAGTTCAGTCATTCTTATCAAATTCTCAAAATTTAATCACTTCTAATACGTTTTACAGCCATGACAGCAAAATTAAACATTAACTATGCAGCTATCCTCAAACCAGGTGGTTTTATATTTTCACTAAAATTTCAGTATGAAATTCATTAGATCACAATTCCATATCAGAATTCGTTCCAATCGTCTTGAAGGCTTAGCAAAACAATAGCTTTGGGATTCATTTCCTTTGCAAAAATATTTATTTTTGCCTTAAAAACACTTTCTGAAACATATTATTCTCAAGAATTCTGTAATTTTGAGAATTTGAATGTTTTCAATCATCACCAATTTCTCCATTCTGAGCTCCGCCGCCAGTAAATTATAACTAATTTGAGAATGAAATCTCATACCAATTCCTTATCAACCTTTACGATGGTTATCCTTTTACATAATCATAACATTCTCCAATTTCCATCACCACTTCTTTGCTCTGCAGCACAAGTGGATCCTAGCTATGCAGCTATCTGCCATGCGGCCGTGTAAAAATTACATGTTGCATTCCAACAGTATAATTTTGAATTAACCTCCATCAAATGGATTTATTACATACCAACATTCATGTCAGCCATCTCTCACAAACCGTTAAGGCGTAGACATAAGACTGGGCTTTGGAATTTCTTTGTCCCAAAAATTGATTTATTTATTTTTTTTTTTTTTTTTTTTTTTTTTTTTAAATAATTTCTGCCTTGAACGAAAATTCCGTGAGGATTATCAATTTTGAAGTATTCAGAGATTAAGGAACGAAAATCACTTTGTTCAGACAAAAGAACGGCCAGAAGGGAACAACCAAAGTCCCCCTAGCAGAACAAACCTTCAGATGCTTAAGTACTTGTCATATACATTCGATAGGTGGAACCAACCAATTATTCTCGCCCGACCAATCACATGAGAAGGAATCAACATGATCTGTTAGGGGACACCAATATTTAGAATTGAACTTCTTAATTTTGAAATTAAAATCGTCCGCAAATCTGTCCACAGTGTGAGGGCCCCAGATTTTGTCCAAAAATCCGAAAAATTCATCTGACACACCCCAATCATCAAAATCTATCATGCGACTTAGTGCATCTGCAAAACGGTTCTCCTAGTCTGGGAACCCAATGAACGTGAAGACTAATGTGATTTCTTTTACACAACTCAAAGATGTGTAAACTCATCTCATGCAATTCTGCAATCATACTTTCTTTATTTACAATCGATTCTCAGTACTCCTTTATTATCACAGAGGACCTTGACAGTTTTATGTCTCATGTGAGATACAACTGTTTGCAGTGTCATACTTACTGATTTGAGTTCTCTCCAAGTGGAGTTTTTAACCATTTCAAACTCAAACCAATCTCATCCCATTTCATGCCTGTGCACTCAGAAACCCAGGCCCCGCAGCCTGATGGACTTGCATCAGAATAGATGAAAGTCTGTGGAACTGAATAAGCAGAAATAATGTTTACGTTAAGAATATGCAAATTCTTCTCCAGAAGAAGAACACGAATATTAAATCATCACTATTGATCACATTATGTCCTATCCCAATGTACCCTCCGGATGATTTCGTGATGCATAAATCTGGTTTTAAATTGAGTAACTGTGCCAAACACTGGATACAATGGATCTTTCCAACTATAACTACGATCTTTCGTGCTGAAACCTCAGGCAATTCTGCTTGAAATGAATCTAAACATAACTCAAGATCCTTCATCCTTCTTTCAGTAATCTTTATATAGGCTACTCTGCTTTCCCGTGGTATTCCTAACCAATCCAAACACTGGACATGAGTCCATTGAGATATTTCTCAACATTTGGTATCAAACCTGCTTCAAGTAAGTCATTTTTCACCGTCTTGACCATAGTATCATACGAATCAAAGGAAGCAGCACGACCCAATCATCTCTATACAAAACAATGAAAATACCATTTCTACGCCAATGATTAACAATAGGCTTGAATCATGTAATGAAAACAAAGGTAGCTGTTGCCAAACCAATGGCAAAACCTAAAAAGAGAAAAACCTTGTACCACTACCAAAATCCCAACTAAAGCCTACAATTTTTCATGCACTTGAAAACTGTAATAATGATGATAACCTTGCTTAAGTTAAAAGGAAAGCATAAAATCTCCCTGTTTTAAATAAAACATGACTACATTCCAGTCTTCAAGTATAATAGTGTTCTTCCACAAGTGTTAGTTGACATAACGTTAACCAAAAATCAGTCTCTTTTTATATCTGAACTCTGAATTGAATCTGAAAGGGGGTTAACTTCATGGGGCGCAGTGGTGGATTCAACAACCAAACCCTTTTTAATTCGTTAATGGCTTCAGAAACGAAATCGGATCGATGTCAATGCTGACTTATCATCTTATTGTAAGGTAACTTGTAACCGTGTTCTACAACAAATTGAGATGCATATGTTGATTTCCAAATTGTAAGAAAGCATTCAATCTACCTTTAACCAAAGGTTCTGAATTTCATTGATCATACTCATAATTTCTCAAATAAAATTCTTCCTCCTACCCTGCACATCTTGTCGAATCAACAATAAGTTAACGTTACTCGATGTTTCCCAACCGAAACAAATTCAACAATGCTCTGTTTCTGTATTTCTTAATTTAGAAGGGCCCGCTGACGGACCAGGGGTAGTCAATATATTCCAGATTGTTTGATCTGTGTCATATCTATGTCTAGGTTCATTAGTTAAAGGTGAAATTCAACCAAAATAACACATCTTTTCTTAACATATAATTATGGACTAGGTAGAATCAAGAATAGATTCCTTTGCTACGCGCTTCTGATCATTCTACTCTTCAGTTTTCAAATACCACACTTCGTCAAATACAGAACAAAACTGACATTTACCTTGCTCAGTTTGACCATGATCAATGGATCATTTAACTCTGTTGCGCATTGTTATCTCTGAAGGATGAATCTTGCTGGGATCTTGCTTCCTGATACCCGGGCAACTTCTCCACTGCCCATGTCTACCACAGGCAAAACGTTCGTCGGTGGTCTGAGGCAACTTGCATACCCGCGCCAACTATTTTGTACATATAAGTTGGCGACACTGCCAAGCGAATATCGATTTCTTGACCCAAAGGGTATACGAAATAAGTTGTCGGAAGTAGTAGAAGAACCTTGAAAATTTCCAACATTCTTGCCCAAAATAACCCTTGTTTGTTAAACAAAATAACTTACGCTATCTATTTACACAAGCCTGAGCTTGCCTCATTCTTTTCTCCCTCATCAGAGTCGATCGCATGCTATTAAGTCACTCAAGTATTCATCCATCAATGCGGACCAACCTAAAATATAAAAATGATCTCTATATATTTATTTGATTAATCTCCCATAATTAAGTCATAAAGTAATTCCGCTGAAAAACGAACAGCTTCCATTAACAACATAAGGCCATATCTATTATGTACAACCGTTCATAAATTTCAAAAGCAATAGCCTAGCTTGGAATTTTCATTCATCTTTATTTCACTAACCTGCTTCAGATTCATCTGCTTTTCTGATATGTTTCTTCCTTTTAGTTATATCTGCAATACCTTACTTCAGCAAAGCAAGGGCTGCGCCCGCTGCTTACCTTACTCTAATAAGGCCAATTTCTTATCCAACTCCTCCTGGCGTCTAGAATTATATTCATATTGAACCTAAGTTATTACATTTCGAAAGACATCTCCGACGCCCTTTATTAGTTGTAGAAGCTCCGCTGACCCGGGCAATGTATCGAGAATCAACATAATCAAACAGCCAGCCCGCCCAATCTTTAAACGAGCCAATGCTTCATTTGTAGCATTGCTTACAAGAAGGCGAAGGGACTCCAGATTATTGAGTAGAATTTTCTGAAACTGCCTTTAATTTGTGGCCTAACCCGAGGTTAATTTCTTGATTCGCCATTATTTTATATTTAACATCGAATCCAAACGTAGATCTATTACGATAAGGCCTATAGAATTTAACACGTGGAAGAAGCGTTGATAAAAAGACGTCCGTACTGCGCTGTGTCGAACTCGGTCAGTGAATTCCGAATCGTTTAGGAATTCAGACACTCCTCACGCAAGCATTGTTATGCTAATCGGATACTTCTGCTAAGAAAAGAAAATGTATATATCTCTAATACCCCCATCTAATTCAATTGTTTTACCTCTAAGATTATTGAACTTCATTAAAGGAAAATAATGCGCAAAGAGTTGAAGCTTCTGTGATTTATTGAAATTATATAAAACAGGATGATGTCTAATTATCCTGATGCGCTTCATTTTTTTTTGCAGGAGTTTCTGCATTTTATTCATAAATCAACAAATGAAAATAGAATGATACAATAACAATGACATAAATGAGTACATTTTTGTGTGACAATCGAAAATATAAATAATGAATAAGGCTGAAAAATACATAAATGAAGCACGTAAAATAGTAAAGTGGGTAAAAATGCAGGGGCCAGCTATAATAAGCAGGTAACTGCTTGAAACAATAGCAGCCATGAGGGAGGGCTACATGGGAACCGTGATAATAGGTTATAAATAGAATTCGATAAAATGATGTCACAAAAGAGAAAGTATAAAAGTTAAGATTTTTAATGGGGAGAGACAAGATAAAGTTTTTTTTTTTTTAAAGTGCGAGTGAGTGCTAGTGGGTGAGTGCAGGTGATACATTTAAGAATACTTAGAAATAAGAAACTTTTTCAATGAAGCTTTAAAAGAAAAAAGAGACGCGGACTGTTTGATGTTATGTGGCAAGGCATTCCAAATATCTGGACCATGGTGGCGAATTGTTTTATGAGTGAGTAAGATTCTGGGGTTGGTTAAGTGGATATCTGTTGAATGACGCGTTGGATAAGTATGTATGTCTTTGTTATAGATAAAAAAATTGCGAAATTGAATTGGAATGGTATTTGTGGAAAATTTAAACATAAATATGGCTATTTGGTATGTGTTAATATCCTCAATTTTCAATGTCTTTAAGTTGTGAAATATTGGATTAGTGTGTGCAATGTAATGTGAAAGTGTACAGATGCGAAGTGCCTTTTTTTGAAGACGGAATATCGTTTCTATTCTTGACTTACTACTATACCCCCAAACAATGTTGCAGTAAGATAAGTGGGATAAGATGAATGAATTGTAAAGCATAAATAATGACTTTTTTGAGATATAATATTTCAATCTATATAAGATTCCTATCCCTCTGGATGTCAACATACAAATATTGCGAATGTGACTGTTCCAAGTCAAATTTGAATCAATCAAAACACCTAAAAATGTGGTTTCTTGTTTTTCCGTGATGGGAATATCATCTATAAAAATGTTGTTGAGAAACTTGTGTTTACTTTGAATGTGTTGAAAATACATAAAATTTGTTTTGTTTATATTTAAAGAGAGCTTATTAGCTCTAAACCACATTGATAATTTCTTCAATTCTAAATTAAGTGTTGGAACAAGTATATTTAAGTCTTTGTGTGAATAGAATACATTTGTGTCATCTGCAAATAAAACAAACGTTAATATTCTAGATGCATTCACAATGTCATTCATATAAATCAAAAATAACAAGGGACCCAAAATAGATCCTTGTGGTACTCCACATTTTAAAGTACAAATATTAGATGATTTAGATTTAAAACAAACATAATGGCGTCGATTGCTTAAGTAATCTTTAAACCAAGCGAGAACCACCCCCCTAACTCCATATTTCATTAATTTACAAAGTAAAATGCGATGATCCATGGTATCGAATGCTTTCGACAAATCCATAAAAACACCAACAGTGTGTTCCTTTTTAGATAAAGAATCAGAAATTTTGTCACATAATTGCAAAAGTGCAAGGTCCGTTGAATGATTATCTCTGAAACCATATTGATTAGGAATCAGTAAATTATTGCTGTTCAAAAAAGAATATAAACGCTTGTAAACTATTCTCTCAAGTATTTTAGAGATACCCGGTAATAAAGAAATTGGACGATAGTTTGGGATAAGACATGGATCATCTTTTTTGTATATTGGAATTATTTTTGCAATTTTCAGTAGATCGGGGAAAATACCACAAGAAAGAGAACGATTGAAAATATGCGAAAGCGGGGAGGCTATAAAATAAATTATTTTTTTCAAAAGATAGACACTTATACCATCATGCCCACAGGATTTAGTCGGTTTCATGGACCTAACAATTTCTAAAATCTCGTTAGTATTTGTTGGATTGAAAAATAAAGAATGTTCTGGAACATCGTTTAAATATACAGAAAAGTCATCATCATTAGATGTTATTTTTGAAGCCAGTTTTGGGCCAATATTATTGAAGAAATTATTAAATGCATTAGCAACATCAAAGGAGTCTTGCATTTGTTGACCATTGTCTACGAAATTAACGTTATCACATGTTTCCTTTTTCTTACCTAAAATTTCTTTTATAGATTTCCATAATGTATAATTATTATCTTTATTATTTTCAATTTTATCAGAAAAGTAGGATTTTCGAGCTTGGCGTATAACTGATGTTAATTTATTGCGGTATTTTTTGTATTTATTTATATTTTCAGTTGTAGGCGATTTAATTGATATTTTATATAATCTATTTCTAGTAAATATGGATTTGATTATAGTTTGGGTAATCCAAGGTTGTTTGCTCTTCTTTTTATTCGATTTAAATTTTATTAATGGCATATTTTTTTCGTAATAATAAAGAAGTTTGTCCAAAAATCTTTCATAAGAGTCATTAACATTATGTTCAAGATAAATATCTTGCCAAGATTCTTCAGCCAAATCTGCCTTCAATGACTCAATATTACGATGGGTTTCTTTCCTTCGCATTATAGTGTATGATTTGTCAGTAGCCTTGAGTTGGCGTTTATCGTTTGGATACATTGCAAAAATAGGCAGATGGTCTGAAATGTCATAGTAAATTATTCCATTATTGTTATTATCAAGTGCGTTAGAAAAAATATTATCAAGTATTGTATTGGATATGTTTGTAATTCTAGTAGGTTTATTTATAAGATGTTGAAGTCCAAAAGATGATAATAGATTTGTAAAATGTTGACCGATTGGATTGTAGGGAAATGATAGATCAATGTTAAAGTCACCCATGATATAAATATCTTTGTTTTCACGCGAAATTGAATCAAGACTGGCTTCCAATTCATTTAAAAATGTTTCAGCTAAACTGATTGGGGGTCTATAAATAACACCGATTATTTTATTTTTATTTTTAGCATTAGTAATTTCTATGAATAAGGATTCTATATTTTCCAGCTCAATATCATGTCTTAATTTGAAATTCAAATCATTATGAATATAGAAAGCGACACCGCCCCCCTTACCAATTTTACGATCAATGTGGAGAAATTTGTAGTTATCGATATTGAGAATGGGAGGTGACGTTGAATGCAACCAAGTCTCTGTGAGACCAATGATAGAAAATGGAAATGTATCAAGAATGGATAAAAGTTCGCAAAGCATATCAAAATTTTTCTGTAAGCTTCTTATATTTACGTGCATTAAACTAAAGTAATCTGGAATAGAATTTGGAACTGTTTTGTTGAAAGCATTATTGAATTCGTTAGCTGTATAGTATTTACTTTGGGGTGAAAAGATTTCAGCATTCAGTAAATCTGTTGAGTCAAACATGAAAGAACAATGTATGGCATATGGCGGGTTAAAGAAGTAAGCGAAATGGTGCTCGGTGTGTGCAAGTGCAAGAGGTGTAGGCTAAAAGCAATGAATAAAGAGTCCGTATACATGTTCACCTTTGCGTGACGATCTGACAGACTCGGGGCCGGTGCATAAATTAATCATTGTCATAAAAAAGGTTTTAAAAGTCTATGAATCTATTGATATAGTTTTAATTTCCTAATTTTCGTGTAAAACTATGAGGTTGAAAAGATAACTAAAAATATCTTTGAATTGATAAAAAACAGTAATTAGATTAGAAATATACTTTTCTATCGTTTCATGACATCATTATACCTTGAATAACAGAAGATATATCATGGAGAAAAGGTAGTGTTAAAGCAAAATATACACACATATATATATATATGCATATTACAGCTTACTGGAGCCTCGGAAGAACATTTTGGGAGGCAAAATAGATATATAAGGAATTATGTGGAAGAAATTTATAGACGCTGATGGAACTAATACTAGTACATTAAAAAAAACCCATACAATAGATGCACATGATGTAATCAGATTCATGCTGACGAATAAGGGAAATATAATAATCCTGTACATTCGTAAACTGGCGTCAAACAGCATTTTGGAATGGAAAAAAAAAAATCATGCCCTCTTAGAAAAAAAAAGAAGAAAAAGATGTCATTGACAAATGAATGTGGTTGGAATGTGAGGCAATAGATGATAGAGAATGTCAAGAGCAATATAAGTTAACATTGATGTACAAAAAGTAGGGGCGAATGAACGGTAAAACAAGGTTTCTATTAAGCATAGCAGTGTATAGGTACGAGCATTAAAGATCCTCATTTGCATAGGAATTCGACATATCCACGTGCTGTAAATTGTAACCTATTCATAAAAAACAGAACCTATGAATAATGTCATCTGAGTGCAATTAAGATTTTTTTGCAATACATCTGACAATAAACAATGCCAAAATGGTTTGATTTCAAATGGGAAGAAATAAAGAGAAAAATGCATAGCAAGCAGAGGTGACAAAACGTATCGGAGACGCAATTATATGAGATCACTGTCATGCAGGAATTTATGTTAAAATAGGGCAAATAGAAATGGACCCTGTACCAAATGAGGAATTTTGACTCTGAAAAGGGCAAGTCGCTTTTGAAATGTAACAGCTGAATAATCTCATTCGCATTGGTATAATGTAGAAATGCGCATGTAAACCAATGATGATAGAAATATTTACTTTTACATAATAAAAGCAGGGGAACAACGTATATAACAAGGTCTCCTTATATAACAAGGTCTCCTGTTTGAATTCATAAGACATGTAAGACGAGCAAGATGGATCACATTTGCATAGGAATCCGACACATTCACGTGCTGTAATTGTAGCCTATTCATCAAAAACTGAATATGTATTATAATGAGATCGAAAAAAAAAAGGTATTAAGAATTTTGCAGTGCACTTGAACAACCAAAACATTACAAATGGTTTGATTTGGAATATAAGGAGATAAAAAGCAAAATGCATAGACGTGTTTTGTATCGAAGATACAATAATGAGATCCCTATTACACTGGGTTTTCTATTTACCAAATGAGATCCAACATTAGCTCTGAAAATGGCAAGGTGAAGTTAAAAATACAATCGTATTTATAAACTCATTTGCATTGACCACAATATTTATAGCGATATTTTTATAGGAATGTGTTTGTAAGGCAACCTGTTCTAGAAAAAAGAAAAAAAAAATCGTAGAAAATACAGTTTTAACTTCATAAAACTTCGGAGGAGAGTATGGAAAAGATTTCGGTTAATAACAAACAGACAACGGAATTATAAAGGCATCGTGGAAATACAAGAGAAAAAAAAATAGCATGTTCATTTTTGTATATTTTAAAATGAGAGTCATGAATAAGTATAGAAGCTGAGTATCTCACTCTCCTTAAGAAAATAAAAAGAAATGTCTGTAAATATGATTACAGTGAAGTTTATTCGAAGTTTTATCGAAAGTCTCAACATATCGAACGTACAATTTTCTTCAATTATGGTGATAAATGTAACAAACATATTAGCAAGGGAAAAAGGTTTTGCACAATCGAAATCTGAAGTCATGATGTGTACAGTGTATATATGTCTTCTGAGACATATCAGTAAAATGTATTCGGTGATAACAAAGTTATATGATACTTCATTAAGAAGAAATAGAAAAAACAAATCTGTGACACTGTGACACATACACATTGTAGGCCGATTATAATATTTGCGACTATAAAGCTGTGCGGAAAATGTTTTAATCACGTTTGATTTTTTTTTTGGCTAAATTGAACATAGCAAGTTTCATTACCAGAAACGCATTAAAAAAGTCGCGTTGCGCTTTGATATTGAGAGACTTTCATTTCAAGCACATGCAGTATAAATAATGACATTCAGATTCAGAATGCAAATGCTTCATTATACCTCGCATGTTGTGTGAGTGCATTATCATAGTGAAAATGTAAGTGGTATTTAAAGCGTTATAAGAGCTCTCAAGGAATCTATTTGAAGAAGTAAGTATATCCATTTGTTACATAAAAACAACTGTTATCCATGATATCAATGAAATGATTTAGGCATATGATGCCTGGAAATCTAAAGTATTGTAAACATTTTGGCCAATATTTTGAGGCATAACATCACTGAAGTAGGCCTACATGTGAATGTGATCATGATTTCACTGAAGAAAAACAAACGAGATTATTACTTTTGTATTATATATATTTTTTTCATTGTAAAATTAAAGTGTTTAGAAGTTGACATCAGTTCAGTACTATTGTTATATCATGCCAACAGATTTTAGAACGTCGTTACAAATCAATTGTCTGATTTAGGTACAGAAGTCTGGACATCTCTTACAGACAGTATCTTTTGAGGGATAACTCATGTACATTAAAAATAATGAAGGATGATGAATTATAGGTTTCTTACTGTTGATGTCCTGTTTTGTATCGTTCCTAATCACGCCTAGTATCGTAAGAAGACTTCCAATCGAATACACTGATTCTCACGTCGCGATTTGAATTTACTCATCGTTGTATATTTTCCATTCTCGCTCATTTTTCCCCTTAAACTTGAGAATGACTTCAGTACCTTGTACAAATATCTTCGTAGACATGTTGTTTTCCTTTCGAAGGCGATATGCGATACTAGCTAATTTCCCACGATGGAATTTCATGCTCGGTGGTAGGTCGGTCCTCACAGAGATCCTCCTACGCGTTGATCCACCAGATGCACCTTGACTTGCCCTTAGATCGTCGCCATCAGTTGCGTTTTTGTTGCGTGCTATGTAAGCGTCGAGAATGCGCTGGCGATCCCTCATGAGTACAAATTTAGCGATAATGGGCTCCGGTCCTCGGTCGCGTGCTGGTGATCCATCGGTGTTTCGCGCTCTCCGTGGAAGTCGATGAGCGTTGATGATCATGATCCCCGCAGCTTCTTCTCTAGATAGGCCCACATCCATGAAGACATTTTTAAGTTTCTCGTAGACATTTTCTTCCCTTGTTTGCTCCACTCCATAGAATAGTAGGTTGCCCTTACGTTGATAGATTTCCATCATCAGAATTTTTTTCTCTAACGCTGCCACCTCAGCTTTATGGTCGTTGCGTAGCTTAGGGATTACATGTTGCTCGATATTCAAGGCACGGTCGCTAGTATCTTTCAGTGATGTTTCAATATCTGAAATTTTGATATGGATGGCATCAATTTTCTTACAGAGAACATCAGACAATTTCATGACTTCCGCTTTAAGTTCACTTAATGATAAAGAAATTTAAGTGTCATTCAAAATTTCAAACTTAATTAGGGCGCAAAACAGGACAGGAGATTAATGTGTAGGGAAATGACATGAAGTTTAGTAGAATTTGATAAAAAATATTGTACTCTTTTTATTTAATACAACACGAATATTCTATACCTTCCTCTTTTTAAATTAGGAACCCGTTTGCCCCAAATTATTGTTATTTAGTAATGAGCTGAAAAGCGGGATAAGTTGCCTATATGGAGGTGACGGCAGAAATTAATTGATATAAAGATTTTACCCGCCCGGAGCCGACCCGACCAGAAGTAATTGCGCGACCAATTAAAAAAAAAAGATAACTTCATATACTTCGGACTATCCTTACTCTAATTTCATGCCCTAATGTATACATTTGAACTTTAACTGGCAAGAAACACAGCCTTCCCGTGCTCACTACTGCCACCTAAACTAAAATCCTAGTTATGCCACTAATTCTAGACGGAATTACTGGGAAATATTTGGCTCTGCCTCCCCTCTGATAACAGGCACCTGTTACGCCGCTGCAACGAGGCGCCTTAAACCACTCGACCGTGGCAACAGATGAAGGAAAAAAATCGGTCTGGCAGGCCTTCGGTTTCGCGGACCCTCGGTCTCGTGAACCTTCGGTCTCGCGGGCTGTCATCTTTTCAATCTGTCTCTCTCTCAAGGTGTTTTTCCTGAATCGCTAAAACTTGCCAAAATTATTCCAATATATAAAAAAGATGACCCAGGCCATGCCGGATTGTAAACTACCGCCTTATTTCACTGTTACCAAGCATTTCCAAAATACTTGAAAAAATTGTTTACAATCGTTTATACTCATTTTTGGACACTAACAAATTATTAATCCCCAATCAATATGGTTTCAGAAAAAACCATTCAACCGATTATGCAATTTTACAATTATATGACAAAATAACTGATTCAATTTAAAAAAAAGGAGCACACTATTGGGGTTTTTATGGATTTATCGAAGGCTTTCGATACAATGGACCATATCGTATATTATTGAGTAAACTAAAGACATATGGAATCCGAGGGATCGTACTATCTTGGTTTAAAGATTATTTAGCTAATAGACGCCAATATGTTAATGTCAAATCCAAATCATCTAATAAAACTGGCCAGCAAAAGAAAGTACCCACTTCTTTCAAAGGCTGCATGCACACAAAATTCACCCAATAGAAATAAACGATTTTGTACACAGGTATGGTGCAATATCCATTAGTAATCACATACCCAACAGGAAGCTTAGTGATTATCTTTATTACAAAGAAATAAAATGACATGTACAGCATCTTGGTCACTGAATCTAAAGTCACAAAATGTAACAGAATGAGCCGTCCAGGTTTTACACAAAAGTCAATGTCAAAGGATGTAATAAACCACACACCCAGGACCAAAATCCAATTGAAACCAGTTGGATTTCCAACTGGTTTCAATTGGTTTTAACTGGAATTTAACAATTTCCAGTTGAAACCAATTGAAACCAGTTGGGCAACTGGAAATCCTAACTGGAACCAGTTGGGCAACTGGAAATCCTAACTGGAACCAGTTGGGTAACTGGAAATGACTTCCAACTGGAAATGATTTCTAACTGGAACCAGTTGGGCAACTGGAAATCCTAACTGGAACCAGTTGGGTAACTGGAAATGACTTCCAACTGGAAATGATTTCTAACTGGAACCAGTTGGGTAACTGGAAATCCTAACTGGAACCAGTTGGGTAACTGGAAATGACTTCCAATTGGAAATGATTTCTAACTGGAACCAGTTGAGTAACTGGAAATCCCAACTGGAACCAGTTGGGCAACTGGAAATCCTAACTGGAACCAGTTGGGTAACTGGAAATGACTTCCAACTGGAAATGATTTCTAACTGGAACCAGTTGGGTAACTGGAAATCCTAACTTGATAGAACCATGCAGTTGTGTAACTGGAAATCCTAACTGGTACCAATTGGGTAACTGGAGATGACTTCGAACTGGAAAGATGGGTAATTTGAAATGAATTCTAATTGGAACCAGTTGGGTAACTGGAAATAAAACTGGAACCAGTTGGGTAACTGGAAATGATTTCCAATTGGTTTCCAATTGGAAATTTTCCAGTTACCCAACTGGATCCAATTGAAACCAGTTAATTTGCATATTATCTGCCAGTGTGCACAGATTAATGTTTTATGAGATTCATCATCATTAACAATGTATCTATTTAATTCTTTTCAATTTCAAGTGCCACACTTTTTAAAGATAAGTATTTAGAATACTTAGCAGTGAAAACCATGTTCATAAATGTTATAGATTATAATTAAAACAGATTAAAGGATAATTAGTACACCACTAACTGTTACCAAATTACATCAAATAAAAATACATATATTTGAAGATCTTCCATATAATATATACATATGAAAGTCTGTATTTTATCAATGCCCTTTACATTGGTATCAATAGACATATAATACTGCTTCTGTGTTGACATATGAGCAATAGTTAGTGCAAATGCTAATTAATTTGTAACTAATTAAGTTCATTCCAATTGGACCCAGTTGGAAACCAATTGGTTTCAACTGGTTCCAGTTGAAACCAGTTGCCTCCAATTGGTTTCAACTGGAACCAATTGAAACCAGTTGCCTCCAATTGGGAAATTGGAACAACTGGAACCAATTGACACCGATTGCCAACTGGTTCCAGTTGCCCAATTGGTTTTAACTGGAACCAATTGGCAACTGGTTTTCAATTGGAACCAGTTGGTTTTAACTGGAACCAATTGGCAACTGGTTTTCAATTGGAACCAGTTGTTCCAATTTCCCTATTGAAACCAGTTGGCCAACTGGTTTCAATTGGTTTTGCCCTAATTGGTTTTAACTGGATTTTGGTCCTGGGCACAAACAACAATGTTCAATAATGTGTATGTCCTCCTCGTGCCTGGACACATTCCAGGCATCTCTGACGTATGCTTTGGACAAGTTGTCTGGCGTAGTCCTGGGGAAGTTCTGTCCATTCCTCCTGCAGAGCTTGGATCAATGTTTGCCGATTGGTAGGAGGCTGTTCCTTGATCTCACCCGTCTGCCAAGTTCATCCCACAGATGCTCAATGGGATTGAGGTCAGGAGAGCATGCACACCATGAAAATGGAGCAGATGGGGTCTCAATACTCAATACTTCATCCCGGTACTTCATCAACATAGCGCTGAGCTGTCAGATTACCTGCCAGGATAACCAGATGAGTCATATGGTTGGCTGATATGCCTGCCCACACCATCACAGAAGGTCCACCCCACCGATCAACTTCACGAATGCAACATTCTGCATATCGCTCTCCTGCTCTGCGCCACACACGCTCCCGTCCATCACTTGTATTGACGCAGAACCTGGATTCATCTGAAAACAATACTGCATTCCATTGTCTTCTGGTCCAGCGGCTATGCTCTCTGCACCACCTCAGTCTATTCCTTCTATGGATATGTGTTTGGTTTATTTCATCCTTTGACATTGACTTTTGTGTAAAACCTGCACGGCTCATTCTGTTACATTTTGTGACTTTTGATTCAGTGACCAAGATGCTGTACATGTCATTTTATTTCTTTGTAATAAAGATAATCACTTCCTGTTGGGTATATGATTACTAATGATTATAGCACCATACCTGTGTACAAAATTGTTTATTTCTTTGGGGTTAATTTTTGTGTGCAGCCTTTGAAAGAAGTGGGTACTTTCTTTTGCTGGCCAGTTTATATGCCCCGTAATATGTGGAGTACCACAGGGTTCAATCCTGGGCCCTTTATTGTTTTTAATATATATGAATGACATTGTGAACACATCACCCTTACTTACATATGTTTTATTCGCAGATGACACCAACATATTTTATTCACACAACAACTTAAACATACTTGTTGCAACTCTCAATCAAGAATTAAAGAAATTATCAATATGGTTTAAATCAAATAAACTTTCACTTAACATAGATAAAACAAATTTCATGTACTTCAAACACATTAATTCTAAACATACATTTCGCGATAATATTTATATCAATGATATACCCATTAATGAAAAACAAGAAACTAAATTTTTAGGTATGTGATCGATGCAACATAACTTGGAGTAGTCACATTCGTAATATAAGCATGATGGTAGGAAGAGGCATAGGCATTTTGTATAAATTAAAATATTATATCACTCAAAGATCGCAACTTATGCTTTATAATTCATTTATCTTATCGTATATATCTTACTGTAATATTGTATGGGGAAATAGTAACAAAATCAAAATAGATTCAATATTGCGCCTTAAAAAAAAAGCACTTTGCATTTGTCATCACTCCCATTATCTCGCTCGTACTGATCCTATATTTCATGATTTTAAAACATTGAAGATCTACGATATTCACACTTATCAAACTGCTATTTTCATGTACAAATTTACCTCCGACACTATACCAACACCCTTCCGAAATATTTTTGTCTATAATAGAGACATTCATTCATACCCTACTCGACATTCATCTGACTTTCATTTAACAAATCCAAAACTAATAATCGCTCTTAAAACAATACGGCATCACGGCCCAGATGTTTGGAACAACCTACCGAATGATATCAAACAAGTTGCATCTCTTAAATATAATTTAAAGCTTCGAAGAGGTACCTTTTATCAAAATACTTATAAATTCTCACCTGCACACGCACTCACTTGCACACACTTCATCTTGCCCCTTTTTCTCCCCCCTTTCCTTTTATTATATTCAAGCAATATAAGTGACATCACTTTTAAATAATAAAGACCAGGTATTTCTATCATGGTTTTCATGTAGCCTTCTCCTTTCCCCTGGCTGCTATTATTTCAAGCTTTCAGCTTACGATATATAGTTGGCCTCTGCATTTAAATTTATTTGTTATTGTTTACATGAATTATGTCTATATCAACTTAACTACTATGCATTTGTCACCTTTGTAATTTTATCATTTGATGTTATATCATTGTTATAAATTTGTAATTTTGATTTATTAATAACTGCAGAAATACCTGCTTAAAAAAAGATATACCATGATCTACTTGATATTTGGCTGATAGAGGTAGTGAAAATGTCACTTTAACTGGTGTGTGGTCAGAGGTGTTTAGAGGATCATCGTGCTCAATAAGAAGGTCAAAGAAGCAGTTTTCAAGTTTGGCAGGAATTATGAAGTCATCAATATATGATTGTCGTAAGCCGTTGCCTGATTGGAAGGTGTACAGCCAGTGGCGTAACAGGCGGGGGGGGGGGGCAGGGGGGCAAGTTGCCCCCCCTGGCGGATTTCACCGGGAAAATAAAAGAAAAACGGGGAAAAAAAAGGAGCATGATCATCAATCAGAGGAGCTAGAAAACGAGTTCCTGGTGGTATACTCTTATATTAGATGTGTTTCCTTTCATCTGACTTTTTGGCTCATTTATGACTCGATCTAGAAGTTGACTCGATCAAAGTATGTTGCAATTCCCATTCATCATAATTGGACCTATTTTGGTATTTCTAGAGCGGGTGTACGTTTCGGATTCCAGTGACCGGGTTCGATTAAGTGGTGCGCTAGTGCCCTTTGGTAATCCTCATTATATACCAGGTCCCTCGGAGAAGACATAAAGCTGTTGGTCCCCTGGTTGCATGCTTGCTCACATGCATTCGTGCTTTCTTAGCAGTCAGGTATTTTGAATCTCGGTATAACAAATCGGCATTACGACATATACCGTACTAATACTAGTCCAGATTGGACCTTGTTGTTTGGAAGTGCCTTTTCCCAAAGCTAACATAGAGGGCACATGTCTCCCAATCTCTCAGGGGGGTGAAACTCCGCTTCTGCATCCGGTCAGAATTGAAGAAAATTTCGGAGGGTCAAAAGTGCACACTGCTCCCATTTTTCGTATACAAGCCTATGGACACCGCCACTGTTTTGGTACACCAGCGAAATGAAGGCGTGGTCACGGACGTCCTTCGTGCATAGCGTAAAAATATGTAAATTAGTATTTTGTCACTAATTAGCATAATGCGCGACCTGATTAATATCGTTTATGGTGTCTGTCAGTGATTATATCATGTCAGATCATTCGTTTTTTTCCTCCTCAGAGTTTTATTATTCATCTATTTTAATGATCTATTTGTTATTGCTTGTTACGATTATTACTGTATCTTTGCTTTGTTTTAGCTGCAAATGGCCAGGATCTTTGCTAAAAAATATTACAGAGGAGGTTCCCAAAGAAAATGTTGCCATATACGATGACATCTCTTTAAGTTTCTGGAACCCTTTTTTCTTTTTATTGCAGAAAACGAAATGAACCTCTTTTCATAATATAAACAAAGATAATAACAAATCAAATTCTTTTCCATAATTGTAGTCTCCAATATAAGTCCTATTATGAATAGCAGTCCTCGGAGCACTTAATTTTAAATGGCGACTTCTATGTCAAACATCAATAATCATGACCTAGGTATATACCATATTTTAGGGGGGAGGGGGTTCTCAAAATTAAATAGGCAAGAGAGCAAACCGATCGTAGGCTATTTCTTTTTTTATTTTCAACTGAAAATGAATCTGGTGTAATTTTCATTTGGAAAGAAAAAATGAATTTTATATGCAGGTTTAAAAAATTTGGAGAAATAATTAGCCCCCCCCCCCCGTTATGAACAGTAAGGTCTTATAATTGCTTCTTTCAAAACAAACTGAACTTTCACCCCCCCCCCCAATCTCTCTCTCTTTCTGTCTGTCTCTCTCTCTCTCAGAAACTGACATAACTATATGCATACAAGCAAATAATTCTCCTGTCATTTACTTTCTTTCCCATTCTTATCCTTATTTTTCTTGAATAATATTTTAATTGACTGCTGTTTGATCTCATGTAACAGTGGCATCATCACATTTCAGTACAGTGCAACATCTTGTGCCATTTGTGCATAACAGCTCAGAAGCAATACATCATCACAATTAATTGATAAATGAAAATTACCAAGATAAAAAAATTCAATTCAAAATTAACATGTTTATTAAGGAATCCATTTTCTAAAACATTGACATTAACATAAAAATAATAATTAGCATCTACCAAGCATTAAATTGTATTTTAAAAAGTGAAGGCAATGCATAGCTAAAAATGGCTGTTACTGGGTAAGGGTAGTATGGGGTGGGTATATAAATGTACAAAAATAGGATTAAGTACATTTTTCTACATTGCACAATGTTTGTTAAAATTTCATTCAAAGGATCTCGATGAGCCTATAGTTAATATTCCATAAAAGAGCATAAAAACCTTTGATATTCGTTTATTTTCTTCCACAAAAGTTTGCCACTCAAAAAAATTGGTAAATTCCTTTCAAATTTGCTGACAAGAAATAGTCTACTGATGTGAGAGCACTCCTCATAAGGGGGGGGGGGGGGGACACAATGCCAGAATCCTAAAGAGTGCCTTCCCCAATCAATACATTAGCGAATCATTAACAAAATTTGATTTGTCTACTGTCACTGTGGTTAGAATTCAATCTATTTTTGAAATATAGTCTATTTATATATTATTGCAGTGGTAACCCATTTCACATTTTTTTTAAATGAAGATAACAATAAATGCAACTTAATAACCCTACATAATTTATGAAGACTTGCAGTGGCGTACCGTGGGTCACGGCATCGAGGGGGGCACCAGCAAAAATTTTGAGACCGTTTCATATCTCTTCTTGGCACTTATGTTGTGATACCAGTACTTAAACAGCTTAGGAAGTGGGAAACCTGCATGGTAAAAAAGAGAAAAGAACATAATAAGCTGTAAATTATTTTTACTCATCTAGTCCAGTTTAGTAAAAAAAAAAGATGTAAACTCTATTTTATATCTTCAGTGATAAAACAAGTTTAGCACATGCAGTCACTTTCGTCCCACATCCAGATAAATTCATATATCAATATAACTATCTACAGTATGTTTCGAAAATAAAGAGTGCAAATTAATTCAAATATTTATCAGAATTTTGTGATAACTGTTAATATCTTGGGTTTTTTATGCAAATGCATGTATAGACAGGAGATATGGATAATTAGTATGCAGTGTTAGAAATGGAAATACTGGTGAATCTGAATTCAAACAAATATTAACTCACAATGGAACTTTAACATTACATGATATCGCATCATGTTTCAGCACAATTGGCCATAGCCCACCCCCTCCCAAAAAAGGGGAAATATTCATTTATTTGGTTTTATTTTATTTTTTTTTTTTTGGGGGGGGGTGATGAGCTTAGATACAGCCTGTATAATATCAAAACAGTAAGCATACCTTGCAATTTTTCCATTCAGATATCCTGTTCCTCATTAGATTGTAACTAACACTTGCTGATCGGCATGGTTCTCAATTTTGTACTTCTGACTAGGTGTGAGCTGCTAAGAACTTGGTCCCATTGGATCTGCAATTGACAATTTAGGTTTGAGAGTTTTAGAGATAAATAAAATTACTCTTCTTAAAAAATATTTTTAAAAATTTCTAGCTGCCCATATCCCAGGTCTATGAATGAATATTCCAAACTAGAACAAAAAAGTTATCTGGACCCGAAACTTCATTCTCTATCACATAGAGGCATAGGCTTACCTCACTCTGTTTATAAAAGTAAAATGATTCCAACCACATATTTCTACAGCTGTATATAGCTGAATCTGGTCTATGCTGGGCCTGTATAACTTAAGAATCACATCACATTTGAATGAAGTAAACACTATAAGAACGTTTTCAAATTACCACCCCAGGCCGGGCCCAGGGTATCCTGTTCAAATAGACTTGATTTAGGTCTAGGGTAGGCTACGCCATTTCATTCAAATCTAAGACTAAGACAAGTAACACTTAACATAACAGACATTAATGCTAAGTCAATCGTATTTCAACACTGATTATTCTGAAGTAAAGCGTTCCTGAATAAAAGAAACTGCTGAGAATTATACTTATTCATATGAAGATGAAATAGAGGGGACGGACTAGGCCTAAACTTCAACTTTCAAGCTTGAAGTTTGGGCCTAGTCCGTCCCCGCTATTTTCATACCCCATGACTACATCGACAATCTCGCTAGCCGGCTAGCACCGGCGATATCAAAGGCCGGATCCCGCTCTGACCATATCCCTACATTGACCTAAATTTGAATAGGCCTAAAATCGACAGTTTGTCGTTACTAAAAAACAGGAGGTCGGAAACAAGTCCACATCTACCCCTGATAATTGTCTAATCACAATAAAACTGAAATAAAGGTTTACTTTGGACCTACATGAAGCATTCCGATGAATGTCTAGATCGATCTATAGACCCCTAGTCCTAGATATAGTATTTTTGAGAAACTCAATGATCACACGTATGGTACCGGTACGTACACTTATTTGGAAGTCAGGCAAAAGAAATATTGAAATTGAGGTTTACATAGTGCGTAATACAGGATGAGCCCCGAACCCCGGCAAACACATTACAATTTGCAAGTGAGATCGATCAAAACATGAAAATGAGCGTAACTTACTTTTATTCCTATGGAATGTCATTAGAATAGTATTGATGTTCCCTCCAAGATTTTCCGCTCCAATGAAGTTCACTCAGAAACCATAATTTCGAACATCAATTCTATAAACAGATAATTAGTCTAGCTATTTCGTTTCAGAAACTTCAAATTCGCAGAGTCCAAAAGAACGACACTTCGCACAGATATCGTAGGGAATTGTGGGACGGAAAAAAATGTTTAATGCATGAGAACATGAATAAAACATTAGCGTTTAATCCAATCATACAAGTGCATTATGCGTATTTTGACGTCATTCTCATGAATAAAACATTGACCCTCCAAAATCATCCTTCAAATTGTCCGCCGGCAGCCATGTTGGCTATGTACAAAACCTATGGGAAATAAAAACGCGCGGAAAGAGTTCCCTCTCTAGCTCCCTTCGGGAGCTTATACGTAAGATCGTATCTCTGTGCAATCTCTAATCAACGCCAATCCACTCATCTTCCCCCTTTCATAAACTCAATAAAACACAATTATGCGGCTAATAGCAGCATAATTTGGTCGTAAAATCAGAGGAGGACAAGAGTTATCCGCATTATTCTGATGCTGCTATTATCCGCATAATAGCGGCATCGGGACAAGATTTTGAGTTTATGAACGTATTTCCAAATAATGCGGATAATTGCCATGGTGCGGTCACAAGGTCACCCTTTTCCAACACAACCGCATTGGAGGGGGCGTGTCCAGTTGTCATGACGATTATCCGCCTTTTTCAGGACGGGTGCTCGTAAAAATAATTTATGGAGTTTGTGAACGCAATTTTTATTGAATTATCCGCATTACTCTTAGGCGGCTAATTGGAGGATATGTTTTATTGGGTTTATGAAAGGAAGATGAGTGGATTGGCGTTGATTAGAGATTGGGAGACATGTGCCCTCTATGTTAGCTTTGGGAAAAGGCACTTCCAAACAACAAGGTCCAATCTGGACTATACTAATACTTGTGAAAGTTTCATGCTTTAGTCATACTCATAATTTGCACAATTGTTCGGCTTATCCGCTCTACTATAAAATACTAAACGTCATGTAAACGAAAAATTGTCCCTTAACCTTGTGCGAGATTTGTCCAATCAATGCTTTAATGATCATGCATGTGATCGAGAGAGCGCGAGCGAGCTGTGACTTGTGGCTGTGTATGGCGCATTGAACGAAATAAATCTATATTATACTATTGAAAAACAACGAGGCGCAGCAGAGCTGAACCAAATTCAGGTACTGTATGGCTCTGGAGTTAGCATTCACGATATGGCCGTTATATATGCTAATTTAACTAAAATTGGTCTTCGTATTAGATCTAACGTCAAAAGGTAAAAGTGACAAAAAAATTGTTTAGTCCCATATGATTATTAATATGTTAGTGGTCGCATGTTATAAGAACGGTAGTGGGGCGCATCCGTACCCACTCGCACAACATGCGAGGTTAGTAATAGTATACTAACCTCGCACAACACATGTGATTTCATAGTGCATTTTGACGTTTTCATTCATCACACGAATGTGAGGGACTAAACTACGCCAAACCTTTCAATATTTGTCCACTATGTTAATCTTGATCGTATGTTATACCGAGGTTGTTTTACCTGACTGCTAAGAGTAAGAAAGCACGAATGCCTGTGAGCAAGCAACCAGGGGACCAACGGCTTAAGGTCCTCTCCGAGGGACCTGGTAATGAGGATAAATGCCTTACCAAAGGGCACTAGCGCACCACTTGGGAATCGAACCCGGGTCACCGGAATCCGAAACCCCCGCTCTACCGACTGAGCTATATCGCGGTTTAAGTTTATTTGAAAAAGAAATTATAAATTATTTATTAAAGTGTTTTTATCGCTTACCTCCAAATCTCAACCAGGATACTTCGCTCGGTCCGTCCTTAGTCATCCTTCGTACTGCGGTGGAAATTACGCAAACAACAATCGAAATGCGAAATTTTCCTATCGAACATTCTCGATTCAAGTCGTCGGCGCATAATAGGAAATTGTACCAAAAATCAACATAGTTCTCTATTTATTCAAACAATTTTTTCTGGGGTGCACTTGACCTTTAAGAGATTTTCCAATGAAAATATTACATGGAACTTGGAAATACAAATCATAATTTGGTTGAACAAAATGTTTTCTGTTAAATCAAAACAGAAGAGGAACATATCCTTCACGTATTTTTATATCCAAAACATGTTGCCTTAGTATGGAATAATCACAATGACATAAAATGAAAATGGGTAAAGTACCTTCCTAATGATCATTGAGATTTCGCCTATGGAATTATTGTTTAATAATTTTCAAAGCTTTAAATAGATGAAAATGTTCATTGAGAAAATATACATATATATATATGAACAAAATGATAATGTCCCGATTGATTCGCATTACGTGTGTTAGATTGCGGGCGTTTGTGTGTGTGTGTAGGAAGCAAGATATTCGTGTTAATGTTTGCACAAAAAAGGAGAGGGAAAGGGAAAGGAAAAGGGGACGGGGAAAGGTAGAGGAGAGAGAGGGAAAAGGAGACCATAAAATAGAAAGAAAACAAAGGAAAGGAAGAGGGGAAGGGAGAGAGAAAGAAAAATGGCAAGAGCGAGAAAAGAGTAGGGGAGGGAGAAAGGAAAGAAAAGAAGGGAAAGGAAAAAGGGAGAAAGGGAATGGAGGGGGCGGGAAAGGAAAGGAGAGACAATAAAAGACAGATCAGGGGAGGGGGAAAAGTAGAGGAGAGAGAGGGAAAAGGAGGCCATAAAATAGGTCTCCTCATCATGGTTATAAAAAGTGCTCAGAATGTTTTATTTTCAAGTCCTTGTATCAGAATTTTCAGCTCGGGCAGCTCTATCGCATTTTGATTACTATCCTGTTGATTTATTTACTTGAACAAAATATTTAAAATGTCCAGCTTTTAGAACAGATATCAAAAAAAGGTATTCACCTTTGATCATAGATGAGGAAGAAGAAAAAAGTGCAAAAAAATAGGAAACAAACTAACGAATTAATGTGACATAATTTTTCTTCATTTCAAGGCGACTCTTTACATTTCATCATCGCTGATGGCGCTACAATAGAAAATACCGCTTGACAGCAAAAAAAAAACAGAAAGAGGAAAATAATGCTGAGCGTCTAAAATGCAGCTAGCAGTTACAAGCTGCAGAACCGTAAACAAACATCTTGTGAATAATATCGCGCGCACTCTTTAAGCAAAAGTTTACAACCACGATGACCCTGCGGTATCTACGTGAAGATCACGAGAAAATGCTTTTTTTTTCTTAAAAACACACCAAAGAGAAGACAAGAAACGATCCATATGGTTCGGTAAGTGTCATAGCACAATTAGAAACATTATTTTAAAAGGAATGGCATAGTTATTTTAGTAAAAAGGGTGTGAAAAATTCGCGTGCACCATGTGCATATGAATCCTTCGCACGCGAGATGCATTGATCCCATGAGTGATCCGTACCTGTATATTGTATACCCAGTTGTTGTGTGTCCGGACGATCAATTTCAGAAAGTCATTTGGAAAATTTTACAGGCGAAGTTTCATCAATTTTTAGTACAAAATGTTAGGAAATATTATAGAGAACAAAATAGAAGATGATTAGGCCTACAACTATTGAATTCATATTTTTAGAGTAATCGGATCCAAAGGCAAAGTCAAAGACAAAAAAAAGAATGCTTCAAAGTTCAACAATTATAAAGTGTCCGGACACCCGACCCCCCATCCTAATAATACTAGTAATATGGTAGTGGATCGTATTACCGAACACTTTTCATGAATTCAATCATATCAAACACATTATTCTCATGAAATTCACCAAACTTTCACCGTAAATACACAATTAGGGCCTACCTACAAAATATAAATAGGGCCTAGGCCCTATGTAAAAATTTTGCCAAAATCGTTTTTCCTTTAAGTTTTAGTTTTTACGAATACGATATCAGCTTCCAATCGGACCCCTCTTCGCATGTGAAATATTTTGGTCACTTGATTGAAAAAGTTATCGTATTAATACTGAACATGTGTTTTCTATGGGAAAAGTTGAGAAAACAACAAAATTACTGATGAGCTATTTTTACCATATTTTATTATTTTTAGAATATTAATACTTTGATTTGAAAATGTGTTTTTGACCATTTTTCATCATCTTTCTATTCAAGTTCCCTTTGGAAGAATGTTTCAAAGTTTTGAGCGTATGAAATTATTTTCTGAACTCTGAAGTTAGGATGCGCGCGTTCGGTAATACAAGGCCAGTCGGTAATACAATCACTATACTAACCTCGCACAATTCACAACTAAGTAAGATTACCTATACTATAGGGAACATGGCGACGCTCGCAGCAACGTAGAGCTCTCAGACGTCTGCCTTTTGTGTACTAAATATTACATTAAGCCATATTACTGAACTACAAATTGATTGAGAATTCTTTTATAGAATAAAATTGCCACAATAATCATGACAAGTTTAACTTAGCTTGGTCTTGGACTGGAGGCTCCTAGACTGGCTAGAGTTGGAGAGTAAAAATCATTTACTAACGTATGCTTACTCTCAACGGTAGCGATGCCAAACCAGCCGCGCGTTCGCATTAGTATGCTCTGCCCCTGTGTAAAACATGGTCTCAGAAAACTCTTTTCCAGTCTTTAAATATAAATTCAATTACACTCTGACCCACAAAAATCCGCAGATTATCACATTGAAATACGATATTTTCACATTACATTCTGATTTTAGGTTAGAATTTTAGGTTAGAATGTGATGACTGTGATCAATGGTACCATGTGGAATGCATGCAAATGTCAACTCCAGTCTACGAGGCCCTTGCCCATTCTAATGTTTCATGGCAATGTATTTCTTGTGGCATGCCGCAATTCTCCACCAGCCTATTTGATTCCTTCCAAATGGAGATGAGCAATGTGTACGACAGCCTGTCTTCAAGTTCTACCGACACAAGTACATGTAGCTTCACAACGCCATTCAGCCCTGGCCCTCCACTAGCTTCTTCATCTCCTACCCGTCGAAAAACCTTGCGGAAACGAGGTCAGGTTAAGCATAAGATGAAAATCTTGAACATCAATTTCCAAAGTATCAAGATTTAAAAAGGAAGAACTTGGTTCTCTTATTGACTCTACTGATCCTGATATTACTCTTGGCTCTGAAACATGGCTTAACAGTTCCATATATGCAGTTCAGAAGGCTTATTATATTCACTCGCGTTCGTAATCACTCGCGTCGGGTTGGTAATCACACGCGTTTTTTATTTTTGGCGATTTTTTTTTTTTCGGTGCGATTTTTTTTCTAACGGTGTCTTCAATGGGACAAACGTACTGGAAAAATAAAATGAAATTGAAATTCGAGTTTCGTTTTATTTTAAGCTGGTAAGTGCCTTAAATAAAACGTTCTCGACCACTGCTTTAAGATAACAAGCAAATTTTGACTACTGTTTTAACATAATCACATTCCACATCTTAAATCTTAGAGCCATAGGCGGCGGAAGCGGGGGGGGGGGGGCTCCCCCTAAAAAAAGAGAGAGGGGGGAGAAAGGAATTAAGGGAAAGAGGGAGAAAAGAGAAAGAACAAAAAAGACAGACAGAAAGAAAGAAGCAAGGAAAAAAGGAGAAAGAAAGGAGAACAGGAATAAAGAAGAAAAAGGAGGAAAGGCTACTCTCGATTTAGCTTTGCCTTTGGAGGATTTTCCTGAAGTCTGTGGTATTCTTTATAAAGCATAGTGAGGTGCTACAATTTCATAATATCACTATTTATTTGCTTCTCCCTTTCTTTGTGAATTATTCTACACTAACGTAAAAATCAGGGAGGAAAAAAGTGCTGAAGAAGAAAAGCAAGAAGGAAGGAGGAGGAGAAGTAGAAGAAGAAAAAAGAAGATGGAGGACATAAGGGGGTAAAAATGAAACTAAAAAGAGAAAATTGAGGGGAGGATGTAGGAGAAGATAAAATAAGGGGAAGACTGAGAAGAGAGAAGGAAGAAGTGAGAAGGGAGATGAACAATAAGGAGAAAGGGAAGAAATTGAGAAGTAGAAGAACAGGGAGAAGAATAAGATGACATAATAATGGGAATAAAAAGAAGACTGAGAAGAAAGAGAAGTAGGAGGGGGAGTAAAGTGCACTCTGGTTATAAAGAAGTCCGAGGGACCAACAAAATTAGTTTTTTTTTTATATATAATGATGGTGCACTGAACAAAATTTAAAAATGGTAAAATGGATTTTCATTAATCTTGCAGGACGTTGCAGGGTGAAAAATATGAAAAAATTTGGGGGTTATCAAGGACAAGAAATCTACACTGTATTGTAATTTGTATTGTAATGTATTTACAAGTGTATATTTGTTGTTGATCATGTTATGTATCCAGCCTACTGCAAGTAGTTACTGGCAAAAGTAAACCACCTATCATATCACACATATGAACATTGCAATGGATAAACAAGACTAGATATTCATCATTAGAGAAATTTAATGATTTCTTGAAAACATTTTTTTTTAATATCTTATAACTTTTGTTAAAATCTGAGAGCACACACGTTAATAACAAAGCTTATCGCATTCAGGCAAGTTACATTAAATTCAAGGTATGAAATACATGTACTTTGGGGGACTTTCCACTAGAAACAGTACAAAGCATACAGATGGGGGATGAGTTGTACAATCACCAAATACAGAGAAATTAAAAAAAAAAATAAAATGTTTGAAAAGAACTCCTCGAAACAGACTGCTGCCAGCTGTCTGGGGCGGATCAAGCTTGTTTTCTATTCTTGGTACTTAGAACAGTAGTCGAGTACATTTTATTTTAAGGCACTTAATTGCCGGCTTAAAACGAAACTCAAATTTCCCTGCATGTCTGTCCCATTGAAGACACCGTTAAAAAAAAATCGCCAAAAATTCAAAACGCGAGTGATTACGAACCAGAACGCGACGCGAGTGATTATAAACTGCCGTTCAGAATTGTTCCCCCCAGGCTACGATGTAATTCGGAAGGATCGTCTTGATGGGTATGGAGGAGTATGCATTGCAATAAAGAACAACCTTGTATTTCAATTTGAGCGTCTAACCTACAGACTGGATCGGGAGATAGAAACAGTCTTTATAAAACTTCATCTTGACAGGCACCAATCCCTAGTTATCTGTGCTATGTATCGCCCACCATCCAGTTCGATTGCTTACATGAATGACCTTTGTGAAGTAATAGAGGATATTAACGCTGAGCACCGCAACACTGTTTTGTGGCTTGGAGGGGATTTAAATCTCCCTGACATCAATTGGACCACCCTAGCTATTGACAGGAACCAATATCAAAATGCTGTCAACATGAGATTCTTGGACATGCTTCATAACTGTGGGCTTGAACAAATTGTAGATTTTCCAACAAGGCAGAACAGCTTTCTTGACCTCTTCCTTAAGAATAGACCTACCCTTGTTGACAAGTGTTCTCCCCTTCCTGGAATTGGTGATCACGATATTGTGTCTGTGGTATCCTCTATTAAAGCTAGCAGACGCAAACCCGTGAAGAGACAGATCTACCTTTGGAAGCAGGCAGACTTAGAGAACCTGAAGAAGGATTGCCTTGTATTCCAGAACAGCTTTACTGGTCAATACTGTACTTCTAGCTCTGTACAAGACATGTGGCTTGACATCAAAACAACTCTGACAAAGCTGCTGGATAAGCATGTACCTTCAAAGATGTCATCAACTAGATACAACCAGCCCTGGATAACTCGCTCTGTCAAACGGCTCTCAAGAAAGAAAAAAAAGTACTATAACAGAGCGAAGACCAGCAATGACCAAGCTGACTTTGAGAAGTACCAGCAGGTCAAGAGACATTCCAGAATTGCCTGCAAACAAGCTTACAACAAGTACTTGACAGATATTGTCAGTCCAGACACCACAAGTAATCCAAAGCGTTTCTGGAGTTTTGTAAACAGCAAGCGCCATGATGCCTCAGGTGTAGCACCATTAAAGTCTCATGATGGTCTGACTACTGCTGACAGTCTCTCTAAGGCCAACGTCTTAAGCCAACAATTCTCATCGGTATTCAACCATGATGAAGATATGACCAGCCTGAGAGACAAAGGGCCTAGTGCTTACCCATCAATGGATCATATAATCATCTCTCCCCCAGGGGTCCATAAGATTCTGTCTGAGCTTGATATCCATAAGGCATCTGGTCCTGACGAAATTCCTGCCAGACTTTTGAGGGGACTTGCCACCGAATTGACACCAATATTCTCCATATTCTTTCAAGCCTCCCTAGATCAAGGTATCATCCCTGTTGAATGGAAGACGGCTAACATTGTCCCCATCTTCAAGAAAGGCGACCGTAGTAAACCAGAGAACTACAGGCCTATCTCTCTGACATCTGTGACCTGTAAGATTCTAGAGCACATCGTTCTTAGTGACGTCATGACCCACCTTGAAGATCACAATGTATTGTCTGATGCTCAACACGGTTTTCGCAAGAAACGATCCTGTGTTTCTCAGCTGATTCTTGCCGTCCAAGATCTTGCTAGAAGCATTGATGACAAGGGTCAACTGGATATGATACTCCTTGACTTTTCTAAAGCATTTGACAAAGTACTGCATGGACGCCTGTTACACAAGCTTCAATTTTATGGAATCCGAGATCACACTCACCATTGGATAGCTGACTTTCTGAGTAATAGGACCCAACGCGTTGTACTGAACGGATCCATCTCCAACACCAGCCAAGTAACATCAGGCGTTCCGCAAGGCAGTGTCCTCGGGCCAATGCTGTTTCTCATCTTCATCAATGACCTGCCAGAGTATCTCTCCAACAACTCAACAGTTAAAGGCTCTTTGCTGATGATTGCATGGTTTATTGCATTCGTCTCCAAGAGGACCTTGACTCCTTGCAACGATGGGAGCATGATTGGCTGATGGAATTCAATCCTCAGAAGTGTCAAGTACTTCATGTCACAAATAAGCGCAAACCTATCATCAAGCCTTACTTCATCCATGGACAGACTATATCTGATAAAAATACAGCAAAGTATCTTGGAGTTGAGCTGCAGAGGAATCTCAGCTGGAATCAACATATAAATGCTGTAACCAAAAAGGCCAACTCCACACGTGCTTTCCTCCAGAGAAATATCCGGCCATGTCCAAGAAAGGTCAAGGAACTGTGCTACAAAGCTCTCCTGCAACCAATCATGGAGTATGCCAGCATAATATGGGACCCTCACACGCAAGCAAATATAAAAAAGCTTGAAATGGTGCAGCGACGCTATGCACGCTTTGTCTGTAATGATCACCGTAGAACAAGCAGTGTAGCAGCCATGATGAACCAGCTCAAATGGCCAACTTTACAAGAGCGTAGGGCACAGGCCAAGGTGGTGATGATCTACTGTATTACCAACTCACTCATTGACATCCCACCTACCTTCCTCACTCCATCCACATCCATGCATAGACGTCATTCTCAGAAGATCTTTGTTCCCTTTGCCAGAACACTTGTCTACCAGAGGAGCTTCTTCCCAGATTCGATTAGACTTTGGAACTCCCTCCCCAACAGCACAGTTAATTGTACCTCTCTACACATCTTTAAACAAGAGGTACAAAAGACCCAGCTCCGTTGATAACGGTGGTTGTGTTTACTTGCACGCTGTAAGCAATTTTTTATCGAATAATGTACATACACTTGCACGCTGCACTTCACCAGTACGACAATACACCAGACGGTGGACTGTACTGTTTCCAGAAGAAGAAGAAGAATCGCCAGATATTTTGCACTTGAAATGTGTCTTGAAACCTGCCTGATCGGACGATGCATGCTGCCATTTTGAATCGCAGAAGCCAAAAGTGGAAAGTACTGCTCCTGTCATAATCGTGTGACACACAAGATTTTGACTAACACCAGTGTTTGTGGCAATTTGAATCGTTAGCTATGTACTTTGCTCTGAAATTGTCTAAAAAATTTGATATCATGATTTGTTGAGAT